>NC_135810.1:95043244-95643244 GCF_964213995.1 Mustelus asterias | reverse complement strand
TCTCAGCTGCTGTCTCCAACAGAAGTAGCATAATGACATTCTGCTCCTCACCTGAGTCCTAGATGGTCTCTCAAGTCCCTGGTTCACTCTAACACTTTGTTGAATTGTTCAGACATCTGGGTATCTTTTCATCTTTTTCCATTCTTTGCCATTGAATTGCAAAGAATTATAGTGATAAATGGTGGTTGGTTTATCCCGCCCTTTATAGGGCAGATGAACTCTGGTTTTGCCTCTATAGTGTTTTTTTTTCTCCTCTTCCTTTGTGCGGCTTACCATGATGCACTCTGGGATGAAAGATGGCTCTTCCTGTTTGATGCACTATCAATCAAGCCGAGACTAGTTGAGAGCAAGACAAACAGGCTTTTATTGGCAAGAACTTGGAACCATCCCTGTCGGTGATCGGGTCTGAACTGAGAGCAAGGGGCGTGGAGCCACCGCCTTTATACCCAGACCAGGGGGAGGAGACTTGGGCGGAAACGACAGGGATGTGCCACATATACAGGTAATGAGAAATACTAACTACAGTGGTTAACCACCACAGATAACAGATAACAGTGGTTCACCACACTGTTGTGTGGATGTGACTTTGTAGGAAGCTCATCTTTGCATTGGCTGTGTGGTGTGCTCTCATTAATGGATGGCTGCTACTTGGTTCCAGAGCTGTTTGTGGCACTGTAATGCTGGCTGGGGTTTGCAGCATCTGCCCTGTGGTCTCAGAGCTCATCTCTCCAACTAGCATTGGAACTAAAGGTTGAGGATTTTCTCATTGCTGGTTTCGTTCTTGACTGCCATCCACTTGCAGTGTCATGATAATCATCTGAGTGGTTGGCTGGTCTGACCAACGTGGGTTTCTGACACCTGTAATAAAAGTGGACAAACCTGTCTTGGCAAAGAGAGAAGACAATTTAGAACTGAAGTCCCAGTTGAGAGAATCTTTCTTGTCGGAGTTCTCAGGAACTTTCAGTTCAGTATGATTTACAACAGTGGGTGTCTTGAGATCTATCACCATTTTGAGGAGATTCGCAGCTACACTCTACTCAAGAGAGAAAAAGACTGGTTGCAGATAACATACATCAATTCAAAGATTTGTTTGCCGCCATATCTTAAATGGTCCCAGAATCATGCCTATGACCAGAATTCAGATTCTTCTGGGCTTATAAAGTGATATGGCTGTTGTTCGGAGCAACACTCTCAGGCGCGGTTTATTGTCTGTTAGGATCATAACACTGGCTCCCATGTCCAATTTCAAGTTTGTGGAATGGCCATTAATTGAGATGTCTGCATTCCAGAATAAAAATCCAGAACCATTTATCTGACCCAAGAAGCATGATTGCGTGTCCTCATGGTGTGCTGTCTCGAGCTTGTGAACCCTCTTGGGATCTTCTGTGCATTTTGATGCTTTGGTTTTGCACAACTTTCCAAATTGGCATGTTTGGTTACATTGAAATGGGCTGAAATTGTCAGCTATTAATCAGCTTATGGGGGAGCTTTGCTCCACAGTGCTGGCATAGCAGCTCTACTGATTGGTTAGGGTATTGCTTCTCTTGGCCTGGAGTGTCCTTGTTTCTGTGTTGTTTCACTAACCACATAATGGGGCTTACTTTGTACTGCCTCTCCTTGATATGGACCTGTGCTCCAAATGGATTTCAGATTGCCTGGCATTCTGGATGGCTTTTTCAAGGGTTAAATCTTCCATTGTTTGAAACATGACTGAGAGAGTGTTGTCCGCCCCTGTTACAACTATTCTATCCCTGATTAGCTCAGATTTCAGGTCAACATAATCACTGCATTCTGTACAGCTGAGTAATGAAGCATTTGACAAGTTTTCCTGGCTGTTGGACACATTTATTAAATTTAACCCTTTCCAGGGTTTTGTTAATTCTGAGGTTAAAGTAAGTGTTGAATAATATTAAAAGATCATCAAAGTTTGCAGATGACTCATTCATCTTCATCTAGCTGTTATAGCATTGGCTATCGGGCCTATCGATCAAAGCAGTATGTTAACTTTTTCAAATTCTATCTTTTTATCCCAGCCTGAAGCAATCATGTACCTAAAGAATCCCTTTCTCCAAAGTGCACAATTTTATGAATGATCTGGGCTTTGGACAAGTCCAAGTTGATCTGGAAAGGTGGATTTCTAATCGAAGGTTAAAATTTTTCAATTGCAGGTTCAGCTTTCAGAAGTTTCTGAAAATCCAAGGCGGTGATGCCATACACTTCTTCACAAAGGGTTTTCCTGCACTTACCAGTTTTGGCAAGCTCTGACAGTAATGGAATTCTGATCTCAGTATTTATATTATTTCAACTATGGCTGCCAGGGACTGGTTAGAGCTTAAGTGAGTTGTTCTCGGATCTTGGAAGGGTTGAATACAGGCTTTTGCCGTGGTTTTTAAGCTGCCTACTCAGTCGCCATTAATTTTTAATGGATTATTTTGCCTTCATACTCTTTGTTCAGAGTGAGCTTGACCACCACTTCTTCAGGAACCATCTTGGGAATAGGGTTTCTTAGGCTGCGATTTCAATGGCAATTTCTGATGACTGTAGTATTTCGCTATTTTCAGGTCTTGTATTTTTTACCTAAATTTTTAGCTCACCCCAACTAGTCTGCTGACTCTGTACATTCTAGGTATTGAAGCTGGTCTTCCATGGGATTCAATGGAGTCTTTTGCTGCAGTGAGGAATTTAATTTCTGCCTTCAGCTTCCAAGTCTTTCTTTAGAGATTTTTCTCTGACAATTTTCTTCTGTGCTTTTGCTTCTTGAGCTTTTATTCAGATCAGAATGCTTCTTTGAATTTACCTTCAGTTTTCTAGGAAACTTGGGATGGTCTTGAATGCAGGCAATAGAGGTCTCATCTGCCAGGGGTCAGAGATTCATGCGCATCCTTTGGAGAAAGCTTATCAAATTAAGTGCCACTTTCAGACATATAAAGTAAACAACAGCAGGTTTTCTGCAAAACAAAAGACCCTGGGACAGAAGCTGAAGGGAGAAATTAAATTCCTTACTACAGCAGAAGACTCCATTGAATCCCATGGAAGACGAGCCTCAAATGCCCGAAGTGTGCATAGTGAGCAGACTAGTCGGGGGGGTTAAAAATTTAAACTTCTTGAACCACACAAGACCTGAAAGTAGCTAAATACTGCTGTAGTCAGAAAGTGCCACTGAAATTGCAGTCTGGGTTTAGCTCCCCCCCGACCCCAAGAGATGCAGGCTAATCTGAGGCTAGCAATTGCATTAAGCAGGCGGTGCTGGTAGTCCATCTGCCAGAAGCTCTGGACTACCCTGAGTCCCCGGCAACAAGTGAGTGAAGGTGGGATGGGGAACGCAGGTTGGGAGCTGTTGTTGAGGGAGGGAAGGGGTTTGGCAGCAAGGGCAGGTGGATTACTCGTGGTAGGCCCCCTGATGCCCAGTCCCTCGATCAACCTTTGATGGAGGGACCACCCCTGGGTGCCTACAAGCAACCACAATAAGATTTGCATTCAGGCTTTCAGCATGGCAAGACCCCACCGGCTGCATTAATCAAGGGCCTCAATTAGCGGCAGGGTGGCTATGTACAAGCAGAGGTGGGATGATGACAGGGTCCCAACCTTTTGCTGCCTTTTCACCCAATTAAATGCGCCCAATGTCTCCAAACTCAGTTCAAGGCGTTAAATTCTACTCTGGAGCTCTGCATCCAAATTATAAGATGACATCCAGCAGTTTAACGCTTTGGCGTGAATGCTTCATCATACGGGATGAGAAAGACCATAAAACTCTCCTACCACCTAAGACTATTTGCACATTGTCTGGTATAAAAATGTCTATAGCTCATACCATGGCTGTCAGAGTGTTAACTGGCATGCAAAACCTGACATGATTTCATGATATTCTCCAAGAAGGAGTGTGAAGTTATGAAAACAAACCAAAATGTCCACAAAAGTTGCAAATACAAAGACAGAATTACCTAAAGCAGCCACTCACACATGGCGGGGACCTGTATTACTTTTTAAAAAGCAAATAGTCCTTTTATGAGCGATTTAGATATTGCAGGTTCGCTGCCTGTTTTTCAGTAAACCTTGGATAAGCCACTTACTTTTTAAATGTTGTGGGATGAAAGGAAAGGAATCTTCTTCTTCCCATTCTCCAACATGAGCATCTTGTCTTCCCCGTTCTCTGTGCTTCGTTTTATGATCTCCTGTTTCTCCCACCTCGGCCTTGCAACCTTGTCTCTTGTCTTTTTTCCTGCTTCTCCATTCATGACAATCACCCATGTCTTTCTCCATATATGAAAACCTCTGTTGCTGTGCTATTTGCAACAGCAGACTGTGCTCCTTTCCCATTGTTTCCATTGTCAACTATCATTCTTCCAGTATTTCCAAACCCAGGAACCTACCAACAGTTCAGCACCACTATCCCCATCCTCCCACATCTGAAGACCAACCCACAACATCACCTAAAAATACAGCCCTCCCCGCTCCCAAGTACTGCCAGACACTGTAATGGCAACCTATCTGCTGGAACATCTTAAAAAAGATGAAAAAGAATTATTGACATCTTTAGAGCTTTTTATAATAGTAATAAAAATGACATATATGAACATAATAAAGGAATTTTATTGAAATATACCATTAAAACTCATAAAATACTGTGTAATAAAAATGTGTGTCAGCTCAGCCAGTTTCAGGCCTGGTAGCAACATGAGGAACTTACTGTCATTATGTTCTGCTATTTTACAGCTGAATGAATAATTGGGATTGCCTATTCATGCAGTACCACATACATAATCAGTGTACACTGTTGTGATGAAATACATATGCTCCTTCCCCATTAAAATCAAAACGTGAAAGGGTTTACAAAATCACCTTCACCTTCTGCTTGGATAAAAAGGAATGGACAAAATAGAAATTAATGTTGAAATCCTGACTGCACTTATTCATCCATTTTTCGTCCATTTTTAGTTGTCTGTGTTGAACCGCGTCTTTCAGAGGTCTAATATTTCTTGACAATTTGATGCTGTTCAAAATAGGTTTGAGACTTGTTTGTCACATAGCGAACAGCACTGATTATAAAATATGTGCTTGCTAGCCCTGGCCAGAAATGTCTTGAGAATGTTGCCAGGATAAACGCAACATAACTTCCAACAAATAACATGATATGCACATTTTATAATGCCCTCAAGAAGAAAAATCTTGAAAGGAATTATGACTGGGGTGAGAAAGAAAGGATTATAGAAAGGTTATCAGATCTCTCTGAGTTACGCTGGTGATGCAGTAATTCTAGAGTTGAAAACTAAGAAGCGGTACAATAAGTGAACCTTTCTATTGGATACCCCCAAGGTATTATGCAGTAAGAAATTACCTGTGAGAAGACTGTTGTATTGTGAACCAATCTTTCCTTCAAATTAAATGCGGCTTGTGTGAAATGTTAGCAATCTAGATTTCATCCAGTCACACAATGTCACAGCAGAAAGTAACAGCCGGCAGATATTCTGAAGCAAATTAGATAAATTGAGTGAAGTGAGCAAGAATAAAATATCACAACTCCTGACAGTGCCATTCTTTAACTGATACAGATATCAACAAATGTTCCTTTCAATGCAAATGCACCGTGCTGCTAACGATAAGCTATTAACTCGCCCTGTTTAAAATAGAAGTTATATGATGGTATTTTAGAATTGTTTCTACATTGTCAAATGGAAACGTTGGCATGATACCAATAATTCTCTTATAAGTATTGCCAAGTATTTGCAAGCTTTCGAAAAAATGTTTTCACAGGTTAACAGAGTTCAATTCATGTAATATTTAATATCTTCTGGCTCCTGAACACCTCCCACAGCCCTTACGCTCCCTGTTCATATCAAAGCATAGAAATAAAAAGCTTATGAATTCAATTTTTAAATATTTGAACTTGAGCTTTTGCACTAGAAACTAATGTTATTTATGTAATTAAAAATGATTGGAACGCAGAAGTACTGAAGGGTCCTTTCCCAATGATGATGATCAGAGAAGCCTTGCAATGGTAACTGGAGCTGGACTTTTCCGGCCCTCTAGTGTATTTTCTTCTGGGATCTTCCAACAACCCACAGGTTTTTTCCTGCGATACCTGCAGTCACCTGTCCTCTTCTTCCTCTGGCCCTCTCTCCCTCTGCAGGGGAGGTGCCTCCAGAGGAACTCACAATCCCTATCTGCTGAAATAGAGATGGCATTGCCCCATTCACTGAAGGCTGCAATAGACAGAACTTCTGTAACAGAGTTGGTAAACAAGAGTCCTTAGAATAGGACCAACAAAGCAAATACTTCTGAAGAAAACAGAGGAAAGGGCCTGAAATCTCAAGACTCTCACCTAAAGTCCTAATAACTCACAGAGCCAGTGCTCCAGACCCTTTTTATCCCGCCCTTGGATGAGAAAAATGGAAAAGCAGGATGGTCGCCTGCCTGTATTGCTTTGCACTGATCTAAAAGTCATATGGGCAATATAAAATTCCAGTCAATTGTCCTAAACTGGTTGATTAATTGTCATGATGTGGAGATGCCGGCATTGGACTGGGGTAAACACAGTAAGAAGTTTAACAACACCAGGTTAAAGTCCAACAGGTTTATTTGGTAGCAAAAGCCACACAAGCTTTCGGAGCCCCAAGCCACTTCTTCAGGTGAGTGGGAATTCTGTTCACAAACAGGGCATATAAAGCCACAAACTCAATTTACATGAATAATGGTTGGAATGCAAATTCCAATTCGCATTCCAACCATTATTCATGTAAATTGAGTTTGTGTCTTTATATGCCCTGTTTGTGAACAGAATTCCCACTCACCTGAAGAAGGGGTTTGGGGCTCCGAAAGCTTGTTTGGCTTTTGCTACCAAATAAACCTGTTGGACTTTAACCTGGTGTTGTTAAACTTCTTACTGTGATTAATTGTCAGCAGGTGTACTGCTGACTCATGCACATGCCCGCCAATCAAAGTATGACGCAAATGTGCGATGATGTCAGGATACGCACCCATCATCTTCTCACGTGATTTCACACGATTTCAGGTTGGTACATGCTTGTGCAGACAACGAATAATATGATATGCATGCCCAATGCCATAATATTGGTGCATTTTCCAAAGTGCAGCGGTCATTGATTGCTGTCATTTATCTAAACTAAGGACCTTGGAAGATGTGAATATAGCCGGGCTGTTATTATACATTGCAGTTTGACTGCATGCCCAGCTGAAATATGAGTGCTTTAGATTTGAGCACAGGATGCATGATCAAGGAGATTTGCCAACACCAAAGACGTGGGAATTTAGAGAAAGATGCTAGGTCCCAAATCTTTGCCGAGCCAGAAGGGTTCCGTACCTTTGAATCACAAAAGGCTAGTGTACAGGTACAGCAAGTAATTAGGAAAGCTAATAGAATGTTATAATTTATTGTGAAGAGGAATTGATTACAAAAGTAGGGAGGTTATGTTTCAGTTGTACAGGACATCGATGAGACCACATCTGGAGTGTTGTGTACACCTGGTCTCCTGATTCAAGGAAATATGTAAATGCATTAGGGACAAATCAGAGAAGGCTTATCAGACCAATATCAGGAATGGGCAAGTTGTCTTCTGAGGAAAGGTTGATTTGTCTGGGTCCATTAGAGCAGAGGTTCCCAAACTCCTCCAGGGTATCTTGGTAGGTCTGGGCTTGAGAGGATGTGGGAGCGAGAGGAGCTGGAGGGCAGGGGGTGGTGGGGCGAGGGCTGGGCTTGAGAGGAGCTGGAACCGGGGCCAAGGGGCCAAGATAAATTATGGCTGGTGCCGCAGAGGCCTGGGAAGCATGGGGGTCAGGGCAATGGGGGCCCAAGAGGAGAGTGAGTGGTAGAGAGGTGGTCGTGGGTAAGAATGTGGGTGAGAGTGTGGATGAGAATGTGGGTGAGGATGTGGGTTAAGGTGTGGGTGAGAGTAGGTATGGGTGAGGGTGTGGGTGAGGATGAGAGTGTGGATGAGGATGACGATGTGGGTGAGGGTGTGGGTGAGAGTGTGGGTGAGGATGTGGGTGAGGGTGTGGGTAAGGGTGTGGGTGAGAGTAGCTGTGGGTGAGGATGTGGGTGAGAGTGTGGGTGAGGATGTGGGTGAGAGTGTGGGTGAGGATGTGGGTGAGGGTGTTGGTGAGAGTGTGGGTGAGGGTATGGGTGAGAGTGTGGGTGAGGATGTGGGTGAAGGTGTGGGTGAAGGTGTAGGTGAGAGTGTGGGTGAGGATGTGAGTGAGGGTGTAGGTGAGAGTGTGGGTAAGGGCGTAGGTGAGAGTAGCTGTGGGTGAGGGTGTGGGTGAGGATGATGATGTGGATGAGGGTGTGGGTGAGAGCGTGGGTGAGAGCGTGGGTGAGAGCGTGGGTGAGAGCGTGGGTGAGAGTGTGGGTGAGGGTGAGGGTGTGGGTGAGGGTGAGAGTGTGGGTGAGAGTAGCTGTGGGTGAGGGTGTGGGTGAGAGTGTGGGTGAGGGTGTGGGTGTGGGTGAGGGTGAGAGTGTGGGTGACAGTAGCTGTGGGTGAGAGTGTGGGTGAGAGTGTGGGTCAGCGTGTGGGTCAGCATGTGGGTGAGGGTGAGGGTGTGGGTAAGGGTGTGGGTGAGAGTAGCTGTGGATGAGGATGTGGGTGAGAGTGTGGGTGAGGATGTGGGTGAGGGTGTTGGTGAGAGTGTGGGTGAGGGTATGGGTGAGAGTGTGGGTGAGGATGTGGGTGAAGGTGTAGGTGAGAGTGTGGGTGAGGATGTGAGTGAGGGTGTAGGTGAGAGTGTGGGTAAGGGCGTAGGTGAGAGTAGCTGTGGGTGAGGGTGTGGGTGAGGATGATGATGTGGATGAGGGTGTGGGTGAGAGTGTGGGTGAGAGTGTGGGTGAGAGTGTGGGTGAGAGTGTGGGTGAGAGTGTGGGTGAGAGTGTGGGTGAGAGTGTGGGTGAGAGTGTGGGTGAGAGCGTGGGTGAGAGCGTGGGTGAGAGTGTGGGTGAGGGTGAGAGTGTGGGTGAGAGTAGCTGTGGGTGAGAGTGTGGGTGAGGGTGTGGGTGAGAGTAGCTGTGGGTGAGAGTGTGGGTGAGGGTGTGGGTGAGAGTGTGGGTCAGCGTGTGGGTCAGCATGTGGGTGAGGGTGAGGGTGTGAGTGAGGGTGTGGGTGAGGGTGTGGATGTGGGTGAGGGTGTGGGTGAGGGTGTGGGTGAGGGTGTGGGTGAGGGTGTGGGTGAGGGTGTGGGTAAAGGTGAGGATGTGGGTGAGGGTGTCGGTGAGGGTGTCGGTGAGGGTGTGGGTGAGGGTGTCGGTGAGGGTGTGGGTAAAGGTGAGGATGTGGGTGAGAGTGTGGGTGAGGGTGTGGGTGAGCATGTGGGTGAGAGCATGGGTGAGAGTAGCTGTGGGTGAGAGTGTGGGTGAGAGTGTGGGTCAGCGTGTGGGTGAGGGTGTGGGTGAGGGTGTGGGTGAGGGTGTGAGCGAGGGTGTGGGTGTGGGTGAGGGTGTGAGTGTGGGTGAAGGTGTGGGTGAGGGTGTGTGCGAGAGTGTGGGTGAGGGCATGGATGAGAGTAGCTATGGGTGAGTGTGTGGGAGAGAGTAGTTGTGGGTGGGAGCCACTTTGGGTGAGAGTGGCTGTAGGTGAAGGATTTTGTGTGTGGGTGCTCCCATTAAAAATGGCAAAAAGAAGAAAAGTATCCGTTGAATGACAGAACTTTTCATTATAATACACATATACATATAAAACATCTTTTAAGTTTGTTTTTGTATGGCTGTATCCATTGCACATTTTTGTGGTTTAATTTTTCAATATGTTTCTCAGGGATTCCTTCAACACATTTGGGAGGTCAAAAATGGCTGCAAAAGTTTGAGAAATCCTGCACTAGACTTTAAAAGAGTAAAGGATGACTTGATTAAAACTTTTAAGATCCTGAAGGGGTGTTAACAAAGTAAATGTGAAGAGGATGTTTCATCTTTTTGGAGAATCCAGAACGAGGGGCCATTGTTTAAAAATAAGGGGCTGCTCATTTAAGACAGAGACGAGGAGATGTTTTTTCTCTGAGAAGGTCCGGAGACTTTGGAACTCTCTTCCTCAAAGGACAGTGGAAGCAGAGTCTTTGAACATTATTCAGGCAGAGCTAGATCAATTCTTGATTAACAAGAGGGTGGAAGGCTATTGGGGGTTGGCAGGAATTTGGGATTCAGGTCAGAATAAGGCTGAGTGGCCTACTTCTGCTCCTAATTCATATGTTTGTATGCTTTACCAATATGGCATTGGTACCCTGAATTCGAAGGGGCCTCCATATCTGCATCCACCATTTTCATCGGGCAATGTGAAATGGGTTTCATGAAGGCAATAGCATGTTTAAATGTGTGGCTGCCTTTACTCAGAAGCAATTCTCATCACCCAAGCTTCTGAAACAAGACTTGTGGACGTTATGAATTTGAGGAAAAGATCTTATCCTACCAGAGTACTTTGGAGTGGCCATGTGCACTTTTTCAGAGATCAAGTTACCCTTTTGTTATTGTTAAGAGTAGATATGTAGAAGGTGAATTTGTTCTGTGGAATTGTCAAATTGTCAAGTGATTTAAATCTTCTGCTCTTTAAATTTTGAAAGAAATTGCTGTGTCTCTCGGTTAAAAAATAAAATTGGTGCTTGCAATTTCAAAACCTGTTTGTTGACATAAGCCTGAGGGATGTCATGATAATTTTAGTACTGCTTGACTGCTTCCACAACTTACCCTTATCAAAGTGGTGAAGGGAGGCAGGGGGCAGGGAGGGGCGCTGTAAGTTTACAGTTTTATCAGCTGTCTTTGATGTACTACAATGTTTGTTGTTATAAGGGATTAAGTACTTGAATGCACTTAAATGCATTGAATGAGATATTATCAATGAGAATATGTCTTTTTATATAGTGAAGTCTGTAATAGATACTTAGAATTTTATTTTGTTTAATCTCAGCATGGCTCCTGGGGTTGCCCATGGTAGATGCAGGGTGAGCATAGATAAAGGGTGTCAGGGCAAAGGATGGTGGGTGGGGCATTGTTTGGCACAAGTGGCACTGTTGGCATGGGGGCTAGAGGGGGCCAAGGAAATGTGTGAGGTTTCAGGGTGACATGAGTTGGCATTAAGCTAGCATGAGACTATAAGGGGCCAGGTTGGGTGTAGGGGCAGAGATTAACATGGAGAGTATGGAGGCCATGGGGCAGGGTAGAGAGGCACAGCTTGGCATGGGATTAAGAGAGGCCATGGAAGGTGGGTAAGGATGTAAATTGACATGGGGGATATAAGGGGCCATTTCAGATTGATTGACAGGCACAGGGCCATGGGGGTGGGTAGAGAGCATAGTTTGGCATGGGGTATGAGGGGCCATGGAGGGTGGGTGGGGACATATGTTGGCATTGGGAGTATGAGGGGCAATGAGGATGGTCGAGAGGCATAGGTTGGCGTAGGGGCCATGGGTGTAGGTGGTGTGAAGTGGCATGAGTTGGCATGGATGGGACATGGGAAATGTGAAAGGGGAGGTGTGAGTGGATATAAGGGATTAGGGCTAGAGGGCCTTACTGTTTTCATTATAACTAGGATGAAGGCCTCAAGCAGCAAGGTGGGCTTCTTAACTAGCCCAGCTTGGCACTTGGCAGCCCCGTGGTGGCCTGCATACTTTCGCCAGAGGCATTGGGCCCACTTCACTGAGCACCCACACTCCCACCCAGCACAAAAGTCTGACTGTTCAGAGAAGTTTCTCCAAAGTTGGGTTTGGCAATTTGTGAATTTTCTTGACTCTGCGCACCCAACTCAAGAGAGAACATTCAGGTCTACGAAGAAAGACAGGTGAGTGATATGGGTAGACGGGAGGCAAATGCAATTTAAATACAGAGATGTACAACTAATGTATAATGTTCCCAAAGGATAAATGAAGAATGGGAGCATGAACTTAATGGAGATCAACTGAAGGCTGTAGGCATTCAAAGCCCTGGGGTGCAAGTACTAATTTATATTTAAAATGTAAGTGGTAGAGAAAGCCATAAAAAGACATCTTATTTTGTGTTTTAAAAATGGGAGAATAGCATATTGTAGCAAAGAGATATTTATTTTTTACAGGTAATGGTTAGGCTCAGTTCAAGTATTATCTACAGCATTATGACAACTATTATGGAAAGAAGATGAAATCTGTAGAGCGTGTAATGTGTAGATTAACCAGGAATATGCCAGTCATAGAGTCATAGAGGTTTACAGCATAGAAACAGGCTCTTCGGCCCAACTTGTCCATGCCGCCCTTTTTTTAAAAACCCCTAAGGTAGTCCCAATTGCCCGCATTTGGCCCATATCCCTCTATACCCATCATACCCATGTAACTATCTAAATGCTTTTTAAAAGACAAAATTGTACCCGCCTCTACTATTACCTCTGGCAGCTTGTTCCAGACACTCACCACTCTCTGTGTGAAAGAAATTGCCCCTCTGGACACTTTTATATCTCTCCCCTCTCACCTTAAACCTACGCCCTCTAGTTTTAGACTCCCCTACCTTTGGGAAAAGATATTGACTATCTAGCTGATCTGTGCCCCTCATTATTTTATAGACCTCTATAAGATCACCCCTCAGCCTTCCATGCTCCAGAGAAAAAAGTCCCAGTCTATCCAGCCTCTCCTTATAACTCAATCCATCAAGTCCCGGTAGCATCCTAGTAAATCTTTTCTGCTCTCTTTCTAGTTTAATAATATCCTTTCTATAATAGGGTGACCAGAATTGCACACAGTATTCCAAGTGTGGCTTTACCAATGTCTTGTACAACTTCAACAAGACGTTCCAACTCCTGTATTCAATGTTCTGACCAATGAAACCAAGCATGCCGAATGCCTTCTTCATCACTCTGTCCACCTGTGACTCCACTTTCAAGGAGCTATGAACATGTGCCCCTAGATCTCTTTGTTCTGTAACTCTCCCCAATGCCCTACCATTAACTGAGTAAGTCCTGCCCTGGTTCAATCTACCAAAATGCATCACCTCGCATTTGTCTAAATTAAACTCCATCTGCCATTCGTCAGCCCACTGGCCCAATTGATCAAGATCCCGTTGCAATTGGAGATAACTTTCTTCACTGTCCACTATGCCACCAATCGTGGTGTCATCTGCAAACTTACTAACCAAGTCTCCTATATTCTCATCCAAATCATTAACATAAATGACAAATAACACTGGACCCAGCACTGATCCCTGAGGCACACCGCTGGTCACAGGCCTCCAGTTTGAAAAACAACTCTCTACAACCACCCTCTGGCTTCTGTCAAGAAGCCAATTTTGTATCCATTTAGGTACCTCACCCTGGATCCTGTGAGATTTAACCTTATGCAACAACCTACCATGCGGTACCTTGTCAAAGGCCTTGCTAAAGTTCATGTAGACAACATCAACTGCACTGCCCTCATCTACCTTCTTGGTTACCCCTTCAAAAACCTCAATCAAATTTGTGAGACATGATTTTCCACTCACAAAGTCATGCTGACTGTCCCTAATCAGATCCTGTCTCTCAAAATACCTTCCAACAACTTACCCACCACAGATGTGAGGCTCACTGGCCTGTAGTTCCCAGGCTTTTCCCTGCAGCCCTTTTTAAACAAAGGCACAACACTTGCCACTCTCCAATCTTCAGGCACCTCACCCGTGACTATCGATGATTCAAATATCTCAGCTAGGGGACCCGCAATTTCCTCCCTAGCCAGGATTGAGAATTTTAGCCATGAGGTGATATTGGGACTCTTTCCACTAAAGCAGAGAAACCCAAAATAATCTTTAATAAGAGGTTCTTAAAACTATGCAAGATTCTGATAGGGTGAATAGGAAAGACAATTATTTCTGTTTGAGATTTGTGACAAGGGGAGAGTAAAAAGAGATCCTAAGACAATTAATGCAGAGTGGACTGCTTTGCCACAAGAAGCACTTGAGGCCGAGATTATTACATCTTTAAAAGGAGAAATAGTTAAATATTTGCAGCAGGGTAAAGCACCAGAGACTGGGGAGTTAGTAGGCAGTTTTGAATTGCTCTCATAAAGAGCCAAGAAAGATATGATGGATGGAATGCCCTCCTTTTGTATTCCAAATCTCCCTGTACTTCAAGGAATATGCATAGTGTATAATAAAAGTTGAAATGTTGTATGAAGACTTGGCATTTGTAAGCATGTGTAACAGGTTGACAAGCTATGTGAGATCTGCTTGTTACACTATACTGTTAGTTCATCTCATCTTGCTAGATTCCTTCAAGTGTGCCACTGTTTCCTGCCTCTGAGTCCAGGAATAGTATTCAATGTTCAATCTGACTTTCACCATCTGTTTGTCATGGGAAAAGCAGTATTCTGGGGCATGTGTCCTGACGTGTCAATAGGTGGCAAGCTTTCTTGCACCCACCTCAGGCTTTAGCAAGTTCATTTTCTGACGAAACATGGGATCGTGACTATTGTCCATTGACTACATAGAATTATAGAATCCATACGTTTGTGCCTTGACATGGATTTGTCATTGCCTTTTCTTTAGTCTGCTGTTTCTAGGCCAGGCTCAGGGTCAGACCTCCACCCTTTAGTGGACAGGACATCCTGCCTTCTAGATCTTAATATTGGGACTGCAAGAAGGCGCTTGAAGGAGAGCAATGGCAACCAGAAACAGGTAAGCCCCAGGCATTTAGGGCAGGGAGGGATTGGAGAGCCCAGGGAGTGGGAGATGGAGTAGGAGGTCTTGGTTTTGGAGGATAGGCAGTAAGGAATGAAACAACCTGTGGCGGTGACCCCAGTGCACCTGTCGTTGCTACCCATGGTGTGCCCTGTTCAGGCATCATAAAGAAGTCTTGTAGAAATTAACAAGAAGTCTTCATTATTGAACTATGTCCATATATGCACGAGGGTACAAGTATGGAGAGGTCTCCATGGCAGGTCCTTACATATTGCTACTTAGCTCCACACTGCTGACCAAGCTGGATGTCAGGTGCCTTCTCACCGTACCGGTGGGCAGTATTGTACTCAATCCTAAGTTAACCCATAATTTACCAAATTGTTCCACTACAACTCCCTCCAATTCTTTATCCCTTGGATATAGACAGACAAAAGTTACTTACAGATTGATTCAAGTCTTGTGTTGTCTTAAGGCTTGTGTACTTAACTTCAGTGTTGCCATGATAACTACTCTAACACTAAACTACTTTGTGATTAACATTACAACATTAACAGCATGCATTAACAGAATTCATTCCACCCCATCGCCCCACTTTAAATCTTTGAAATCAGGGTTTGAGACAGTCTTGTACCTTTGCCACATATAATTTTAAAGTTTAAAGTTTATTTATTAGTCATACATAAGGCTTACATTAACACTGCAATGACGTTACTGTGAAATTCCCCTAGTCACCACACTCCGACGCCTGTTTGGGTCAATGCACCTAACCAGCACATCTTTCAGACTGTGGGAAGAAACCGGAGCACCCGGAGGAAACCCACGCAGACACAGGAAGAACGTGCAAACTCCACACAGATAGTGACCCAAGCCAGGAATCGAACCCTGGTCCCTGGCACTGTGAGGCAGCAGTGCTAACGACTATGCCACCGTGCCGGCCATCTGGCTGGGAGGGTACTAGGAGCTGTTGAGCTTTAGTTTGAACTGGGTACAGGCATGGCTTCATGCTTTTTCTATTGGCGAGTGTTGCACCATGCCTGATTAGTCAGATTGTGGTTGTTTTGTACCATGAGTGGTGGTCCTTTCTTTCCGGAAGGGTAGAGTGGTGTCCATCTTGCTGTAAGTTGTGTCCCTTCTTCTTCCACCTTTTCTGGCATCTGGAAGCCATTTCAGATTGAGGGCAAGCCACCCTGAGGATGGAGGAAGAGTGTAGAGGCAGTTCACCTTTTATTAAGTAGTGTTTTCATTGAGCTGCTAACTGGCTTCAGTGGACTTTGGTTTCAACACACTGGCTGGTAGTTGCTGGGGCCGTGTGTAGGTCGTCATCTCATCCGACTGCACTGTGTTCGCTGGTGGAGGCAGAGGCTCATCTGGAAGTCATTCTGGCTCCTGTATCAACTCCACTGGGCAGGCTGTAGCATCCTCTTGTGCTATTGGCTATTGGCCCTTTGTTCGGTTCAGGGACCTGAAAAGAAGAACAGACCTGCTCTGCAAGCTCGGAAGAGAGGTTAAAAACAAAGTCAACATTTGAATGTGGTTTTGTGGTTGAGCCTTTGGGAGGATGCTGTTCTGGCTGGATTACCACTGAGGGCTGGTTTCTGTCTCATGCAGTGTTCTTTCCAGTGCTCTGTTCTTCCATGGCAGAGTATAATTCCTCTATGCAACCACTCAGGTGCACATTCTGTGATTTCTGTTGGTTCTGCAAGATCTCACGCTATTTAGTGAGAGCTTCGACTTTTGTTTGCCTTTCTATATTCTTGATCTTCAGCTGATCGTAGACCTTTTTGGGAATGTAATGTTGTTCCAAGGTTCCTTGTAGAAGTGCAACTATTTCCTTCAGCATTGCAGTCTCATTATTGTACCTCTTGGCTTCTTCCCAGAATAGTGAACATTCCTGGGTTTCCTGTAAAAACTGGGTTGTCAGTTCATTCAGTGTGACAGTAAATTCAATTAGTCTCACTTTGTAAAGTTCCCGAGGGTCATATCTATCAAAATCTTGGGGGTCACCATTGACCAGAAACTGAACTGGACTAGCCATATAAACACTGTGGCTACAAGAGCAGGTCAGAGGCTTCAAATCCTGCAGTGAGTAACTCATCTCCTGACTCCCCAAAGCCTGATGTGTGCAGCTCCAAAAACACTCAAGCAGCTTGACACCATCCAAGAAAAAGCAGTCCACTTGATTGGCACCCCATCCACAAACATTCACTCCCTCTATTACGAATGCACAGTGGCAGCAGTGTGTACCATCTACAAGATGCACTGCAGTATCTCACCAAAGCTCCTTAGATGGCACCTTCTAGACCCATGACCCATAACACCTCGAAGGACAAGGGCAGCAGACACATGAAAACACCAACACCTCAAAGTTTCCCTCCATGGGGCGGCATGGTGTCACAGTGGTTAGCACTGCCACCTCACAGCACCAGGGGCATGGGTTCAATTCCCGGCTTGGGTCACTGTGTGGAGTCAGCACGTTCTCCCCGTGTCTATATGGGTTTCCTCCAGTTTCCTCCCACAGTCCAAAAGATGTGCTGGTTAGGTGCATTGGCCATGCTAAATTCTCCCTCAGTGTACTCGAACAGACGCCAGAGTGTGGTGACTAGGGGATTTTCACAGTAACTTCATTGCAGTGTTAATTGAAGCCTACTTGTGACACTAATAAATAAACTTTAAACTTACAAAAAGCCACTCACCATCCTGACTTGGAAATATATCATCGTGTCTTCACTGTCGCTGGGTCAAATTTCTGGAACTCTTTCCCTAACGGCACAAGAAGGCAGCTCACCAGCTCACCACCATCTTCTGAAGGGTAATTAGTGGCCTATTGGCCTATTCACAATACCTATGTTCCAAGAATGAATCGAGAAAAAAAAGCCTCAGACCTGAGAGATCCTTGTAGAATGCAAAGATCCTTCAACAGGCTTTCCTTTTCATTGTAGTGGTCAAGTACTTCGTCTTGGGTCTTCTTATAATTTAACCTCATCGAGCCTGTTCTGCCATTCTGTTATTTTATGGTGTTGCTGAAGGATAACGGACTGTTTGAATTTGGTCTTGAAGGACGAGTAGCTGCCCTTTTAAATGGTTATTTTCTTGTTCCACTCTTGCCTTCTCAAGTTATGAATCAGTGAGTGTGTTTGTATTGCTGACAGCTCCAACTCTGCTTTCTCTGAAGTAGCCTTGCAAATCATGTAGTCCTGATGCAGTAGCCTTCAAGATCTTTGTCAACTCTTCATGTTTTTCAAGAGATATGTATTGGTTTGACAAAAAGTCTTTCAAGGCAACAAGCTCAGTGAACCCTGTTCTTGTCTGCTGTTGTGCCTTAGATTGAGGGGCTGAATGGCCTACTCCCGCTCCTTGTTCATATGTAGCTTAAAATATCCATCAAACACCTGAGAATGGTCTTGGATTTATCCTGTCCAACAGGTTCGAGATTCTTGCTACCTGTGTGGACGGGAACAGGGAATGCAGGGAGGATGAGCAAACTGACCACAGCACCGTGGTACAGGGAGCCGTTCAAGTGGGGGGAGAAAAACGAAATGTAGTCGTAATTGGGGATTGTATAGTTAGGGGCATTGACACTGTTCTCTGTGACCAGGATCGAGAATCCCGAAGGTTGTGTTGCCTGCCTGGTGCTCGGGTTCAGGATATCTGAACCCGAGCACCCGTGGGTGGCATGGTAGCACAGTGGTTAGCACTGCTGCTTCACAGCTCCAAGGACCTGGGTTTGATTCCCGGCTTGGGTCACTGTCTGTGTGGAGTTTGCACATTCTCCTCGTGTCTGCGTGGGTTTCCTCCAGGTGCTCCAGTTTCCTCCCACAGTCCAAAGATGTGCGGGTTAGGTTGATTGGCCATGCAAAAATTGCCCCTTAGTGTCCTGAGATGCATAGGTTAGAGGGATTAGTGGGTAAAATATGTAGGGATATGGGGATAGGGCCTGGGTGGGATTGTGGTCGGTGTAGACTCGATGGGCCGAATGGCCTCTTTCTGTACTGTAGGGTTTCTATGATCTCAACTGGGCTGCAGAGGAACTTGGAGTGGGAGGGTAAAGATCCAGTTGTCGTGGTCCACATAGGTGCCAATGATATAGGAAGAACAGGAACTGAGGTTCTACTAAGGGAATATGAAAAGCTAGGATCTAAATTGAAAAGCAGAACAAAAAAGGTAATAATCTCTGGATTACTACCTGAGCCACGAGCGAATTGGCACAGGGTTAAGAAGATTAAGGAGGTAAATGCATGGCTCAAAGATTGGTGTGGGAGTAAGGGGTTTGAATTCATGGGACATTGTCTCCAGTATTGGGGAAGAGGGGACCTGTTCCGATGGGATGGTCTTCATCTGAATTGTGCTGGGACCAGAGTCCTGGCGAATCGTATAACTAGGGCTGTAGATAGGGCTTTAAACTAAATAGTTGGGGGGAGGGTTCAGTTGTATGGAGAATTAGAAAATCAAAGGTAAAGGAGAGGGTAGGAGTGCAGGTTAATGATGAGGACTTTCAACTAGTTAAAGGAGCCGAGGGCTTGGGAGGTTAGTAAAGTTTCCAGACCACATAATAGAACAGAGAATATAGAAGATGGCAGGAATCTAACCTCAGCCAGAGTAAAAAAGGTGACAAGCATGAGAAGGGAGGTGGTCAACACAGTGCAAGGAGTTGGTCTGGGGAAGAAAAACCAGTCTGTGACAGGAAGGGACAGAGCAGGCAAACAAAGGAATGCACTAACAAATCGGGTCCAGGTAGGAAAGACTAACATAAAGACACTTTACCTGAATGCACGTAGCATTCGAAACAAAGTGAATGAGTTGACGGCACAAATTAGTACATATGGGTATGATCTAGTGGCCATTACAGAAACGTGGTTGCAGGGTGACCAGGACTGGGAACTAAATATCCACGGGTATCAGACAATTCGGAAGGATAGACAGGAAGGAAAAGGAGGTGGGGTAGCTCTGTTAATTAAAGATAACATCAGGGCAGTAGTGAGAGACAATATAGGCTCTAAATGTGGAATCAATGTGGGTGGAGATAAGGAATAGTAAGGGGAAAAAGTCACTGGTGGGCGTAGTCTATAGGCCCCCCAAATAATAACTTCGAGGTGGGGCGGGCTATAAACAAACAAATAACAGATGCATGTAAAAATGGAACAGCAATAATCATGGGGGATTTTAACCTCCACATTGATTGGTCAACTCAAGTCAAGAACAAAGAACAAGAACAAAGAACAGTACAGCACAGGAAACAGGCCCTTCGGCCCTCCAAGCCTGTGCCGCTCCATGGTCCAACTAGACCAATCGTTTGTATCCCTCCATTCCCAGGCTGCTCATGTGACTATCCAGGTAAGTCTTAAACGATGTCAGCGTGCCTGCCTCCACCACCCTACTTGGCAGCGCATTCCAGGCCCCCACCACCCTCTGTGTAAAAAATGTCCCTCTGATATCTGAGTTATACTTCGCCCCTCTCACCTTGAGCCCGTGACCCCTCGTGAACGTCACCTCCGACCTGGGAAAAAGCTTCCCACTGTTCACCCTATCTATACCCTTCATAATCTTGTACACCTCTATTAGATCTGCCCTCATTCTCCGTCTTTCCAGGGAGAACAACCCCAGTTTACCCAATCTCTCCTCATAGCTAAGACCCTCCATACCAGGCAACATCCTGGTAAACCTTCTCTGCACTCTCTCTAACACCTCCACGTCCTTCTGGTAGTGCGGCGACCAGAACTGGACGCAGAACTCCAAATGTGGCCTAACCAGCGTTCTATGCAGCTGCATCATCAGACTCCAGCTTTTATACTCTATACCCCGTCCTATAAAGGCAAGCATACCATATGCCTTCTTCACCACCTTCTCCACCTGTGTTGCCACCTTCAAGGATTTGTGGACTTGCACACCTAGGTCCCTCTGTGTTTCTATACTCCTGATGACTCTGCCATTTATTGTATAACTCCTCCCTACATTATTTCTTCCAAAATGCATCACTTCGCATTTATCCGGATTAAACTCCATCTGCCACCTCTCCGCCCAATTTTCCAGCCTATCTATATCCTGCTGTATTGCCCGACAATGCTCTTCGCTATCCGCAAGTCCAGCCATCTTCGTGTCATCCGCAAACTTGCTGATTACACCAGTTACACCTTCTTCCAAATCATTTATATATATCACAAATAGCAGAGGTCCGAGTACAGAGCCCTGCGGAACACCACTGGTCACAGACCTCCAGCCGGAAAAAGACCCTTCGACCACTACCCTCTGTCTCCTATGGCCAAGCCAGTTCTCCATCCATCTAGCCACTTCTCCTTGTATCCCATGAGCCTTAACCTTCTTAACCAACCTGCCATGTGGGACTTTGTCAAATGCCTTACTGAAATCCATATAGACGACATCCACGGCCCTTCCTTCGTCAACCATTTTTCTCACTTCCTCAAAAAACTCCACCAAATTTGTAAGGCACGACCTCCCTCTTACAAAACCATGCTGTCTGTCACTAATGAGATTGTTCCGTTCTAAATGCACATACATCCTGTCTCTAAGAATCCTCTCCAACAACTTCCCTACCACGGACGTCAAGCTCACCGGCCTATAATTTCCTGGGTTATCCCTGCTACCCTTCTTAAACAACGGGACCACATTCGCTATCCTCCAATCCTCAGGGACCTCACCTGTGTCCAAAGAAGCGACAAAGATTTCCGTCAGAGGCCCAGCAATTTCATCTCTCGTCTCCCTGAGCAGTCGAGGATAGATGCCATCAGGTCCTGGGGCTTTGTCAGTTTTAATGTTCCCTAAAAAACCTAACACTTCCTCTCTTGTAATGGAGATTTTCTCTAACGGGTCAACACCTCCCTCCGAGACACTCCCGGTTAACACGGCCCTCTCCTTCGTGAATACCGATGCAAAGTATTCATTTAGGATCTCCCCTATTCCCTTGGGTTCTAAGCATAATTCCCCTCCTTTGTCCCTGAGAGGTCCGATTTTCTCCCTGACAACTCTTTTGTTCCTAACGTATGAATAGAATGCCTTAGGATTCTCCTTAATCCTGCCTGCCAAGAACATCTCATGACCTCTTTTTGCCCTTCTAACTCCCCGTTTGAGTTCTTTCCTACTCTCTCTGTATTCCTCCAGAGCTCCATCTGTTTTCAGTTGCCTGGACTTAACGTACGCCTCCCATTTCATTTTAATCAGATCCTCAATTTCCCTGGTTATCCACGGCTCTCGAATCCTACCTTTCCTATCTTTCCTTTTTACAGGCACATGCCTATCCTGCAGCCTTATCAATAGTTCCTTAAAAGACTCCCACATGCCAGACGCGGACTTACCCTCGAACATCCTCTCCCAATCAACATCCACCAATTCCTGCCTAATCCGGCTATAGTTAGCCTTCCCCCAATTTAGCACCCTGCCCGTAGGACAGCACTCATCCTTGTCCATTACTATCCTAAAGTTAACAGAGTTGTGGTCACTATTTTCCACATGTTCCCCTACCGAAACTTTGACGACCTGACCGGGCTCATTTCCCAGAACTAGGTCCAGTATAGCCCCCTCTCTAGTCGGGCTATCTACATACTGTTCCAAAGAACCTTCCAGTACGCATTTTACAAATTCCTCCCCGTCCGGACCCCCAGCTCTAAGCACTTTCCAGTCTGTGCCAGGACGCGGTGCACTTGAGGAAGAGTTCTTAGAATGCTGTCGCGATAGTTTCCACGAACAGTATGTTACAGAACCTATGAGGGAACAAGCTATCTTGGATCTGGTCCTGTGTAATGAGGCAGGTAAAATAAATGATCTCCTTGTGAGGGATCCTCTTGGAATGAGTGATCACAATATGGTTGAATTTCTAATACAGATGGAGGGTGAGAAAGTAAGGTCCCAAACCAGTGTCCTCTGCTTGAACAAGGAGGATTACAATAGGATGAGGGCAGAGTTGGCTAATGTAGACTGGGAACACAGACTAATTGGTGGGACAGTTGAGGAACAGTGGAGGATTTTTAAGGAGATTTTTCTCAGTGCTCAGGAAAAATATATTCCAGTGAAAAAGAAGGGATGTAAGAAAAGGGATAACCAGTCATGGATAACTAAGGAGATAAAGGAGAGTATCAAATTAAAAACCAATGCATACGGAGTAGCCAAGGTTCGTGGGGAATTAGAGGATTGGGAAGGCTTTAAAAAGCAACAAAGAACTACTAAGAAAGCAATAAAGAAAGGAAAGATAGATTATGAAAGTAAACTAGCACAAAATATAAAAACTGATAGTAAGAGTTTTTACAAATATATAAAAAGGAAAAGATTGGCAAAAGTAAATGTTGGTCCCTTAGAAGATGAGAAGGGGGATTTAATAATGGGAAATGAGGAAATGGCTGAGGCCTTAAACAAGTTTTTTGTGTCGGTCTTCACAGTGGAGGACACAAATAGCATACCAAAAATAGACGGTCATGGGACTGTAGGGGTGAGGACCTTAAAACGATCACTATTACTAAAGAGGTAGTGCTGGGTAGGCTAATGGGACTAAAGGTAGCCAAGTCCCCTGGTCCGGATGGAATGCATCCCAGGGTACTAAAAGAAACGGCAGAGGCAATAGCAAATGCATTAGTTGTAATCTATCAAAATTCACTGGACTCTGGGGAGGTGCCAGCTGAGTGGAAAACAGCTAATGTAACGCCACTGTTTAAAAAAGGAGGCAGACAAAAGGCAGGTAATTACAGACCGGTTAGCTTAACATCCGCAGTTGGGAAAATGCTGGAATCTATCATAAAGGAAGAAATAGCAGGACACCTGGATAAGAATGGTTCAATCAAGCAGACGCAGCATGGATTCAGGAAGGGAAAGTCATGTTTGACTAATTTACTGGAGTTTTTTGAGGAGGTGACGGGTGCGGTTGACAGGGGGGAACCGGTGGATGTATTGTATTTGGATTTCCAGAAGGCTTTCGATAAGGTGCCTCACAAAAGGTTACTGCAAAAGATAAAGGTGCACGGAGTTGGGGGTAAAGTGTAAGCGTGGATTGAAGATTGGCTATCTAACAGAAAACAGAGAGTAGGTATAAATGGGTGCTTTTCTGGTTGGCAATTCGTGACTAGTGGCGTGCGCGGGGATCGGTGCTGGGGCCTCAACTATTTACCATATACATAGATGATCTGGAGGAGGGGACTGAGTGTAGGGTAACAAAGTTTGCGGATGACACTAAGATGGGTGGGAAAGCAAACTGCATGGAAGACACAGAGAGTCTGCAGAGAGATTTGGATAAGTTAAGTGAGTGGGCAAGGATCTGGCAGATGGAGTATAACGTTGGTAAGTGTGAGGTTATCCACTTTGGAAGGAATAATAGAAAAGGGACTATTATTTAAACGGTGAAAAATTACAACATGCTACTGTGCAGAGGGACCTGGGGGTCCTTGTGCATGAATCACAAAAACACAGTTTGCAGGTGCAGCAGGTGATCAAGAAGGCAAATGGAATGTCGGCCTTTATCGTGAGAGGGATGGAGTATAGAAGCAGGGAGGTCATGCTGCAACTGTACAAGGTGCTGGTGAGGCCGCACCTAGAGTACTGTGTACAGTTTTGGTCCCCTTATTTAAGAAAGGATGTATTGGCTTTGGAAGGGGTGCAGAGAAGGTTCACTAGGTTGATTCTGGAGATGAGGGGGTTGGCTTATGAGGAGAGATTGAGCAGACTAGGCCTCTATTCTTTGGAGTTTAGAAGGTTGAGGGGAGATCTTATAGAGACATATAAGATAATGAAGGGGCTAGACAGGGTAGAAACATCAAGATTGTTTCCACTTACAATGGAAACAAGAACTAGGGGGCATAGCCTCAAAATACAGGGGAGTCAATTTAGAACAGAGTTGAGGAGGAACTTCTTCTCCCAGAGGGTAGTGAATCTTTGGAATTCTCTGCCCAATGAAGCAGTAGAGGCTACCTCATTAAATGTGTTTAAGTCACAGATAGATAGGTTTTTAGCCAATAAGGGAATTAAGGGTTATGGGGAGCGGGCGGGTAAGTGGAACTGAACCCACTATCAGATCAGCCATGATCTTATTGAATGGCAGAGCAGGCTTGAGGGGCCAGATGGCCTACTCCTGCTTCTATTTCTTATGTTCTTATGTTTATCAGTACTACATGATTTGCAAGGTGACCAAAAAGAGGAGGTGATGGCCTAGTGGTATTATCGCTAGACTATTAATCCAGAAACTCAGCTAATGTTCTGGGGACCGGGGTTCGAATCCCGTCACAGCAGATTGTGGAATTTGAATTCACTAAAAAATATCTGGAATTAAGAATCTACTGTTGACCGTGAAACCATTGTCGATTGTGGGAAAAACCCATCTGGTTCACTAATGTCCCCTGGGGAAGGAAATCTGCCGTCCTTACCTGGTCTGGCCTACATGTGACTCCAGAGCTACAGCAATGTGGTTGACTCTTAACCGCCCTCCAGGGGCAACTAGGGATGGGCAATAAATGATGGCCAGCCAGCGACACCCGTGTCCCACAAATGAATTAATAAAAACATTAGCATTGATCTGGTATTGCCCGATTGTAATAACGAAGAAAACCTGCCTGGAAAGGGACATCTTTTATTTACAGAGCATAAAGGCACAATCATGGTGTAGACACACTGGCCCCTACCTGGGACTGTCTTGCCTCATAAGAGGCTTAGTTGGTGAGTTCCACCTGGGCAACAATTACCTTGTTACCAGGAGAACTCATACTCAATGAGCCTCACCGGGAGATCAATCAATGATTCCCCATGGGCCTCGTGGGGGTTATCACACTGATACAGTCCAATAATGTGAAAAAGCACTTCTCAAGGATGCAAAGTGTGAAAACCTTCACTCAAGAATTTGAGAAAACACCTGTAAAACACCAGAGACAGAAGCTGCAAAATGGCTATATGTCGGGTCACGAATGGGTGAAAGTTTAGCAGGTTGGAAGGCCAAACGTTTTGCGAGGCACTGGGGCTTTCATTTCAAGGGTGTTCAATGTTTTTCTTTTGTTGCATTTTGAATCTTGTGGGCCATATGGAGATGGTGAGAGTCAGTCGGGTGAGCAACTGAATTTTCCGCTTGACTAAATTTTTCCAGGACTGGCTTCCCTGGAACTTTAAAAAGATTGTGTGGCGATCCTCCCATTCTGACCTGCTAATCTTTTGGTAGGTCGGAATTGGAGACGCGCGCGTGCACTGATTCGCGTTTCCCACTGCCGGAAAGCAGGCGTGGTTGGGACCGCACTGGAATCCAATGGGAAGACCAGGTGAGTGAAGACCAGACCCTATAATCACATTTCAATTAAATTACAAATAGATTAAAATCATCTATTTGTAATGTAATTGAAATGTGATTATTGGCCCCGGGACTGAATTCTCTGGACCCGATAATTTCCCACTTCGGGGAACTAGCCAGAGATCCCGCTGGAGTGAAGGGGGGCGGGGGGTAATTAGGGCCCCCAGGGGGTCAGGCGGTGGGGAAAGTGGTGCCCCCTGGGCATGGGTGCATTGGCAGTGTCTTATGTCGGTGAGTTGGATTGAGGCCCTTAATTGCCAAAATCCTTCGGCACTGCCCAAGGGACAAAGTGTCCATGCCCAGGGGGCACCTTGGCACTGCCCACTGGGCAATGGGCAGTGCCAAGGGGGCAGGGCCTTAGGGCAGGGCCTATTGTGGGCAGGGCCTAGGGGCGATTGGTGGGGGTGGGGTTCTTGCTGGCACTCTGCATGGGGGATTGGTCGGGGCTGGAGGGAGCCCAGCATTTGGGGCGGGCTGGGGGGAGGGTGGTCTGCCAGAGGGGGTGTCTACCGGGGTGGGGAGGGGGTCTGCTGGGGGGGGGGGGGGGGGTGTCTGCCTCCCATGGCGGGGAGAGTCTGCCGAGGTGAGGGGAGTAGGGGGGATCATCACTGCTGGGGGCTAGGGGGGGGGCTGGAGATTGTGGTGCTCCAGAATGGGAGGGGGTCAGGGCTGGCCCAGGAATGTCATAGGGGCCATGATCAGGCCGTGGTGTGGGCTGGAGAGGCAGCACTGCGAGGGTCCCAGGCTAGCTAGCCATCAAGCTGGCCAGCAAACTGCAGGCTGACACATCAGGGCCACTGCGCGGAACTGTCAGACTCGGACATGAATAGGCCCCGCCCCCCCCGAGTTTTTAATGATATTCCCGATTGTGACCTCTGCATTGCACAGAGTGTGGGAGATTCGAGTCTGAACTCTCACTGAAAAAACAATCATGAATTACACTATCTTCCCCGCCAATTCAGCACTTAGAGTTTTTTTGGGAGAATCGCCCCCTGTATCTCACCCTGCAAGCTGCTGGCTGCTACCTCTTCTTCATTGAAGCTGCTTCCACAGGGATCCTGTGGAGACTTGAGTTTAACTTCTGCCTTTTTTCTGGACCTTCTGTTTCTGGAGCATTTCAGGTGAGTTTTTCCAGCTTCTTGCTTCTTCAGTGAAGTTTTTTTTCCAAGGCAGAATTCATTGCTGGCATCCTTTTCTTGATTCCGTCAGTCATTTTATAGTGGATATGGATTTTGATCTCTAACTGCCACCATGTTCCATTGCGTTGTCACTACCAATGTATGTACTGCTTAAGCAGTCTTGTAGAAGTTGCCCGGAAGTCTTTATTAACATTACTGAATTATATACACATTTACAGTAGAGGGTACAGGTATGGAGAGGACTCCTTGGCATATCCTTCCAAGTTGCTACCTAGCTCTACACTGCTGACCTAAGCTCTAGGTCAGATGCCTTCATCACCAGTGGGAGGTACTGTACTCAGTCCCAAGTTAACCCCTTCATGTACAGGATCCTTCTACTACAGCATCCAGGATACTCCCGATTGATGTGCTCCCCCCCCCTCCCCTTTCTCGCCTTTTCAAAGAAACCTTTACAAAAACAACCTTTGCACTCTGGCCTGCTTGTCAGTGCCTGGTGTCTTGTGTCGGTGAGTTGGATTGAGGCCCTTAATTGCCAATTGATTGGGGAGTTAAAGGCCTCAATAAGCCTAAGGGCAGACAACCTACTCAGTGCGTTCCCAGCTCCATTTTATGTTTCCGCCCTCTTCCCACCAAAAAACACACCTTAAAATCCAGTGCCATGTCTACAATTTTTCCTGAGATTTTCCCCCCCTCCCTATCTTTGAGTTCCCTTCTGCCCTGTCTGCAACCTCAGGAAGGAAGTCTTTCCTGTTTCCTCAGTCTTCTCATCTTTGTGACTAGGCACATAAGTGTGGAAAACACGTGCAGGATTCATAAATTTTATTCCTGCAGTACTTTATTCCATTCTGCTGCAAGATCAGAAGCAGGAGTGGGAGTCGCCACTTTTGTGGTAACAGGAAATAAAAATAAAGAAAGACTGACAGAGAACTCCCACTGTGGCAAATTAGTTAAAGCATGGGGACAAGAAGAGAAAGGGTCACACATCAGGTGTCAAAAGTATTTGGGAAGGATTGCAATTACGATAGTGGGTGGAGGATTGATATGTAGTAATCATAGTAACTATTTTGAGCATTTACAATCCAAAAGGATTGGTCTGAGAAGGCATTGTACTCTGACAGAGATTATTTTTTGTAAGTAATTGTGTCAAAGACTCTGCGTTAATTATTCCATGAACTCTTCTTCTAGGCTGAGGAATATAAAGGATTTTGCTCTGATATATAATCATGCCTTGGAAATAGATCATTGTTTTTTTTGCTGTTTGATATACATGTATACGGCTTATTGAAAAGTTCTGCAAGTTATTGCAACCTCTCATTTTCTTCATTTTATCTTCAATTTATTGATCCTTGTTTTGCAACCTTCAATTCCAGCCAAATAATGGATGCTCTTAAATTTGCTGTTAATTGCCACCATATAATGTTTGAACCAGCCTGATTTTGAAAAGTCAGAACAGCGTCAACTCCTCTGTACCACATGGTGGAACTATAGCTACACTGTGGCTGGGAGAGCATTTGGGTTCTTGAGTGATGAACAGCCAATAGTTTGCTGTTTTGCCACGAGAAAGCTTAGCTAAATATATAGAATGAGGTCATGTTTATGGGCTCCTTAAAGCTTCCATTTTCTGTTGCTGCAATTCAAAGATAGATTTGATCGTGATACAAAATCTTAAGAAATGATTTGTTTTAAAAAAAGAAGATAATGGATCCCCTTAATGTCGTTTTACACATTACTCGACATTGCCTTTATCCCAGGCGCTCCCTCCTTTATTCATGCTTGCTTCAGGATCGGGCGAGAGTGACAAATACAATAGTAAGCATACTTATTATGTCTGTTGCTCAGTCATGTGATATTTGGGTGACAAACTCATACTGAAAGTGGACAGGGATATAAAGCCTGTTTAGCTTGCCATAAAAAGGTCAATCCTGGAAGGCAATTGGGGTATGACTTTATTTATAATTAATCTTTGAATTTGGCAGAGTATTGGTTGCAAAATCAAAATTAAAATTAAGACCAAAAATTCCAAGCTTTAATTTTACTTTGAACCATTGAAAAAACTATTTAAAATTCAGAAATCCTTTATATATATGTGCAGCTAGCTTTGTTTAAGCCCATAGGATTTAAACAAAGCTAGCGGCACATACTGCCAAAAATCAAAGTAGTCCTTAACGTGATTAAACCCTAGTGCATCGTATTAGATTTCAGATATAAAAGCAAAATACTGCGGATGCTGGAGTCTGAAATAAAGGCAGAAAATGCTGGAATCTCAGCAGGACTGACAGCATCTGTGGAGAGAGAATAGAGCCAACGTTTCGAGTCTAGATGACCTTTCGTCAGAGCTGATTTCCGATGTAGCCAATTGTCTTAGTAGACAATAGATTGGCAGAAGTGAACAGGTACTTTAAGAGCCACTCCTCCTTTTCTGCTTTTGGTGGAATGAAGCCTAGCTTTAGAGGCTTGAACATCTTGTCTAATGGGGATTCTGCCAATACCCATACTTCAGGTATGATGTTGATTTTCTCAAATGCATCACAGAGCTTTCTTAAACAGCATGTGATGCACCTGTACAGAATTCCAGTGGAGATTGTCATATCAGAACAGCATAAAAATAATCACAATGCCAGCCGATCCTTGCCGTTGGCAATGGAGAAGCAAGGGATTGCCATGTTTTTTCCTGTGTAGTCAAATTCACCGGAACTCTTATTTTTTGCTTGGAATAAAGTAATGTTTTACATATGGATTTTGAAACAAAGATGCAAACAGTGATATCCAACAGGATATTAAAATGTTTAAGCAATCATGTAATCCTCATCCTAACACAACATGCAAATAAGTTGCAGGTCCATTTTGTGCATTTGGACTCAAATGGACTGCATAAATGTAGAGGGAACTCAGCAGAGACATTTAAAATTAATGCTGAGTTCAAACTGACTCCATTTTTACTGTTCCAAGGGCCTTAACATGCATTGTGGGAGTTATAAATTTATGGAATTGATGTAAATCTATGTGAAGGGCGAATAAGCCTCATAGTCTGAGGTTGTTTTAATTCCCCTGACCTTTAAACATGAAACTGTCAGTGAGAGTTAAAAAGAACCCTTGCTGGACTGCTTTGACCACCATGCTATCTCATGTAAGTTAGAAAACATCATTGCCATCTATAACTGCAGCTTCTTTATTGACATTTCCCAAGGGGTGTTATTACAGCTGAGGTCATGAATACTTGGCCGAGTTTCAAAAGCTACAAAAGCAGAGGAGCTGAGTTCTCATTTTGATTGATAGTTTGAAGATGATATTAAAGGACAAGCTGTCTTTGATGTGGTTACTGAATAGAACTTTGATTTTAGAACAAGTTAAACACTTACAGGAATTTAAAGATTGAAATTCTCTGACCTTGCCCGTGGCTGGGATCCTCCAATCCATTGCTCTGAATGGAGTTTTGGCTGAACACTACATTCTCTATTTTAACTGGCAGCCCTGGTGAAGTGAACGAGATTGGAGAATCCCACCCAAAATCTCTGAATGGATTTAATGAATTAGTTCTTTTTCAGTATCAAGCATATTTGAGTCTTGGAATGTTAGAATATTTTTTCATCTCTACCTGGCTCCTGAAGTCTGCCCACAGTGGATCCTGGATGAGTGCCAATGAAGGTGACACATGGACATGTGTTGATATTGGGATATGAGCTGGCATGGAGTGGGCATGGGGAGTGAATGGGGTTGTGAGGACTAGTGAGGGGAGAGAGCCTTACAGTTTCTAAAACAATTGGAATGAGGTCCCAGAGAACCAAGGTGGAACGAATGAGCTCTCTCAGCACTCGCCTGTCCTATGATCTGCTTCCAGGGTTGAAGGGCCTGACTCTATCCAGCCCTGTCTCATCAGAGCTAAATTAGTTGTAACGGGGCCCTTTAAACCAAGGTGGATTAACCAAGTTGGGAAATTATGCAACTTGGTAGTGCAAATCCAATCTTCCTTCAGTTTATAAAGACCAGGATGCCTTATGACTCTTTGATAACTTTCTCAATCTTCTCTGCTCAATGACTATGCACATGCACTCGCAGGTCTCTCTGTTCCTGAATCCCTTTTATAATTGCACCCTTTATTTTTAAATTACCTGCTCTCATTCTTTATTCCAAAATGTATCACTTCACTCTTCTCTGCATTAAATTCCATCAGTCCTCTCCTTCCACCAACCTGTTTATGTCCTCTTGAAGTCTATCTTCCTCACAGTTCACAATTCTTCCAAGTTTTGTTTCATCTGCAAAGTTTGAAGTTGTGCCCTATATACCCGACGTCATTATTATTGCGTTGCAAGAGACAAATGTTCCATGTAATTGATAACTGTGAATGGTTATTGATCTAATATGCTTAATGGTGTATATTGCCTTGTGTTTCATATAACTTCGAGTGCTTGCATCGTATTTCTGGGAGAAGTCGTTTTGTTGTCTGGATGCTTGTTTCACCTTTCCAGTGAGCTGTGTTTAAGCTTGTATAAACTGACAGAGAAGCTCGGTCATTGTGAGGCTGTGGCGTGTTCCAAAACTCCTCTCCCATAGATGGCGAATGTGGGCTCAAGATCTTGCCCCTTGACTTCTTTGTGCCCTCTGATTTATTTAGTGTCACATTCTCACTAATTCTTTCCAATTGCCCTGAAGTAAAAGTACATGAAATGATTCAGAAAAAAGAGCAAGAGACATGGGAGTGATTTCCTGGCCCCCTGTGGCATGGTTCTTGGTGGCAGAAGTTGGTCCGTCATTGCCCTGTGTTGCCACTATCAATGGGATTTCCCATTGATTTCACCACCCCGCTGCCAGGAAAACTGCAGTGGGGGATCGCCATCAGTGGGACCAGAAGATCCCAAGGGGAGGAAGAGTCGGAAATACACCCCCAAATGTGGCAAGTTTAAGGGGGTTATGGTGTAGGTGCATGAGCCAGGAGGTCTTGGCAGGAACAATCTTGTTGAGCTTGAGTCTGAGTTCCTCTCCCTCTTCAACTTTCTCATTGTTTTCAGTGAAGAACCAATTATATTTATTCATATTGAAACCTGTTATTACTATGGAGATAAAATGATTAGTAAAAGAAATGAAAGCAAACATTTGGGTTAATATTGGAGAACTCTCCGTGTATTAAATGTAAATTGTTTGGAATCTGGAATTTCCACTGAAGGTAGGCCCCAGGGCTGCATGTTCCATGCCATGATTGCTTCCAGCTCAGCACAAGGCGTTCAATTGTATCCCTCAAAAATACAAAATAATAAATGCTATGTTTGTGGAATTCTGTTGGCTTTCATTCTAATAAGTAGCAGCATTTGATTTCTCTGTAAAAATAATGAATGGTTGATAAGTTATATTCTCACATGTGAACCTTTTGAAGACAGACAATTGAATGATATTGGTGTTTCAGGAACATTTCAAAGAAACTTCTAGACTTTTGAACCCACACAACCCCAGCTGTTGGCATTGGGACTCGATATGACAAATGAAGGAATAACCATTTCTTTGTACTTTATCCCTTGAGATATTGCAAGCAGTTTTTGGTCACTGGCATTTTCTTCTGGGAATTTGGCAGAGATTAGAGAACATCCTCCTTTTAACTTTTAACAGCGGTAACGTTTTTCCATTTTTCAACCACCATCTGCAAGTTAAGAAACAATATCCCTTTTTGTTTTGGCTCATCTGAAGAAATAAGAAAATTGTTAATGTTCCCACCATCATTGCTGAATCTCAGAGAGGATTCTTTCAGCTTTTGGTGAATAAAAGGTAAATGGCAAATATATATATTTATAGCAAAGTAAAGTTTACTGAAATAGTTCCACTACTGAAATGCAGTCTATTGTTCGAAAAATTAATTTGAAAAATATGTGAAAAGGGGATGAAATCAGTCCTGTTATTTCTGGCATATATTTCATCGCCTGCCATTGCAAATAAAAAGTGCACATTTTATTTCAATTATGTAGGACAAACTAAATGCAAATTAATAATGGGGGTGGGGGAGGAACACTCGGCACAGACAATAAAAGAAACTGGATATAAGCAGATTAATAATTGTGTAGCGGGATCTTTCTCTTTACTTCATTTACAGGCCGGTATTTGGGGGTCTGCCGATAGCTGCGAGTGTGTCTCTCTTACAGGCCTTGAAATTTCAAAGGCCGGGGAATGCTGCACTGGGGCAACTCCGCAGGAGAGAGCGCTGAACCAGGCTCACCGTTTATACCTGACCGGTAACCTGATACTTATATCACACAGCCATCCCAAAACCGCCACCAAGGCCTGAGTGATTCTCTCCCTTGTCGGTGGGACAATGGCCACCCTGCACCCACTCCTCTCGAGTAGTTCTCCAAGAGAGAGAACAGAGAGACTCTGTCCTTTTTATCTCCTGACCAGCAGTCTCCCTTGAGTGAGCGGGTTCGAATCGCTCAGATCACCCTCGGTTCTAGACTCCGGATTTATGATAAGGGGTATTGAAACTGTGACCTCGTCAGAGTGCGGTGATGAGAGAACAAGAGGCAAGACGAACTCCAACCGAGTTTCAAAACTTACAGTGATTTATTAACAATAGAATCAACCTCTCCAATACCCCGCCACACATGAATAAAACTTATACTTTATACTATCACTATGGGAGAAATGTTAACGGGTACAACTTAAAATCTTACTTTACACAATTCAAAACAAGATTACTGAACTTTAAAATTACAATACACCACCCCTCCCCTTGCCTCAACCTCTATCCTATCCTCGGGAGCTTCACAAGGTTGGCTGGGTTACTCACAATTCTAAAAGGGGTTCCTTTGTGGTGGGCTCGAATGTCTTAGTGCAGGATCGAAACTGGGCTGCTGTTGGTCTTCACCTCTGCACATCAGCTTGCGATTCTGGAAGAGAGCTCCATCCTGCTTGTCTGCCTCCCAGCTTAATCTTAACTTCTGCCCATTTTAACAACCAACTTCCCTGCCCCCGTAGGTGATTTTCAAGGACAATGGGCTTCCGATCACCGGCAGTCTCAGTTTTAATTAAGTCAAGTCCAAACACAAAAGGCTGGAACTGCCTTGACCCCCGTGGGTCGTTATTTCAATGTATTCTTAATGCTCCTCCGGAGCTTCCTGAACGGTATCCCATTGGTGGGATGGGTCATCTTGTCTTCTGTGGATGGACTGATTTCTGTGGCCATTGTCTCCTGCTGGTCTGTTTACTGTTCGTCTGCTGGCCTCCATCTCCCTTTGTCCTTCTGATGATTAGATCACTGCTGTGTCTGCCTTTCTGGCCACTTGCATATTCAGGGGGCTCACACCTTTTTCTTAGCACAGTCCACAGGCAGGTTATGTTTGTCCTGCCGAGCCTTCTCGGAGGTTTTTATCAGCCAGCAGCCAGAGTTGGCCACTTTTAAACTGTCAGGTTTCTCCTGAGTCCTTTTAAAATATGGAGGATTGCCCTGAAACTTACAATTGAAGCCACTTAATGTAGGCAACGCATACACAGGACATCGATATATTCATAAAACAGAGCCACATATGCAGATTAATAATCGAGAACAAGTACTAGGAAATCTAATGGAACTAAAGGCTAGCCGAGCTGATGGCTTGTATCCTAACGCCCTAAACGAAGATAGTGGAGAGTAAAGATAGGCTACAAAGATAGTGGATGCATTGGCTGAAGTGTGGATCCCTTCTATCATTGTGAAAATTTGGGCCTCAGTCTCCAAAGTCCCCAAAAAGTGTTGAGAATGTCAGGTTGTAAACAGTTGTACTTTCAACTGTCCATTTCATTCCAAAATGTATGAGAGTTAGACTCTTAAAGGTAACTAATTAGCATTTCTACCTAGATACAAGGCCTATATGATACATGTTGCCAGGGGGAAGGATGCAGAGGGATCCATTGAAAAGATCTAATTATAGGCTTTCCGAATGAATCACTGAATATTACAGAGTTTTTAGTGTGCCTGGATCTGGGACAGAAGGTGAAACTCGAGGAGGAATGATGAAGGAAGCAGGGGAAGCAGTAAAGAGAGTGAGAGGAGCAGTAAGGACATCAGTGGGAAGCAGGAGACATGGGAGGGAGCAGCACAGAAAGCGGGTGAAGCAGAAGGGAGGGGGAAACAGGAGAGAGCGAAGATGGCACTATCTGTTATTTTCCATCTTTGTTAGATCTGTGCCATCTTTGAGGTAGGTAGCTGGCCAGGACATCACTGTCAGTGACATCACAGGCACTAACGCTGCATGTACAGGGACTGTACCTTCAGCAAATGCAGCAATTGTTCAATTCACTAGACTGGCTTCAGGTGTTGCAGCTTTCTGGCAGTCTTTCTTGCATTGGTGGCATAGTGAGTATTTGGGTCAAAACATTAATATCATGGAACGGTAGGGTTGATTATATGTACAGATAATTAACAACCACTTCACCATCAGAGGAAAGGAATAAAGGAAGCGCTGTCTAAATGAACAAAATTAAAATGCTTGCACATTTAAAATGGCTGTGACAGAGTCTCAACTGTGTAGTTACTTTATATCAAAGAATTAGCCAAAATACTTGGCCTTCATGTTGACTCGTAAGACAATCAAGCTTACAGTAATTAGAGAACAGTCATCTAAGGCAGAAGAACCAAATGTCACATAGGAGTTTTTTTTCTGCAGTGGGCTATTATGACCTGGAGTGCACTTAGAACCATAGAACCATAGAAAATTACAGCTCAGAAACAGGCCTTTTGGCCCTTCTTGTCTGTGCTGAACCATTTTTTGCCTAGTCCCACTGACCTGCACTTGGACCATATCCCTCCACACCCCTCTCATCCATGAACCCGTCCAAGTTTTTCTTAAATGTTAAAAGTGACCCCGCATTTACCACTTTATCCGGCAGCTCATTCCACACTCCCACCACTCTCTGCGTGAAGAAGCCCCCACTAATATTCCCTTTAAACTTTTCTCCTTCCACCCTTAACCCATGCCCTCTGGTTTTTTTCTCCCCTAGCCTCAGCGGAAAAAGCCTGCTTGCATTCACTCTATCTATACCCATCAAAATCTTATACACCGCTATCAAATCTCCCCTCAATCTTCTACGCTCCAGGGAATAAAGTCCCAACCTATTCAATCTCTCTCTGTAACTCAGCTTCTCAAGTCCCGGCAACATCCTTGTGAACCTTCTCTGCACTCTTTCAACCTTATTTACATCCTTCCTGTAACTAGGTGACCAAAACTGTACACAATACTCCAAATTTGGCCTCACCAATGCCTTATATAACCTTACCATAACACTCCAACATTTATACTCGATACTCCGATTTATAAAGGCCAATGTACCAAAGGCACTCTTTAAGACCCTATCCACCTGTGACGTCACTTTTAGGGAATTCTGTACCTGTATTCCCAGATCCCTCTGTTCAACTGCACTCTTCAGAGTCCTACCATTTACCCTGTACGTTCTACTTTGGTTTGTCCTTCCAATGTGCAATATCCCACACTTGTCTGCGTTAAATTCCATTTGCCATTTTTCAGCCCATTTTTCTAGTTGGTCCAAATCCCTCTGCAAGCTTTGAAAACCTTCCTCACTGTCCACTACACCTCCAATCTTTGTATCATCAGCAAACATGCTGATCCAATTAACCACATTATCATCCAGATCATTGATATAGATGACAAACAACAATGGACCCAACACCGATCCCTGCGGCACACCACTAGTCACAGGCCTCCACTCAGAGAAGCAATCCTCCACAACCACTCTCTGGCTTCTTCCATTGAGCCAGTGTCTAATCCAATTTACTACCTCCCCATGTATACCTAGCGACTGAACCTTCCTAACTAACCTCCCATGAGGGACCTTGTCAAAGGCCTTGCTGAAATCCAGGTAGACAACATCCACCGCCTTCCCTTCATCCACTTTCCTGGTAACCTCCTCGAAAAACTCTAATAGATTGGTCAAACATGACCTACCACGCACAAAGCCATGTTGACTCTCCCTAATAAGTCCCTGTCTATCCAAATATTTGTAGATCCTATCCCTTATCACACCTTCCAATAACTTGCCCACCACCAACGTCAAACTTACTGGCCTATAATTTCCCGGATTTCTTTTGGAACCTTTTTTAAACAACGGAACAACATGAGCCACCCTCCAATCATCCGGCACCTCCCCCGTGAATACTGACATTTTAAATATGTCTGCCAGGGCCCCTGCAAGTTCAACACTAGCTTCCCTCAAGGTCCGTGGGAATACCCTGTCCGGTCCTGGGGATTTATCCACTCTGATTTGCCTCAAGACAGCAAGCACCTCCTCCCCTTTGATCTATAAAGGTTCCATGACCTCCCTACCTGTTTGCCCTATTTCCGTAGACTCCATGCCCGTTTCCTCAGTAAATATGGATGCAAAAAAACCATTTAGTATCTCCCCCATCTCTTTTGGTTCCATACACAGTCTACCACTCTGGTCTTCAAGAGGACCAATTTTATCCCTCACTATCCTTTTGCTCCTAACATACCTATAGAAGCTCTTTGGATTTTCCTTCACTCTGTCTGCCAAAGCAACCTCATGTCTTCTTTTAGCCCTCCTGATTTCCCTCTTAAGTAGCTTCTTGCACTTTTTATACTCCTCAAGCATCTGATGTGTTCCTTGCTGCCTGTACATTTCATACAACTCTCTCTTCCTCTTAATCAGTGTTACAATCTCCCTCGAGAACCAAGGTTCCTTATTCCTATTTACTTTGCCTTTAATCCTGACAGGAACATACAAACTCTGCACTCTCAAAATTTCTCCTTTGAAGGCCTCCCACTTTCCATTTACATCCTTACCAGAGAACAGCCTGTGCCAATCCACACTTCCCAGATCCCTTCTCATTTCATCAAATTTGGCCTTTTTCCAGTTCAGAACTTCAACCCGAGGACCAGATCTATCCTTATCCACGATCAGGTTGAAACTAATGGCATTATGATCACTGGATCCAAAGTGTTCCCTCACACTCACATCCATCACCTGGCCTAATTCATTGCCCAATAGGAGATCCAATATCGCATCCTCTCTAGTTGGCACCTCTATATACTGATGTAGAAAATTCTCCTGAACACATTTTACAAACTCTACCCCGTCTAAACCTTTAACAGTATGCAAGTCCCAATCTATATGTGGAAAATTAAAATCCCCTACTATCACAACTTTGTGTTTCTTGCAGTTGTCAGCTATCTCTCCGCTGATTTGCTCCTCCAATTCTCGCTGACTATTGGGTGGTCTATAATACAACCCCATTAATGTGGTCATACCTTTCCTGTTTCTCAGCTCCACCCATAGGGCCTCTGTAGACAAGCTCCCTAATCTATCCTGCCTGAGTACCGCTGTAACATTTTCCCTGACCAACAATGCCACCCCCCCCACCTTTTATCCCTCTGCCTCTATCCCGCCTGAAACATTGGAACCCTGGAACATTGAGCTGCCAGTCCTGCCCCTCCTGTAGCCAAGTTTCACTAATGGCTATAATGTCATATTTCCATGTGTCTATCCACGCCTTCAGCTCATCTGCCTTCCCCACAATACTCCTGGCATTGAAATAGACACACCTCAAAAGATTATTTCCACCACACTCTACCCTTCCATTTGTGATTTTGCTTGAACTAGCCTGTCTTTTTACCCCTGCTCCACAATCTGCTCTGGCACTCTGGTTCCCATCCCCCTGCAAATCTAGTTTAAACGCTCCCCAATAACACTAGCAAATCTCCCTGCAAGTATATTGGTCCCCTTGTAGTTTAAGTGTAACCCGTCTCTCTTGTACAGGTCCCACCTGCCCCAGAAGAGGTCCCAATGATCCAAGAATTGGAAACCCTGCCCCCTGCACCAGTTCCTCAGCCATGTGTTCATCCGCCCAAGCATCCTACTCCTGCCCTCACTGGCATGTGGCTCAGGTAGCAATCCTGAGATTACTACCCTCGGGGTCCTGCTTTTTAACTTCCTTCCAAGCTCTTTGTACTCACTCTTTAGGACCTCCTCACTCTTCCTTCCCACGTCATTGGTACCGACGTGTACCACGACATCTGGCTGATCACCTTCCCACTTTAGAACGCTGTGCACGCGATCAGAGACATCACTGACCTTGGCACCTGGGAGGCAACAAACCATGCGGGAGTCTCTGTCCCGACCACAGAACCTCCTGTCCGTACCTCTGACCATTGAGTCCCCTATCACTACTGCTCTCCTCTTCTTCATCCCACCCTTTTGCGCTGTGGAACCAGACTCAGTATCAGAGTTCCGGCTGTCGCAGCTTGTCCCAGGTAAAGCATCTCCCACAACAGTATCCAATTCAGTATACCTGTTGTGGAGGGGTATGGCCACAGGGGAACCCTGCGCAGTCTGTCCTTTCACACTGCCATTTCCTCTCCTTACAGTAACCCAATTTCCTGTGCTCTGCTGCTTAGGTGTAACTATCTCCCTAAAGCTACTGTCTATATACTTCTCATTCTCCCGAATTAGATGGAGGTCATCAAGCTCCTTCTCCAGTTCCCTAACACGCTTTGCTAGCAGCTGCAGCTGAATGCATCTTTTGCAGGTGCTGTCATCAGGGATACCGGAGGTCTCCCTAATCTTCCACATCCTGCAAGAGGAGCATTCCAACATCTTGCCTGGCATTTTTTTTTACTCTGGGGAAATACAGGAATAAACTTTCTGAAAAAGAAAAAAAACCTACTCTCGCCTCTGCCTGTTCTCGCTGAAGCCCGTTTTGAGCCAAAGCCCTTCAGTTCTCACTCTGCCCCCTGCTCACTCTGCTGCCCGCTAACGATGCTGCCTGCTCAAAGGTGCGGCCTACTTTTAAACCCTCCAAAACCTTCCCAGGCTGCTGCTGGGCCTGCTTCCTGTTTTGAAAAAAAACCTCCGATTTTTTTCACAAACTTAACTGAAAAATAAATAAATAAATAAAATGCACAAACAACTTGCTGAAAGAATGGTGGAAACAGACTTAACAGTATTTTTCAAACTGTGCTTGGTAAAAAAACTTGGAGGGGGACTTATTGGATAGCTCTTTAGAACTGGCACAGGTATGATGGGCAGAATGGCCTCCATCTGTGCTGTGAAATTCTATGGGTGGTATTTAATGGAGAAGATGGGGATCTTTCCAGCTGGCTGGAGAACCAGTGAGAGCCCCTGTGCCTTTGGACGATGGCAGGCCTCCCTTAGGATCAAAGACCTCGGGTCCACCGAGAGCTGCCAACCAATTAGAGGCTGGCAGATGTACTGAACAACAGCTCCACTGGGGAGGTGGTGGCTGCTGCCAGTACAACACCCTTGAAAGGCCTAGGATGGTTGCTGGACAAGGCCGCGGGTGAAAGATGGTGAAAGAGGGGTCATGAGGTGCAGGGAATCAATAGCAAAGGCAGAGTAGTGGATCTCAGCAGGCTCCCCCTCCCCTTCCCGATGCTGGGTTCTTCAATCAGGCCTTAGTGCCTTTGAATGAGAGACCCCCTCAAACTCCAAAGCCCATAAGCAACCACACATGTGTTTACTTGTCATGCTCCCCATATGGCAAGTCCTCGCCCATCCACCACAGGGTTAATAGTGGCAGTGTGATGAGGCCCTTATTAAATGCCCCCCTGAGCTACATGCCCCACCAACTCGCCATGGAAGAGGCATTAAATTCGACCCTATGATTCTATGATTCTACATGCACAAACAGTCCTTGAATATTTTTCTGCCGAGAGTTTACAAATTGATAGAGGGGGTGGAGCAGACAGTGAAGGCAACATTCATTCTGGCATTTTACCCCTGAAATAGGCAGCACGGTGGCACAATAGTTAGCCTCACAGATCAGGGGCCCGGGTTCAATTCAGTCCTCGGGTCACTGTCTGTGTGGAGTTTGCATGTTCTCCCCGTATCCACGTGGGTTTCCTCCAGGTGCTCTGGTTTCCTCCCACAGTCCAAAGATGTGCAAGTTAGGTTCATTGGCCATGCTAAATTGCCCCTTAGTAACAGGGCGATTAGCAGGGTAAATATTTGGGGTTGTGGGAATAGGGCCTAGGTGGGACTGCCGATGGGCCGAATGGCCTCCTTCTGCAACGTAGGGATTCTAAATAGGACTTAAAAATTAGCATGTTTGACAGTATTATATATTAAATTAAAAAGAAATCTAAGCACCTCTTAAGAAATATTTTTGTAATTGTTGAAACGTGATTGGCTTTTATTGAATAACTTTAGATGGGACAGTTCCAAGAAAAATCCATGGATAAAATTCCAAATATTTTGCAGATCTATTGAAAACCACAATAACATTTTGCTGACCCCTTCCCTGAAGATATATTCAACCAATTAAGGATATTTTTGTTTTAAAAAAACAACCCTATATGAGGTCACTGTTATTTTATTTCATGTAAAATGCAAATTCATAACTAAGTGAAAGTCCAACAAAGAAAGTCTGATGTTTTATATATCATATAAAGATGAATGAGTATATTTTCCTCCATTTGCTGTTAATTATAGATCACTGCGAGTATAAAACAAATTTCTGTTATTTCCTGATTCTGACATTTTTATTAAGGTTAGTGAATGGGAAAAAAAACCCCTCAGGAATATCAAACTGTTAGTATTTCCACAAAATATAAACTTTCAGGTCATTATGCATTTAATTTTTGTTGATATGTTTAAACAAAAACAGCCAAAACCTAATGCTTTTTGATTTTTCCCACAACCTTTATACATGCATTCACAACTCGCCAGACTTTCTATATTTGGATCATTTGAGAGCTGCCAGGAGCTTCAGCGTTAACCTCAATCAAAGATCTCTTCATCTATATCACATTCCAGAATTCTCAAGAAATATTGCTAATGACTCCAACACTCAGCACCAAGCTCCACAATAAATGTACAAGTGAATTTAGGGACAAATAACTTTTATTACAGATGACATTTTTCAATAGTCTTTTTACAGGGGAAATCAGTCGGAGCTTTGATATGAATGACTGTGTCTCCAGACATAAGTGATCACGCAACATATCTGGAGTATATTTACTCAATCTCTTGCTGGAATTGAACACAAGGAAATTCTCTGCTTGTTTTTAGTCTCTTTATTCAAGCTGTATTGACAGCTGTGTATTCTCTCCCCATATCCCACTGGCTGAACCTTTGCTTTGAGCAGTTTTTTTTTGTGTGGCTTCTCAGTCAATACCCTTGGTTTATACAGCTGGAACGCATCTATTGAATTGCTTGTTTAGATTGAGTTATGGTACTGTTATCATCAGTAAAATACTCTTATTTATATCTATACTTCAGCTATCATGAGAAAGATGCCAAACTATGGGGTCCATTCGTTTAGGCAAGGCAGGACATTATTCTACAAAGTTGTGTCAAGTTCAAGTTTCAAGCTCAACTGTTAGTTGAACTCATCTGATTTTATTCAGTATCAGTGTGTATTTGGTGTGCACATCTGGGCTGCCATGATATTTCTCTCAACTTGGCTGCATTGTGTAGCGTCTTTGATTTCTAAAAACTAGAGGATGACTACAAATTCTGGCTATGCATGGATATCATGTCTGCTGTTCAATTGTTAGTTGTTTGGGTTAAGTCTATTCTGTACCAATCACCTCAGGAAAAGATTTTCTCTCTTTGTTAGTTGTGGTAAAATTACAAATAGAGTCATTGGGCCTTATTTTGATTCTAAGTTGGACGGTCTTGAAACTGAGAGTTTTTCAGATCTGACTTTTAGACCCGTTCTCAGGTGCCCCCATCCGCACTCTGCCTGAAAAAATAGCAGTGATTCTGAATCGCGCTGCAGAAGCCTGTGGGCGGGGCTTATCACACAAAACACTGCAGCTCCAATCGATGCCTCCAACTGCGCATGCGCAGAAAAGAAAAGGATAAACGCTCCCCTGCCACATCATTCCCGGGCCGGATAATAGCTCCTCCCCCCACCCCCACAACATAACTTACCCCCTTATCCCCCCACCACCCAGACCGATCACGGGCCCCTCCCCATCTTCCCCCCCATCGATCGCACGCAGTGGCAGCGGACTCCCCTACCCCTCACCAATCGCAAGCAGAGTGGCAGCAGACCCCCCTTTCCCCCCACCAATCACACGCAGAGTGGCAGCAGACCCTCCCTGACCTGTGGCAGTGGACACCTTGACCCGCCTCTCTCCCCCCCACCAGAGAGCCACTTGACCCGCCTCCCACCCCCTACCAGAGAGTCACCTGACCCCCCTCCCTCCCCCCACCAGAGAGCCACCTGACCCACCTCCACCCCCCCCCAACCAGAGACTCATCTGACCCACCTCCCTTCCCCCCCACCAGAGAGCCATCTGACCCACCTACCCCCCCCCCCCCCCGAGTCAGAGAGCTGCCGGAAGCTCTGAACTTACCTCCTCAGAAGCTGGAGCGCCCGGATCGGACTTTTGCAGACCATGTCTGTTTTGCGCTGAATCTGGACAGGCGATCGTGGTGGTAAAGGGAGAAGTGCCGGTGAGTTTGGGCGTGCAGCCCATTAAGTCAATATAAATGCATGAAAATGCATTTAAATTGATGTTGCGCCCGTTTCAGGCGCGGTCCCAACGGGGGATCATCAATGGATCTCCCAAGGGGCCTCATTAAATATGATGAGCTCCCCTATTAGATGATTGGTGTTTAAAACCAGCTGGCTCCACTCAACCCAGCAGTCGATAGACTCGGGACTGATCCACACTCTGTAGCTGTTAAATGGCGCTCAGCCATTACTTTATATAAAATGAGGTCAGTCGTTCGCGTCACCTTCTCCTCCATAAACACTCTCTGCCTTCCTGCCATGTCACGATGCTAACCTATTCTTTCAGCAGGAGAATGGAACACGCACAGGAAGACAGTGGGGTCCTTCTTTAACTATTCAAATTGGACCTGATTATATTATATCAGTGGAACCTTGCCTCTGATTTTAATTGGAGGCCTGGGCAGGAAGAGTAATGCCAACTTCTCCATCAGGCAACAACTGCCCAGAGGGGGATCTGGATTCAGAGGAGGCCCAGAAGGTAAGTTTTTAAAAATGCAATTTTAGAAGCTTTGGAGCTGCCTTGCACCTCTTCCCCTTCCCATCATGGCCTTCAGAGCCCCTGCTCCAGGTTGCATCTACAGCCCCACCCCTCCAGATGACTTTTGGAGTTCTTCCCACATCAATTAACAGCAGGGAAAACAAATTGGGGGGGGGGGGGGGTTAATTATGAGGACAGTGGTGGTAAGGATTGTGGGAACTGTTGATGTATTGGGAAGAGGAGAAATGGTTCAGCTGAAACACTCTTAAATTTGTTATTTAAGTGCTCTGGCACTTGGGTGGACTGTGGTTGAAGCTGCACTCATTCTTCCTTACTGCTCACCCTACTACTTATTTCTGTGCAGGTGATTGTCAGGACTGGTCCTGCTGTTTTGCAAAATTGAGCAGCATGCAGCATACATCAAGAAATGTGGAGACCTGGTCAGAGCTATCTGGTAGAACATTCCAGGCAGCAGAAATATCAATGGAGCACACTGATGGTGTGCTCAATGAGAATTCCTGTGACGGCCTGGCCTTCAATATCGGGACTCTGCATCTGTGTCTGGGTACTCAAGAAGAGTCATGAGTCATGTCTGGAAGGGATGTTTCTCATCGTCAAGCAGCCAGCTTCTGACCTAATTGTGTGGGTAGAACGAAAGTTGCACAGGGGACTGGCACAGGATTTTTTTTCTTTATTCTTTCATGGGATGAGTGTCACTGGGAAGGCCAGACTTTGTTGCCCATCCATAGTTACCCTTGCGCTAAATGGTTCACTGGACCATTTCAGAGGGCAGTTAAGATTCAACCACATTGCTGTGGGTCTAGAGTCACATGTAGGCTAGACTGGGCAAGGTTGGCAGATTTCCTTCCCTAAAGGACATTCATAAACCAGGTGGGATTTTACAACAATCAATGTTAGTTTCATGGTCACTTTGAGACTAGCTTTATATTCCAGACTGATTAATTAAATTTAAGTGCCCCCCCAAGTTCAAGAGGGTGGAACTTGAACTCATGAACCCAGACAATTAGAGTAGGCCTTTGGATGACTTGTCCAGCAATATTTCAACTCGACCACTGTCTTCCTTGAACCAAAGAATCATGGCTGCAACCAGGCTACTGGGCAGATATGTATTACACATTGCCTGAAATTGAAAACTAGCTGCACACTTGAGGAAGTGGGATCCCTTTGTGTTGAGGAGGAAGGCAGGTTGGGTTATGTGAAAGCAGAATATGATTACTTACACCGCAGCATACTGTTCTGTCATCCTACTTTGCTTGATTCATTGAAACAGCAGAAGTGGGTATTCCTTCTGAAGTAGAGGCCATAGCTCATGATGGAGACCATAGTTCATGCACAGTGAACAGAAAACGGTCTAATGCCATGTGGAACAATCCAATGGCATGAAATCTAAGGGTGATCTTGGCAGCAATGAGCAGTGCAGGTGGCCAAGATCGTTGGTGAAACACCTCACACTAAGTTGTTTGGTCAAGATAAGTGGTGAAAGTTTTTCCTGAAGGCCAGCCCTGTGCAACTCTTTCCTCCGCCCTCTTCGATTAGCTACTCCGACTCACTGCTAGATGCTGTTCCTTTTTCCTCAGCTGTAATGGCAGATTTAACTGACCGCTTAGGAGATAAATAAAATATTTGCAATGCAGACTGGCAGTCCAGCACTAGTGCAAAATTGTTCCCAGAACTCTCAAAGTAATGGTTTGGAGAAATAGCCAAAAACGATTCAGATGTTGACTATCATCTTAACAGGACAAGCCAACAGCAATCTGTATGGAGGAGGTGAGCCCATTAAATAGTGCTCCTGCAAAAGCTTTGCTGACAGCACCATGGGTGCAATCTTCCCATAAATTGGCAGAGTGCCGGATCAGGCGAAAAAACCTATGTGAACCTCGCAGGTTTCACAGCCCGCTTTTCTCATCAAATCTAATGTTTATAGATGGGGAAAAATCAGCTTGGAGCTTGAAAAACAAACCAGTGTCCAGGTTTGGAGACAGTTATGGAGGCCAAGTGAGTCTGCTAGCTGTTTGACGTGCAGATTGTCAGTGGGCATAATGCTGGAGATTGCCCATTGGAAAATGATGATATAAGGAGGTCTGGAGAGTTGATTATGAGCCAGCATTGATGTGATCATGGGGTCCAAAAGAGGTGAGAAATGGCCTGAGGGGTGTCTCAGAGCAGCTTGATGGAATAATACAAAACTTGGCACTTACACCCCATCTGTCTGACTGGAGCTGGCATTGATTTATCCCCATCTGTCAGACTGGAGCTGACATTGATTTATCCCCATCTGTCAGACTGGAGCTGGCACTGAGTTACTCCCCAGCATTTAGGCTGGAGCTGGCATTGCACTATTCTTCAGCTGTCAGACAAGGGGCAATTGGACTGCTTGCCAGCTGATTGATGAGTCTGAGTGAAGTTGGTGAATCTCAACCAGAGTGAATTTTTTTTATTGTACACTGCAATTTACGCTGTGTGATTGTAAATATACCTCAGAATTACAATGCAAAAAAATATGGTTTGTGTTAGAATTTCACTAAACTCAGTAGCAGCAGAGTCAACACATATCCTTTTCATATCTTTGTGGCCCTAATAAAAACCGAATTAAACCTTCAACAGTGTTCCCAGATGACTGCCTAGTGGGATACTCAATCGCATTAAACTAATGTTAACATTGGAAAGATTGGCTGATTCATGGTTAGTTTTTGCTTTGCTGGGACAACACTGTGAGAGAAAGTATTGTACCCACTGTGCTACATCTCAAACTAGAGGTATCATTGTGAATGGTTGGATGTGAGGTGGTACAAGGAGGGGTGCTCACATTAGAAACCGCAGCTAATCTAAAGAGAATTGCAAAGTCTGCATGCCATCTGCTTTTTCATGGAAATTGCAATGGCAAAATTGGACATGAGAAATAAACAATAACAAACAATTTGCAAAGCAGTAGAATGATTCATTTCCAGTAGGTCACAGGTGTGGGGCCCAGGGCTGGGTCGGTTTAGCTAGCTGAACAGCTGGTTAGTGATGCAGAGCTAATGTCAACAGCATGGGTTCAATTCCCATACCAGCTGAGGTTATTCATGAAGGCACGCCTTCTCAACCTTACCCCTTGCCTGAGGTGTGGTGATCCTTCGGTTAAATCACCACTAGCCAGCTCTCCCTCTCAAAGGGGAGAGCAGCCTATGGTTAGCAATTGTGACTTTATTTTACCTTTAGTTGATGTGGTACGGTAGGGCGGCACGGTAGCACAGTGGTTAGCACTGCTGCTTCACAGCTCCAGGGTCCCGGGTTCGATTCCCAGCTCGGGTCACTGTCTGTGTGGAGTTTGCACATTCTCCTCGTGTCTGCGTGGGTTTCCTCCGGGTGCTCCGGTTTCCTCCCACAGTCCAAAGATGTGCGGGTTAGGTTGATTGGCCAGGTTAAAAAAATTGCCCCTTAGAGTCCTGGGATGCGTAGGTTAGAGGGATTAGCGGGTAAAATATGAGGGGGTAGGGCCTGGGTGGGATTGTGGTCGGTGCAGACTCGATGGGCCGAATGGCCTCCTTCTGCACTGTAGGGTTTCTATGTACCCATCTACACTATTGTTTTGTTAGGTCTCACTTGTTTTCTGTGCTATTTACCTGACTAATTTTTAATCCATTTTTTAACTGTGCCTCTGATGAATGGATTATTTGCTAAAGTGAGCATAAAGCAGTTTAGAATTATACAACAGGATTGGATAAAAGTTGACAACATACCAAACTTGATAATTAATTCAACAGCCAGAAAACCAAATTGAAAACGATGGTAGGTCGCATGCTATTGACATTTGATTCCAAATTAATTTCTGTTCCCAATATCTTTTGTAATTCTTGCAGGAGAGAAAAATTTAAACTTAAACTACTCCTTAACAGAGAACCTGACTATAAAGCTGGAATTCCATTCTGTTTTTTGGTTATCATTAGGCCTATTCATTCATACAAATTTTACTACTTTATTAAAAGTGTAAGAAGTCAAGTCATATGATTCTGAGCACAATCAGTCCATTTGCTTTAAAACCATCTTTTAAGGTGAAGACGTAGCTAACTAATGTAAGAGATCAAAGTTTCATTTAATTATCAGTGTAAGGGTGCTCTGGGCTCCAAATGTCAATGTCAGAACTAACATTCACCACTACTTCTACGTTTTACTCTTGGCAGTCAAGAAAGTGTATAAAGACCAATCTTTTGTTCCCATGGTTGATGGTGCCAGAATAAATTGGGCAATCTCGGGCAAGGAAATAGGGCAATAATCACAGTCACTAGAGCGCTTCCAATTCTGTATTGTGCATAATCTTCCAGTAAAACTTTCAGGTATGCATGGTTCTCTGACTGAACACTGAGAACTTGGTCATTCATAATTACCAGGAAGGAGGATCTAGTGGGCATGGCATCAGAAGATTAGATTAGAACTAAAAAGGAATAAAGAGGAACTGCCATTGGAACAAGGTATTGCTCGTTGAAGTCAGAGTCAAAACCAAAAAGTGCAGACCCAATGGAGTTAGCTAGTGAAAAGCCAGTGATATCTGAAGCATACCTAGGGTGTTGATATCTTATTACGGCCTGTGACTAAATGATTGAAGCAATTGTGAAGACATTGGTGGCTTGTTCTCTGAGAGACATGTGTGGAAGTTTGAAAGTTCCTGGCTATTCAAGACAAAGGAATACTGAAAGAAGAGTTGGAAAACTTGGAAACATAGAAAATAGGTGCAGGAGTATGCCATTCAGCTCTTTGAGCCTGCACCACCATTCAATATGACCCTGGTTGATCATGCACTTTCAGTATCCCACTCCTGCTTTCTCTTCATACCCCTTGATCACTTTAGCCACAAGGGTCACATCCAGCTCCCTTTAGAACATATCTAATGAACTGGTCCCAAAAGCTTTCTGTGGTGGAGAATTCTGTAGGTTCACAACTCTGAGTGAAGAAGTTCTTCCTCATCTCAGTCCTGAATGGCTTACCTCTTATCCTTAGACTGTGACCCCTAGTTCTGCACTTCCCCAACATCAGGAACATTCTTCCCGTATCTAGCCTGTCCAGTCCCATCAGGATTTTATATGTTTCTATAAGATCCTCTCTCATTTTTCTCAATTCCACTGAGTACAAGTCCAGTCGATCCACTCTCTCTTCATTTGTCAGTCCCGCCATTCCCAGAATGAGTCTGGTGAACCTCCACTGGACTCCCTCATAGCAAGAATGTCTTTCCTCAGACTAGGAGACCAAAACAGCACACAATAATCAAGGTGCGGCCTCACCAAGGCTCTGTATAACTGCAGAAAAACATCTTTACTCCTATACTCAAATCCTCTTGCTATGAAGGCCGGCACGCCATTAGCTTTCCTCACCGCTTGGTGTACCTGCATGCCAATCTTCAGCAACAGTTCCACTATGACACCCAGGTCACGTTGTATTTCCCCTTTTTCTAAACTGCCACCATTCAGATAATAATCTTCCTTCCTGTTTTTGCCACCAAAGTGCATAACCTCACATTTATTTACATTATATTGCATTTGCCCATTCAGACAGCCTGTTCAAGTCACCCTGGAGCCTCTTAGCATCCTCCTCACAGCACACACTGCCACCCAGCTTCATGTCGTCTGCAAACCTGGAGGTATTGCATTCAATTCCTTCATCCAAATTATTAATGTATATTGTGAATAGCTGAGGTTCCAGTACTGAACCCTGCAGTATCCCACTAGTCATTGCCTGCCACTCTGAAAAGGACCCATTTATTCCCACTCTCTGCTTCCTGTTTGCCAACCAATTCTCTATCCACATCAATACATTACCCCCAATACCATGACCTTTAATTTTGCTCGTTAATCTCTTGTATGAGACCTTGTCAAAAGCCTTTTGAAAGTCCAGATTCACAACATCCATTGGTTCACCCTTGTCCACTCTACTGGTCATATGCTCAAAAAATTCCAGAAGATTTGTCATACACGATTTCCCTTTAGTGAATCCATGCTGACTTGGACCAATCCTGTCACCACTTTCCAAATGCTCAGTTATTACATCCTTAATAGTTGACTCCAGCATTTCCCCACCACCGATGTCAGACTAACTGGTCTATAATTCCCTGTTTTCTCTCCCTCCTTTTTTAAAAAGTGGGGTTACATTAGTTACCCTCCAATCCACTGGAACTCTTCCAGAGTCTATAGAATTCTGGAAAATGATCACCAATGCATCCACTATTTCCAGGATCACTTCCTTGAGTACTCTGGGATGCAGAGCATCAGGCCCTGGGGACTTACCGGGTTTTAATCCCAGCAATTCCCCAATACGATTTTCCTGATTAATAAGGATTTCCTTCAGTTCCTTCTTCATGCTAGACCCTGTGTCCCCTAGTATTTCTGGAAGGTTATTTGTGTCCTCCTTAGTAAAGACAGATCCAAAGTATTTGTTCAGCTAGTCTGCCATCTCTTTGTTGCCCATTATGAATTCACCTGATTCTAACTGTAAGATTCCAACCTACATTTGTCTTCACCAGTCTTTTTCTCTTCACATATCTATAGAAGCTTTTGCAGTCAGTTTTTATGTTTTCTGCAAGCCTACTCTCATATTCTATTTTCCCCTTCCAAATTAAACCCTTGTCCTCCTCTCCAGGATTTTAAATTTCTCCCAGTCCTCAGGTTCGCTGCTTTTTTGGACCAATTTATATGCCTGTTCTTTGGCTTTAACACTATCCCAGATCTCCCTTGTTAGCCATGGATCAGCCACCTTCCCGGTTTCACTCTTATGCCAGACAGGGATGTACAGTTGTTGAAGTTCACCCATGTGTTCTTTAAATGTCTGCCATTGCCTATCCTTTGCCAACCCCTTAAGTATCCTTTGCCAGCTTATCCTAGCCAGTGCACATCTCATACCATCAAAGTTATATTTCCTCAAGCTCAGGACCCTGGTCTCAGACTTAACTGTGTCACTCTCAATCTTAATGAAGAATTCTACCATATTATGGTCTTCCCCAGAGGACCTCGCACCACAAGGTTGCTAATTAATCCTCTCTCATTACAGAATATCTAGTCTAGAATGGCCTTTTTTCGAGTTGGTTCTTCGACATATTGGTCGAGTAAACCATCCCTTATACATTCCAAAAAGGAGGGTAAGGGGGAGAGCGGGAGGGCAATAGTTATTGGGGACTCGTTAGTTAGAGGGATAGATAGGAGGTTCTGTGGCAGCAAAAGAGACTCAAGGATGGTATGTTGCCTACCAGATGCCAGGGTCCGTGACATCTCGGACCGTGTTTTCCGGATTCTTAACGGGGAGGGGAAACAGTCACAAGTCGTGGTACACATTGGTACCAACAACATAGGTAAGAGAAGGGACGGGGTTTTAAAACAGGAATTTCGGGAGCTGGGCTGGAAGCTGAGAGCCAAGACAAAACATGTGGTCATCTCTGGTACGTTACCGGTGCCACGTGATAGCGAGTTGAGGAACAGGGAGAGAGTGCAGTTAAACATGTGGTTGCAGGGATGGTGTAGGAGGGAGGGTTTCAGATACGTGGATAATTGGAACACATTCTGGGGGAGGTGGGACCTGTACAAACAGGACGGGGTGCACCTGAACCAGAGGGGCACCAATATCCTGGGAGGGAAATTTGATACGGCTCTTCAGGGGGGTTTCAACTAATTTGTCAGGGGAGTGGGAAAAGGAGTTGTAGTCCAGAAGTCAGTGTTGAGGGTGGTGAGGTATTGGAGAAGGTATCAAGGTCAAGGGTGAGTACCGGTAGACAGGAAGGTGGGTTGAAGTGTGTCTACCTCAATGCAAGGAGCATCCGGAACAAGGTAGATGAACTTGGGGCGTGGATTGGTACTTGGGACTACGATGCTGTGGCCATTACGGAGACGTGGGTAGAACAAGGACAGGAATGGTTGTTGGACGTTCCGGGGTATAGATGTTTCAGTAAGTGTAGGGAAGCTGGTAAAAGAGGTGGAGGAGTAGCATTGTTAATCAAGGATAGTTTAACGGCTGCGGAAAGGCACTTCGAGGGGGATCTGCACACTGAGGTGATATGGGCTGAGGTTAGAAATAGGAAAGGAGCGGTCACGTTGTTAGGAGTTTACTATAGGCCCCCAAATAGTAATAGAGATGTGGAGGAAGAAATTGCTAAGCAGATTATGGATAGGTGTGGGGGTCACAGGGTAGTTGTCATGGGGGACTTTAACTTTCCAAATATTGATTGGAACCTTTGTAGGTCAAATAGTTCGGATGGGGCAGTTTTTGTGCAGTGTGTGCAGGAGGGTTTCCTGACACAATATGTAGATAGGCCGACAAGAGGTGAGGCCACATTGGATTTGGCACTGGGAAATGAACCGGGCCAAGTGTTAGATTTGGTTGTGGGAGAGCACTTTGGAGATAGTGACCACAATTCGGTGTCTTTTGTTATTGCAATGGAGAGGGATAGGGCCGTACGGCAGGGCAAGGTTTACAATTGGGGGAGAGGTAATTATGATGCGATTAGGCAAGAATTAGGGGGCATAAGATGGGAACAGAAACTGTCAGGGAAAGGCACTAATGAAAAGTGGAACTTTTTCAAGGAACAAATACTGGGTGTCCTTGATAGGTATGTCCCTGTCAGGCAGGGAGGAAATGGCCGAGTGAGGGAACCATGGTTCACGAAAGAGGTGGAATGTCTTGTGAAAAGGAAGAGGGAAGCTTATGTAAGGATGAGGAAACAAGGTTCAGATGGCTCGATTGAGGGTTACAAGTTAGCAAGGAATGAGCTGAAAAAGGGGCTTAGGAGAGCTAGGAGGGTACATGAGAAGTCCTTGGTGGGTCGGATCAAGGAAAACCCCAAGGCTTTTTACTCTTATGTGAGGAATAAAAGAATGACCAGGGTGAGGTTAGGGCCGGTCAAGGACAGTAGTGGGAACTTGTGTATGGAGTCAGTAGAGATAGGCGAGGTGATGAATGAATACTTTTCTTCAGTGTTCACCAAGGAGAGGGGCCAAGTTTTTGAGGAAGAGAAGGTGTTACAGGCTAATAGGCTGGAGGAAATAGATGTTCGGAGGGAGGATGTACTGGCAGTTTTGAATAAATTGAAGGTCGATAAGTCCCCTGGGCCTGATGAAATATATCCTAGGATTCTTTGGGAGGCAAGGGATGAGATTGCAGAGCCTTTGGCTTTGATCTTTGGGTCCTCACTGTCCACGGGGATGGTGCCAGAGGACTGGAGAGTGGCGAATGTTGTTCCTCTGTTTAAGAAAGGGAATAGAAATGACCCTGGTAATTATAGACCGGTTAGTCTTACTTCGGTGGTTGGTAAATTGATGGAAAAGGTCCTTAGGGATGGGATTTACGACCATTTAGAAAGATGCGGATTAATCCGGGATAGTCAGCATGGATTCGTGAAGGGCAAGTCGTGCCTCACAAATTTGATAGAATTTTTTGAGGAGGTAACTAAGTGTGTTGATGAAGGTAGGGCAGTTGATGTCATATACATGGATTTTAGTAAGGCGTTTGATAAGGTCCCCCATGGTCGGCTTATGATGAAAGTAAGGAGGTGTGGGATAGAGGGAAAGTTGGCCGATTGGATAGGTAACTGGCTATCTAATCGAAGCCTCACTAATAACATACACATCTTTTTAGCCTGTCTTGATGCTCTCTCCATTCACATTGTTTTGTTTCTTAAAGACTTGATTAGTTGTAAGTATTCGCATTCCAACCATTATTCATGTAAATTGAGTCTGTGTCTTTATAAGCTCTGTTTGTGAACAGAATTCCCACTCACCTGAAGAAGGGGCTTAGAGCTCCGAAAGCTTGTGTGGCTTTTGCTACCAAATAAACCTGTTGGACTTTAACCTGGTGTTGTTAAACTTCTTACTGTATCTGATCGAAGACAGAGGGTGGTGGTGGATGGAAAATATTTGGACTGGAGGCAGGTTGCTAGCGGAGTGCCACAGGGATCAGTGCTTGGTCCTCTGCTCTTTGTGATTTTTACTAATGACTTAGAGGAGGGGGCTGAAGGGTGGATCAGTAAATTTGCTGATGACACCAAGATTGGTGGAGTAGTGGATGAGGTGGAGGGCTGTTGTAGGCTGCAAAGAGACATAGATAGGATGCAAAGCTGGGCTGAAAAATGGCAAATGGAGTTTAACCCTGATAAATGTGAGGTGATTCATTTTGGTTGGACAAATTTAAATGTGGATTACAGGGTCAAAGGTAGGGTTCTGAAGACTGTGGAGGAACAGAGAGATCTTGGGGTCCATATCCACAGATCTCTAAAGGTTGCCACTCAAGTGGATAGAGCTGTGAAGAAGGCCTATAGTGTGTTAGCTTTTATTAACAGGGGGTTTGAGTTTAAGAGCCGTGGGGTTATGCTGCAACTGTACAGGACCTTGGTGAGACCACATTTGGAATATTGTGTGCAGTTCTGGTTACCTCACTATAAGAAGGATGTGGAAGCGCTGTAAAGAGTGCAGAGGAGATTTACCAGGATGCTGCCTGGTTTGGAGGGTAGGTCTTATGAGGAAAGGTTGAGGGAGCGAGGGCTGTTCTCTCTGGAGCGGAGGAGGCTGAGGGGAGACTTAATAGAGGTTTATAAAATGATGAAGGGGATAGATAGAGTGAACGTTCAAAGACTATTTCCTCGGGTGGATGGAGCTATTACAAAGGGGCATAACTATAGGGTTCATGGTGGGAGATATAGGAAGGATATCAGAGGTAGGTTCTTTACGCAGAGAGTGGTTGGGGTGTGGAATGGACTGCCTGCAGTGATAGTGGAGTTAGACACTTTAGGAACATTTAAGCGGTTATTGGATAGGCACATGGAGCACACCAGGATGATAGGGAGTGGGATAGCTTGATCTTGGTTTCAGATAAAGCTCGGCACAACATCGTGGGCCGAAGGGCCTGTTCTGTGCTGAACTGTTCTATGTTAATCCTCCTACATCGCATTGCTACCAGTTTGGTGAGCCCAATCAATATGCAGATTGAAGTCACCTATGATAACTGCTGTACCCTCACTGCATGCATCTCTAATTTCCTGCTTGATGCCATCCCCAACCTCACTATTACTGTTTGGCGGTCTGTACAAAACTCCCACGAGCGTTTTTTTGTCCTTTGGTGTTCTGCAGCTCCACCCATACAGATTCCACATCATCAAGGCTAATGTCCTTCTTTACTATTGCATTAATCTCCTCTTTAACCAGCAATGCTACCCCACCCCCTTTCCTTTCCTTTCCTGGATATTGAATACCCCTGGATGTTGAGATCCCATCCCTGGTTACCCTGGAGCCAGGTCTCTGTGATCCTAATTACATCATATCCGTTAATGACTGTCTGCTCAGTTAATTCATCACCTTATTACAAATGCTCCTTGCATTGAGACACAGAGTCTTTAGGCTTGATTTCTGGCAATAATCGCTCTCTTAGAATTATGATGTAATGTGGCTTTTTTTGATTTTTGTCAGTTTCTCTACCTTCCACTTTTCCCCTTACTGCCTTTTGTTTCTGTCCCTTACTTTACTTCCCTCTGACTTCCCGCATCAGCTCCCATCCCCCTGCCACATTAGTTTAAACCCTCCCCAACAGTACTAGAAAACATTCCCCCCTAGGACATTGTTTCCAGTCCTGGCCAGGTGCAACCAATGGATGGATCCTTGCTGAAAACAGCTGAAGGAAAGCATTGGTTGAAAGAAGATTCTAAGGCTTGTCTGTTCAAGAATAGAGTTTGAAAACACTCAGGTGGAAGCTGGAGTCCAATGAGATCAGTTGGCTCGCAGTGTAATAGTCAACTGGGGAGATTTGAGGAGAGATCCACAGAAGATCGATTGAGTGGCATCTGCCACTTGGTTTAGGAGTGGTGTGTTAGAATTGCTACAGTTGGAAGGAGGCCATTCGCCCCATCGAGTCTGTACCGACTATAATCCTACCCAGGACCTATTCCCGTAACCCCACATATTTAGCCTGCTAATCCCCCTGTTACTAGGGTCAATTTAGCATGGCCAATCAATCTAACCAGCACACCTTTGGACTGTGGGAGGAAACTGGAGGACCCGGAGGAAACCCACGCAGACACGGGGAGAATGTGCAAATTCCACACAAACAGTGTCCCGAGGCCAGAATCGAACCCAAGTCCCTGGCGCTGTGAAGCAGTAGTGCTAACCACTGTGCCACCGTGCCGTCCCCGTGTTGTCTGACCACAGTTAGCCAGTTGGGATACAGGGACTGTGTGTTTACAGAAAGCCTTAGAGCATATTTTATAACCTGAGTTACCCTTAAAATCTGTGTATATTTGTAAAGATAAGTTGGAGTGAAGGAGTATTGTATTGTTGTCAGACTTTTCATTTTTAGTAATTTTTCTTGTTGTTAAAAGCTAATTGGCCGTCCTGTGACTCTGTTCATCCATGTTTTCATTAAAAAATACAACAGTTATGGTCTTTTGAGCCAGAGTTCCATTCTGGTCTTTCCCGTCCAATCGTAACACCAATTGGGATCGTAACAATCAGGCAGCCACTAATTAACTGTCACACGCTTTATTTGGAATATATAAAGGAAGGAGGTGGGAGTTCACGGATGTGCACATCTGGGTGGGCCACCTGTACCCTGCCAACAAATGTAAATTCACCCCTCTGTGTATACAAACACGCAATCAAAAACTCTCTCGGCTTCCAGCAAGTCCATCTTCGACGATGGACCAAGTTATTTGGAGTATAAAAGGAATTGACTCTCAACTTTGAGGTTTGGAGATCTGTCTTTCTATTATAATTGAGCCTGCAAAGGCATTTATACTTGTACATTCTCAAGTATATATGTCTAAATCTTCAGACACATTGCATGGATAAGGATCATTGTGTATTTGGAGAATAACATTCAGAAACATTCGACAAGCTAACATAACTTTATTGTGGTGTGTTCTCTCTCATACCTACAGCTTCTCTGTTTGCTGCTCTATGTCACATTGCAATACTTCCTTGGATACATTACCGTAGCAAGGCTCTATGGTCAGCTTTAAGTGATAAATATGTGATGTTTCCTTCCCTCCTTAATTTTGAACGTGCCTAAAACAAGTTCAACATGAACAATATGGGTTCGTCACTACGAAAAATTCTGGAGGTTGTCATTCTCGGAACGGTTGATGACAAACCTCTAGTGTTTACATCTTCACACTGATGGTAGCTCTTGACATTTTCACCTTCACACTGAAGGGAACCTTTGGCGTTTTCATCTTCACACTGATGTTAGCGGTGGTTGGTTGAACCGGTGTTGACAAGGGAACTGGAGGTTGTCTCTGCACTTGATCAGAGGGTGAGGTGTTGACTTCCTCAACAGTGTCTGGTGGTGTAGGGGTTGCAGGAAAGTCCTGACTTGGTATGGCTGAACCTGAATTCTCAATAGGCTCCAATCGCAACAACTATGGCAGGAACCTATCTGTCTCCTGAGGAGTAATTCTGAGCCAAGACACCTTGTCCCTGGTGGAAAACACTGTGCTTTGCCTCATCACTCAACTTGTGCTTGTTGGTGTCACACAATCTCCTTGGTTTTTGGAGGTTTTAGACCAGTAAGAACTTGTTGGGAAATTGAATAAGCGAATCTTGTTCTTTGATTGTTTTCAAAGCATACTTCATGGTTTTGACAAAGCCTTCTGCTAATCCACTAGTGGCAGGGTGATATGATGTGGATGTAATGTGTTGAATGCCATTTTCTTATAGGAAGTTCTCAAATTTAACATGGAAAGTGAAGGAGGAAGAGAAAATCTGGAAACAAATTCTCCATTGGCAGTTAGGCACCTGAATGAGTTTGGAACTCCTGTGCCCCATTCATACTTGCAGGCTGATATCCTACTGGAGGCAGTCAGCTGGCTGTTTGTAGGTGGTAGGGGCACAATTCTGTGGGGGTTTTGCCATTATGGTGCAGTTGTGTCCAAGTTAGGGTGAATTTCAGCTTTCCTTGTGGGTCCTGGAAACAGAATTCCTGCTCTTCCTGGTCACATAAAGGATATAGAAAAAAATAGCTGCTTGGACTTCTTCTCCCCTTGTCTTCACCTGCTGCATAAAATACTGTGGCTTCTTGTTCAAACCATCAAGATTAAATTATAGCCAGGTCTTGAAGGTGTTACAAGCACATATATGGCTTGTGTCTTGGGTAGGTGACCTTGCCATTTGCTCTTCAAAGCATAAGTAGCCATAAGCTTCTGGAAACACTAAGTCAGGCAAGGAACCTGGGTTTTTTTTATGAACAGGTTGGGTTGAAATTCCTCCATGAAATGGTATTGATAGAACCTAGGGTCTGGAATTTGGCCTCGATATAGGGAGTGGAATTTTCTGATGCCAGCCACAATGCTCGCTCCCCACCACAGATATGATTTTTGGCCATTTTCTTGGAGGCCGAACATGGCAAGGGATGATATCCGGGGGGCAGCACAGTGGCACAGTCGTTTGCATGCCAGGATCACTTTGTTCTTCCCCTCTCTTCTGCAGTCATATATCCAGCTGGCTGCAGCTGCAATTGTCGGCCACCCTGTGGAGGGGCTTCTCTGATACTATGGTAGTCCAGCAGCTGTGACAATGTTTGATTTCAAATATGTTAAAAACACTGAGAGATATAGGGCCTGATTTTACCATTGCGTTGCACCCGTTTTCAGGCGTGAAAACTTGGTAAAGTTGGGCATGAGGCCATTAACGCGATCCGTGCCTACGTCCACGCAGATGCCCACTTTACCGAGGCTCGGGAATGGCCGCAATCCGATTCGCGCCTGAAACGGGCGCAACGGCGATTTAAATGCATTTGCTTGCATTTAAATTGAATTAATAGGCTGCCCCCCAACTTTACCAGCGCTTGCCCCTTTACCATCACGTTTGCCCATCCAGATTCAGCACGAAACAGACATGCTCGGCAAAGGTCTGTTTCGGGCGCTCCAGCTTCTGAAGAGGTAAGTTCAGACCTTCCAACCACACTCTGACTCAGATCGGTGGTGGGAGGGGGGGCTAGGGGGGTGGAGGGGAGGGGGAGGTGGGTCAGATCATTCTCTGGCAAGGGAGGGGGCAGGAGAAGGGAGGCCCGATCATTTTCTGGTGGGGAGGGAGGAGGCGGCGGGTCAAATGTACTTCTGGTTGGGGGGGAGGGGGGAGCAGAGGGAGGCCAGATCATTGTCTAGCTGGTGGCGGGGAGGGAGGGAGACGGGCCAGATCATTCTCTGGTGGGAGGAGGAGAGGGAGGGCAGATCATTGTCTGGTGGGGAGGGGGGAGGGCAGAGTGAGGCCAGATCGCTCTCTGCTTGCGGGAGGTGGCCAGGGGGGGACGGGGGACGGGGGGGGGGGGGGGGGGGGGGGGGAGGCCCGATCATTCTCTGGGGGTGGGTGGGCGGGAGGCCCGATCGTTCTCTGGTTTGTGGGGGGGAGGAGGGAGGTGGGTAAGATCTATCTCTGGTGGCGGGGGGGAGGCCCGATCGCTCACTGGTGATGGGGGTGGGGGGAGAGGCTGGGGTAGGCCAGATGGATCTCTGGTGGAGGGGACGGGGGACCGCTGCCATTCTGCAGGCGATCGGTGTGGAGGAAGGGGGCAGGGGGTCATGATCGATCTGGGTAGCGGGGGGGGATGGATGGATAAGGGGGAAAGTTATGTTGTAGGGGTGGGGGTGATGTCTGTGGGGGCCATCACTCCCAGGATGCTTCATCTGCTTTTTGCGGCCCAGGGGTGATGCGACAGTTGGGCATTTTTCAATTTTTTTCTAACTGCGCATGCGCAGTTCAAAACTCTGATAGTTTCGGGCACACTAAGCCCCGCCCTCAGCGCGATTCAGACTCGTGATTTTTTTTTCAGGCTAAGTGCGTATGGGGGCGCCTGAGAGCAGATTTCCAAGTTGAGTCTGAATTGCACCTAGATTCAGCACTTAGAATCAAAATGGTAAAATCGGGCCCGTAGGGTGGGACTTTCCAACCACACTCACCCCAAGACTGGAAAATCCTGCCGAGGTCAACAAACCTTTGCATGGTCCTGTCCCACCCGCTCCGATTCCCATGGCGGGCCGGACGGGGAAACCCCACCCATTCTCTCTTCCTTAACTGCAACGGCAGGCTGCAGCTCCTATTGGGCCTCTACAATTAAATGTCTGCCTGCCATCCTTATTTGAACCATAGAACTATAGAAAAGTTTTGGCACAGAAAGAAGCCATTCAGCCCATCATGTCTGCACTGGCCAAAAAAGAAAGCCGCTCATTTTAATCCCACTTTCCAGTACCTGGTCCGTGGTGCACTTGTACGGTGAATGTGTCCCTTGGTCACTAATTGTCCAATCCAGCAAAACTCAATGTCAGGTTACATAAGAACATAAGAAATAGGAGCAGGAGTAGGCCATCTAGCCCCTCATGTCTGCTCCACCATTCAATAACATCATGGCTGATCTGATAGTGGGTTCAGTTCCACTTACCCGCCCGCTCCCCTTAACCCTTAATTCCCTTAATGGTTAAAAATCTATCTATCTGTGACTTAAACACATTTAACGAGGTAGCCTCTACTGCTTCACTGGGCAGAGAATTCCAAAGATTCACTACCCTCTGGGAGAAGAAGTTCCTCCTCAACTCTGCTCTAAATTGACTCCCCCGTATTTTGAGGCTATGCCCCCTAGTTCTTGTTTCCATTGTAAGTGGAAATAACCTCGCTGCTTCTACCCTGTCTAGCCCCTTCATTATCTTATATGTCTCTATAAGATCTCCCCTCAACCTTCTAAACTCCAATGAGTACAGGCCCAGTCTACCCAATCTCTCCTCATAAGCTAATCCCCTCATCTCCGGAATCAACCTGGTGAACCTTCTCTGTACCCCCTCCAATCCTATAAGGTGCAGAATTGGGACCTGCATTTGATTCCAGCCCAAAACTGAAAATCGTGCCACAGGAGCAGAGTGGCTGGCTGGCCGATCAACTGGCTGATGTGTATCCGAGAGAAACTTAAAAGACAGGGAAAATAAAATAAATCCCAGCAATGGGAAGGAAATGAATCAACAACAAATCCAATTCAGTTCAGTAGTACTTGGAAATTCAGTTTGATTTCAGGCTAAGTACAATGGTTGTTGTATTTTTTAGTCTGCTTTACTAAAGCATCCATTGAGTGCCTTGAAAACAACTGTACTTGTTCAGGTTTATTGCACTGTTGTTTTGGAACAGTGGATGCAATATGTTTACCACAAAAATAATTAGCCTAACCCCAGAACTAACCTTCAGAACTAATCTGACCTTCAGGAGGGTTCAAAGCTGCTTTCTAATCTCAGTGAAGTTAGCAACCTTCTTGCAGCAGCTGGGCTTCATCCAGTCAGCTATCAGCAGGAAGAAGGTTTGTAGAAAACCTCTTCTGACTATCATTGTAAAAAGAAAAGACAATGAACTATGGAATCGTGTAATGGATTAAAAATGGTAATTTTAGCAACCACTGTCACTCTAGGACAGCAATGTTCTCATATGCTCCCTTATATGAGGTTTAACCAACCTTCTGACACAGCAAACATCTTTTATCCTCCATTTAAAAAGATTTCCCCTATCTTTAGAAAAATGTTCTTTGAAAAATTTTAATTTTTCGAGGGAAACTTTCATGAAGAGATCTTTGTTGTTTTTTATGAAGACCTTTCCACCCCTTCAAATGACACCAGGAGCCGGATATTCAGTCAAGAAGGTGGTGGTGTGTGATACCCAGATGCAGAATTCATGCCCCCCATTTCCAGTAGATCTAATTTTTTGCTGGCAGAGGTACGGAGGTTTAGGTCACTCAGGAGGGAAACCCAAACTCAGTGGAGCCATTTGAATTGAGTGCTGAATTCAAACAGACCTTGTTTTGGCTGATCTAAGGGGGTACATGCAGTTGAGGTTACCAATCCTCCAAATGTGACAAAAATGAAATCTAGAATAATCCTGCAGTATGGAAGTCACAAATTTATGCAGCAGACGTAAACACTCTTGAAGGGCAGATTAAACCTGTCAAAATGTCATGATTCTCCACTCGTTAGCCACAAAAAAATGCCAAAGTTATCAATGTTAGTTAAAAAAAAACCTCTGCTGGACTGCTTTGATTGACAGACCATCTGGTGTAGTTTAAAATACATTACTATCCGGTCATGTAGTTTTGATAAAGTTCTTTATTGACATTTACCCAAAGGCTATTATGTCATTATAGATGCTTAGCGGAGTTTCAACAGTTACAGTTATTGTAGCAGGGCTTTCTGAGATCACAGTTTGATTGGTATTTTAAAGCAGTTTAAAGAATTAATTGACTTTGAAGTGGCAGATGCTGCAGTTGGCCATGCAGGACAACTGTATGTTATAAAGGTTATTTGATGTCTCACGGAAAAGTGCGGAGACTTGTATGGTTGAACATTAAGTGTTTATCAACAACTCATAACTGTATACATCTCCAAGATATAATCTTGCATAGGTGCTGTCTCTATGCTTGCTCCTTCCAGGCTCTTGTATACATAGTCTTCTCTCATGTAACTCTCTTTACATCATATTGTGGATGGTACTGTTTCCTCAGTCTAATATTAACCCTTTCTCTGCTGAACATACTTATCCTGCACCTCCTCCAAGTCTTTAGCTGATGTATATTTGCAGTACAATTTTTACTTCCCTGCTACTCCATCTCCCCCCACCCCACCTCATATCTCTGACTTCACAAATCCATTCAGTCTAGAGGCTTGATGATTCTTTCAAATCTCATTCTTATCTGGAGGATTGGTAATCTCAACTGCTTTGGGTTGACTTTATCGAGAATCCTTTGATTGGATACCAGGGGCTTATTCTGTTCCTTCCAAAGGGGATATTTTATCCATTCATTCATAGTGACCTCCGGTTTTCTTTCACTATGAGTGCGCTATGTTCTTCTTGAAAGTCTATGTTTCAAAATTTAAAACTTCATTTCTGCTGTTTTTTTTAAAGTTTTAGTCAAATTTGTTTTACCTTCTTATTTTTCCAGTCCTTCTTCAAACTTATTATTCTTTTCATTCAGCTCAGCAATTACTTTGCTGAGTCCGGTTGTCTTTGTTGCTGGATTATCTGCAGAACTCTGAAATTTAAACTTCACCTGTGCATTCAGTTTCTTTTGGAGTCTTTCTTCCATGGACACAGACTGCTCCTTAGGGTGGAATCTTTCAGCACCCCCTACCTCCCCCCTACCTCCCCCTCCCCCCACCTCCCCCAACCTCCCCCCACTCACATGGCAGCTTTACCAACAGTGAAGGTGGTTTTTTATTGGTCTTTGGTGGGATCATCCAGTCCTACTGAAGTCAATGGTAATTTCCATGGTTCGTCTGCCATGGTGCTATGTTCCCCACAATAGGAATTGACTTTGATGAGAATGGAACATCCTGCCGATGGTAAGGGCCAGAAAATCCTGCCATTAGAACAATTGACTTGTTCAATCTTGTTTCTTAGAACTTTGCTTACTTGCTTTTAAAGTCTGTGTTTGCTTTTCCATATTGTGTATTTCATCTTTCATGCTCATCTTCAAGTGTGCTACTTCCTATGAGTAACATTCCAGTGTTCTCTTCAATTCTCAATTTCCATTAACAAACTCACCTTTTGTCCCTGAAAGTTGGTTTTCTACACTGAACACTTTTTCCTTAGCAGATTCTAATTCCTTTGTGCTATTCTGTAAGCTCATGTTTTCAAATTTTACTTCCAATTCCTTCTGAGACTCTTCATACTCCTTTGTGAGAATTTCTACTTTCTCTTCCTCTGTTCAATATTTTCATAGTGAGAAGTCTCACAACACCAGGTTAAAGTCCAACAGGTTTATTTGGTAGCAAATACCATAAGCTTTCGGAGCACAGCTCCTTCGTCAGATGGAGTGGATATCTGTTCTCCAGCAGTGCACAGACACAGAAATCAAGTTACAGAATACTAATTAGAATGCAAATCTCTACAGCCAGCCAGGTCTTAAAGGTACAGACAATGTGGGTGGAGGGAGCATTCAACACAGGTTAAAGAGATGTGTATTGTCTCCAGACAGAACAGCTAGTGAGATTCTGCAAGATCAGGGGGAAAGCTGTGGGGGTTACTGATAATGTGACATAAATCCAACATCCCGGTTTAGGCCGTCCTCATGTGTGCGGAACTTGGCTATCAGTTTCTGCTCAGCGACTCTGCGCTGTCGTGTGTCGTGAAGGCCGCCTTGGAGAACGCTTGGAGAAGCGTTCTCCAAGGCGGCCTTCACGACACACGACAGCGCAGAGTCGCTGAGCAGAAACTGATAGCCAAGTTCCGCACACATGAGGACGGCCTAAACCGGGATGTTGGATTTATGTCACATTATCAGTAACCCCCACAGCTTGCCTCCTGGGCTTGTAGAATCTCACTAGCTGTTCTGTCTGGAGACAATACACATCTCTTTAACCTGTGTTGAATGCTCCCTCCACCCACATTATCTGTACCTTTAAGACCTGGCTGGCTGTAGAGATTTGCATTCTAATTAGTATTCTGTAACTTGATTTCTGTGTCTGTGCACTGTTGGAGAACAGATATCCATCCCATCTGACGAAGGAGCTGTGCTCCGATAGCTTATGGTATTTGCTACCAAATAAACCTGTTGGACTTTAACCTGGTGTTGTGAGACTTCTTACTGTGCTTACCCCAGTCCAACGCCGGCATCTCCACATCAATATTTTCATGACATTCTAAGATCTTGGTTTTCATTTCAGCTATTTCATTTTTCAACAGCTCAATTGTTCTTAGTAAGTTTGATGCATTCCGTGTTTTTCCTTCTCCCCCCTTGAGCTTTAATGTCAGACTTACATTTTCCAATCTTATTTTGGTCTTCACCTGCAGCAGATCTTGGTCCTTGTTATTCAGTTTGGTTTCATTGTTGGCCAGGTCCATTCCTGGTGAAATCTTAACTTGTTTCAGTCCTGAAATTGTGCTATCATGGCTCCCGTACCCACTCACAGCCTAGAAAGTTCTACGGATTTTCTTTTCAATGCTCCTCTTACCCATTCAGTGGGTTTTTTGGCTCTTCAGTCTCTTTGTTGCACCACTTGGTTTCCTCCTGAAATATAGAACAATGGTGAATTTCTCTGCCAGCTGGCTCTTAGTTATTTCAGAGAGACATTAAATTCATTTTTGCTTCACTTTGTAATTTTCCAAAGGAACAAACTTTGATCTGAGGGATCCTTGCAGTGTGTGAAGGCCCTTCAGCGGATTTTCCTTTTCTTTGTGAGTTTCTTGAGTTTTCTTGTAATTCAACAGAGTCTCTGTAAATTTGTTCTCCTGTTCTTCTGTTCTGTTGTTCAAGACAGTCTTAATTTCTTCATGCTGCTGAAGGGTTATGAACTTCTTTTGCATTTGATTTTGAAGGATAATCAATCGTTCTTTCAACTTATTTTTTTCTTGTTGACCTCTTGCCAATTCACAGTGCAACTTGGTGCATTACTTGTTCACCACTGATAGTTCCAACATAACTTTTCCTGAGGTAGTACATTTTTTAACCCCTCGGCGACTTCATTGAGCATCTTTTCTGCCTGCCGTTGTGCCTGACTGTACTTCTGGTTTTTTTTGTTTATGGGATCTGGGTATAACAGGTTATTGCCCATCCCTAATTGCCCTTGAGAAGGTGGTGATGAGCTTCCTTCTTGAACTACTGCATTACATCTGCAAATACACCAAACCAGTATGAAAATATATAAATTGTATTTCTTCAGATTTCTCACTTAATCATCATGTACTCCTGCAATCTAAAGATTTTCTTCTCCTTGACGCCCAATTTTGGGTTTGGTTTGGCCTTTGCCTTAAATTGGTCTGGTAATGTTACTTTGTTATGCATGGCAGTTTTTTCACACAGGGGAATATAGCTTTAAGTGTTGTTGCCCTTTTAAAAATAGCTGCGCAATAACCTTTTTTTCTCTATGTTCTTCCCTGCTTGTTATGTTTTGGCAGACACCATTTGCTCTCACAGGGCCATTTTTTAAACTTGTTCTTGCTGCAGGAAATCTTTAAAACAAGAGACGTGGGCCGTCCAGTGAATTTTTAAATTGGAGAAATGTATTGAAATGATATTTTTCAGCCCTTCCTTTTGTTTTAAGCATTTTATTTCATTCATTCAAGCTTGGCCACCACATGTTATGGGGTCGGACGTGAATCCTTGCCCCTGTTTTCTTTGATTTGATTTGATTTATTATTGTCAGATGAATTAACATACAGTGAAAAGTATTGTTTCTTGCACGCCATACAGACAAAACATACTGTTCATAGAGAAGGAAACGAGAGAGTGCAGAATGTAGTTTTACAGTTATAGCTAGGGTGTAGAGAAAGATCAACTTAATGCAAGGTAGGTCCATTCAAAACTCTGACAGCAGCAGGGAAGAAGCTGTTCTTCAGTCGGTTGGTACGTGACCTCAGACTTCTGTATCTTTTCCCCGAAGGAAGAAGGCGGAAGAGAGAATGTCCGGGGTGCGTGGAGTCCTTAATTATGCTGGCTGCTTTGCCGAGGCAGCGGGAAGTGTTGACAGTGTCAATGGATGGGAGGCTGGTTTGCGTGTTGGATCTTCCAGCTGCTCTCTGCTATGCCAGTGCTGATCCTGGTTGTTACTTATTTCAAAAGATAATCTCATTTTTTGGGGGATTTTGTTTTCTGTGATCTGGCTAGGTCCCTCTGCACCTTCAGTCAGGTTCTTTGTTTCATCTGCACAGTGGATTGTTCTTCTGCCTTTCAGCCCTTTATCTCTTTTGAATTTTGCTCAGCCTTTTGTCATCTGGCTCAATCCCTTGACTGTGCAGCTGCAATCAATCAGATCCAGCAATGAAACAAATCTCCAGCTGTGTTTTCGATTTAGGCGCACCTCTCCCAGGTCAGACTGCGAATTCCTTACTTTTTCATGCTTTCGGTGCCCACCTTTCCCTGCCATAATGTTGTTGGGGTTGTTTGCTGTCTGATGGAGAGGCCTGGAGGCTTGTATGGTTCATAGAAGAATCATAGAAACCCTACAGTGCTGAAGGAGGCCGTTCGGACCATCGAGTCTGCACCAACAACGATCCCACCCAGGCCCTATCCCTGTAACCCCATATATTTACCCTGCTAATCCCCTGACACTAATGGCCAATCCACCTAACCCGCACATCTTTGGACTGTGGGAGGAAACTGGAGCACCCGGAGGAAACCCACGCAGACCCGGGGAGAAGGTGCAAACTCCGCACAGACTGTGACCCGAGCTGGGAATTGAACTCTGGTCCCTGGCACTGTGAGGCAGCAGTGCTAACCACTGTGCCACTGTCCCACCCCGCGTTGAACAGTAAGTGTTTATTAACAACTCATAACTATATACATCTCCAATTTACAACCCTGCACGGGTGCTGTTTCCATGCTAGCTCCTTCCAGACTCTAGTACTGACCACCTACCATCGCTCTCTTTACATCATTCTGTGGGCAGTACTGTTTCCCCTGTGCCACATTAACCCTTGCTCTGTCGAGCACTCTTATACCAAAGCGGATGATGCAGTTGGCCATGCAGAACAACTTTAAGCAGGTGTGCAAGGCCCATCTTCAGAGGAGACAATCACAGCAAGGGTGGCTAGCAGGTGACAGCAAAGGCACTGGCACTGTGTCAAGATGTGGAAGTACAAATGCTGTCATCTTCAGAAAGGACACAGGTGCGTACTCCATGGAGTCACTGCCGTTCCCTTAGGCTGCCGCCTCATCAGTCCTAACAATGTGTTGGAGGACAAAGTCTGTTGTGATACTCTGCACATTTCTTGATATCTACAGCTGTGAAGACGGCAGTCTGAACTTTCATGGCAGCAAGCTGAACTTGCATGAGAGCAGTTATAACTTGCTTGGCAGAAAATGTACATGAATTCAGTCTGAGCTTCCATTGCAGTACCCTGGCATTGAGTGGCTTCTGCTGTTACTACAATACAAGGTAAGCCATCAGATGCTGCATCATAGATACCTCCACAAATATTCTCATGGAGTTAACCACCAGTTCTGTGGTAGAGAGGATGGACTGCAATCTTTGCACAAAGCCAAGTTCCAAGTTCCATGGGGGTGAGCACATGAAGCCACGGTTCAGTGCTGCTGGTTCTGCTAAATTGTCATATTGTCCAGTAGGAGAGAGGAAGTGTGTCAGTGAGTGTGATGCAATGCGCTTGGATGATGTGGCTGTTATGGTTGAATAGTTGGCAGTGTGCACAAGCTGTGAGGTGGGGGTATGAATATTAGGTTTGTGCTGTGATAGAGAATGTTGGTAGGTGAATAATTGTGTTGTTGTTAATTGGGCAGTGAGACTAGTGGTACAGCTGGTATGTTATGGCATTTGAAGATGATGATTCATTGATCCTGACCAGCTGTGTGAGATCATTGAATTCCTTGTGGCAATGCAGTCAGGTTCTCAAGGCTAGGTCTTTGGCATTGATTGCCACAGCTTTCTGGTTCAATTCCTTTCTTAAAGTTTGTCGTTTGGGCCTCTTGGCCTCCTGTGGTAAATAACATCTCTCCTCCTCTACACCCCCTCAATCAGGGCCTCCAGTACAGTATTGAAAAATCATTTACAATGGCTTCCAGCATCCAAAATGTGCCTCCTTTTTAATAAGTTCAGGCTGACTTTCAGTAGTGCAGCGACAAAAGCAGAAAATGCTGGAAAATCTCAGCAGGTCTGACAACATCCGTGGAGACCAGACTCAAAACTTTAGCTCTGTCCTCTCTCCACAGATGCTGTCAGACCTGCTGAGATTTTCCAGCATTCTCTGTTTTTGTTTCAGATTCCAGCATCCGCAGTATTTTGCTTTTATTTAAGTAGTGCAGGTTACTTTAAACCTGTGCTAGCAGCCAGCATCATCCCCCAGTTGTGTGCCTCCTGCTCAGGTGTACAGTTATTAAACAGCACACTTAACCCTGATTGCACGGCTAGGATTGTTTAAGTGAGTAGTCAGCACAAAAGTTTGCAAACTGACTATGACCCGAATTCTCTAATGTCATACACCCCCTCACTGCTGCCAGCAAGAACAGAGAATTTGGCGCTCAGCCAAATCTTCATTTATTGCAGCAGGGGATCGGAGAATCCCAGCTGCGGGGGGGGGCGAGGTTAGTCAATTCCAACCTATATCAGGAGCAACAGACACGGGTTAATGACCACCACGACACTCATTTTCAGGTTTTCTCAGATTTGACTGCCAGGAAATTTAGAAAGTAGAGAAAGGAAAATAAAATGAGTTTTAAATGCTTGCAAATGGGTGGAATTTAATATTCCTGATGCAGCTTCTGCCCACCATTTGGAGAGCCAATGGGAAACCCAGCAGCTAGCCTTGAAAACAGCTGCCCACATAGATTTAGGGGATTTAGACCAGTGTTCTCAACTATTTTCCTTCTGAGGAATATTCCTGTGTTATAAAAATCCTGTGGATTCCCTATAACACAACACAAATATTTTATCTGTACGAAAAATAGTTATACAATTAAACATGTATTTATTATTCTGTTTTATTTTCTTGATGAATGTAAAACCTTTTGCTGGTACTGAGCAACTATTGACGTGAGCACTCGGGTAGTGCACTAGAAAGCTTTAGATTGGCTAAGAGGGAGTTGAAGAGCGAGCTTAGAAGGGCTAAAAGGGGACATGAGAAGACTTTGGCGGATAGGGTTAAAGAGAATCCTAAGGCGTTCTATAGGTATGTCAAGAACAGAAGGTTGGTTAGGGCAAGTTTAGGGCCAGTTATAGATGGCAGAGGGAAGTTATGTGTGGAACCGGAGGAGATTGGTGAAGCATTGAACCAATATTTCTCTTCGGTGTTCACGCAAGGGGACATGAATATAGCTGAGGAGGACACTGGGTTGCAAGGGAGTAGAATAGACAGTATTACAGTTGATAAGGAGGATGTGCAGGATATTCTGGAGGGTCTGAAAATAGATAAATCCCCTGGTCCGGATGGGATTTATCCAAGGATTCTCTGGGAGGCAAGAGAAGTGATTGCAGAGCCTCTGGCTCTGATCTTCAGGTCGTCGTTGGCCTCTGGTATAGTACCAGAAGATTGGAGGTTAGCGAATGTTGTCCCATTGTTTAAGAAGGGGAACAGAGACTTCCCCGGGAATTATAGACCGGTGAGTCTCACTTCTGTTGTCGGCAAGATGTTGGAAAAAATTATAAGGGATAGGATTTATAGTTATTTGGAGAGTAATGAATTGATAGGTGATAGTCAGCATGGTTTTGTGGCAGGTAGGTCGTGCCTTACTAACCTTATTGAGTTTTTTGAGAAAGTGACCAAGGAGGTGGATGGGGGCAAGGCAGTGGACGTGGTATATATGGATTTTAGTAAGGCGTTTGATAAGGTTCACCATGGTAGGCTTCTGCAGAAAATGCAGATGTATGGGATTGGGGGTGATCTAGGAAATTGGATCAGGAATTGGCTAGCGGATAGGAAACAGAGGGTGGTGGTTGATAGTAAATATTCATCATGGAGTGCGGTTACAAGTGGTATACCTCAGGGATCTGTTTTGGGGCCACTGCTGTTTGTAATATTTATTAATGATCTGGATGAGGGTATAGTTGGGTGGATTAGCAAATTTGCTGATGACACCAAAGTCGGTGGTGTGGTAGACAGTGAGGAAGGGTGTCGTAGTTTGCAGGAAGACTTAGACAGGTTGCAAAGTTGGGCCGAGAGGTGGCGGATGGAGTTTAATGCGGAGAAGTGTGAGGTAATTCACTTTGGTAGGAATAACAGATGTGTTGAGTATAGGGCTAACGGGAGGACTTTGAATAGTGTGGAGGAGCAGAGGGATCTAGGTGTATGTGTGCATAGATCCCTGAAAGTTGGGAATCAAGTAGATAAGGTTGTTAAGAAGGCATATGGTGTCTTGGCGTTTATTGGTAGGGGGATTGAATTTAGGAGTCGTAGCGTTATGTTGCAACTGTACACAACTCTGGTGCGGCCGCACTTGGAGTACTGTGTGCAGTTCTGGTCCCCACATTACAGGAAGGATGTGGAGGCTTTGGAGAGGGTGCAGAGGAGGTTTACCAGGATGTTGCCTGGTATGGAGGGGAGATCCTATGAGGAGAGGCTGAGGGATTTGGGATTGTTTTCGCTGGAAAGGCGGCGGCTAAGAGGGGATCTTATTGAAACATATAAGATGATTAGAGGTTTAGATAGGGTGGATAGTGATAGCCTTTTTCCTCTGATGGAGAAATCCAGCACGAGGGGGCATGGCTTTAAATTGAGGGGGGGTAGTTATAGAACCGATGTCAGGGGTAGGTTCTTTACCCAGAGGGTGGTGAGGGATTGGAATGCCCTGCCAGCATCAGTAGTAAATGCGCCTAGTTTGGGGGCGTTTAAGAGATCCGTAGATAGGTTCATGGACGAAAAGAAATTGGTTTAGGTTGGAGGGTCACAGTTTTTTTTTAACTGGTCGGTGCAACATCGTGGGCCGAAGGGCCTGTTCTGCGCTGTAATGTTCTATGTTCTATGTTCTATGTTCTATTCCGTAAAGACATAGAGGTCTGTTCGACAAGGACACAGGCATGTCATGGTCAATGTTCATACTGGTTCAGTACTTTGTTTTCATTAATATTATTGCTGAAAATGTCAATTAACTCTTTGGATAGCTTTGATGGAGAAAAGGGTGGCATTTTAGCTTCAGTGTTCTCACCATAGTGGCTTGTAATTTTATGGGTATGTACCATCTTGTTCCAATTCACAGAAAATAAATATTGCATTTTTTTGTGTAGATAATAAAAAAGAGGGGTATAAAAACAAAAGTAAGCAATTTGGCCGCTCATCCTGAATGCAGATTTGGCTTGACTAGTTCAAAGTCAATGAGCTGAATTTTTATGGCCCCATGGAGATGGGGTTGGAGACAGGGGGACTAGGAAAGTAACAGGATACCCCGTCAGGATGGCTTTGTGATCTGTCCCATCTCCAGGCGACTATCCCAGTTAATGGCTATCATGGGAACAAGTAGCCCACTGCACAGAGATGGACAGATATTAAAGTAAATTAAGGCCCTAATCAAGGACCACTTCCCCCCCATGCACTGCAACTTTCCTGGCATTACCCAGGTCTATCGCTTATGTTGGGTGTCCAGCAATGCTGTAGAGGCAACCTCTCACCAGAAGGTTGGTAGGTCCTGGGTGGCTGAAATAATTGGCAGTATCAGGGAGTTGCAATGCTCACAGGGGCCAGGAGTGGCTGCAGCCACCCTTCTGGAGGCATCAAACCCTCCTTCCTGAGCCCCTCATGGTCTCTTTTCATCTTTTATTCCACTGAAGAGGGAGACCTTCGAGCTGTTCCATTTTAAAGTACACCAAAAATCTTCCTCTTCTCCAGCAATACTCACCTCTCCTAGCAGAGCTGGCATCTGAACATTGCTCAAGGCAATCCTTTTGAGGCTGACACTTGGTTTGCCCTGCTGAACTCAATTGGACAGTTAATATGGGGAGGCCAATGAGGAGGCTGACTCACATAAAGTGGCTCAGCTGAGCATGTTGGGTCTATGCACGGGCTCAGAACCTGCATATTGTGCTGTTGTAAAGCTCCCACACCCATGAGCAAAATCATCCCAATGTATCTTGCAAAAAGGATTCTGCAAACCCAAACATATCCATAGCTGCCCCCTCGCCACTGTCCATGGAGTGGGCTGACAAGGAAGGAGACACCCTTCACAAAGCTGATCAAGTTGCTTCTTCAACAAAAACAAAAACAGAAAGGAAAGCATTTATTGTTTTAAAAAATCAGGTTGGAATTATTAGTGCAAGTTTCTTTTGCAGGTACAGACAAATATTCTGTGTAACCTTATCCAACTTTGCCCTCCCTCGCAGTACAGTAACATTTTCACTATGTAGCTTTAATTTGAAAAATAATCAGAATTTTATATCTTTCGGACTGACATGGGCAAGAAGCTTTACATGTTCAACTTTCCTTCTCACTCAGATTCCAATATAAATTAGCAACAGTGGTCTGTCATTTCACACTCCTGCCTTCTCAAATTCTTATTGGACCAGCTCACTCTTGCTGTGAACGAGGGTTGGGGAGAGTAGCGAGAGGAGTGTGTAAGCAGGGGAAGTGAGAAGGCGGCAAATTAGAAGGTCAGGAGAGGGAAGCAGTGAATGGGCAGGAAGCGGTCTGAAAGGAGATAAATGGAAAGTGATGGTATGTTATTAAGAGTTAGTAATTTAGTAAGAATTATTAAGTTAGTACGAGGATTTCTGGGCCAGTTAGGTTCAAGGCAGTCAATAGGTTTTTGATTACAAGTTAGGAATATAACCCACCCTGATTGCATGTATTCTGAAGGAAAAGTGAGTTCTAATCAGCATGTTTTCATTTAGCACATCATCTTTAGGGGCAGCACGGTTGCACAGCGGTTAGCACTGCTGCCTCACAGCTCTAGGGACCCCGGTTCGATTCCCGGCTTGGGCCACTGTCTGTGTGGAGTTTGCACATTCTCCCTGTGTCTGCGTGAGTTTCCTCTGGATGCTCCGGTTTCCTCCCACAGTCCAAAGATGTGCGGGTTAGGTGGATTGGCCATGTTAAATTGCCCTTAGTGTCAGGGGGATTAGCTAGGGTAAATGCATTGGGTTATGGGGATAGGGCCTGGGTGGGATTGTGGTTGGTGCAGACTCGATGGGCCGAATGGCCTCCTTCTGCACTGTAGGATTCTATGAATTCATTAGGAGTGCTAAATGAGGGATCACTGCATCAAAAGTCTTGAATATTATGCATCCTTCCTGTACACATTCATGTTTCCTCTTCTCACATGATTTTATATCGGTGACACATTGACATATGTGTTTTCCACCACGTCTGTTGATAAACCAATCAAATCAATCAAATACATCTTTTATCAGCATTTATTCTCAATAACTGAAAATTCTAATGACTAAAAAACACACAGCAAGTGGCATTTTCATAGCACATTGAATGTAGTAAATCATCCCAAAGTGCTTAAATTACAAAATATTATTTAATGAGAAATTTCACAATATATTTTAAATGATAGTAATTACTATTCATTAATTGTTTTTATGCTTTTTAGTGTGAACATTAAAGTTTAATTTGAGATCTTCAACCTCTCCCAAAAGATTGTGCTTGAAGTTAATAGTTTTGCCCAAGCTTGTGACTCAATAGTTAAAGACAGGCCCTAAGGTTTGATATATGCAATATTCACAAATTCCAGCTGCTGGAATTAGCATTTAAACACCTGAAGAGAAAACAAATGCAGGGGCAATAGTGGTATCGTGGGATTAACTGAGTTACCTTTGCAGAGAATATGCATGGATGTGGTGGGCAGAATGGCCTTCTTCTATTCTGTAGCCATTGTGTGATGCCAAGATGAGTCACAGAGGCATAATCAGACAAAACCCACACTCATTCAAAGAAGGAGGATTAATAGCTCTGACCTAAAGCTAGGTCAAGGAGGTGGGTTTTAAGCAGGATCTTAAAAGTGGGTTAGAAATTTCAGAGTGGAAGCCTGAGGTCTTGACTGCCAATGGGCAGAATGATAGATATACAAGAAACCAGAGTACAAAGAATGGAGAGATCTGGGGTATTTGCAGCACATTACAGAAATAGAGATACATAAAGATTCAATAATAAATTTGAGACATCAAAGAAATGAAGGCAATTTAAGTCAACAAGGATGGGAACGATGGGTGAGACAAACTTGATATGGGATAAGCTACACATGGCAACATTTTAACTGGGCCAATGTTTAAAGAGTGCCGTAATGGAGGCTGGCAAAGGATACATAGTAACAATCAAGTCTCAAGGTGACAAAGGTTAAAATGAACAAGAGATGGAGAAGGTTCGAAGCAGGCAATGGTTTAAGATGGAAACAGTCTTTGTGATAGAGAAAATATGGGTGTAGAAGCTCAGTTCAGGGTCAAATGGTATACTGATGTTACAAACAATCGCATTCCCAAGGCAGGGCTTGGGAAAAGGTTACAGTATCAATGGCAAAGGTATGGAGATCGTGACAGCGGCTGAAGATGATGTTTTAGTCTTCCCAATATTTGCTAGAAGAAAATTGAAACCAAATCCAAGTTTGGATTTGGAATTCTCCCATGCCCCTGCCGATGGGTTCAATGGTAGATGGGGATTTTGGATGGGGGAGGAGGGGATAGAATTTGGCAGGAGTCCAAAAATTGATTTTATGCCAGTGTGAATTTCCCATGGGATTTTCCATAATGTCCACCATGGTGGATTGGGACACCTGCTGAAGACTGATGTGAAACTTATTTACATCCTGCTAAGGTTCAACTGGAATCTTCCCCACACACCCAATTCTCCATGAAGCCAGAGGGAAAACACACTGATCCAGAACACCCCTGGAACAACATGACATGTTGAAGTTGGGACTCACCTGAACAATGCCTGGGACTGCCTCCAGAGTTTGGGATGGAGCTGCCAGCAACCCTGGACCCCGGAACACCATAGCAATGTGTTGTGGAGGTCCATCTTCCAGCATCTGGGTGTTCCTGGTGATCAATCTCCTTTTACAGGAGGTTCGCCTTATTCCTTCAATGATGGGTCTGTGATATTAGGCACCTTTTCAATATGACACCCAGACATGATGGTGGCACACATGCCAACATGCCTGCCCTGCCATTGAATATGGCACTAATCCCCTGGTGCATAATTGATGAGATTGGGGCTGGAAGATATGACGTGGTTTCCTGCTGACCTCCGCAGCGGGAAACACTCCCCATTCCTACCCTCATCACAAGACCTACTCGCAGATGGGAATATTTTGTCCTGTATGTCAGACAACATACTGACATCATAAAACCTATGCTGTGGTCAGGAGAAGTGGCGGAGTGTTACTGATAGCGTTGGTGCCATCCGTGTGCATGTGTCACCTGATGCCTATGTCTTTAAGGGACAACATCCAAACTGGGAAGAGAAAGGAGCTAAGGTAAGTTACTGGCAGACTCAACATCCACATCATGACTCAAAAGATAGCAGCTTAATTTGTTTTTGTTACAAATACAGTTCAATAAACTAATATTCAAGTGAAATCATGAAATGGTTGACCAAAATATTTTTTTCTGTTGGTAAATTGTCAGTTCACCATGATTATTTAAAGCCTAAAATCCTGGAATTCTACTGAACAACACTATAAAAGTACCATCAGCACATGGTCAGCCACGGTTCAACAAGACAGCTCACCATCACCACCTTCTCAAGGACAAACTAAGAGCAGATAATAAATGGTGACCTTGCCAATGTGGCCCACATTCCAAGATTGTTTTTTAATAAAACATTCACCATTTCTAATATAGTGAGAAAAAGGTAGAACTAGAACAGAGCAGAAATACTCTCCGGCTGTCAGTAGAAAGAATATATCGAATATGTTTTATTTAAACAGTCTTTCAGTACATCTGCTACATATTTTAATGATTCTCCAATTGATGATTCTTACAGGAACTGCCAGATGGAGATGTCTTCCAGTGGACAGATTCCATGACTTTACTGATGAGGAAACTTGACCAACTGAACCTGGACATTGAGGATGCACTTAGTGCCAGTCCCTCTCCTGCCAGCACCCCTGCCACCAAGAGACGGGAAGGGCATCAACAACCAGTAAGTGATCCTTAATGTCCTGTTTTTCCCTGTTTCATTTGTTCAACAAACTTCAAGAACAACAATAAACTGAACAGCAGAAAAGAGTAGCATTGAGAAAAGTCTAGTCCAATGTGGTGTAAAACAAAAACGAATTGGATGCAAATGTTGGAAATCTTAAATGAAAACAAGTAAATTACGGAAACAAATGCCAAATCAGATACAGTTCTGACGAAGGGCTATACCTGTAACGTTAACTTGTTACTTCTCTCCAGAGATGTTTGCCTGGCTTTGTTGAGACTATTTACTTGCCATGAATGTTTCACCTTAGTTTATTGAGCTGCTCCTCAATGCATTTTATTACTGTCTTGACTGTATAGATGACAGATGGTAAGTAATCTGCTCAGTGGACTTAATTAGTGTTACACTAAAAATATAACAAATACTTTCTCATTAATTCTCAGCAATCAATATGCACTCAACTGTACTTCATCCTAAGTGCCTAGGCCCATTTAACTCCAGGTGGGTTTGGGGCAGGTGGGTAATGAAATGAGTTGTAACTCTCTTATTTTTATTTTGCTCAATATGCATTTTGCTTATGTCCCTGTTAACAAACATTTTAAAATTAAAGAGACTGCAAAATTCTTTCATTTTTGTTGCTGATAATGCCTGATAGTGTATGCTGTAGTGCTGGATTTGATAGGTTATTACATGTTATTGGATGGAGGCAGCTCAGTGTCACACATAGATTGCCTGGTGGTAAATTGAACTTACCAAATCTATACTCAATTTAAATACTGGGTGTTATCCTAAAACTGCCAACTCTGGCGTGAAACAGTGATTTCAAACAGTGGCACTGGAAAGTCACTGACCTGGTGAATAACTTCATAGGCTGGAATTTTCCAGCCATTCTCATCAGCGGGATCTTCCGGTCTTGCCAACGACGAACCGGAGCCGTGGGTTTCCCGGCAGCGGGAGATGCATAGAATGGGAATCAGAAGATCCTGCCACCAGCCAATGGTAGGCCACCTCCACTGTCGCAAAACGTGCCACAGGGGTGCAGAAAATCCTGCGCAGAGTCTGTCATGAAGATCTCTGATGAAGCTGTGATTATAGGGATGGACATTTGAAGCTGATTAGTGAGGCAATTTAAAATGACTGTAGGTTAGAAAGAAAAATTCAATAACATTAATGGACTTGATGTGCAGTGATTTACATATTAAGAACTTCCAGCTCAACCTTTGGCCTTGCCTTTCCAGCCAAGCTGTAAAGCTGCTTGCGTTTTGCCAAATAGAAAAGTATTGAATAATTCATCTGAGATTAAAGGTCAACTACATTAATCTTGCATCTTAACTTCAATTTAACAACCGAGATTCACTATTCAATACTTATTTTGAAATATGAATAATAGACTCACTAAGCCCGATTTTACCATCGCATTGCACCTGTTTTCGGGCACGAAAACTTGGTAAAGTCAGGCGTGAGGTGAGTAGCACAATCCATGCCCGCCTCCACGCCGGTTCCCCCTTTACCAATGCTGGAAAATGGCCACGATCGGGACTGTGCCCAAAATGGGCGTGACGGCTATTTAAATGCATTTGCATGCATTTAAATTGACTTAATGGGCTGCACGCCCCGAACATTACTGGCACTTCCCACTTTACCACCATGTTCGCCCATCCAGAATCAGCGCGAAACAGACATGCTTCATATAAGTCCGATTTGGGTGCTCCAGTTAGTGAAGAGGTAGCCTAGCGTCCAATGGCTCTCTGCTTGAGATCGGTAGGGGGAGGGGGGGCGGACGGGGGAAGGCGGGATCCACTGCCACTCTGCCTGAGATCAGTGTGGCTGAAAGGGGGTCCGCTGCCACTCTGCCTGAGATCAGTGGAGGGGAAGGGGGTCTGCTGCCACTCTGCCTGAGATCAGTGAGGAGGAAGGGGGGTACACTGCCACTCTGCCTGAGATCAGCGGTGGGGGGAAGGGGGAGGGTGGATCATTCTGCCTGAGATCAGTGGGAGGGAAGAGGGGTGGGAGGGTGGGGGGATAAGGGGGTTAGTAATGTTGTGGGGATGGGGCAATGTCTGTGGGGGCCAGGGGGAGGCATTATCTGACCCAGGAGGGATGTGGCAGGGGAGCAGCATTCTATCTTTTTTTTTCTGCGCATGTGCAATTGGAGGCGCTGATTGGAGCTGCACGGTTTTGGGCCCGTTAAGCCCCGCCCACAAGCTTATGCAGCGCGATTCGCAATCGCTGATATTTTTGCAGTAAGAGTGCGTATGGGAGCACCTGAGAACGGGTCTAAAAGTCAGATCTGAAACTCTTCCAGTTTCAAGTCTGCCCAGCAGTTAGAATCAAAACGGTAAAATAGGGCCCAGTATTTTTAAATGCTATATACTTCATTAATGAAATATTGTTATGTCGATAGACGTTGGTACAATACCTCAGAATATTTTAGATCCAATATTAGGCAAGCTAACTGGCACTTCCATCACTGTTTGCTTAGGACCTTTTGTTTTTTTTCATGGGATCTGAGTGTCACTGCCAGTGCCAGCAAATGTTTGCCCATTCTGAAATGCACTTCAGAAGGTAGTGGTGAGCCGCTACCTTAATCTACTTAGTCTGCTGCAGCATAAGTGGTTTAGTCACACCCATGATACGAAAGGAATTCCAGAATTTTGACCAAGCAACAGTGAAGGAACAACAGTATCGTTCCAAGACAGGATGATGTGAGACTTGGAGGAGTTGCAGATGGTGGTGTTCCCTTACATCTGCTGCCCTTGTTCTGCTAGGTGATGGTAGGTAACAATTGCAGGTTTGGGAGGTGCCATTGAAGGAGGCTGTGTGCTGGTGAATAAATGAGTGGATGGGGTGTTGATCAGACAGATTACTTTGCCCTAAATGGCATTGAGCATTTTGGGTGCTGCTGGAGTCTTACTGATCCAGGCAAGTGGAGAGCATTCCACTACACCCCTGGCTTGTGCTATGCATATGGGTAGGCTTTAGAAAGTCAGGAGGTGAGTTACTCAGTGCAGAGTTCCCATTTTCTGACCTGCTTTTGGAGTCTTGGTATTTATGTGGCTGGTACAATTATGTTGCTGGTCAATGGCAATTTCCAGGTCATTGATGGTGGTGGATTCAGCAAAGGTGATGCCATTGAACATCAAAGGGAGATGGTTATATTTTCTCTTGATCAGGATGGATCTTGTCTGGCATTTGTGGGCCACTTATCAGCCCAAACTTGAATGTTATCCAAATCCAACTGCATATGGAGATGGACTGCCTCAGTATCTGAGGAGTCATGAATGGTGCTGAACATTGCGCAATCATCAGCAAACATCCCCACTTCTGATCTTATGATGGAAGGAAGGTCATTGATGTAACAGTTGACGATGGTTCGATCTAGGACGGCACCTGAAGAATTCCTGCAGCATTGTCCTGGGCAGAGATGAATGGCACACAGTGTACACAATCATCTCCCTTTGTGCTAGGTAGGACTCCAACAAATGAAGAGGTTTCCCCTGTTTCCCATTGATTTTAATTTTACTTGAGCTCCTTGGTGCCACACTCTATTAAATGTGATCTTGATGTCAAGGGCAGTCATTCTCTTCTCACCTTTAGAATTCAGCTCCTTTATCTATAGTTGGACCAAGACTATCTCAGGTCAGGAGCCAAGTGGCCTTGGCAGAAACCAAACTGAACCTTGGTGAGCAGGTCATTGGTGAGTAAGTGCCACTTGGTAGCACTTTTGGCAACACTTTCTATCACTTTGTTGATGATTGAGAGTAGGCTGCGTTGGCAGTATTTGCTCTAACTGGATTTGGCTTGCTTTTTGGGGAAAGGACATTCCCAAGCAATTTCCCATATTGTTGGTAAATACCAGTATTATGGCTGTATGGGAACAGTTTGGCTAAAGGCACTCTGGAGCACAAGTCTTTAGGATCACAGCTGGGCTGTTGTCAGAGACTATAGCTTTTGCTGTATCCAGGGTGTTCAACCATTTATGAGAATGGTCATCATTAGACTTTTTAATTCCAGTTTTTTTTAGATGTAGTGGGATTCAAACCCACGTCCCCAGATCTTGTCTTGGGTCTCGGGATTACTAGTCGAGTGACAATCCCACGATGCCACCATCTTCCCGCATATTCAAGTGCACAATCCCTTAAAAGGACAAACGTTGGAATTCAGACACACTTCAAAGAGTCTATATCAACTTCTAGCTCTCATTGAAACGGTCAAACAGAAGGCACCCTACTCTGATAATGAATGGTTGTGAAATCAATGATGCAACACTAATCCAACAGTAGAGGAATAATGGAGGTCCTCAGGGTTACATCAGCAGACAGACTGAAGTAGCAAGCAATCACTTTTTACAAAAATGTTTTACAAAATACAAAGATATTTTTTCAAATATTTAAAGGGCTTGACTTTTAAATGCATTGTTAGCTTTACAGCTCTATTTGATAGGTCCTTTTGACAGTTTTGATGGTTGATTTTGGCAGGTCTGCTGACAGTTCCAATGAGCTTGACAGTAATGAGTTTATGCATTTTTGCTCACATTTATGACTAATTTTAACATTTTCAAAGGGCGTCTGACCTACCCTAATGAGCACCAGACTTCCACCAAAAGGCACCCTCTTCCCAAATAATGTCCTGGGACCAGATCCAAACAGATACCCTGACTATCCAAATGAATCCACCATGTTGAGACCTACTCTTACCTGGTCTAATCTGCACAATCCTGGCCTACCAAAACCCCACTTAAGTGGAGGCAGCTGATGGGTTAAATGGCATGGAACATGACCCACCCCACTAAAATAGGAAGTGCCGTGTTTGGGGATGGAACTTCTGATTTTCAGGCATTTCCACTATTTTCCTCAAGATGAGGAACCTCTCCATCATGGCAAAAATATGGGTCTAATTCGCAGGTTAGGCTCTGATTCCAGATGTCAATTTAGTACTGGTGCAAAGTTAGAATTGCTCCTAATATCCAGAAAGTATTCTGAGTTTGCTTTTCGAATATGCTTTCAGCATTTACACAGCAAACTGTTGTGATCTGGTAGGGAAGAAATAACTTTTGAACGAGAATTGAATCAATGTTTTAAAAAGTCCATGGGGCAGGAGCAAGGGAATAGGACAAATTGAATAGCTCTCTCAAAGAGACAACAAAGGCACAGTGGATTAGATGGCCATCTCCTGTGCCGTGTGGTTTCTGTGATTCATGAGATGACATTGGACTGACATGTAACAGCAGTACATACATGTATCATTTGTTAAAGTCGCAGCGAATGTTGTTTTACTTTCTACAGGCATTAGCTTATTGGAAAAATACATTTCAGGTGTGATTAACTTTACAGATATTTGACTGTGTTGTGCTTTGTAAACTTACATTGCTGACTCTCCAATAGTTCTAGATTTGGCAATCACCAAAGGGGGGAAGCAATGGTTAAAGGTCAGCACAATATGTACACAAATGTCCATGCTTCTAGTTGTCAATAGCTCTTAGAACATTAAACAAATCTTGAAAATGAATCACATTTGAAATATGGGCCATGATTCTCCCAAAAGCGCTGAATTGGCGGGAAAACTGTCCTAGATCCCGACTGTTTTGTCAGTTCAACTTCTCACCCGAATCTCCCCACTCTGTGCACTGCAGAGGTCCCAATTGCGAATCTCATAAAAAACCCAGGGGGATGGGGCCTATTCGGGCCGGAGTTTGACAGTTCTGGAACTCTGCGCATGCGCAGTGGCCCCGATCTGTCAGACTCCCCGTTTGCAGGCCAACTCGATGACTGGCCAGCCCGGGACCCCCACAGTGCTGCCCCTCCAGCCTCCCCCGTGTCCCGATCAGAGCCCCCACAACAATTCTTGGGCCAGCCCTGACCCCCTCCCGCCCCGGAGCACCCTGATGTCCAGCTCACCCCTCCCCCCATCAGTCGTGATCCCCCCATCCCCCTCACCCTAGCAGATCTCCCCCGCTAACACTTCCCCGGGGTCAGACCCCCCCGGGAGGCAGGCCCCCCCCCAGCAGACCACCCCCCCCCCGCCTGCCCCAATCGCTCCCCTCCCTCCATCCCAGACCGATCACCATGCAGAGTGGCAGCAGGACCCCCCATCCCCAACGATCACCCCTAGGCCCCACCCACAATAGGCCCTGCCCCCTTGGCACTGCCAAATGCCTGGTGAGCAGTGCCAAGATGCCCCCTGGCCATGGGCACTTTTCCCCTTGGGCAGTCCCGGGGGCACGGACTTGCACTGCCAGGATGCCCATGCCCAGGGGGCACCATCCCCCCCACCTCCCGACCCCTGGGGGGGCCCCGATTGCCCCTCCTTCACTCCGGCGGGGTCTTCTTCTAGTTCCCTGAATGTGGGGAGCTACTCTAAACCCCACCGGAATGAAATACTCCTGGTGGGGTGGGAGATTCAATCGGGACTGGTCAGTACCCGATAATAACATTTAAAACATATTAAAAACAGATTCAAATTACTTACCTGCCTTCCCGCCGGTTTCCAGCATGGTCTGGCCTGCGCCTATTCGCCGGCTCTGGGAGATGCACATGCATTCCTGGCGCATGTGCAAATCCCGGAACAAGGCCGGCGACGTGTTTCTCCCACCCGACCCGCCAGAAAAGGTGCGGGTCGGGATGGGAGAATCGCGGCCATGATTGTTTTACAGACAAATTCTTCGGAGACAAATGTATCCAATTTCAGCAAGTTTGAGGTAGACATTATCTCAGCAAATAAAAATAAATCAGCCTCTGGCACTGCTCTACGCAACATGAATGAGAAATTATTGTGCTAGTTTTTCCCATTTGTACATTTCCTTATTTCTCCATTGATCCCAGGAAAGGAAGTTTAGTAATAGCAGAAAGTCAATGAAGCTATGTTGGGCTGCTCTTGACAAACATTATCAATCTTCCAGAGTAGTTTCTTATTCAGAATGCTCTGCAGAGTAATTTCAGCAATTTCTCTCCTGCATTATTAAAGATTATAATTTTTAATGGAATATTTTCATTACATGCCGATAATGGGTTCTCATCTTACATTGGAAATATAGAACATATTTAATTGTATTTATGGTGTAATTGGCTAGATGGAGCACTTGGTTCTTTGTGGTAGTGTATCATTAATCTGAGTGCACTCAACTGACAATCATGGAAATGCACTTTCTGTACAGCAGCAATGAATTAGATGGAAACATGTGACCATTCTCAAAAGAAATGATGCATATTAGTCACTTATAATCAGCTAAAAGAATATATTTGAGCATTAATTTTTAATGAATTTATTCATGACAAGCAATAATAAATTTACCGCTAAATGATAGTTGACTTGAATCCAGTTTGAGTTATGAATTCTCAATAAAGAAAAATAAGGAAGAAAGAGAAAGGAATTGAGGTAGCTCTATTATCCCACCTGACTTTACATACTACCCTCCCCTGCCACACCTGCCAGACCACTCCTGGGATGGGCAGAAAGTTCCATCCTTCGTCACTGCTGTCACGTCGGAAATGAGGCAGTCAAGTTTCGCACAGCAATGGGATAATGACCAGATAATGCGAGCATCCAGGAATGATTGATTATTAACTATTCTTCCATATAGATAGAAAATAGTCATTGGTACAAAATAGCCATTGTATTTACATTTTAAACTTCCTACCGGTAACCTGCTAATTACAAATTTTTGCACAGCTTTTAAGGCAACATTTTCAAAGCAGCTTCATTGAAAGAAAATTTTCAAGTTCTGGAACATGCATCAGCCATTTTTCACTGGGACAGGTTTAAGGGAAAGCAACAGTCCTTGACAGCTGCTGCATTCCCTATCCTGCCCACTTATTTTTCTACGATTTCAGTATATCCTCTGTCAGAAGGTCACATCATTATGTATGTAAGCTGCTTCATGGTCAACTCACTACAAGGCTTACACATACAGTGCCCAGAAGGAACTCCGAGTGTTATTGCCCTGAAGAGCATAATTGGTCTCATTTCGAAAACCACCCTACATAAGGACACTGATGAGTTAGTAAAGATTTTGAATTACAAGAATGAAACTGGAACTTGGGGCTCTTGCAGAGCTGAACTAGATACCATTAGATACCAACTGGTACCACTAGATACCACTTCCATCTAGAAGGACAAGGGCAGCAGATACATGGGAACAACACCACCTGCAACTTTCCCTCCAAACCACTCACCATCCTGACTTGGAAATATATCCATGATGTGGAGATACCGGCGTTGGACTGGGGTGAACACAGTAAGAAGTCTCACAACACCAGATTAAAGTCCATCAGGTTTATTTGGTAGCTTGATGAAGGAGCAGCGCTCCGAAAGCTTATGGTATTTGCTACCAAATAAACCTGTTGGACTTTAACCTGGTGTTGTGAGACTTCTTACTTGGAAATATATCGCCATTCCTTCGCAGTCGCTGGGTCAAAATCATGGAATTCCCGCCGTAACGGCATTGTGGGTCACATGGACTGCAGCGATTCAAGAAGGCAGCACACCACCACCTTCTCAAGGGCAACTAGGGATGGGCAATAAATGTTGGCCAGCCAGAAACGCCCATGTCCCACGAGTGAATATATAAAGAAATACCTATTGAGGACATAATCTGGATCTTTAGAATGTTGAGAAGTTCAGATGTGGTATTTGACTCTGAACAGGGAACTAGACCACTCCAGTTTGACATTAATGGACATTAGGATTGGCAAGAAATTATTTGTTGGGGAGTCAGTACTAAGGCCCAAATTTTTACTCCTGAGATGGATAGCGCGAGTCGCATAATTTCTTGGCTTGTCACACATGCCTCAGGAGAAACTCCCCTGTATGGTGGTATATTATCTCTGGGAGTGCAAGATAGAGTTGGGCCCACCACCCCTAGGTGTAGGTCGGCAGCAGCCACAGGGCTGGCCGAGTGCCGAGGTAAGCTATTTAAGAGATCCACCTTGGTTCTCTGGGACTTCATTCCAGTTGTTACATTAAATTTTAAGCCCTTACCTCTCGCACCCCATCACCCCCACCCACTCTCCATGCCCTCTCCATGACTGCATACCAACTTAATGCTAACTCATTCCAGCCCACCCATCATCCTTGGTTTTATGGAAACCACCAGGGTCAGACCTTAGAACCCATGTAGAGATAAAATTAAATGAATGCCCAAACATGTATTACATCCTTCACTTTGTTGAGAAAAATTCTCATTCATGAAAGCCAATTCAAAATCCGTTTAGTACTTAATCCATTATAAAAACAAACAAATTTATTTTTATAGCTCCACATCAAAGATGGTTACTCCTTTAATAGTCTCTTTGAGCTATCAATCAAACTTTGGACATAGAAGACCCCACTGAGATAATGATAGCTTGTGGAAGCTAACCAAGAATTCATAATGGCATAATGATAGTTCTTGGGAAAATGTCAATAAACAGCTATTGTAACCACTAGAACAGAATTTTTTTTCAAATTTGACAAAAGTGATGTGCATTTTTAGATTTTTAAAGGGTTCGACATTTTAATAACTTCACATCTTGACAGTCGTAAAGACCTTATCTGACATTCAAGAACATTTATATCTACTCTAAACAATTGTGACTCCAAAACTGTGGGTTAGGGCCTTCACTACAGTGAAAATGAGGTTTGTTTGAATGCAGCCCTGCTTTCTTTTCCTTGATGGTGGAAGTTGGATCTGTCAGAAGTGGGGTTGGACTTCCACATCTGTGTCCCAACATTTTGGGACATTATTGATTTGATGAAAATCTGGACTTAAGTATGTGCTTACCTTCTGAATAGAATCAACCAGTTAAGAATGCGCTGGAAGTATTATTCCTTTATACATTCAGTATATTGCACACTGCTCTTCAAAGGCCTAGATTTTATGTCACTGGACTACCCGGGGCGGGGAATGGTGGCAGGTTCAGGGTTGAGTGTGATTTGGATGAATGATATTGGGATAGAGAGGAAGGATCATTAATCCGGCTGGGGCAGGAGGTCCATTGGGAGGTGTTGGGGTGATCTTGACAGAATATTTCCTGAAGTGTGAGGCTGCAGATCCTGGAGCCATTAGGCAGAGGCCTAGATGGACCTTATCTGCGCTTCAAAGACATTTACATCTAAATTGTGCCTTCAAAATTGTGGGTTAAGGTCCTTACTACAGTAAAAATGAGGTATGTTTGAACTCAGTCCTGCCTGAGAATCAGTTAAAGCCTTGACCACACACACAACACATGCACCGTCTCCCCCTGCTGTGAATAGTCTGATATTTATTCAAGCTGTGTAATTGGTAAAAGTCCTTTCCACAGTCAGTATACTGGACCACTTTCACTCAGGTGTGTGACTGGGTGGGGGGAGGTTTGGAGCCCTAAGAAGTGGATTGGAGGGTTCAGGGAAGGGAGCAAAATGGCGGCTTTGGCAACAGAGAAGGCTAGAGGCCCAAGGCAGGATCAGAGTCTGGTGCACGGATGATCTGAGCCTCGGGCAAATAGTCATAGACTATTAGTCATAGAGTCATAGTCATAAAATCTACAATGCAGAAGGAGGCCATTCGATCCATCGAACCTACACCGACAACAATCCCACCTAGGTCCTGTCCCCATAACCCCACATATTTACCCTCCTAATCCCCCTGATATTAAGGGGCAAATTGTCGTCGTCAATCAACCTAACCCGCACATCTTTGGACTGTGGGAGGAAACCGGAGCACCCTGAGGAAACCCACACAGACACAGGGAGAACGTGCAAACTCCACACAGACAGTCACCTGAGATTGGAATTGAACCCGGGTCCCTGGTGCTGTGAGGCAGCAGTGCTAACCAGTGCCGCCCCATTAAGGCGTATGGGTATGTTGGAAGGCAGGTGGAAGGTGGCTGATTATCAAAGGCTTCTGGTGGGATGGATGTTGGAGGCCACATGGGGAACGTTGAGGTGAGGTGCCTGATTGGGGGAATTGCCAAGGGATACAGCAGGTAGCTGTAAAGGTCTCTCGGATTTGTCAGCCTTTGACTGGATATAGCTATTGGGTTCCCTGAGGCATAAGAAACCTGGTCATTCATAGTTAAATTTGACAAGCTGAATAACAATGATGCTCACAGCATGATCATTTTTACAATGCCAAACCACCTCCTTGGGGCAGGTTGGCCACTTGCCCATCTTCCTGCCACAGTTAAAGCCAGAAGTGAATGAATAGGAGATGCATTTTGGTCAAATTCTGATTTTTGAATCTAACCCAGCCCACCCTACTCAAGAAGAATCTCTGAAGAAGAGGCATACAGATTGAAATGTTAACTGTTCTCTCTCCACAGATACTGCAAGAACTGCTGGGTTTTCCAACATTTTCTATTTTTATTCCACCCAACACAAAGCCGCCCATTTTCTGTTCAAAATTCTCTCTATAGTCTCCATGTTCTCTAGAGAATGCATTCAACCAGCGTGACTATTCAAGCATCATTTGATTGCCAAAGTCAGCACTTTATGATTCAGGATAACACTGAAGTCAGACTGAAGCCAGAATCTTTAATGCCTACGCAGTGATATTGTTTTTCGTTCTCATTATAAAACATTGCAGGAAAATTCCCTACAAAATAATAAATCAAATAATTTATCCATAGATTAATTGTAAGAGTAAACTGAACCAGATTAGAAAGCTGCCAAGCAAAGATCTAGAAATAATTTTATATGGCCTGTGTTCTCTTTCCTAAAAAAGATCAATTCCCTGAGATTTCTTTCTCCATTTTTATTTCTGAATTATTGAATTCTTATTTTTTTTTATTTACAGAGACGCAGACTGCATATTATGGATCTCCACTCAATAATGCCTTTTCAGTCTGCTCCTATAGATATGAGCACTGATGAGTTCCCAATTAATATCCACTGACTGAATGTAATTAACACAATTAATAAAATTGTCAACCAAATGCAATTGAACCTATTAGAGAGTCACATGTTATGCAATCATTTGTCTTATACAGGCCCTCAACATTAGGTTGCATTTGACACCAAATCAAAACATCCCAGAATTAGAAAGGTGTGGAGGCTTTTAAATATTTTCTGTACTAGAGAGAATGGATGGATTTACCTCTTGGATGGAGGGGATTATATCGGTAGAACAATAGTGGGCAGACTGGGGTGTGCTCCTCCTTGCTTGAGTCCTATGTGTATTTCAATCATAAGAACATAGGAACATAGGAAACAGGACCAGGAGCAGGCCATTTGGCACCACAAGACTGCTCTGCTATTCAATTAAATCATGGCTGATCTTCTATATCAGCATCATTTTCCTGCACCATCCCCATATCCCTTATGTATTTACTAACTAGAAATCTGTTAATCTCAATGATTAAGCTTCCACAGCCCCCCAGGGTAGAGAATTCTGAAAATTCAACATGCTCAAGAAACATTTTATGATCAGTACCAAGGTGGAAAATTTGCCCAGTGATTGTCATTCAGATATATGAGAGATGTTATAAGGAACTCATCTTAATAATGTGTATATAGATTCATCTGCTAGAACTGCTCATCATTTCAAGACCATCCTGGAATGCAAAGAAAACTCTGGGCTTCTTTTCTCTTTACACCCTCTCTCCTGTCCCTTCCACCTTCACTTTCAACAAGTGGACTCATCTAATGAAGGAACAGTGCTCCGAAAGCTCATGATACCAAATAAGCCTGTTGGACTTTAACCTGCTGTTGTGAGACTTTTTACTGTGCCCACCCCAGTCCAACGACGGCATCTCCACATCATATCAACAAGTTGAACTTGTTGGACTCCTTTGTCATTAAATTTGTGACAATCAGATCAGCTGCATCTGCCATGTCTCTTCCCACTGGGCCAGACTTCCGTTAATACTTTACCTTGCCCAAGCTCTAAACTCATATCTTTCTTTAGTTTCTCACCTCTCATGCCCTTTCAGAGTTCAGTTGTCCAAGAGACCCATTTACTATTCCCTTGATCCTATTCTCACTAAACTGCTGATCAGCTAACTTCCCCTCCTAGCCCCCATGTTAGATGTTCCAATCTTTCCTGAACTCCATGCTTGAATCACAAATTATATCCTGTGTGACTAAGACAAAATGTGGGGATGCTGGCGTTGGACTGGGGTGAACACAGTAAGAGTTTTAACAACACCAGGTTAAAGTCCAACAGGTTTATTTGGTAGCAAATACCATTAGCTTTCGGAGCGCTGCTCCTTCGTCAGATCATTTCCACTCCATCTGACGAAGGAGCAGCGCTCCGAAAGCTAATGGTATTTGCTACCAAATAAACCTGTTGGACTTTAACCTGGTGTTGTTAAAACTCTTACTGTGACTAAGACAAAAGCAAACTTTCTCTCCTCTCCCTTCTCACTCATTCTGCAGCTTCTGACATGATTGATCACAACATCCTGCAGCTCTGCCTTACCAGCACGTCTCTCAACTCCATCACCATTGCTAAATTATCAAACTGCTTATCCAACATCCAATGCTGGATGAGAAGACATTTCCTCCAATTAAATATTGGCAAGACTGAAGCCATTGTTTTCAGTCCCCATTTGCTATTCATCAACTCCGTGCCTCTCCCTGACAATACCTCTAGACTCGAGACTCAATTCTTCCAAAGCACTTTTGGCTGGTCTCCCAAATTCTACTCTCCATGTTTTAATTCCCACCAAGTGGCACATTCACAGTATTCTGCCTTTATCCTTGACCAAGCTTTTGGTCATCTGACCTAACATCTCCTTATATGGCTCAGTGACATACCCTGCCTTAATTTATGGCACTGAAAGAGGTAAACACATTTACTGGTGTCTCAACACTACACATGACTGGTCTATTACTATTTCAGTTGCAAGTTCATTTCTACTTAGTCAGCTTTTAAGGAAGGAGATATTTCAGTGAAATCTGCAAACGTATTGGGAGTGACATAATTGACCCTGCACCAGATATGATCTTAACATTGGCATGGTTCCTGGAGTTAAGTAATATTTTGAAATGAAATCAAAGCAACCTCTGCTCTAATTCACTGGGCCCTATTTTACCATTTTGATTCTAAGTGCTGGGTGGACTTGAAACTGGGAGTGTTTCAGATCCGACTTTTAAACCCGTTCTCAGGCGCCCCCAGACACACTCTGCCTGAAAAAAATATCAGCAATTCCGAATCGCGCTGCACAAGCTTGTGGGCAGAGTTTACGCGTCCGAAATCCTACAGCTCTGATTGGCACCTCCAACTGCGCATGCGCAGAAAAAAATGATAGAATGCGGCCCCCTGCCACATCACTCAGGGGCCGGATACTCACACAGGCAGAGTGGCAGTGGACCCCTCCTTCCCCCCACTGACCGATCTCAAGCAGAGAGCCGTCGGACCCAACTTCAACCCTTCACCACCGATCTCAAGCAGAGAGACATTGGTCACTTGGTACTTACCGCCTCACTAACTGGAGCGCCCGAATCGAACTTTTGTAGAGCATGTCTGTTTCACTGGATGGGCGAATCACAGTGGTAAAGGGGGAAGTGCCGGTAAGTTTGGGCGTGCAGCCCATTAAGTCAATTTAAATGCATGCAAATGCATTTAAATGGCCGTCACGCCCATTTTGGACGTGGTCCCGATTTGGTAAAGAGGGAACTGGCGCAGAGGCAGGCACGGATGGCGCTACTCACCTCACACCCGACTTTACAAGTTTTCATGCCCGAACATGGACGCAACTTGATGGTAAAATCGGGCCCATTGACCTGTAAATTACATTAGCAACCCAAAATAAATGGTACAAAGAAAACTCATGTATACCAAGCAAACAGTATTATATCTACACCAAGCCCAATATACCAGTTTAGGACACAAAATTTGGGATCACATCAATTGTGTTGCTATGTGATAATAGGAACATCTGAAAGATAACTTCTGTCTGTTTCAGTTGAAAGTATTATAATTATTATTAATGTGAATCCATTATAAATGACAATTTGAATTGTGTTCATAGTGAGGAACATAAGTATTAAAGTTAAGGGATGGAAAGAAATTATTAGAATCAAAAATAGTGCTAAGACAAACTTATCTCCATCAATAGGTATTGATCTTTAGTTGCATTTTATTTCCTGTATTAATTTCTGTTGTTCTGGTTGGTACCATTTCTGCACAAGAACTATTTTATTTCCAGAAGAATTATGCTCTACATTTTCCTCTTTGTTGTCATCTTACTCCACCATAACAGTTAATATCTTATCATAACCCTTCTCAGCATATGAAAAACACAAAGTGTGTGACATTTACTAATGATATTTAAACAATTGCGGCCGCACTTGGAGTACTGTGTGCAGTTCTGGTCCCCACATTACAGGAAGGATGTGGAGGCTTTGGAGAGGGTGCAGAGGAGGTTTACCAGGATGTTGCCTGGTATGGAGGGGAGATCCTATGAGGAGAGGCTGAGGGATTTGGGATTGTTTTCGCTGGAAAGGCGGCGGCTAAGAGGGGATCTTATTGAAACATATAAGATGATTAGAGGTTTAGATAGGGTGGATAGTGATAGCCTTTTTCCTCTGATGGAGAAATCCAGCACGAGGGGGCATGGCTTTAAATTGAGGGGGGGTAGTTATAGAACCGATGTCAGGGGTTGGTTCTTTACCCAGAGGGTGGTGAGGGATTGGAATGCCCTGCCAGCATCAGTAGTAAATGCGCCTAGTTTGGGGGCGTTTAAGAGATCCGTAGATAGGTTCATGGACGAAAAGAAATTGGTTTAGGTTGGAGGGTCACAGTTTTTTTTTAACTGGTCGGTGCAACATCGTGGGCCGAAGGGCCTGTTCTGCGCTGTAATGTTCTATGTTCTATGTTCTATGTTCTATATTTCCCCAATATTGTTGGTTGCTGCTGCAATTAATCAAATTATTGAGGACAAGATTCATATCACCCCTCTGCTCATCATTGGTCCCTGTCAAGGAACATCTGGACTTTAAAATTTTCGTCCTTGTTTTCAAACCCCTCCGTGGCCCTGCCTTCTCCTATCTCTGTATTCTCCTCCCACCCCATAACCCTCCGACGTATCTAATTCTGTCCTGTTGAGCATTCTCAATTATAATTACTCCAACACTGGTGACCAAACCTTCTGTAGCCTTGGCCCCAAGCTTGGAATTCCCACTCTGAACTTTGCTGCCACTCTACCTCATTTTCCTCTTTTAAGGCTCTCTTCAAAGCCTACCTCTTTGACCAAGCTTTGACGAAGGGTCACCCAAACTCAAAATGTTGGCTCTTTTCTCTCCCAACAGATGCTGTCAGACCTGCTGAGAATTTCCAACATTTTCTCTTTTTGTTTCAGATTCCAGCATTCACAGTATTTTGCTTTTATCCCTGACCAAGCTTTTGGTCATCTGACCTAACATCTCCTTGTATAGCTCAGTGACATACCCTGCTTTAATTTATGGCACTGAAAGAGGTAAACACATTTACTGGTGTCTCAACACTACCCATGACTGGTCTATTACTATTTCAGTTGCAAGTTCATTTCTACTGAGTCAGCTTTTGAGGAAGGAGATATTTCAGTGAAATCTGCAAATGTATTGGGAGTGACATAATTGACCCTTCACCAGATATGATCTTAACATTGGCATGGTTCCTGGAGTTAAGTAATATTTTGAAATGAAATCAAAGCAAAGTCTGCTCTAATTCACTGGGCCCTATTTTACCATTTTGATTCTAAGTGCTGGGTGGACTTGAAACTGGGAGTGTTTCAGGTCCGACTTTTAGACCCGTTCTCAGGTACCCCCAGACACACTCTGCCTGAAAAAAATATCAGCAATTCCGAATCGCGCTGCACAAGCTTGTGGGCAGAGTTTACGCGTCCGAAATCCTACAGCTCTGATTGGCGCTTCCAACTGCGCATGCGCAGAAAAAAATGATAGAATGCGGTCCCCTGCCACATCACTCAGGGGCCAGATACTCACACAGGCAGAGTGGCAGTGGACCCCTCCTTCCCCCCACTGACTGATCTCAAGCAGAGCCGTCGGACCTACCTTCAACCCCCACCACCGATCTCAAGCAGAGAACCATCGGTCGCTCGGCACTTACCGCCTCACTAACTGGAGCGCCCGAATCGGACTTTTGTAGAGCATGTCTGTTTCACTGGATGGACGAACACGGTGGTAAACGGAGAAGTGCCGGTAAGTTTGGGCGTGCAGCCCATTAAGTCAATTTAAATGCATGCAAATACATTTAAATAGCCGTCACGCCCGTTTTGGATGTGGTCCCGATCGCGACCATTTTTGGTTTGGGTAAAGGGGGAACCGGCGCAGGGGCAGGCATGGATGGTGCTACTGACCTCATGCCCAACTGTACCAGTTTTCATGCCCGAAAAGGGACGCAACGTGATGGTAAAATCGGGCCCATTTACCTGTAAATTACATTAGCAGCCCAAAACAAATGGTACAAAGAAAACTCATGTATACCAAATAAACAGTATTATATCTACACCAAGCCCAATATACCAGTTTAGTACACAATATTTGGGATCACATCAATTGTGTTGTTATGTGACAAAGGAATATCTGAAAGATAACTTCTGTCTGTTTCAGTTGAAAGTATTATAATTATTACTAATGTGAACCCATTATAAATGACAATTTGAATTGTGTTCATAGTGTAGAACATAAGTATTAAAGGCATGGAAAGAAATTATTAGAATCAAAAATAGTGCTAAGACAAACTTATCTCCATCAATAGGTATTGATCTTTAGTTGCATTTTATTTCCTGAAATTAATTTCTGTTATTCTGGTTGGTACCATTTCTGCACAAGAACTATTTTATTTCCAGAAGAATTATGCTCCACATTTTCCTCTTTGTTGCCATCTTACTCCACCTTAATAACAGTTAATATCTTAACATAACCCTTCTCAGCATAAGAACAACACAAAGTGTGTGGCATTTACTAATGATATTTAAACATATTTCCCCAATATTGTTGGTTGCTGTTGCAATTGATCAAATTATTGAGGACAAGAATTCCTTTCGAGGGGCTTCCATTGCATTTTAGAGCGCTGCTCCTTCCTGATGAAGGAGCAGTGTTCCGAAAGCTCGTGCTACCAAATAAACTTGTTGGACTTTAACCTGGTGTTGTGAGACTTACATTGCATTTCATGATTCAAAGAGCAAAACAAATGATTCAAGGGGCACCGAATTTCAGCGATGTTGATACCTGAGGTATTTGTAGATCTTATATTCTTAACTGGGCAAGTCAGAGGATGTTGGAACTTACCAGCTCATCTTTCCTTGACAGGTCTTCATCAAGCTATGTTACCTACCCTAGCCTCACGTGAAAAAACTTTCTTGTTTTAGCAATTTTAAATTGATGCACATTGCATATAACTTCACATTCTAAGGAAGAGCTAGTCTGCAGCAGGATTAGGAAGTGATCGAGAAAGGGAACAAGGAGGAGGAAAGGCAGCCAGAAAAATTGGCATGGCAGACATTCACTGAAAACTGATTTCAGCAATTCTCAGTTCCAGTTCTATTGTACAACAATTGCAGGTGAATGAGGCCATATATATTTAGGCAAAATGTCCTCAAAAGCTGTCATTTGAACCCACACCCAACCCCCACAAAGTAGATATACTAGACCTACTTAGTTGTGACTCCAGTTGCAGTAAGACAATTCAATGACCCCAAATTTCTGAGGCCTGCACTGAACAACCTCCACATTTCAAAATCAGCCTCAAAGATTCACTCCATTTGCACGAGAACTAGATTAGGAATGAGGAGAAAGTACACCTCACAGGAACATTAAGAAGAGCATGATGCTATCTATTGAATGATTTCTATGTTTAAATATCATTAGTAAATGTCACACACTTTGTGTTGTTCTTATGTTGAGAAAGGTTATGGTAAGATATTAAAGTGGAGTAAGATGGCGCCAAAAAGGAAAACTTAGAGCATAATTCTTCTGGTAATCCTGGTCCTAAAATTTTTTGGGACTGAATCTGGTGATAACAATGAAATTATTCATGCTAATTCCTTTGTCTGAAACTCTGGCTTTGCGGATTGCACTGATCTTGGAGAACAGCGTGTGGGCCAAAAAACATGAACCCAGCAAAAATCTCTACTGGTCTCCACTAGCGGATGGGCCAGGCAAGGGGGAATGAAGAGGTGGGGCGCATTGGGGATCATGAAAGGGGGGCATGTCGGGGTCATGAAGGGGAGGGCATGTTGGGTTCATGAAGGGGGACACATGGAGGTCATGAAGTGGGACCCATTGGGAGGGCCCCAATGCTGGCGATCCATGTCGTGGGGGGGCGTGGGGGGAATGGGGAAACATGCCACTGATGAGGGAGTCCCGATGTCCGTGGGGGTGTCCCAGTGTACTGTTGGATGGAGGCACTTGTAAAACAGCGCCTGATCACCTTGCAGCTGGGCTCACCGGCATGTTTAGGCCCTTCCCCTCCCAGAAATGGCACGCGACTCACCACTCTCCCAAAAAAATAACTAAGTGTGGGACCACTGTTATATTTCATTTTTATTAATGATTTGGATAAGAATTTAGGAGGCATGGTTAGTAAGTTTGCAGATGACAGCAAGATTGGCAGCATAGTGGACAGTGAAGAAGGTTATCTCGGATTGCAACGGGATCTTGATCAATTGGGTCATTGGGCTGATAAATGGCAAATGGAATTTAATTTAGATAAATGCGAGGTGATGCATTTTGATAGATAGAATCAGGGCAGGACTTATTTAGTTAATGGTAGGGCATTGGGGAGAGTTATAGAATAAAGAGATCTCGGGGTACAGGTTCGTAGCTCCTTGAAAGTGGAATCACAAGTGGACAGGGTGGCGAAGAAGGCATTCGGCATGCTTGGTTTCTTTGGTCAGAATATTAAATACAGGAGTTGGGACGTCTTGTTGAAGTTGTATAAGACATTGGTAAGACCACACTTGGAATATTGTGTACAGTTCTGGTCACCCTATTATAGAAAGGATATTTTATTAAACTAGAAAGAATGCAGAAAGGATTTACTAGGATACCACTGGGACTTGATAGTTTGAGTTATAAGGAGAGGGTGGATAGACTAAGACTTTTCCCTGGTGTGTAGGTAGCTCAGGGGTGATCTTATCGAGATCTGTAAAATAATGAGGGGCATAGATAAAATCAACATCTTTTCCCGAAGGTAAGGAAATCTAAAACTAGAGGGCGTATATTTAGAGTGAGAGGGGAGAGATATCAAAAGATCCAGAGGGGCATTTTGTTCACACAGAGGATGGTGAGTGTCTGGAATGAGCTGCCAGAGGTAGTAGTAGAGGCAGGTACAATTTTGTCTTTTATAAAGCATTTAGACAGTTACATAGGTACGATGGGAATAGCGGGATATGGACCAAACGCAGGCAATTGGGAATAGCTTAGTGGTAAAAACTGGGTGGCATGGACCAGTGGGACCAAAGGGCCTGTTTCCATGCTGTAAACCCTATGACTATGACTCTATGACCATTGTCGTCCTGACTGCACATTTCCCGCCGTTATGACACTTACTTTTTGGGAAAATTGCTACCAATGTTTCATCTGAGCTCACTGAAGGTTTAACCCTTTCGTACACAGAAACCCAAAATTAAACTTACTTAAAGCTATAACTTGTTTCTAATAGCCAGAAAACGACCTCTGTTTCCTGGTACCAGAGCACCACAGGAAGTGCCAGGAACAAGATATTTTGACATTTAGTAATATACTTATCCACAAGCACAGGACCAGTAATGAAGTAGAGTCATAGTCATAGAGGTTTACAGCATGGAAACAGGCCCTTCGGCCCAACTTGTCCATGCCGCCCTTTTTTTAAACCCCAAAGCTAGTCCCAATTGCCCGCATTTGGCCTATATCCCTCTATACCCATCTTACCCATGTAACTAAATGCTTTTTAAAAGACAAAATTGTACCCGCCTCTACTACTACCTCTGGCAGCTTGTTTCCAGACACTCACCACCCTCTATGTGAAAAATTACCCCTCTGGACACTTTTGTATCTCTCCCCTCTCACCTTAAACCTATGCCCTCTAGTTTTAGACTGTTTGGGCAAAACCATAATTTTTATCATTTTAATTAAATGTGACCTTAGGGAATTGTATAAGATGTATTGAAACATATAACTAAAAGCTTCAAAAACAGCATCATTCATTTATGTAATTAATTTAGTTCAAAACTACATATTGTCCAAAACACGTGCAGGTTAGGTGCATTGTCTATGCTAAATTCTCCCTCAGTGTATACAAACAGGCGCCGGAGTGTGGCGACTAGGGGATTTTCACAGTAACTTCATTGCAGTGTTAATGTAAGCCTACTTGTGACACTAAATAAATAAACAAAAACGTGTGTGTTTTAGCAAATATTTCATGTGGCATGTGCACATGAATTTATTAATATATGAGGATTGTGAGGATTTTGTCCCACGTATGAATGTTTTATCTGTATAAAGAAATTGGAATATGTTGAAAAATATTTTATTTACTAAATAGTTAGCTTTTCATAATATAAATAATTTGAAAAAGTTGCATTTTATTTCTATGGTGACATTGCACTTTGCAATACAAGCCACTTTCTCTTACACTTGCCAAGGCATATTTTATTTGTCCTGCCAAGAAAGCAGTTGAGATTGTATAAACGTGGCATTTGAGGCATTGCCAATAATTCTTTTCAGTAGTAGCTGTTTATGGCTGTAACTTGAGGCCATCTATGTCAATTCAATATTATGCTCAAGGACCTCAGACTATATCTCACATATCAAAGATTTTTCGATGCAATTGTTAAGTAATTGCTTGGTTATTTGTGGGACTTGTTCAGGAAAACATCAGGCAGAGCCCAGAAACAGACAAAGGAATAGTGATTACCCACCACCCTTGCTTCCAGTGCAAGCAGCACTCCAACTTTGTGTTGCCTGCAAATTTAAATGATTGCAGTGAGCAACCAGCTTTAATGATTTTCCTGAGTGGCTGCAATGCTTGGCCTGAGGCATGAGATGCGATCAGAAATTAAAACTAGCCTGCACATCTCAAAGCCGTCTTTTTGTTTCTAAAGGGAAGATATACTGTGACTCAATCAGATGTTGTACATCATTCTAAAAGTGACCTTGACTTGGGAAACACTTAATTATGGTAAAACATGAGAGTCTAGTCTCCATGAATTTCAGATCCTGCATTTTAGTCCTTGGAGCGGAATGGAGAGGGGAAGAGATGTCATCTATCCACAGAGGATCAGAAGATTTTCTAGAGAAACCTTGTAAAGGCAGTGAGACCAGGTAGCCATGGTGGGCAATGCTGTGGACAATCTTCTTCTCCTCATTCTCCCTATTCCAGCAGATAATCTTGTTCTGTATCATCTCTCTGCTCATTCTTCCAGTCACCTTGTAATCCAAGGGGATGCATATTACTGTGCTTATGTCAGGGAGCAAGTGGTTTGTTCAGAATTCTTGCAGTCAGGGCTGAGTCCCTCAGCACGTATCACACCATTCTGTGTCAACTTCAGCAAATTTAAAGAACAATCAAAAGCGTCAAACACAAGTACAAGAGCAATATCAGCCAATAGAAATTCATCATCAATTAACCTAAACGTAGCGGATGCTACCTTTAAATAGCACTGTTGTGTGTGTGTGGATAGAGTGGTTTGGGGGGGGCGGGGGAACACTCCTTCCCACTGCTGAATATATATTCAGCCTTGTGTGATTTAGAAAAATCAATGGCTGGAATTTTAAGTTCTAAAATGGCAGCGTTGGCATCAAATCAGTGTTACGTGCTAATTGATGTCATGATCTGCCTGCTCTATGTCCTAACTCCCTCACCAAAATGGTGTCCAATGTGACTTGATGCAGAAGTGTGCATGCAAATGTTTTAGATTACAATGGCTGCTCATCGAGTCCAATAAAATGGCACCATGCATCCAAGTTTTGCAACTGTTATCAATTGTCTCCCTACAAGACACCAAGACTTGGTGGTATGTGATGCTTAAATAAAATCCTTCATTAAGTATCGTTGCCCAAGTAAGGCCAAACACTTTTTCCAGTGTGCTCACTAGTAGAATCACTTAAAAATCTAGTTGAATAACTCTCTCAGAACTTCGAACTGTTTTACCATGAAAGAATTTGTCATTTTAAAATTTACATCATCAACACCATACTGCAAAATGCTGCTGTCCTCACTGATGACCGCCATATCTCCAACCTCCCTTTCCGTTCCAAGAACTTTGAATATGTTTTTGCCTTGTAATTAACAATTGCGTTTCACCTGCTCTTTTTAAAATTTCCACAACAAAGGAACAAAACCAACACAATTCAAGCTAAACTCAACTTAAAGTATTTGGGCTGCATTTTGTCAAGATCATCAGGATTCTAACATCAGGCTCAATTATAGAGTGGGAATCCAGAAATGTTCTTGGAGGGACATTGGTCATGATTATCCTGGGGGCCACCAATGAAGAAAGCCACCAATTAAGGATGACAGGTGGCTAGGGAATCATTGTTCTCAGTCAGAGGGCCTGTGTCAATGTCAGGCTAACAACCCTACAGGAGATGTGGGGACTGCTGGGCAGGCCAGTGAGCGTGAAGGCACCTCAACATGGAGGTGCCCTTGGCCGACTGGATTGTTTTGATGTCATCAAATAAAAGGTCTGAGGCTGGTTGGGGCACTGGATTACAGAGAAATCCCATCCACAGAACTATTCATGGATATTGTTAAAGCCTCTCATCCCCCACAGCCCTATCAATGGGGCGCACGGTCTCTGGCTCAATTGCCCCATGACCTGCTGCTGTGTGGCCACCTGAATTGAACTATCAGCCTCAGCATGCAAGAGGCCACTCCGACCTTGGTAAAACATTAGTGCCAACTCAAATCGCCCCCTTCATAGGACCATAATTGAACTAATTGTCCAAGCAATATCCTTAATCTACTTTACTTCTCTGCAGCCTTTGGCATAGTCAAACAACATTCTCCTCCAAAACCTCTCAGCTTCATTGCAGTCTGTGTCAGTGTCCTTTCTTGGCTTCAGTCTTATTGAGTTGATCATCATCAGAACATTTCCAGCAAGTGCGAGACATTCCTCATCTGCAAATATTTTGTTATGATCCCTGTGGAGACTGATCATTCTTAAAAACAGATATGAATTTCTCAATGATCAGCAGAAAGAATTACATGACAGGATTTAAAAATGTTACTGAAATCAACCCCGACTAAACATTATTTACAAGGTAAGATACACTAAATTACAGAAAAGGTATTCCCCATTAACTTAGCACAACTGAAAATCCCATGCCACGGCCTGAATTTTAAGCACATTGTGAGCGTGTGATAGGCAGCGCCAAAAGTAGATGCGTTATCAGCTCCCCGCTGATGATCACAACATGGATGTGATTTCACGACTCTGGCCAATTGAGGACCAGCTAGAAAATGCTGCCAGATATAAGCTCAGCACTGTTGGTGGGGGTAGAAGCGTGGCCGGTGCCAGGTCAATGTTGATCTTCCAGGGATTGGGGAGGAGCCTTAGAGAGCTGTCCATGAGAAAGTGTAGGATTTTATACTCAGCAAGAGTTATAGCCTCAATAACCGCAACACACACTAAGTGGGAGGGCAATGCCAGTGTACGCTCTACCCCCCTGCTCTCTGATGAGTGCCCGTGCGCGCTCATGGAGACAGTGAGTGCCTAGGGTGCCGACAGTAGGAGGACTGCTTGAGACCAGGACCATGTTGAGTCAAAGGCAGATGATGAACATCTGGAGTCGTCCATCAGGCAGCAGACCCTGATTAAAGCATGATGAATACAAAGAGGGGCTGTCACGGGTGGTATAACTTCAGTTGATATGTATTCAATGTCCAAGTTGTGTAAACATGACCACAATTTAAAGATGTTATGATGTTTCATGGCCTGACTGCGCTTTATGTTTCTCATAGGTGTTGTGGGAGTGGCTTGTGACAGATGGGAAGGGCTGAAAACTTTTTCAGAGGTAGTTAGTTTACATAAGGGTCCAGAATGACAAAATCAGTTCACCCTTGCCCTTACTTTCAAGCCATGCCTTGGATGCCTCTCTGAATGAACAGAGAGAATCAAGGCCTCCCTGGTCTCCCAGCCTCCCACAAGGTTCATCACTTCTGCAGCTACATCCTCACCTTGGGCCTCCCTCAGCTCCTCAGTCATCCTCTGTGACCTGGGGAACTGCCTCACTGTCTTCATCCTCCAATTGGTTCCCCCTTGACAGAGTCAGAATGCAACACACAACAGCATAAGCGAAACACATTCTGGAGAATATTACAGTGCTCGCCCCTAGTTGGCCAAGGCAGCTGATCCTCATCCTGAGTAGGCCAATGGTCTTCTCAATAATTGCCCTTTTAGAGGCATGACTCCTCCATTTCTATCTTTGGGTGCTAGAGAGGTGCCATTATGAGGGGGTAGTTTTGCCACCCAGGAGCCAACAAAACAACTGAGCTGCAGCGACAAAGAGCCTTGGCACCTAGGAATGCCACAGCATCATGGGAGGTGCCAGGGTACCTGACACAGACATGCAAAATCTGTGTCCTGTGATCACAAACAATCTGGATATTGATGGAGTGGAAGATCTTTCTCCAGACAGGACAGCTAGTGAGATTTTGCAAGTCCAGGCAAGTTGTGGGGGTTACAGATAGTGTGACATGAACCCAAGACCCCGGTTGAGGCTGTCCTCATGTGTGCGGAATGGGCATTCGGCCTCTGATCTTCGGGTAAGCGTTCTCCAAGGCGGCCTTCACAACACACGACAACGCAGAGTCGCTGAGCAGAAACTGATAGCCAAGTTCCGCACACATGAGGATGGCCTCAACCGGGATCTTGGGTTCATGTCACACTATCTGTAACTCCCACAACTTGCCTGGACTTGCAAAATCTCACTAGCTGTCCTGTCTGGAGACAATACACATCTCTTTAACCTGTGCTTAATGCTCTCTCCACTCACATTGTCTGTACCTTTAAGACTTGATTACCTGTAAAGAATCGCATTCCAATCATTATTCTGTAAATTGAGTTTGTGTCTCTGTATGCCCTCTTTGAGAGCAGATTTCCACTCCATCTGACGAAGGAGCAGCACGCTCTGAAAGCTAATGGCATTTGCTACCAAATAAACCTGTTGGACTTTAACCTGGTGTTGTTAAAACTCTTACTGTGTTTGCCCTGTTTGTGAGCAGACCTCCCACTCCACCTGACGAAGGAGCAGCACGCTCCGAAAACTAGTGGCGTTTGCTACCAAATAAACCTGTTGGACTTTAACCTGGTGTTGTTAGACTTCTTACTAGCTTCATTGAATCAGAAATGAATGAAGTTCACCACCCATCTGAACAGAGTGTCAGTTACCAGCTTGGCACAGCTGTGGGCAGCACCACATAGATCTCCCGCTAACCTTTGGAAGGAACCAGAGGCAAACAACTTCAGGATCACTGTTACCTTAAGAGCCACTGACATAGAGTGGCCACTGACGCAGTTTGAGGCGACCTCTGAGCCAATCATCTGGCATATGAAGGTCACTGTATTCCCAGAAAGGTGGAGCTTCCTTTGGCATTGGACCTTCAAAATGTCCTGGTAGCTGGAGCATTGCCTGTTAACTCCAGCTGCAGGATAATGGCTTCTTCTGTGGACCTTTCCACATTGCACTTTCTGCTGGCCCTGCACCCCCTGTGGCTGTGCCTTTCTTTCCACAGGTCAATCTCTGGGACACTGCCTGTGAACACCAAGCTTCCTCTCCCTTCTGGCCCTCTTCTCCTCAGAGGAGGAGGTCCCTCCAGTGGAATAGACAATCCCCATATTCTGGAATACAGATAGCACAGGATAGTGTCTTGCAGGGTGCACTCAGTAGAAAGCCTCGCAGAAAGCTTTTCAACCAAATAGTCCTCCAGAAAACACAGGCAATGCAATGAACTGTCAGAAAACCACCGAGAACCAACTCTCACCTAAACTCCTACCTGCTCACATAGCCACGGCTCCGGTTGACTTTTATCCCATCCTGAATTGAATTTCAATTAAAACAGGATGGCTGCCCAGTCCATAAGACCATTAGGCCATATGATATTGAGCAGAATTAGCCATTCAGCCCATCGGGTATGCTCTGCCATTCAATCGTGGCTGATATGCTTCTCATCCCCATTCTCCTGCCTCTTCCCCAATAGGACCAAGCACCATCAGAAAAATTGCATGGAAATGACCAGGGAAATTTTCAGTTACTTGTCTTTTGAATGGACTTAATTGTCCATTTAATTGTTGGCTGGCATGCTTCTGACACTCGCACATGTCCATGGACTGTAAAATGGCATGACAGCGTGATGAAGTTGAGACTCATGGGTGATGTTTTCTCATGAATTTCACACAGCTTTGGGTTTGTCGCACACCCAATCCTGCAGTATAAAATTCTGGCCCACATTTATACATTACATTGCACACTCAACAGAAATGCAGTCTAGTGTTTAAAGTCCCAACGTCCTCCCGAATTTAACAGTATCACTACTCCCTGCCCAACTGGGTGGTGTCTTTCAGTGTTCTTCTGAAAGAAAGTCCCTTTACTCAATCCAAAAGAGAAAATGTGGAAAATCTCAGAAGGTCTGGCAGCATCTGTAAGGAGAGAAACGAGTTGATGTTTTGAGTCTGTAAATTGGGAGAGGGGAGTGTGCAGTGGGACCTGGGTGTCCTTGTGCATCAGTCGCTGAAGATAAGCATGCAGGTGCAGCAGGCGGTAAAGAAGGCAAATGGCATATTGGCCTTCATTGCAAGAGGTTTCGAGTACAGGAGCAGGGATGTGTTGTTGCAATTGTACAGGACCTTGGTGAGGCCACACCTAGAGTTTTGCGTGCGATTTTGGTCTCCTTTTCTGAGGAAGGATGTTCTTGCTCTCGAGGGAGTGCAGCGAAGGTTTACCAGACTGATTCCGGGGATGGTGGGACTGATGTATGAGGAAAGATTGACTAGGTTAAAATGGTTTTTGTTGGAGTTCAGATGAATGAGGGGGAATTTCATGGAGACTTATAAAATTCTAACCGGACTAGACAGGGTAGATGCAGGGACGATGTTCCCGATGGTCGGGGAATCCAGAAAAAGGGGTCACAATCTGAGAATTCAGAGTAGACCGTTTAGAACAGAGGTGAGGAGACATTTCTTCGCCCAAAGAGTGGTGAGCCTGCGGAATTCATTACCACAGGAAGTAGTTGATGCCAAAACATTGAATGTATTCAAGAGGTGGTTGGATATAGCACTTGGGGTGAATGGGATCAAAGGTTATGGGGAAAAAGCAGGATTAGGCTATTGAGTTGGATGATCAGCCATGATTGTAATGAATGGCAGAGCAGGCTCGAAGGGAAAAATGGCCTGCTCCTACTCTTATCTTCTATGTTTTGACAAGTGCTTTGACAAAGGGTCATCTGGACTAGAAACGTCAGCTCTTTTCTCTCCTTACAGATGCTGCCAGACTTGCTGAGATTTTCCAGCATTTTCTCTTTTGGTTTCAGATTCCAGCATCCGCAGTAATTTGCTTTTATCCCTTTACTCAATGTTCTGAACATAATCAGATTAACTTCCAGTAGCAAAGTAGTCTCCTGCGACTCTTCGGTCTTTAACTCTTCACAAACTGGAATCCATCCTTACCAGCACTCAGCTTGGAGATTCTCCCGCAAACAATCCTTTTCTTCATCTTCTCATATGCACCTGTTGTGTGTCTTCCCCAAATCTCTCTGACTGACTGAGACGCCTTTGCTTTCAAAAAGCAGCTACCATTTGTCTGTGTTTTATTCTGTTAAGTATTAAATCTTGCACCTTACTTTTAATAAGTTTTAATTTGAGTTACTGCCTCCATAGCAAGCCTGTCAAATGTGTTTATCTTTGGGTATATTTAGTAGAAGTTCATATCGGCTTGACTTCAGACAGATTTCAAAGGAGGTTGTGCCCCCTTCTTCAATCTTCATTTTATCTTGAATTAAAGGAGAGAGTTTAAAGCGTAACCATCTTATAAAGCCCAGAATTCATTGCAATGTGCCTAGAATTTCTGTGTGGGTTCTTCTGATCACTCACAAATTTTTTGGAGAAAGTCAACAGAAACCCTAAAGAAAATATGTAAAAATATGTAACAGAAAATTGGGGAACAACTATGGAGGTTCTACTTTATGGTCACAACCTCTGCTAGAACTCAAATGATTCCCAATTTTAACTCTTCACCATTCTCTGCTCTACTACTGCCTCTTTGTTATTGTTTGACATCCTGTCTGGGATGTGTCTTAACTGTTGACCCCTTAGAGTTAGTTGATGAAGGAGGAGACCAGAAACCAATCTTTATTCATTTTTAGATTTCTTACGCTCCATTCTTTTACAACATCTATGGACCTGATTTCTTGGCCATCATCTTGAACATTTAACCAATATTTAAACTTGGCAGTGGCATTTCCTTCATATCCCACATTAGTCACATCCCTCTATTTACTGGACCCTTCTGCAAAATAGGTCATCGACAATTGGACTTTAGATGTGATAGCCATGTCCTGTGCATCATGATCGTTCAGTCTACCACCATTCATCCCTGGTCTGTTGTATTCTGTATCTCAGGACTGTCATTGCAAAACACATGAGTATGTGAGGTACAGATGCCTCATTGCCTTCAATCAAATGCTCAGATATTGAGAGTTTGCAATCAATCTTTTGAGGAATGAACCTTAATAGTTTGGTTACCTTTCTGGATAACCACTGTCTCACCATTGCACACTATTAGCTTACCAGGACCTTGCCATGCCCTCTCTTTTGTAATACACCATAGCCCCAGAATTAAAGTCTATCTCTGATGGTCTTCTACAATATCTTAAAGCACTCCGAATTTTCGCCAAGACTTCAGCCTTGATGAATACCTTTCACCATGCACATAAAGCATTCAAATATGCTGTAACAAAATGGAATTAATGGAACTAGTCCTCTCCAGGACAGGAGAACTATTTCACTGATTGGACCATTCCGCTCACAATTTCAGCTTTTTGTTTGACCCTAGATGACCTACCAACCCCATAACCTCTGCATCAAAACAACCCCCTATTTCTGCTTCTGCATTATCACCTGCTTCTGCCCTGAACACAGTCCATCAATCCTGAAACCCTCACATTTGCCTTTGCTACCTGCAGAATCAATTACTCCAATGCTCCTTAGTGGGTCCTTTTCCTCCACCCTCTTTAAAAAAAACAACTTATCAAAAACTCATCAAATATCTATCACCACCAACTTCACTGGCCTCAGTCTTTGTTTCCCAATGCCTGAAGTTTACAATTTTTGGCCTTGTTTTTCAAATCATTGTTAGTCTCACCCCATCCTATCTGATAAAATCCTCAGACCCATGAATTCACTTTTCCTCTGGTTATGGCCTCTTGTTCACCAATACCCCACGCCTACTCTGGTTGCCTCATACTGTACTGTAGGTTGGTTATGATCCAGCCCTAGTAGCCCAGCGGTGTGAACTTAAAGCTTATTATAGATCGGTATCCTGATCGGTCAGGGAATTAGGGGTTATAGGGATCAGGCGGGTAAGTGGAACTGATCCACTTCAGATCAGCCATGATCTTATTGAATGGCGGGGAGGCTCAAGGGGCTAGATGGCCTACACCTGCTCCTATTTCTTATGTTCTTATGTTCTTATAGCAAGTTGTGGAATTTAATTTTTAAAAATAATGTGGAAAATGCCAGAATGTCATTATAAATCCGACGGATTCACTGATTTTCTTGTAGGAAGAACAGACATGTGCACCTTCACCCTGTCGAGCCTCTAACAAATGCCAGTTCTACACTACATGGTTGATTTTCAGTATCCTAAGGGCAATCAGAGATTGGCAATAAATATTATAATAAAGACCATAAAACATAGGAGCAGAATTAGGCCACTCAGCCCATCGAGTCTGTTCCGCCATTCAATCATGGCTGATATTTTTCTCATCCCCATTCTCCTGCCTTTTCCCCATAACTCCTGATCACCTTATTAATCAAGAACCTATCTATCTCTGTCTTAAAGACACTCAATGACCTGGCCTCCACAGCCTTCTGCAGCAAAGAGTTCCACAGATTCACCACTCTCTGGCTGAAGAAATTCCTCCTCAGCTCTGTTTTAAAGGATTGTCCCTTTAGCCTGAGGTTGTGCCCTCTAGTTCTAGCATTTATGAACAAATATAAAATATTCATTGACAGTGGTGCTTTCAGTAGTCTATAGGTCCACTCTCGTGAATTTTCTTCCTAAACCACTCCTCCTATTAGATGTCTCTTAAGAATTCTAACATCTTCTTTAGCTCCGTATCAACTTTCTAATTCTGTGAAATGCCCTTTGGTATCTTCCTACATGATAGAGTTGTTCTATAAATGCAAGTTGTTAGTATTTTGTTGTTATTTTGTGTTGCACTTCAGCAGCTGTCCTTCAAGTTATTATAATTAATCCCTTAAACCTGCTTTATCTGATTTGTCTTTTTGCTCGGATTCTCAGATTACCCGATTACTTTTCTCCCTCAGTATTCTCCTAAAGTTTAGCTCTCCTCATTCTGTGTTATTATAAGTTATTTTAGTTAAAATCCATTCACTTGATAAAACTTGCGGCCCCACATGGTGCAGAGATTTCTTTTAACGTCACTCTGCACTGATTACGAGGGTGTATTTAGTGTCCATTCAGTTTCAGTAACAATACAGAAAGATGCGTTGATCAGTGACGTAAGTCTCAGAACAAACATTGATGTACTGTTTGAATCTTGTGTGCCCTGGCTGTTAGCTTGGCTATTCAACGGATAATACTTTAACTGAAATAAATGATAACGGCTGCTGGTGACGGTTTTCCTCAGGAAATTACCAGCTTGGCTTCCTTGCAAATACAAATATTGAACACATCTGCCCTGGCTTGATAAGGCAACAGAAATAAATTGTACAGATGTTAATAAGAATCTACGGGAATTTAGAAAGAGCAAAACATACCCCAGTCGCTGATATGTTTTGGTGGAGAACAAAAAATGTCGCGGTGGGATTTTCCAGTCCTGCCCACCGGCTGGATCTTTTGGCCCCACCAAAGTCAATTAACTTTTGGCTGGCTCATCGCATCTGCCAAGAGGGGACCTGCCACAGCGAAACTGGAAAATCCCAGCCTTGGTGCTTTTAATCTGTTCTGTTTTCCTATCTCTTCCTGTGTCCTATTTCAGACAAGAGAAATGTCTGACAGCATATTGTCACTGCTCAGTCTGGGTGCTTTGGTCAGTAGGAATTGTGAACAAAGTGGTTCAATCTCTTGCTATTTATCCTCCAATTTTCCATTTAACTTCAATGGGCTGGATTTTATGGGGGAGGACAGCAAATGTTCATCCCGACCAACTGTTAGAAAATTATGCTGCGAGTGGCCGAATCAAGCTCAACAGAGGACTTTCACCCCACAGTCGGAGGAAGTCTTGCCCTCGAGAGCTGCCAACCAATCAGATTACATAGCAGCTCTTGTACCCCTGGCAGTGCTTAACGTCAATCGCGGGCATGATTGGCCTCTGAAGAAGACAGCATAGATTCAGGACTCAGCTAAGCCCAGGACTTTTAGCCAGGCACTCTATAGAGTGGGAGGGAAGGGGTTGAGAGGGGTCGGGTTGGAAGTCGAGGTGGAGGCACAGCTTGTGAGAGTTGCCCCTGATGCACACATAGCAAGCCCAAAGGAGGTACTCCCTTACCTCCCTCTTTTTCACCAGAACTGTCAACTGCACTGAGGCATGAGCAGCATACTGTACCTGCTCTCCCAGCCTAAAAATTAATGCTATATGGGATAAGGGCCTTAACTGGTGAAACAGTGTGTTTCCTACCTGAGGCCCTGCCTGCCCAAGTGTGAACTTGCATCTGGGTTTGAGTGGATGGGTTCCTGAGGGGAATCCCATCCATTTTATTTTACACTTTCCCCTGCCTCAGAACCCACCGAGTGAGAGTGTTGTTGTGGAAAAATTACCACCGGAGTCAGACTGGAGGTTCAATAATACAGCTTTATTTCGGACACGAAGCTTCGGGGAGAAAGCATTGGTACTCCGCAGTACTTGGCAGCTACCTTCTCAATAATACAATAGCAGTTGATCAGTTTTATACCTTTTAGACAATGGATAGTCCGGACATTAGCCATTTAACACATCGTCATAGTTGAGTAGACAGATCATGGTGATCGATAGTTAACACATCATTACAATCAGATAGGTACAAACATGGGCATTTAACATTGCATTGTTCATAGAATGGATACATTTCCTCTATCAATGACTGGTTTCGATCTATTCACTCAGTGATTGGTTTTGCTGCATTTATGTATTTCTGTTCCCATCTATGGCCGATCTTATTATCAGACCTTATTGTCCTGGGTCTGTCCTTACCTTTAAAGTGCCTCAAGCTCTTACTGGCTTCCTGCAGTATTTGGTTCCTGCATGTTTAACTTTAAGTGACTGTCTGTGCTGCATGTTTTAATTTTAAGTAGCTGTCTGTGCTAAAAGCCAGTGCCTGCTTAATGTCTCTTTCCAGGTAACCATTTTGTGTGCCAGGCAACCATTTTGTGTGTCAGATACCCATCTTTATGATTTTCCCCACTTCAGTGTAAAATTCTGCCCTTAGTTTATTCTGAAAGATGGCCCTTAGTCTGACTCTATTAAAGGGATCACGGAGATGGGCAGAAGTTAATCTGGTGCAAGAGGCTGCAGAGCTGAGTGAAACACTGCTTCCCAATGCACTGCTCCACTCTTTGGGGGGATTCAAAAACGTGATTCTTGAGCTCTGCAAGCCCTGTGATTTAGTATGGCTTCCTACGAATACCCTCACCTGCTGACTTTTAATGGACATAGTTTCTGGTGGCACTGATCATTCAGGATGCTACTGTTCCTCTTCCTCCACCATCCAAATCAAATTGGCAATAATATTACGCATGATGAGCAGATGGAACTTACTATGTAAGACAAAGTGAGGAAGGAGTGACCTGGATCCTAGAAAATCTTCTGCCAGTCCGTGTATACAGATCCTCTAATCCAATTGCTTGGAGGTGAGTATCCTTTTAGATTGCTTTTAATGGCAATTTGATTCCTATACAAAACTTCTGCGATTTTGTGTTACAATGTGTCATAGAACCCTAATTTGCATGGATTCATGATCCCCCACCCCCACGCACCCCTCTTGGCTCTAGTGGGCACCTCAGCTGGCACTTAAAGCAGTGAAACTAAAATACCTGTCAGTGAGAATGCAATGGGAACAGGGTAGCAAGTACTGTTCAGCAACTTTAATCTGTTCCCTGTAGGCAGGCAGGTTAAAATTGACCAGGTCTGACTAGGTCATGATATATCTAACTACAAACTTAACGGTGGAAAGATAGTCAAAAGGATCCATACTCATTCATTTCAATTTACATATAATTCAAAGCAGAGTTTATAATCTTCAGACAGCCAGTTTATTACTGGTGAGCTATGTGCAGAAAACAACTCACCATGGCATTACTATGCAGGAAATTACAAAGTACATATGAGAAATTGTTCTAAAATCTGTTGAGCTGAACGTGATCTGATTTACAAAGCTCGTGCTTTACTGCAACATGCTTTTTCAATATCAATTTGGTAAATCAAACACAGGAATGGAGATGAAAATGCTGGTGGTGTAAGTAACTAGAAAACATACACAAAGGATCTAACAGTAAGAGCAGTAGATTTATTCAAACTGTATTTGTACAAGGCCCAAACTAATTGGGGATCTTTGAGTCCCAAAACAATCCATTTTAATTTTAATCTGTATTGACATTATTCATTTGCACATGGCACACACTTTTTGGTGTCTGGTTAATGTAAGAAAATTGGATTTGATAAGAATTCATAGAAATTCAGAATCAGTTTCAGTTTACCATCAGCATTCTTCCAGGAGTGTACAGACTAACTGGAAATTCTGACTCTGAAGACTGACATATAATTAGTTTAAGGAAGATTGTATCTATAGCTTCCCTCCTGATATGACTTGATTAAGTGAAGGAACTTTACTATATTACATTGAAAACCAAGGACTTTGTTGAATACTGGGTCAGAATCTAGAATGATTACATTAGCTGAACATTTTGTACTGCTCCGTATTGATAAAAAAAAACAAAAATGTGAAATCCCGAGGACTTGTTCCAGTAACATTACATTTATAGCAAGATTTATAGAAACTCAAGAGAGGAAATTGGAACCAAAAGTCTTCACAGTTTATGAAATCTTTTCATGATACTTAACAACAACAGCAACAACACCTTTATTTACTTGGAGTCTTTGACAAAATGAAATGTCCTAAGACATTTCACGGGAACAGAGCCGGAATTTACCAGCCTCCCCCTCCCAGGTTTCCCTGTCAGGGCTGGTGAGCCATTGAGATTTCCATTTCACATCAACGGAGCTGGAAGATCCTACCAGCAGGAAGGGCTGGAACATTTTGGCCATTATAAAACAAAGCATGATACTGAGCCCTTAAGGAGATCTTCAGTCTGATTACCCAAAAGTTGGGCAAATGGGTAATTTAAGAAGTGTCTTATAGGTGAAAAGCAAAGTGGAGAGGCAGAGAGGAGTAGGGTAGGTATTCCAGAGTTTGAGACCTAACCAACTGAAGGTACTAACAGCAATGATGGAGCAATTAGAATTGGGGATACACAAGGCAGTCAGAATTAGAGGAGCATGGGTATATCAGAGGGTTGTGAGTCTGGAGGAGATTACAGACATAGGGCGGGATTTTACGGCCTTGCTCATCCCAAAACCTTAAAATCCAGTCCGAGGTCAATGGACCTTCCCCTGTCCGCCCCTCGCCCACTCCGACTCCCATGGCGGATGGGGCAGTAAAATTCCAGCTATAAGATGGGCAAGACCATGGAGGGATTTGAAAACAATTTTAAAATCACGATGTTGCTTCACTAGGTACTTTTTACTGAAACATTTAGATTAAACATCTGGCTTTTTCTTCACGTTTCTGTGTGCGATTTTGTTTACATCAACTTGATGTAGTAAAAGTGCAAGTGAAAGTTCCTCAACAGCCAGATGGAGAAAGCATCATTCAGCATGTGATACTGTGTCGACCAGGGCAAAGGTTTCCAGCTTTCATTCCCATTCTGCTGCATTAACTGAGCCTAATTCAGTAATGGCAGTAATTGAGGTGCTCTTGGAATCAGCCAGGATCCTGCTTCAGAGTCCAGCTAATTAAAAATGCTTGCATGTCAATATCAGCTGACAACAGGGTTAAGCTTGGTTAAGGTAGAGTTCAATATCCAATGGTCAGCCAACATAGGCAGATACACAATAACCAGCCAATTAGATGAAGTCCTGGAGCTCTGACAGCAACTGTGAAAATGTACCCCTGCAAGAGTCAGCTGCATGTGGCTCAGAGTGGGAAAAAAGACACGAAAATGAAAGCAGCTAGTTTAAATGGCTGGAAAGAAGTGGTACCAATGTGAAACTTTGTATAAAAATGGTACCAGAGAATCATCAGAGTGCCATGAAGCCAATTCAAATAAAATTGTGTGTCTTCGTAATGATAGATTTATACTGATATGGCTCAATGTTTCTGTCAAACTGGTATAAAATTGTGTGATACATGGTAACAGACTGAATGGTACAATAGTTTAACATAAGCCTTTCACTTCTGAGGCCAGTGTTCGAATTCTGACAGCCTCCTCTCTTTGAGTTCCAGCTGAATTGACCTTCAGCAGTCTGGATCAGGTCCCAGTGATCCTAAAACTACCTGGTGTGATGTAAAAAATGGAAATATTACATGTGTGTACAAGAGAGCTTCAGCTTGCATATAAACTACCTGACTTGGGAGTGATCGATGCCAAAATGTAGAAGAGGAAATGGAAAGTGCTATTTTCCAGGTGCTGACATCCTTCACATTGATGAGCTGCTCTGAAGTGTTGTTTCCAAAATAACTTTATATCTGATGAACAGCCGCCAGCTCCTTCCAACCCCAACAGGCCTCATAACATTAGTGCCGTCACGGTCTCCTTGACATATTAATCTCTTTGGAATTCAAATAATTATGAGCAGAACTCAAACAGAAAAAAAAAATTTTTAACGAAACAGTCTCCCTACTGCCCCCATTGCAGTACAAGATGCAGGATATTAATCTGATCTAATCATACTGTAATATATAACAGCGATATCACACCAAAATCCAGTAAATAATAAGCCATTTCAGAATAAGATTCAAAGTTCAACAATCCATGCCTCCGTATTATTGAGCTATAGTGAATGATTGCTTCTGAATTTTGTTTAATTTCTGTCACTTTGGGGGTATTTATGATTGAAGCTGCACATTTTTCACTGATTTTTTTTTCTGTGGCGTCCCCAAGGTTGGAAACAAATCTCTAAAACTTGATGTAAAAATAGCGAAGCTGTCGTGACCTTAAAATGGCTTGGTGTCAAGAGAGATGAACTCACACAGCAAAACTACAGGCCAGAATCTTCCGTTCTGGAGTTTACGTTCAGTGGCAGGTGCGGAAGTGGAAGTGATTCCTACTTGAGGGGGGTGTGGGGCGGGGAATGGGGGAGGGTGAATGGGAGCAGCGGGGGATGTGAGCAGGGGGACGGGAGCATGTGCAACAGCTGACTACACATGATCTTGCACTATTGTTTATTGAATCTTATGGTGGGAATGGACAGGAAGTTACCATCCCTGCCATTACCTCACAGGGCCCAAGTTCCAGATGTCATACTTAAAGGGCACCCAGCCAGCCATTCACTCACTGCAGACCAGGAGTTTCATTTTCTGCATTAACCAGAATGTTGCAGAGAAGGCAATAATGTGTGGCCCCACAGTTCAACAAAGGCTCCTTGCAAATTCTCCTCCAGGCCGTCCATGAAGGCCAAGAGGTCCTGTTTCCCACAATGGCAGCAGGAGAACCTTCTGCCTGCCAATGGCGGCCTGAGAAGAGGTCACAATGGATGTCAGCACCAGTGGGACCCACTAAAGAACCACCCAGCAGTGCAGGAAAAGAATGAATAATCTGCTGCACCCCTGCCAGCGATGGTGGCACCATTTACTCAATGCAAACTGACACTCATTAGGGCATCAGACAGTCTAAAGGCCCGATTTTACCATTTTGATTCTAAGTGCTGAATCTGGGTGCAATTCAGATCCGACTTGGAAACCTATTCTCAGGCACCCCCATACGTACTTAACCTGAAAAAAAATCGCAGGTCTGAATCGTGCTGTGGGTGGGGCTTATCACACCTAAAATGCTGCTGCTCCGATCAGAGCCTTCAACTGCACATGTGCAGTGAAAAAAAATTTGAAAAATGCTCCCCTGCCACATTGCTCCTGGGCTGCAAAAAGCGGGAGCGGTGGCCCCCACAGACATCGCCCCACCACCACAACATAACTGTCCCCCTTATCCACCCAACCCCCCCCCCACTTCCCAGACCGATCGCGACCTCTTGCCCCACTCCCCCCCCACCAATCACTCGCAGAGTGGCAGCAGACGCCCCCTGCCCCTGCCCGCCCCTCCTCACCACCCCACCACCACCACCAGAGATCCATCTGGCCCTCCCTCTCCCTCCCTCACCAGAGAACGATCTGGCCCACCTCCCCCCCCACCCCCCACCCCCCACCCCACTCCCCCCCCCCCCCCCCCACCAGAGAATGATCTGGCCCGTCTCCTCCCCCCACCACCAACCTGAGTCAGAGAGCTGCCGGAAGCTCTGAACTTACCTCTTCAGAAGCTGGAGCGCCCGAAACAGACCTTTGCCGATCATGTCTGTTTTGCACTGAACCTGGACAGGCGAACGTGATGGTAAAGGGTGAAATGCAGGTACGTTTGGGCAAATGCATTTAAATTGATGTCGTGCCTGTCTTGGGCGCGGTCCCGATCGCATCCATTTTCGGGGCTTGGTAAAGGGGGAGTCGGTGTGGACGTGGGCGCGGATCGCGCTATTCGCCTCACGCCCGACTTTACCAAGTTTTCGCGCCCAAAATGGTAAAATCGAGCCCTAAGTGTGCGAGTCACTTGAGCTTGGGTTGCAGGACTCAGCAGATGGGATATGTTCACTGAATGTGTGTCAGCCACTTCATGCTTCCAATCTTCTGTCACTCATTGGACATCCTGCTTCTTAATCACTTACTTGGGGTAGTGGGGGGGGGGGGGGGGGGGGTTGCTCAGCAGCTGCCATAGGCGTGCATGCTCCTGGACTGCTCATGCAACCACTGGGATGGCAATCAATCCGTCTGTATTTCTTCAGGACAATAATGCTGTCAATAAGAGATAACAAGCCAAGATTGGTGGCGGCATTCTGGACATTCAAGTCCTCATCCCTTTCAAGGAGCAGGCTGCCAAGCTGGCTCGGGAAAGAGCAGGGTCATGCCTGGCCTGAAGATGAGATAGGACTCCCTGAGTAGGCCAGTGAGAATGTCTCCAGTCTGCAGTTGTCAGTCAGCTGCGTCCACAAGAGTAACACATTCAGTTTAACTAAGGAACCTGCTTAGGCATCCTCCAAAGCTTTATTTTCTCCATTCCAGGTACCAGATAGAAAAGGGGTTGGTCCACAAGGGAGCCTCAGAGGATGTATCGTCGCAGTATTCACTTCCACCCTCCACTAGCACAGATACAGTCACCTCAGTTGGTGCACAATCTAGAGTAGACTTGGGGTCATAATCTGGTGAGCACATCACTGACAAAGGGCCTCAGCTGGTGGAAGAAATTATAGCCATTGTCTCTGACACTCAGAGGATTGCTGGAGACCAGGTCTTGCTCAGCCCATGCAGATGACAAGTTTCTGGAATAGTCACTATGACATCTGTTGGAGATGCAGAGACAGTCAGGGGAACATCAGGCAGATATGTCAGAGTCCATGCGCAGAGTCAACTGAAGGCCATCTTCTGTCTGATGTTGTGGCTCCAGTATGCGAGCAATAGCCTGCTTCCATGGAAACAGCGGTGGCTGCATTGGAGACCCAAGTCCAATAGAACATACAGTAGCTGTCACATATGCGCTTGGACCTGCACTGCATTGTTCTAACTGCTGCAGTGCAGCAGTGGCTTGGTGAGAGGGGGCAGAGCACTTCGACTTCCCTCCAGATGCCACTTCTCCTCAAGGAATCAGGGAGGTACCATCAGGCACCCACAGGGAGGAGGAGCACCAGCCAGGCACCCTGACGCTTCAACCCAGGACATTCAAGAGAGCTAACACTCTCCAAGTCCCCTATGCCAGTGATTCCATTGCCTACAGCTGGTCAGGCTGAGAAAGGTACACCTGCACTGGAGTAGGAGACCTTTAGCAGGCCAGGGCCCTTGAGGTCCTGGGCCATCAGAGGACGGCAGCCAAAGTCATCACAGTTAACAGGGCAGCCTGCTAACACGATTAGCAGGCTGCCTCCACCTCAACTGTGGATGTCAGGGCTGCACCTAGGTAGTAATAGAAAAATAAAAAGACAAAAAGGTTTTGGAGGCATGGGTGTACAATCATCATTTTTACTTTTGGCACTTGTAAATATAAATTAAATATATTTCACTTGCACAGTTTGGAAACGTCCTGGGTTCTATCTTAGAAACATAGAAGAGGATAGGAGCAGGAGGAGGCCATTTGGCCCTCGGGCCTGCTCCTCCATGGCTGATCATCCAACTGAATAACCGAATCCTGCTTTCTGCCCATAACCTTTGATCCTATTCGCCCCAAGTGCTATATCCAGCCGCCTCCTGAATCCATTCAATGTTTTGGCATCAACTACTTCCTGTGGTAATGAATTCCCACTCATTAGAGGCTCACCACTCTTTGGGTGAAGAAATGTCTCCTCACCTCCGTCCTAAATGGTCTACCATGAATCCTCAGACTGTGACCCCTGGTTCTGGACTCCCCACCATTGGGAATATTCTCCCTGCATCTACCCTGTCTAGTCCTGTTAGAATTTTGTAAGTCTCTATGAGATACCCCTCATTTGTCTGAATTCCAGCGAAAACAATCCTAACCTAGTCAATCTCTCCTCATGCATCAGTCCCACCATTCCCGGAATCAGCCTGGTAAACCTTCGCTGCACTCCCTTGAGAGCAAGAACATCCTTCCTCAGAAAAAGAGACCAATGCTGCACACAATACTCTAGGTGTGGCCTCACCGAGGCCCTGTATAATTGCAACAACACATCCCTGCTCCTGTACTCGAAACCTCTTGCAATGAAGGCCAACATGCCATTTGACCTCTTTACCGCCTGCTGCACCTGCATGCTTACCTTCAGTGACTGGTGCACAAGGATACCCAGGTCCCGCTACATACTCCCCTCTCCCAATTTACAGCCAATCAGTTAGAGTCATAGAGTCATAGAGGTTTACAGCATGGAATCAGGCCCTTTGGCCCAACTTGTCCATGCAGCCCTTTTTTTTCAAACCCCTAAGCTAGTCCCAATTGCCCTCATATGGTCCATATCCCTCTATACCCATCTTACCCATGTAACTATCTAAATGCTTTTTAAAAGACAAAATTGAACCCGTCTCTACTACTATCTCTGGCAGCTTGTTCCAGACACTCACCACCCTCTGTGTGAAAAGATTGCCCCTCAGGACACTTTTGTATCTTTCCCCTCTCACCTTAAACCTATGCCCTCTAGTTTTAGACTCCCCTACCTTTGGGAAAAGATATTGACTTTCTAGCTGATCTATGCCCAACATTATTTTATAGACTTCTATAAGATCATCCCTCAGCCTTCCATGCTCCAGAGAAAAAAGTTCCAGTCTATCAAGCCTCGCCTTATAACTCAAACCATCAAGTCCCTAGTCAATCTCTTCTGCACTCTTTCTAGTTTAATAATATCCTTTCTATAATAGGGTGACCAGAACTGTACACAGTATTCCAAGTGTGGCCTTACCAATGTCTTGTACAGCTTCAACAAGACTTCCCAACTCCTGTATTCAATGTTCTGTACTCAATGTTCTTGTGGCTAGTTGTTTCAATGGTTGAAGCATTTGAGGGTGTGGAATTAGGGCTCCAATTAGAGTCTGAGAATGAACTCCTAAAGAATCACTTCTCTCATGTTATCCCATGGTGACAACTTAATAATCCCGCTTGTGCATGATTAAGCACTCACCATCATTTGTATGTGTGACCTGGGCACACATCATGCAAGCCATTACTTGCAGTTCACCATGTTCTGACCTCCGAAAATGTGTTCAGTGAGGTCATTGCAGCTCCTGCTGTTGTTGCCCTGGTGTGAGGTATGAGTGGATGCCAGGAGTACTCAAGGGGTGTTAAATCTGCTATGTGAATGGCAATGAACAGTTTCAGGGCTGAGAGAGTGAAACTCTGCACTGTCTTCTTAGCAGTAGAGAACCAGTCATGTCCAGTAATTCATGGCCTTCCTTGATAATTTGTTATTTTGAGCTGACAAGCAGACGAAGACTGCAAGTAAGGAGTCAACAGGTAAGTTAGTCTTGACTGCAGAAGGGATTTACGTGTAGGAATGAAGGAGTGTGTGTGCAGTTAACTGAAATCTTTGTCAGACCTCACATGGAGATTTGTTTGACCTGTTTGTCTCCTTACCAATTGCAGTAGATATCGCATAAAGAGTTTTCGACCAAAGTGCATTGGACATCATTGAAGTACAGGGCCTGAGTCCATGAGATGGGAGAATGTAGAATGGGCCAATGTGCTAGACCATACCATGGACTGTGAGGCTATCCATGTGAAACATCAGGAGCTCTCACAGGCATCTGTAGGGTCCATGCAGGAAAAATGTTTACCTTGGCTGGGGTGTCCACAATGATGGATCATAGTCTTGCACTAAAACCAAAGCCATCTAGAACTGAGACTTGAGGATTCTGTCCGATTAGAGGGTCTGGTGCAGTCGCTACTCGGCACCACATAGAGCAAATGAGGTAGTCTCAGTGAGTTGGTGCCAAAGTAACTGTGAAACTTTTGTCATGATAAAGATGTCAGGGTTTGCTATGGATGAGTGGTGATCGAACACAAACTTCCCTGATTCATGCAGAAACATAATCTTTCTTGATCAATCTGCATGAAGGAGCAATCTTGAGAGGCCAAATAGTTTTCTCCTACTGTTCCTCCTGATTCATCCTGATAGAGCTCTCTGCCACCCCCTCTCACCCCCCTTCCCCCTTTGGGTGGCATGAGTATATTCCTGTCAAGGTTAGCTTTAATATCACTCCCTATGAGCATATGAAATTGGGCAGAAATAGACCATTCAATGCCTCAAGCCTGCTTCACCATTCAGCAAGCTCATGGCTAGTCTCTTTGTGTCCCTGGCACAGTCTGTTTTCCTTCCAGGATGGCCTACCCCTCTTTCACAGTGAGACTGCCTGTCTGTCACCGGCCCAACTTTCTATCCCTTTCACCCTTTGCTTACCTCCTGTCTCCAGCCTCTACTCCACCCTTCCACCCTGCACTCCCTTCCAGCATTTGCACAGAGATTTGCCTGTTGGCACCCGATCTCAGTCAAGAAGTTAACATTTGTGACTGATCCCCAAGAAGGCCAAAGCAGCATCTACTCCCTTCATAGAAATCATAGAAACCCTACAGTACAGAAAGAGGCCATTCGGCCCATCGAGTCTGCACCGACCACAATCCCACCCAGGCCCTACCCCCATATATTTTACTCACTAATCCCTCTAATCTATGCATCCCAGGACACTAAGAGGCAATTTAGCATAGCCAATCAACCTAACCCGCACATCTTTGGATTGTGGGAGGAAACCGGAGCTCCCGGAGGAAATCCACGCAGACACGAGGAGAATGTGCAAACTCCACACAGACAGTGACCCAAGCCGGGAATCGAACCCAGGTCCCTGGAGCTGTGAAGCAGCAGTGCTAACCACTGTGCTACCGTGCCGCCCACGGTGTTCAAAGTCATAGAAGAAGTCAATCACGCTAGTTGTATGCCACTTAAATAGAATGTGAACATTTTAATTTCTCACAAGTTGATCCTGCCAAATTAAGTTCCCTGCCTGCCAAGTTTTCCACTGCTGATGGAAGGAAGGATTCCGTCCAAAGGCACTAAAGGGTCCAATCGGGCACCTGGCATGTGACACTCATTCTAACCCGGCTGTGCACTTCTGCCAATCAGGTGCCTAATGATACCTATTTCACACATCTTTCCAGACATAGACTTCAGAAGGCAGAAGAATAAAACTCTAATGGACAATGACTTAAGCTAAAAGCAACAAAACAGGTTTTATTAACAAGAAACAGGTTAGAAGTAACCACAGAAAATGCAATAGATTACAAATTTAGTTTACACATCCAGCAATTAGAGGTAACAAGTAACCCTTTGCCGATTCTTTGAGTAATACTTTACCCCGAGCAGTGCTCTAAATGCAAATTATATAGTGTTTTATCAGGTCCATGGAGTCTTCTATACCTATCTCAATGTCTTCAGAAGAATTCATGAATTGGAGAGAGACTATTTTCCATCCCATTCCATTCTTTAGGGGATGTGAGTATTTGTTGCCCATCCCTATTTGCCATTGAGAAGGTGGTGACAAGCTGCATGCTTGAACTGCTGCTGTCCATGTGGTGTAGATATATCAAAAGTGCTATTAGAGAGGGAGTTACAGGATTTTGAAAATGAAGCAAGAGTACTGGGTCAGAATTTTGTGTAGCTTGTTGGGCAACTTGAATGTGATGGTGTTGCCATGCATCTGCTGCCCTTGTTCTTCAAGATTGTAGAGGTCATGGATTTGGAAATTGCTGTTGAAGGAACCTTGCCATTCTGATTTCTCTGGTGTCGATCCACAGGACACCATAATTGGCATCTGCTCCTTTTACACTTATACACACTATTCCCAAGACTTGTCAATCAGACATGTACCAGCAGCTCAGGAAAATGTAGATTGAATTGTTGAATGAATTTTTCAGAGAAGAATGATACATGGCACAAAAATTCAGTACAGCCTTAAATCAAGAACTAGATTGCTTTCCCTTCTCCCAGAAGCTGCCATACAAATTGTGTTCTGCAATGTGAATTTACAAACCCATCTAGGTGAACCCAGGATGAAATAGAGATTTGTAAAACCTTCCTTTAAGCAATCTCCTAGTGGAAAATAGGGATTTCATTCCCAGATTTTGCAACAGTGATAAAACAGGTGATGGTGAGGCAACACCCTGTTTTGCATCACTCCTGGTTTTTAGTTTCTTACATTTATTTTTATGATATTCTCAAGCCCCGGGTACATCAACACAGCATATCATCAGAATTGTACTTGCTTAATTTAAGGCATAATAACAATTTAGAGTGCTATTTACATGCTGGTATAAATTCAAAAGAGAATTTTGGGAGTGGTACAGTATATACCACTAAACCTTAAAACTCTAGATTCCCACCACCACAATCTAACCAGTCCCTCACCACCTCTACTCCCGCACCCCCACCATCCTCCACCTCCCCGCCACTACCCCCTCAACACCCACCATCCCCCACGCCCTCACCCCCTCCACCACTTACCATCCTCTTCTCACCCTCTTACCATCCTCTCACCAACCACCACATCACCCCTTGCCTCACCGCTAGCACTCAATTGGCTTTAGAATTATTACAGGGACTTCACTTACCATATTTCAAGCAGATTTCCAACCAAGAACATTCTCCTGACAATTCAAGTAGCTTCGTGTTTTTTCTGCTGGGGAACCAAGAAGCTGCAAATGTGAGGTAATGCATTTTGGAAGGTCTAATACAGATGGGAGATATACAGGTCTGGATGCTGGACTCTCCCCACTGAACTCCAGCAGTAAGCAGTGAGCACCAGGTCTGGCAGAACCCTAAAGAGTATTGATAGGCAGAGGGATCTGGGTGTACAGATACACAAGTCACTGAAAGTGGCAACGCAGATGGAGAAGGTAGTCAAGAAGGCATATGGCATGCTAGCCTTCATTGACCGGGGCATTGAGTTTAAAAATTGGCAAGTCATGTTGCAGCTTTATAGAACCTTGGTTAGGCCGCACTTGGAATATAGTGTTCAATTCTGGCCGGCTTTTGAAGAGGGTACAGAAAAGATTTACCAGGCTGTTGCCTGGTATGAAGGGCATTAGCTATGAGGAGAGGTTGGAGAAACTTGGTTTATTCTCACTGGAACGACGGAGATTGAGAGGCGACCTGATAGAAGTCCACAAGATTATGAGGGGCATGGAGAGAATGGATAGTCAGAAGCTTTTTGTCAGGGTGGAAGAGTCAATTACTAGGGGGCATAGATATAAGGTGCAAGGGGCAGGGTTTAAAGGAGATGTACAAGGCAAGTTTTTTTACACAGAGAGTGGTGGGTGCCTGGAACTCGCTGCCGGGAGAAGTAGTGGAAACAGATACGATAGTGACTTTTAAGGGGCATCTGGACAGATACATGAATAGGATGGGAATAGAGGGATATAGTCCCCGGAAGGGTAGTGGGTTTTAGTTCAGTTGGGCAACATGATTGGTGCAAGCTTGGAGGACCGAAGGGCCTGTTCCTGTGCTGTAATTTTCTTTGTGCTTTGTTCTTTGTCTGAAACAGTGGTGCAGTAAATTGTTCCCCTTCTCCCAGAAGCCCCCATACAAATTGTGTTCTGCAATATGAAACTGACCCAACAGACCAGCTTTAAACAGTTAGGCCGATGCTTCTGATTTTTTTTTGAAAGCCGGTCTTTATCTCTGCCATCTCATTCTCTTGTTCTTCACTCCTGCCGCAACCGGTGTCAGTTTCTTGGACCCCCTCCTGCCTGTACACGGAATGGGCGGAGGACATAAAGTTATAGAGTGCAGTGTAGATTTACCATAATGACTTCATGTGTTTAATTACAAAGACAGGTTACACAAATTTGGGTTTATTTTCTGGTATTTAGAACAAAGGGTGGTTAAACAAGTTTTCAAGATATGAAACGGAACTAATAGGATAAATAGAAATAAACTATTTCTGCTCATTGGGGAGTCTAATGCCAGGGATTCACGCTAAAAATTGGGGCCAGCCTATGCACAAAGTGTAGTAGAAGTTTGGAATTCTCCTCCACAACAGCAATTGATGCCAAATCAATTGTAAATTTTAAATCTGAGATTGGGAGATGTTAACCAAAGGTATTCAGGGATTCAGACAACTTTGGGTATAGAGAATTAGGTTGCAGATTAGTCATGATCTCATGATTATGACTAATAATCTGGTAGAATAGGCGCAAAGGAATAAATGGCTTATTCCAGTTCCTATATTTTATGAATGAGGTTTGAACACACAACTCTGATTCAGAGGCCAGCGTGCTATCATCTATCCAGTTGACATTTGAGACTGTTTTGCCATGAACTCCAAACCATCTCCTGAATGCTCCTGAAAATTGATACAAGCAAATGCAATCTTGTTCAACCTGGAGTTCAATTTCAAATCCGATTTCATATCCATTATCAGAGATCATTTAGCTTAGTTGGCTAGAATGTGATACAGAATGATGCCAGTGATGCAGGTTCAATCCCCATGCCAACTGTGCTATTTCATGCAGGCTTTGCCCTGCACTGTGCCTGAGGAGTGGCACCCCTTTGCCAAAAATTGTCTCTCTCTAATGGAGAAAGATTCCTGTGGCTCTCTGGGACAATGGCTAGATGATGATCCATTATCAAGAGCACTCTCGTTCAACTTTGTAACACCACCCACCCTCAGCCTGCCTGGCTTCTGCAGCTCTAGACTGCACATCTCCAACATTCTTCTTGTGGTCTCCCACCAAAACTCCAACACACACAATATTGTCTAGTTACCCGCTATCCCTATCCACGCTGACCTACAGTGATTTCCTTTTCTCCATACATCAAATTGGAAATCCTTTCCCACCTTTGTACTCATGGCTTTATCCTACCCTCCCATCTCCTCCAGCATTGCCCATTAATTGTCTGAATCTGGCCTTGTACATTTATTCTCACTCTCTCTGCTGAACCATTGGTGACAGACCAACTGAGTCCTGCTTGATAAAATTCCCTCCCTAAACCCCTCCACCATACTCTATCTATTGCCTTTACCAGCCTGATTAAAATCTACCTATTCAGCCAAACGTTGTGTTGTCCCTCTCAATTCAAAAGAAAACTCTGTATTTGTTCCCTCCTTAATCTGTGAAGGGCTTGGCACATTTTTCTACATTAAAAGTCCCATGTGATTGTGAGCACTTGCTTTGTAATTTTATTCACTGATAAGTGCTTTGATATCAGCATCAAATACAGCTGTGGAGGATCTTACCTCTTTCCAAAGTGATTGAATAGACATTACCAAAAAGCAAGTTTAAAAAGTCATTTTTTGTTTCTATTTTGGTTGTTTTTATGTTAGATTCAGCAGTTTTGTATCGATTGAAAATGGGGAAAATCAACAACATTCAGACATTTCCTTTGTGTCGTTTCCTGGCGTCACACCAATTTCTCCCCCCTAGAGAAGAGAATGCCATTTTCTCTCAGAGTACCTGTACCACTAATGGTTCAGTAGAGAGAGGATAATGCACAGAAGGCCAGAATCCAAGAACCTAAATCAATGGAAATTAAAATCAGCAATTTCTATAATGAGAGGCTGAAAGGCACCAGTTTTAAATCATGGCAATGTCCCAAGTAAATGCTGAGCTGACTAACAGTTCAGTGATATACACATATATAAGATAATATAAATATTCATGTACCATGAGCTTTGTTATGATTACAGTGTTTCCATTTCTTCTTTATGTCGCTTTTGTTACTGCGACTGATATTCCAGTTTCTTTAAGTGGGCTCAGGTTGTTAGTAAATGTATTCTGACTTTCAACTGCCAGTTAATGATTTGGGAGTTTAACTCTAGCTGCCAGGAGAAAACCTCCCAATTAAGTGCAGGACAGGAAGGGTTAAGCATGGCCTTCTACTTAAGAGCTTCACTGCTAATGGAATTAAGCCACAGAATGCAAGACCACGCCTTATGGAAACCCTGGCAGGTATTCCTGCAACCTGGAATGAGAGGGGCTCCTTCTCAGGGATCCTGTGTTCAACAGATGGATCCACCAGTGGAATGGGATGGACCCTCAGAAGCCCTGTGCTGCCCTTCATAATGACCCCCATCACCAATTCTTCACGGGCATCTCCCTGACTGATCCCAGCTATTTTGCCCAATTTAACCTCTGTCTGTGGACTCCAACAATGATATCAATGATCAGATCTCCTGCCTTTCCTGGTGGCACTGCCTGTATTGGAGAACTGCTGCTCTCTGATTGGCCAACAACTCTGAGGTGGGATATCCACCCAATACGAGAAAGGCTGCTGGGAAATTGCCCAGGTTGAGCCAGAGCCCTGGCAGCAGCCAATGGGCTGTCTAATTGGAGCTTCTTATCAACTGGGCTCCCAGAAATGGCCCTTGTTGGGTTGCCAACATCTCTCCACCCAATGGACAAGCCCACCGCTGTGATTATTAAATTCTGCCCATTCTGTCTGTTAAAACAATTGCACACAGTGAAATAAAAGAAAGAACTTCCATTTAAATAGTGCCTTTCACAACCTCAAAATGTCCCATAACACTTTGCAACCAATAAAGTATTTTTTAAAGTGTTGTCACTGTTTGAGTGATGTTGGTTGAAGGATATATATTGGTCATGATACCAGTAAAATATCCCATGCTTATTCTCATGTTAATATTCTTCATTTCATTCTGAGAGCCATGATGTGAAGATTTCGGGGTTGGACTGGGGTGAGCACAGTAAGAAATCTCACAACACCAGGTTAAAGTCCAACAGGTTTATTTGAAATCACGAGCTTTTGGAGTGCTGCTCCTTTGTCATTTCCTGGTAAAGGAGTTGGGTTCACAAACACTGCATTTATAGACAGAGACACGATTGCAAGATAATGGTTGGAATGCGAGTCTTTACAGGTAATCAAATCTTTACAGGTATAGACAGTGCGAGTGGAGAGAGGGATAATCACAGGTTAAAGAGGTATAAATTGTCTCAAGCCAGGACAGTTAGTAGGATTTTGCAAGCCCAGGCCAAATGGCGGGGGTTACATGTAGTGTGACATGAACCCAAGATCTGATTGAGGCCGTCCTCATGCATGTGGAACTTGGCTCTCAGTTTCTGCTTTGCAATTCTGCGTTGTCGTGTGTTTTGAAAGCCGCCTTGTAGAACACTTACCCGAAGATCAGAGACTAAATACCCTTGACTGCTGAAGTGTTCCCTGACTGGAAGGGAACACTCCTGCCTGGTGATTGTCATGCAGCGTACGTTCATCTGTTGTCGTAGCGTCTGCATGGTCTCGCCAATGTACCAGGCTTCAGGACATCCTTTCCTGCAGCGTATGAGGTAGACAACTTTGGCCGAGTCACGAGTATGTACCATGTACCTGGTGAGTGGTGTTCTCATGTGTGATGGTGGTATCCGTGTCGATGATCTGGCACGTCTTGCAGAGGTTGCATAGCAAGGTTGTGTGGTGTCATGGTTGCTGTTCTCCTGAAAGCTGGATAGTTTGCTGTGAACAATGGTCTGTTTGAGGTTGTGAAGTTGTTTGAAGGCGAGTAGTGGGGATGTGGGGGTGGCCTTGGCGAGATGTTTGTCTTCATTGATGACATGTTGAAGTCTCCAGAGAAGATGTCGTAGTTTCTCCGCTCCAGGGAAATACTGGACAACGAAGGGTACTCTGTCGATTGTGTCCCGTATTTGACCTCTGGGGAGGTCGGTGTGGTTTTTCGCTGTGGCACGTCGAACCGTCTATCGATGAGTGGATAAGTAGATTCTGAAAGGGCACTCAGGGCCTTGCTTTAAAACCTCATCCAAAAAAACAACAGCACATGCAGTGCAACTCTCCTTCAATTTTGCACTGGAGTGTCAACTGTGATTCTTTTAGCTCAAATCAAAAGTAACTATATTTTGCAATATTTCTCCAGGCAGCATTATCTATCATAAGTATTTTGGCTTCTGTAATCATTGTTTTTTCTTTGGGTATCCTGTACACACAAATTATGATTGTGCAGAGTATCTAATGTTAAGACATCCAGTAGCCCTTTAATTAATAAAAGATTTGCTTTTTATTTCTGACCTTTTGCCCTGGCCAATTATCATTCCAGAGACAGAATCTTGAAAGTGCCAAGAAAATGGCATTAGCTACTTGTAGGGAGGGCAGCTTCTATTTCTTCTCGCCTGTTGCCCAACAGGTGGTTTTGTTAACAGAAATGTGCTTTCAAAGAAGAAAGAGGCTCAACAGGATCAAAACAGATTACAACCTAAAACCAAACTCAAGAAAAAAGGATTTGTTCTGCTTCAGGAGATGTTAATCCATAGTTGTCTATTAAGTGTGACATGTCACTTGCACAAAAGCTGTTAGTTGTGTTTTTGACATTCAAAAGAAGGAGCTCATCAAAAATGCAACGATCATCGCTGGTATTGCCTTGGCTTTGCTACATAACAGTTTATCAGTATTATGGTCTCACCGAAGGCGCACCCCCCCCCCCCCCCCCCCCGCAGTGGGTTTCCTGGCGACAGGGGGTGGATTCAATGAGGAATCCCATTGACAGCGGCGGAATCGGAAGATCCCACTGACAGCCAATGGTGAGCCACCGATAATCACCCCCCTGGAGCGGGGCGGTGGAAGGGGGGGGCACAGAGAATCCTGCCCTATATTTCTATCACTTCCAAAGGCAGTGCCTCACCCTGTGGAATTCTTTTAAAGGCTCTTGGTTCCTTATTCAAACAACCATTCTTCCTCTGTAAGTCTGAACAGACCAATATTTCTTTCCTTAAACACCTTAATGGGCTCCATCCTATTCTGAAATTCACCTTTGAATGGAACAGTCCCATCAGCATCCTTTTCTCACGCAGCATAAGTTGTTGTTCCCTTCGTGACTGAGGGGGTGACCTTACCGGCTTGTCACGCCAGTTGATCAGCGCCCTCTAGCAGTCTTCAGCTGGCTTGCCGGTGAGCTTAGGCCCCACCCCGTGCTGGTGAGAATCAGATTGTGGTTCATTTTTTGAACCAAGTGTCATAAGATTTGATTTTTTTCCCTTTCCGAGGAAACGGGTCTGAAACTCTCCCATTTTCAAGCTCAGTCAGCACGTAGAATTTTTTCGGTAGGAATGCTCCCTCGGTGTTCTTAAGAATCTGTCCTGATGAGTGCAAGATGAAAACCTTCAACACTATGTATTTTTTCAGCAATAATCTTTTTCAATAAAAACAAATTATAACTAGTCAGTCCTGTCTAAATTACATAGTAAAGAATGACTGATTCAATATTTCCTCCTGTGTGATAAATCTGAATGGAAGAATGAAATGGATGGCCTGCCATGGAGTTGGAAAAGAAAGGAGTGCAATGAGGAGATTCTGTGACACTTTTGACTCCGCTGTCTGACAGATGACTGACTGTATCTCACTCCACTGAGCAATCTTCACACTTAATTTGAGAAGGAACTCGCAATTTTATTCCTGTATATTTTTATCCACAGATGAATTTTTGAAATGTAGGTCATTTCTTTGAAAGATATGAAGAATAATTAGTTACAATTTAATTTCCATTTTTACCCATTATTTCTTTTACAATGACTTACCTTGTTCCTAAGATATACAGCGAAAGAAATAACAGCACCATCCCAAATACTTGTCAGTGTCAGGAAAATACTCATTAATAGAAAAAAAAAGAAAGATTTTATTTATTAGTCACAAGTAGGCTTACATTCACACTGCAATGAAATTACTGTGAAAATTCCCAAGTCGCCACACTCCAGCACCTGTTTGGGAATTTAGCATGGCCAGTTCACCTAACCTGCACATTTTTGGACAGTGGGGGGAAACCAGAGCATCCAGAGGTAACCCACACAGACACAGGGAGAATGTGCAAATTCCACACAGACAGTGACCCAAGCCGGGAATCGAACCCAGGTCCCTAGAGATGTGAGGCAGCAGTGCTAACGACTGCGCCACCTTTCCTTCAGGGACCAATCATATTACACTCAGTTTTCTCATTTAACCAATACACAAGGTACAGCATAGATACAAAAGTAAATTTTGTGAAGGCATCATCCCAGCATGGAGTCACTAGATGAGAATTGGGTGTTGTAGAATTGACCCTATAGGGTTATAACACTTTCCTTTACCTGCACTTTCACATGCTGCGGACTCGCAAATTTTACTTCAATAATATTGTCTGGTGCAATTTAATTTTATTCCTACAAATTAATATTATTGTCAACATCCGACTGGTTGAAGCGAAAGCTAAACTTTGAAAAGTAGACTGCTAGCACTTGTGCTTTGCACTAGTTGCATTTGGACGTGTAAACTTTACGGGCCCAATTTTATCATCAAGTTGCGCCCATTTTTGGGCACAAAAACTTGGCAAAGTTGGGCGTGTGGTGAGTAGCCCGATCCGAGCCCGCCTCCGTGCCGGTTCTCCCTTTACCAAGTCCCGAAAATGGCTGCGATCAGGACCGTGCCCAAAAGGCGACGACCGTTTAAATGCATTTTCATGCATTTAAATTGACTTAATGGGCTGCATGCCCAACCTTACCGACACTTCCCCCTTTATCACCAGATTCGCCCATCCAGAATCAGCGCGAAACACTCATGCCCTACAGAAGTCTGATTCGGGCACTCCAGTTAGTGAGGAGGTAAGTGCCGAAGGTCCAACGGCTCTTTGCTTGAGATCGATGGGGGAGGGGGGTGGGGAGATGGGTCCACTACCACTCTGCCTGAGATCAGTGAGAGTGAAGGGGGGGGGGGGGCGAGGGGGTCCGCTGCCACTCTGCCTGGGATCAGTGAAGGGGAAGGGGAGAGACCAGCAATCGGTCTGTGGGGACCAGGGGGAGGCATTATTCGGCCCGGGAGCAATGTGGCAAGGGAGACCCATTCTATCATTTTTTTTTTCTGCGCATGCTCAGTTGGAGGCGCCGACCAGAGCTGCAGGATTTCGGGTATGTTAAGCCCCGCCCACAGGCTTGTGCAGCACGATTCGGAATTGCTGATATTTTTGCAGGCAGAGTACATATGGGGGCACCTGAGAACGGGTCTAAAAGTCGGATCTGAAACACTCCCAGTTTCAAGTCCGCCCAGCACTTCGAATCAAAAGGGTAAAATAGGGCCCTACTTTCAACATTGCGCTGTGAGTGGGAATTTCACCCATTAATCATGCACATTGGGAGGTTGTGCATGACTTTTCATCCATTGAAATTAATGATGGGAATTTCTGGACAGTACACCTTCAGTTTCTTGTATGGGCATGATTCTCCATTGATGCTATGAACCATGGAAATAATAGCCCCAATAAAGAACGGGATAGAGCAAACTTTCAACAGCAATCATAATCAAGCAAATGGAGCACTGAAAATTTGCTTAAGTATTTAGTCACAGAACTCTGACTTCCTCAATAATAAAGTGATATGAACAATGCAATACAAATGAGTTTTGCCAGTTGCACCACAGTGAAACAGCTGCTAAATTGAAAAACATAGCTTAAATACCCAATATAAAGCTGTACTTCCAAGTAAACATTAATACTAAATTATGTTAAGTTTATTTATTAGTCACAAGTAAGGCTTATATTAACATTGCAATGAAGTTACTGTAAAATTCCGCTAGTCACTACACTCCAGTGCCTGTTCGGGTCAATGCACCTAACCAGCACATCTTTCAGACTGTGGGAGGAAACCAGGGCACCCAGAGGAAACCCACACGGAGAACGTGCAAACTCCACACAGACAGTGACCCAAGCCAGGAATCGAACCCGGGTCCCTGGCTCTGTGAGGCAGCAGTGCTAACCACTGTGCCACCGTGCCACTGTTGGAAGCTCTTTGAGCTGTAAATCTGTTAATATTTGTATAATACTGTTTCTAAATTTAACTGGCTATAATTTAATATATGTTTTTGAACAAGGGCAATTAAAAATGGTTAATAAATGCTGGTCAAGCCAGTGACACCCACGTCCGTAAAAGAATAAATAGTTTTAAAAATCAAGAATCGGAATAACAAAATGATAAGTTGTGTTGTGCAATTGTGTTTTTCCCTACACAATTGCATTGTTGTTGTTGGATTTGGTCCTGATTGGGGAGAGACTGTGGGTAACAAGATTTTCATTTTTCCCAGTCTCTTTCAAGAGGTTGTGGTGAAGGCAAAGAGGGATTGAGGGTCAGGAATCTGCCTTTGGAATGTTCATTCCAGACATATAAAAAAACCACTGAGTGGGTGTTTGAAAACAACTGCCAGAACAGTTCTCAGGGATAAAATGCAGTCCCACAATACAGCACAATATTGAATGTACAAGGGGCCGTGGCAAAATTGTAACACAGCATTCCTGGAATCATATAGAGCATTATCTGAACAAGCCCTGCTTTGTTCAATTTCTGTTTAGACTTCAAAATAGAAACTATTTTACAAGTGACATCAAGAACCAAAGAAATGCCATCTCTGTTATTCCAATAATTTATCATCTAATTAACATCTTATGCAGAAACCTGCGAATCTTTCTCATGCAAGATAAGTTCTACTCTGTGCATTGGGAAGAATTTTGTGCACAATATTTGGAGGAGAGAAGACAATTATGGAGAAAATGTGAGTCAAAATTGGATATGGGGAGACATAAATAAAAAAAATTGCAGGTGCTAGGAATTGGAAATGAAGCACAAAATGTTGAAAATATACAAAAGATTGCTCGGCATCTGAAAGAGAAAGGAAAACTAATAGTTTGGTTATGCCCTCTGCTGTTACCCCACCCCAACACCACATCCAGGGCGCCAAGATCTTCCCTCTCTCCCTCTTCCAATCAAAGAGATCATGACTCCACTGTATTCCACACCCCAACCCCAATCTATTCCCCTCTCCCAAACTTCAGTTGCCACTGACTCACCCATGCCTGCATGCAGACTGCCATTTTCCTGCTCCCCTTTCTTGTGCCAGTGCTCAACAATGAAAACCTCTAACCTCAGACACAACATTGCACAAAGGCAACTGTTGCATGCCACCTTTAAAGGAATGTGAACCCAGCATCATAAGATTGTCATGCATTGCTGGCTTTATTGTTAAGGTAGGACATAATTTTTTTTAAGTTTACATGAATGAGTATTCATGGCATGCAAACGTATTATAAGTGGGAACCTGTCACAGGACAACATGAGGTCTGACACAACACAAACATGCTGCTGACTTAACCTCTCCATCTCAACCCAACATTGAGAAATTGAAATTTCACCTCTCATCTAATAAAGTTGTCACACTCCACGTTTCCTGCTCTTGCAGACTCCATAACATCCTCCCAATTAACACATTATCATGCCTAATACCAGTGAATTATCATGCATAACTTCTACAAAATAATTACTGACTACTTCCTGGCGGCTTTCTGTTTAGAAACCTCAGAATGGATGGTTCTGACCTGAAGGGAGGGCACACATCAGACAATCGCCAAACTCTTGCTGCCATTCACACCAAAGGGATTGTACAGTCCCGCTGATAGCACAGCACCACTATAGGCTTCCCGATGGGATGGGGTGCGTTCAACCGGAAATCCTGTTGATAATAGCAGGACCACAAGTTACCGCTGCCAACGAGCAGTACACCGTCTCCCGCCATCACCAAACACACCGTGAAGAGGGTTAAAAATCCCCCCCCCAATCTCCCCCCCCGCCCCCCCCCCCCCACCTCCTCTATCTGCTGACCACCTATGGACCTCCCAGCGTAAAAAAAATGAGGTGCTTATCAAATACTGAGTTATGCTAATCATTCGATTATCGTTTATAATATTTAGGGAAACAACTTCAAAATCTAAAATGGGAAAATGTGAGATTGTCCACTTTGGCAAAAAGAATAGAAAAGCAGCATATTATTTAAAATGGGAGAGAATGCAGGACTCCTGAGGGACAGAGGCATTGGTACTTTGGTGGCAAATGGAGTTTAATGCGGAAAAGTGTGAGGTGATTCACTTTGGAAGGAGTAACAGGAATACAGAGTACTGGGCTAATGGTAAGATACTTGGTAGTGTGGATGAACAGAGGGATCTGGGTGTCCATGTGCATAGATCTCTGAAAGTTGGCACCCAGGTTGATAGGGTTGTTAAGAAGGTGTATGGAATGTTAGCTTTTATTGGTAGAGGGATTGAGTTTCGGAGCCAGGAGGTCATGCTGCAACTGTACAAAACTCTGGTGCGGCCGCATTTGGAGTATTGCGTACAGTTCTGGTCGCCGTATTATAGAAAAGATGTGGAAGTGTTGGAAAGGGTGCCGAGGAGATTTACCAGGATGTTGCCTGGTATGGTGGGAAAATCGTATGAGGAAAGGCTGAGGGGCTTGAGGTTGTTTTCGTTAGAGAGAAGAAGGTTAAGAGGTGACTTAATAGAGGCATACAAGATGATCAGAGGATTAGATAGGGTGGATAGTGAGAGCCTTTTTCCTCAGATGGTGATGGCTAGCACGAGGGGACATAGCTTTAAATTGAAGGGTGAGAGATATAGGACAGATGTTAGAGGTAGGTTCTTTACTTAGAGAGTAGTAAGGAATGCCCTGCCTGCAGCAGTAGTGGACTCGTCAACATTAAGAGCATTCAAATGGTTATTGGATAAACATATGGATGATATTGGAATAGTGTAGATTAAAGGGGCTTTAGATTGGTTCCACTGGTCAGCGCAACATCGAGGGCCGAAGGGCCTGTACTGCGCTGTAATGTTCTATGTTCTATGAATCACAAATCACATTAGGTTGCCACTCAAATGGATAGAGCTGTGAAGAAGGCCTATAGTGTGTTAGCTTTTATGAACAGGGGGTTGGAGTTTAAGAGCCGTAGGGTTATGCTGCAACTGTACAGGACCTTGGTGAGACCACATTTGGAATATTGTGTGCAGTTCTGGTCACCTCACTATAAGAAGGATGTGGAAGCGCTGGAAAGAGTGCAGAGGAGATTTACCAGGATGCTGCCTGGTTTGGAGGGTAGGTCTTATGAGGAAAGGTTGAGGGAGCTAGGGCTGTTCTCTCTGGAGCAGAGGAGGCTGAGGGGAGACTTAATAAGAGGTTTATAAAATGATGAAGGGGATAGATAGAGTGAACGTTCAAAGACTATTTCCTCGGGTGGATGGAGCTATTACAAGGGGGCATAACTATAGGGTTCATGGTGGGAGATATAGGAAGGATATCAGAAGTAGGTTCTTTACGCAGAGAGTGGTTCGGGTGTGGAATGGACTGCCTGCAGTGATAGTGGAGTCAGACACTTTAGGAACATTTAAGCGGTTACTGGATAGGTACATGGAGCACACCAGGATGATAGGGAGTGGGATAGCTTGATCTTGGTTTCAGATAAAGCTCGGCACAACATCGTGGGCCGAAGGGCCTGTTCTGTGCTGTACTGTTCTATGTTCTATGTTCTATGTAAGGTGCCAGTCTTGGTGTCGGGTAGTGCCAAGGGGGTGGGGCCCATTGGGGAGGTGATCGTGGGGGTGTGGGGGACTGCTGCCACTCTGCAATCGGGATCGCATGCAGAGGGAGGAAGGAGGTAATCGGGGCTGGCCATCCGGGTGGGGGGAGTCAGGGCTGCCGGGGGGTCTGGGCTGCCGGGGTGGGGGGGGGGGGGGAGGGTGTCAGGACTGGCTGGGGGGGTGGGGGGTGGGATCATATGGGCTGGTCCGAGGAGTTCTGGGAGGCCAGCAATCGGGGGGTGGGGGAGTCGACAGGGCTGGCCAGCGATCTGGAGGCTGGCAATGCGGGGCCACTGCACATGCACTGATTTCTGCTCTGACAGATCAGCGTAGACGCAGTGGCTCGTTCAGCGCTATGTTGCTGGCCTCTTGGGCGGGAATAGGCCCCATCCCAGGATATTCAGAATGAATCACGCTGCTAGGGCACTTTGTGATGCTCAGAGTGTCGGAGATTCATTCTGGAAATCACACTATAAAAACCAGTGGGCTTTACTCATATTTTCCCGCAAATTGGGGACTTGGAATTTTTTTGGGAGAATCCCGGCCATTATCTTTGCATTTCTCTGATAACCTGAGCTGACTTTGATGTTTCATACATGGTGCAGACATTCCAGGCTCCTATCCTGATGCGTCTGAGTAAATCTGCCTGCGCACTCCTGACTTCCATAGAAGGGCTTTGGTCAGAGGTGGTCATACTGTCAGATGTCCGGCTAGAATCTCCTGCAGGACCCTTGTGAATTGCTGTTTTGCTCTTTGCAGTCCCTTACCGTTCAAACATATTCTGCTTTTCTATTGTGCCTACCAATGTGGATGACTTCACATTTCACCACGTTATAATACATCCACCATGTTCTTGTCCACATTGAACCTATCTATGGCTCCCTGCAGACTCTTTGCTCCCTCCTCATATCTTCCTTTCCCTCCTAGAATTGTATTGCAAGCAAACTTGGAAACATTACATCATTTGATACAGATTGTAAATAGCTGAAGCCCAAGCACTGATCCCTGCGGTACACCAGTAGAGCCTGCCAAGCCAAATTGGCCCATTTTCCTACTCTTTTTGTCCAGTAATATATTTCCCCCAATCACAGGAGTGCTAATTTCAGGTAATAACCTCCTATGTGGCACTTTACTGAACGCTTTTTGGAAATCTAAATATTATACATCCGCTGGCATAATAATTCCCACTTTTCTATCCTGCTAGTTACAGCCTCAAGGAGCTCCAACAGATTTGTCAACTATAATTTCCCTTTCATTAATCTGTGTTGATTTTGCGCAATCATGTTATGATTCTGTATGTGCCTGTCATTGTGTCCCTAACAATAGATTCTAGCACTTCCCATTGTCGGTTAACTTGCATTGTTTAGAAAGTGCACTTTATTTTAGTTTGCATATATGCTGGTCATACTCTCAATACTAGTGTCCCAACCCTTTAACTTCAAACCATTTCACCTTGAAGTAGTCCACTTGCTCTTATTAACCTCAGATCCCTTTTAGTGGATCTGCATTGAAACGTATGGCAGAATTTTACACTGCTGGATCATGCCGAACTCGTGCAAAAAAAATTTGGTGCGCGTTCCAATGTCATTGTGGGGCTGTGCCATATTACGATTGGTGGGTGCAGGTGGGAGACGGAAGTGCACCCACCAACAATTAAATGAGCAATTAATCTCATTAAAAAGCTAATTAACTGGAATTTTACATGACACGTGTAATTTTGCGATCAATACATTGGTCAAATGGCCAGACGGCCATCCTGTTTTTAATTGAAACTCAATCCAGTGTGGGATAAAACTCAACCAGGGCTGTGGCTATGTGAGTAGGTAGGAGTTTAGGTGAGAGTTGGTTCTCGATGGTTTTCTGACAGTTCATTGCATTGCCTGTGTTTTCTGGAGGACTCTTTGGCTTACAAGCTTCCTGCAAGGCTTTCTGCTGACTGCACTCTGCAGGACACTATCCTGTGCTATCTGTATTCCAGCAAATGGGGATTGTCTATTCCACTGGAGGGACCTCCTCCTCTGAGGAGAAGAGGGCCAGAAGGGAGAGGAAGCATGGTGTTCACAGGCAGTTGTTGAGGTTGACCTGTGGAAAGAGAGGCACAGCCACAGGGGGTGTAGGGCCAGCAGAAAGTGCAAGCATGAAAGTCCACAGAAGAGGCGCTATCCTGCAGTCAGAGTCAAGAGACCATGCTCCAGCTACCTGGACATGTTGGAGGTCCTGTGCCAAAGAAGGCTTTATCTTTCTGGGGATGCAGTGACCTCCATGATGATGAATTTAATTCATTTCCAGATTGATGAAGCCAGCCAAGCTGAGCAAGGCAGAGGCTCTGTTACGATTGCTGGGCTTCCTCACATCCAATGTGCCATAGATTGCACACATGCGGCTGTAAAGGTGCCGTTGGGTTAGTTGGGTCCTTTCATCATCAAAAAGAGCACTCACTCCATCAGCATCCAGATTGTTTGCAACCACAAGACACAGATTTTGCAGGTCTGTGCCAGGTACCCTGGCAGCTCCCATGATGCATACATCCTGCAGAACTCCCAGGAGGCAAGGCTCTTTGTCACTCCAACTCGGGTGAATAGGGTCCTAGCCATTTGCTCAGCTTACAAGCTTGACACAGAAATTGAGAGTATCAAAGCAATCTTGCAAGATAATGGCAATCTTGATCAGATCATTGTTCACTCTGTATTGTGCAAGCTCACAAATGGGCCAAGGTCACCATGTTTGGCCTGAAAAGTCCCTGATCTAATTATCCTGATATGACAGAACAGAACCTAACACTATACTTTTATAAAAATATATCCTCATTGCTATTAATTAATTTTAAATTGGATCTTTCTGCTGACAAAGACCATGAAGTTGGCTCACCCTATGTCTGTGAGTTATTGTCTAGGACTCACCAGAACAAAAAATGCTATGTTGCAGTGTTGGAAATCATAGAATTATAGAATCACCACAGTGCAGAAGGAGACCATTCAGCCCATTGAGCCTGCACCGACAACAATCTCACCCAGGCTGTATCCCTGTAACCCCACGTATCATCCCCCCCGACACTAAGGAGCAATTGAGCATGGCCAACCTGCACATCTTTAGACTGTGGGAGGAAACCAGAGCACCTGGAGGAAACCCACATAGGCACAAGGAGAACATGCAGACTCCACACTCACCCAAGGCTGGAATTGAACCTGGGTCCTCAGCACTGTGAGGCAGCAGTGCCAACCGCTGTGTTACCATGCCACCCTAACAAGAGAAGAAGAGAGAAGAATAGTGATCTTGGGAGAGTATGGACAATCAGGTTCTCCAATGTTGTAGGAGATATTGGCGGAGGAATTGGAAAGGAGGAGAGACCTAAGGGGCCAAGAGATTCTCCAAATACACGCAGTGGGAGCAGATGGCTGTGGAGGTCAGTGCCAGAGAGCACCCCCATCACATCTCCCCGCCCCCGCTCCCGCTCCCCAGTCCCTTTCTTCAGCAATAAAAATGTCAACAATCAATGACCAGAAAGCTGACTGTAATAGAAACATTTATAAAACTTCAGGATAAAAAGAAGTTCTTAAACAAAGATGGGTTCTATTAAAGTAGCTCTTACAATATAAAACTTTCACATCCAATCAGGGACTGCGAAGGCTTCTTAATGCAAGGTACAGCATGCCCCTGACAAATCAAATTTAAATTATCAAGGATGATTGATCTTAAAGGATGCAAATTATTGCCCACATATCCTGGAGTGAAGTTTCATGTATCAAGATCATCATGTAGGAAGTGCCCGCTGCAAACCTATTGCCTGCCTGGAGTCTGTGTGAATGCTGAACTATTTTCATAGTTGGCACTTATTTGCATAACCTTGGTGAATTTCCAGAGATGAATCAGTGTTGACAGGCAACTTGTGAGTAAAAGATTCAGCAGCTCCTCCGCAGTGCAGAGCCAGTTACGCAACCTTAAAGGAGAGGTAGAAGCAATCCCAGAAAGTGACACAGAAAGTTAGGCATCAGGAGCAACAAAAAAACATTTAAAAAGTCTTACTTGCTGTTTTTTTGAGTGGGCTGAAGCAGTCCCTTTAAGAACCGCTGGTTATACCACTCCATTATTTAATTCCAGTGGGTGGAATGTGAACAGTGTGTGGTCATTTCCTTGGCACCTGATAATTGCATCACCAATTGTATGTATGACATATGACCCCAATTTACATACCTTAAGGAAGCACTCACCTGGAACAGGCAGATGTTCTGGCCAACAGTAAAGGGACCCAATGGAGAAATAGCAGTTGGGGGAATTAACATGAGAAAGGAGCAGTAATTGGTATACTGCAATACTCCCCTTGTTACCACTCTATTCCAGAATAAGAGGATGGAAATCCATCCTTCTCTTTCCAATCTCCACCTTTCCTTGGTTTTTTTTTCCAGCCACTATGTTCCCCTTGTATAGGCTTTGAAAAGGCTGGGAAAGAAATGCAGCCTTTGGAATGGGACAAATATCTGAGGCTCCACAGACAAACATTTGCTTTAATTGCTGTTTAATTATGACCTGCGACCTTTAAGTGCTAATGATACATGCAACGTTCTTCCTCTATCCATGTTGGCAAGTACCCACAGGTAGACATAATCTGAGCAAGAAGTTCACCATGCACAAGTTATTAAGGTCAACTCTGAAATATATTTCAATACTGGAAAATATACCCCAATATCCCAATGAAATGATCGCCCCCACAAGCCCCTTTAACATATTCTCACTAAAGACAAAACTATTTGCCATATCCATGCCCACATTTGCCCACAAGCATGTCCACTTTAAAAAAAAACATTTTGCTCACTAATTCCCTGCTAGTATCCTCATAACAAATTTTGATATAAGATATATTCCACAAATAAATAAATGAAATTGAAGCTTTCTGAATGGTTATTATTGTCAAACAGCAGTCAATAAAATCATAAAGCCAATTGCCACCAACAAGAAAATTGGGAGTTTTCTTTTTGTTCTTCAGAATTCATTTTCTTAATATCCAACAGCTGTTTTGAACTTCTGTTGTATTTTATCCATGTGTGTAAATTTAGCTCATTGGTTGCAATGGGAAAACTGTAGCTAATTTATTCAACATTTTCGACCGCCTATGTCAAGTTTGTTATTCAATGTTGTAGTTTCTTCAAGTATACATCCATTTTAATGTCCATAATAAGACCAATTGCTGGTCGAGACAGGGACCAGGAATGTCTTAATGTAAGCTCGATAAATGATTTTGTTAAATACAGGGCTAATGTATGGCCCTTCATTAATGCCCAGACAAAAAATAAACTCTTCAAACACAGTTTACTGGTAAATAATAGAAGGGAATCAGGTTTGTTCTTGCCCAATGAAAGAACTGTATGTAACTGTGGTAGCTAGCCCCTTTAAGGGGCGTGCATCAGAAAGATCATGTGACCCAATTGTCCAATGGGGAACAAGTGTGGGGATCTCGGGGCAAAGTGTGGGCTTTTGCAGCCAGATTGATCTGACAGCTGAGAATGAATACATCAATCGCAACACTCCGTAAATAGTCGTAAATAGTAATAAACCCATTGTTGTTTGTTAGCTAACTGGTGGTCGACAGTCATTGCATTTACTACATTGGCAATGAGGAAAACAACAGCAACTCAGATTGCAATGAAAAATGTGAAGGAAAGTTATTTTGCAAGAGTTGCAGAACAAGTCCAATCGAGTCCATCCTGCAGAACAGAAAAAAGTAGACATGCTAGCTTCTGAAAATTAGAAGCTTTTGAAGCTGCTACAGAAGACTGGGTACAGTATGTGGAGCATTTGGAATATTTTTTCCATGCGAGTGAAATAGAGGGGCGGGGGGATAAAAACAAAGTTATATTGCTGACTGCATGTGGGACCCAGATGTATAACTTGAGCTGAAGCATAACAACCCCAAATGCTCCCGGCCTGAAAATATTTGCAGAGTGCATTGAGCTAGCAAAGGGGCATTGCCACCTTAAGCCCTCAGTAATATTACAAAGATATGAATTTAACTGCGGGGGAGAGCCCAGGAGAGAGCCCTAGGGGATAACATTGCTCCCATTGTAGCAAGGCTAAGACAAATCACAGATCATTGCGATTTTGGGTCAGCATTGAACGACATGTCAAGGGACCGATTGGTACGTGGTGTAAACAATGCAGCTATACAGAGATAATTGTTAGCTGAATCAGAATTAACTTCAAAAAAAGGTGCTGGAAATGACATCAGGGATGGAGAGTGCCAAGAAGGGCACCCAGGAGCTATAAAGTGTACAGAACAACGAGGTCCACCAATTAGGGTGGGAAACTGCCCACAGTAGTAGCGCCAGGAATAAGAGCGCTGGTTTAAGTGGAAATGTAAATACAGGAGCCGGTAGTGTCACAAAGTTTGGAAGATTTAAATGACAGCCTAGGAATAATGCAGTGTGCTATCAGTGTTGGGGAAGTCACTCCCCAGAAACATGTAAATTTAGAGAAACACAATGCTTCATGTGGAAGAAAGGATATTTGAGGCACAATTGTAAAAACAAGCAGGGCCTGCCCAGTACCAGCAGAATAAATAACTCTGCCCCTGTGCATAGTATGGAGGATTGCCCAGCGGGTGAATGGAATATTTTGTCACTGAACAATGGTATTATCGCTGGACTATTAATCCAGATACTCAGCTAATGCTCTGGGGAACCAGGTTCGATTCCCGCCAGGGCAACTGGTGGAAGTTGAATTCAATAAAAAAAACTGAAATAAAAAATCTACTGATGACCTTGAAACCATTTTGATTATCGGGAAAACCCATCCGGTTCGCTAACCTTCTTTAGGGAAGGAAATCCTGCCATCCTTACCCGGTCTGGCCTACATGTGACTCCAGAGCCTCAGCAATGTAGTTGACTGTCAATTGCCCTCAGGCAACTAGGGATGGGCAATAAATGCTGGCCAGCCAGCAATGCCCATGTCCCACAAATGAGTGAAACAAAACCTGCGTTGTTCCAACTTTGGCTCCAGAACCAGTTTGCTAGGGACAGAATCAAATCCACAACAAACTGTGTCAAGTGAAGACCTGGACATAACTGAGAACCGGATAATACCCAAAACAATTGGGGAAGACAGTAATTCAGTTCAGAACACTTCAACACCAAGTCAATCTCCAAACACTACATCGACTCCGGTGAAGACAACCAGGGAGGAGGTTCAAACTAAGCCTAAAACACCAGAGGTTGCAGTCAACATGAAAAAACAGACACCCGAGGTTCACTGACAACCACCCAGAAATCGACATCCTCCGAAATATCTAACCTATTGACTGTTGTGTTTAATAATTGGTCATATTGCGAATTTTGATTGTTTAGTGTATTTCGTTGCAGGGAGCTCTGATTTGAAAGGGGGAGGAAAGTGTGCATTTATGTTGTTCCCAGTTGGAACAAGGTCAATTTAAGGGACCGATCCCGTGACAATCTGATAATGTCATCGGTCTTTTGTGTGAGCAAAGGGGCAGTCTATCCTAACAGCCTGTAGAGTAAACACTTTTCCAATAAAGCTCTTGTGTGTTTGGATCTTTTGTGGTCTCCAAACCTATCCTTTAAAAGTACCTGCAAGCCTATCCTTTAAAAATACCACACTTAACTTTGGTGATGGTAGTTGCCACCCCACAGCAGAATACCCAGACCGGAGGAATGGTAGTTGTTTCCTCCTGACCAGATGGTTCGCCTGTGGGACCACCAGCTCCACCACCATCTGTAGCTGCTGTGGTGCAGTATCCCACACTTCTGCAGGAACTGCAGGTTGGCTTTAACATTGGCCAGCTAACCAAAGTCAGCAACACATTGGGAAAAAGCTTTAATGCTTCACATTTTAATTGATTCAATTTTTAAACCCATTTGAAAATGTAGATTTGCCAGTCACAATGTCCAGAGTCTACTCAATTGCAGGTTCAAGTTGCTGGATGTTATCTTCGAACCTGTGGCATTCACAAACTGTTGCATGGTTTCAGGGTTGAGAAAATAGTCTTGTGTTGCTTCAGACCTGTAATATCAACTGGGTGACATTGTTGGGGCTTTGTACCCATGGAGTTCTGCATTTCCCTCAGTGGGTGTTTTACTGTAAACTGATCCTCGTAACGGACATTGCTGCTCCCAGTTTCCTGCAGCTGGTGTGGATCCTTGCAGTTAATTTCCGGGGTCTGGGGTTTGTTGTTTGTATTGCTGCTCCCATCGCCTGGTAATTGGCATTCCCAGGGCTTTCACTGTCTTCATCGTCTGTAGTCTGGGTCCTCTGTGACTCCCGTTTGGCCTTGGTGCTTAGCCACTTATTTTGCCAGCAGAGGCCAACTTGTCCTTCTTCATCTGAGCAGGAAGCGACACTGGAGGTGACAGCTGAAAACAGCCATTGTTTACTGTTCACCAGAACAGCGGCATTTAATTTCTTTAGTGTTTTCCACTTATAAGTTTTGCTGGTCACTGTTAGCCAGGGCCCTTCTTGTTCTGCTACCTCCTCTTCCATTGATTCTGCCTTTTCCAATGTACATGGAGGTATTTTGTCAAGGTGTTCTGGGACTTCCACCCTTTGCCCAGGAGCCTTGCCTTCTTTTGCAGCACCTTGTGCAGCGGTGTGTTTGTTGTTGTTGGAGGAGGGAACATGAGTCTCCCTTGTGGTAACCTATTTAGTTGCTCCCCCACTGATCATCTGTACGTATGTAACACCCATTTTGGGCAGGCAACATAAAGATGGCTGGCCTCCCCACAACAGTTGCAGCACTTACTTTCTCTACAGTTTTTGGTTGTGTGCCCACCTGCGTACAGTTTATGCAGAAGGTGGTTCTGCAGTTAGCAGCAACGTGTCCAGTTTTGCCACAAGTTTAACACACTCTTAGCTGCCCCGCACAGAAGAGATAACCTCGACTTCCTCCAAAGGTGAAGCTGGAGGGAGGGTGCAGGATGGCTCCATTCACATCCATCTTCAAGGTCACCTTAATCTGTCATTTGCTGGTCCAAATACCATAAGCTTCTTTGACTTCAACTCTGTTTCTGTTCAGTTTAATATATCTGGCGAGGAACGTGAGCATGTCCACCACAGGGATGTAGGGGTTGCCCAGGTGGAAGGTGACAACCCAGTTCCGCAGACTAAACAAAGGCCCCGCAGTCAGGATGGACAGGGGTCCCGGTCGCCTTTCTCCTTGAACACCTTCAGAAGCTTGATGCATCCCGCAACGTTTCTGAAGGTGACGTCTAAGTATCCACTGCTGGGGAAATCTTGCAAGCAGAAGATATACACAGCTTCAAATCCACAGCAATCAAACAGTACCCACTTCACAGCTAGGTCCGGTCCATGGACGAGTATTCTTCTGACATCTTGACTTGATTTGATTTGATTTGATTTGATTTATTATTGTCACATGTATTAGTATACACTGAAAAGTATTGTTTCTTGCGCGCTAGACAGACAAAGCATGCCGTTCATAGAGAAGGAAACGAGAGAGTGCAGAATGTAGTGTTACAGTCATAGCTAGGGTGTAGAGAAAGATCAACTTAATGCAAGATGGGTCCATTCAAAAGTCTGATGGCAGCAGAGAAGAAGCTGTTCTTGAGTCGGTTGGTACGTGACCTCAGACTTTTATATCTTTTTCCCTATGGAAGAATGTGGAAGAGAGAATGTCCAGGGTGCGTGGGGTCCTTAATTATGCTGGCTGCTCTGCTGAGACAGCGGGAAGTGTAGACAGAGTCAATGGATGGGAGGCTGGTTTGCGTGATGGATTGGGCTTTGTTCATGACCTTTTGTAGTTTCTTGCGGTCTTGGGCAGAGCAGGAGCCATACCAAGCTGGGATACAACCAGAAGGAATGTTTTCTATGGAGCATCTGTAAAAGTTAGTGAGAGTCTTCACTGTCACCCTGACAGTGTTCCGCACACCCTGGCCTGAAGCTTGGGAATGTGACGCAGCCAGAGGTCGAACGTAGCTGCAGTGACATTAGGTCCAAACCAGAGGCTTAATCCAGCATGAAGATCCACCAATAGCAGCAGAGCTCACATGTTGTCTTCTTTTCTGTCTTCTTTCTCATCATCCGTGTCACTCTGAAATCCACATCGACGTCCAGCGATGCTCCACGAAAATTCGTAACTTGGAACTTGCACTTGATCTTCGCCAGAAGTCTGAAAAACAATTTCTGAATGGCTTCACTACTGTAGAGAAAAACATCTTGGCAGCAATCTCAACAAAGGATCTGTACAGATGAAATACATTACAGTCAGACCAACAAAACCAGGCTTTGAACTCTGAGGCCCTTGTGACTCATTTTTCCTGCGTGGGTTTGATGCGTTTCATAACATTGCGCTCTAGCTGGAATCTGAGTGAATGAGTACAGAGGAGGCAGGGAGTGCTAAATTCAGCAACATTTGTAAAATGTAGGGAAAAAATTGACATAAGGAAGGGGACGTGGGGACTAAGAACAGAAAAATATTACAATGTGAACTCATTTAAATCAGTTCTTTTTATTTGGATGATTTATTTTTATGTAGAGTTGAGTGAGTGCATTATTTTAGTTAGTTGATTTTCCTATTTGTGACTGTGGTGTATTATCTCTATTAGTTTCTATATTTTTAAAATTATGTTTAAAGTTAACCAAGCGTTTGCACTCCCGCTGATCTGTAGCACAAGTGGTCAAGACCAGCTCTATCAGGTAGTCTTCCTACAGTTGTTGAAATGTTCATCTTCAAAATCATAATGCAAGTGATCTTGTTGTGCGGATTCTTCAAGTGTAGACCAAATCAAACCAGAATATCTTGAGTTTCTACTGGGTTGAAATCCAGTAGGTTTACTTGTGTCTGATGGGACGGCTGGCTGATCGTAAAGGGTAAATGTGGCTCTTAAGCTTTGTTCTAAGAGAAGCTGTTCCAAAGATAAAAACAATGAGGGATCAATGGAAGCGTGAGGAATCAGCCAGTAAGTAACTCAAGAATCTCATATTTGAAACTTGATTTCGGATCTGCCCTGAAGCAGAACACAACAGACAGACTCTGAACATCATTACATACAGCTGCTTGCTACATCTTGGGAGGTTGCTGAAGGTCCAGTGTTGGCAATCTGATATCAGTTGCACGGCAACCTGAATCCATCTGATAATTGAAAAGCACGACAAACACTGGGAGATAAACAATTAAGAAAGAGAGTTACTTTGAGGGTAACAATGGAGCTCACAAATCTGGTAATGGTAACTCTGCTTGAGTTTCTAACCTTGCCACATATACTCTCAGATGTCTTTGTCCCAGCCCTGAGCTATCCATATTTAATGCTTCAAGCACAGGACATTGTGGATTTTATGTTGGATTTGAACTTGTATTACCTGGATAATTGTCCAATTCCACAGGGCTTAGTGGGGCACCGGCACTGTCACCAACAATCTCAAGCATTGTTACCTAGCTGTCTTCAGATGTATTAGCTTTTAAATTCAGCTGGACCTTGATCAAGTTAAATTGAAAATTACATTTTTTCTTTCAGGCACTGCCATTGAAGTTGAGCCAGGAGATGGCTGGTGAGTTGGATTTCTTTAAGAATCTTGTGGTGTCCGCTCATTTTCTTACCTGAAAAACTTTTAATGGATTATGCATGTGGAGGGAATATGCTGTATAATTTTTCCACCCAGTAGTAAGTACTGCAACAGCTGAAATTTCTTTTTTCACATTTTGTGAAAGGTTTCAAAACTAGTAGGAATAAGAATACTTTTCTGGCAAAACTTTATCGTTTTATTCTTATCTGAATCTGAACAATTGACCACATTTTCTTCCTTTTCTGCAGGAAATATTAATTTCTGCAATGCAACCTTATTTTTTGAACCTGTTTAGCTATAAGCTGACAAGCCTCTTACTTTGAGCAGAAGTATTATCTATTTCAAGCCCAAAGTATGTGTAGGTTAGGTGGATTAGCCATGGTAAATGCAGGGGGTTCAGGGAATAAGTTGAGGGGTGGGCCTGGGTAAGTTACTCTTTTGGAGAGTCGGCGCAGACTCAATGGGCCGAATGGCCTCTTTCTGCACTGTAGACATTCTATGTAAGTCACAGCCAGAACATTATAACGTATAGAAAAATATGTATCCGTTTTAAATTATCTCTAACCGCTTCTAAATTGAAGTATTATAAAGCTTATTGAAATCAGGGAAGCTCTTCCAAACTGTCATTTTGACAGGATTATCTTGTTCTTTTCTTTTTCTTACTTTTTCAAGGCTAAAATGATGTGGAATTGTTTCATTTGTTTTGCTGCACCTTCACATTTAATGCTTTTACATCCAGAAATGACACCTGCTGAACACATTTCTGAGAACATTTCCTTGTTTAGATGTTGGGTGGAACTTTCCTATAATTTGTCAGAGTGTCAGGCTCTGACTGAAACCCAGATGCAGTCAAATTTTCAGACCAGATCTTGAGCCATTCTGCTAGATTAACTTGCGGGGGGGGGTATGATGTACGCCGTCAGTCTGGTGGGGCCAGATAGAGCCAGCAAGGCCGGCTTCACAGAGATTGGGACACCATCTTCAAGAGGTGCCTCAATCGACACTGAGATTGAGTGTTGATCAATGCACCCCCTCGATCAACTCCCCCCTCCAGGATTGGCCTGAAGTCCCCAGAAGATGAAGATCACTCACCAGGATACTGCTAAACACAACCCTGGAGCAATGTCATAGAGACATTTAAAAAGGTTGTTTTTCTTTTCATTTTCTTTGGAACATTGCTTTTTACCGGATCAAAAGATGTTGAAAATTGGGGAAAAAAGGCTCATTGGCAAACAGTCAAGCATCATCCAAAGGGGTAATGAATCTTTTTGCTTTCCAATTGGTTGGAAGGGCAGTATGTCACAAAATTGAATGTGTTGATTGGAACATCAGTGAGTCATGGTATTAAACTGCCAGGAATACATGGAATCATAATTGACAATCCTAACATTCAGCGAGGCCATGGGAACGATGTAAAAACCTAAAACAATGTCATAATATTGCAGCCGGGATGCACTTCTGGGATTGGTCAGAGTAGAACTGAGTAGTCAGAGGGAACTCTACTCTGGGTGTGATATAGCATACCTGGGAATGCTTGATACTGACACAGTATCTGAAAGGGGAGGAGTCCCGTGCACCAGCCCTAACCTTGATAGGCATAAAAATTAGCAAGTTCTATCTAGCTCTATTGAATTTATCCCTCCATTGCTATGCTGTACTATATTTTATTGTCCCCTTTTGGACCTTTTATAGACCACTGGGCAGCACAGTGGCACAGTGGTTAGCACTGCTGCCTCACAACGCCAGGGACCTGGGTTCGATTGCTGGCTTGGGTCACTGTGTGTGGAATTTGCACATTCTCCCCACATCTGCATGGGTTTCCTCCGGGTGCTCCGGTTTCCTCCCACAGTCCAAAGATGTGCAGGTTAGGTTGATTGGCCATGCTAAATTGCCCCTTAGTGTCAGGGGGACTAGCTAGGGTAAATGCATGGGGGTATGGATGAGATTGTGGTCGGTACAGACTTGATGGCATCCTTCTGTACTGTAGGATGTGCTTTATTAGCCTGTTTGCTTTTCCAATCCTAGTAAGGATATATATATTTATTTTCCTTCTCCATTTTTCTCAACTTATTCTTTAGTTGTAAGGTTGGCATTCCACTTCCTGTTTGTCGGATTGCAGAAAGAATTGAGCAGAAACTAATGTCCGTCTAGAGCCGTCCCATGCCTTACTGTATCTTACATGATTTTTATTGGCATTGAAGTATTCAAATAAAGTGTTAATGATTGGAAAATTTTCCAACGTGATGTATCTCCCATTATAACACCATAGCAATGCTGGATCCATGCAACCCAGGCATGATACTGACATCCAGGATTGCTACAGTGTGCATATGTGAGCATAGCCAGTGAGTATCTGTGGAAGGCATCCCAATAAAGTCAAGTTCTTGCCTCAGAACATTTAAAACAGAGTAATAACAGAGACCAGTGCAGCCTGAAGCAACTGCCCTGCCAAAGCTAATTCAGCAGAAACATGCTATTGAATCTGGGACCTACCTATGTATGTATGGTTCGGGGCCATGTCACACAGTGGGTTTGCCTAATGAGCTGTCCCTTCTTACCTATTATAATTTATTTCCTTATCTTAAGTTTCCAATAACTTTTGTTGGCAAGTGACAACTTAACTCTTGACAAGTCAAAACAAAATCCTATTTTCACACCAGCCAATAACCTTTCAACAATTCCCAGTTGAATGGATCTTTAAACGGACATTTAATATTTTCCAACAGAATTCTGGAAATTTATCTTCCCAGCTAGTCAATATTTCATCCTTTGCTTCAGCAGCACAACTACAATGCAAACGAAAGAAGAATTATCGTTGTCATTAGCTATCAAAAATAAGTTCAAACAGTATTCATTTACAATTCCTGATCAATTGATTTGTAATCTAATAAATCTATGATTTACAGAGTTACCCTGAGAAGCACAGAGTTACAATTCACCTGGGGATATTAATCACTGTGACCTCTCAGACCCATTAGTAAGTGCACCTCAGAGTGCCACAATCTACACTTTTAATCTAATGTACCGAGTGAAGAGTGAGACAAGTAGTTACAGATTAATGTGGTTCATCCCATTGTGTACACCAAGCATTCATAAGAATGTCAGCACTTTAGTACGTCACTTAGCATCCTTTCCAATCATCTTCCTGTGCAAATGTTTTCAAATAGTTCAGGTTACACATTTGCCACTTCTGCTTTGAATAGAGGTTTATAGATTCAGTAATCGTAATCATTATGTTGTTTAGAAACACATGTGAGTGCTGAAGGATGGCAATCCAGTAACGCCAGAATTTGAAGGTTTGCCTCTCAATGAAGAAGGCTCTCAGTTCCAGTCTCAGCACTTCCTGATATTCACACTCCTTAGATTTAAGTGAGTTTGGGCATTTTATCAGGATTTCTTTTGATCATTTTTCCGCAGGAAGATTCTAAAGGCGAGTTACATTCAAATGTCGAGTTTCTAAAGCAAAGCACGTGTACAAAAGTATTTTTAAAAGCATCAAGATGAAAAGTAATTAAAATGCTAATGCACTGGAATTGTAGTACTTTTGCTAATGACCAAAAAGATTAAGCAATTCGCTAGCCTGTCTAAGCGATCAATACACACCTCATTCTAATTGTGTTCTGAGGTCCCTGATCATGATCACTCAACAGCAGTTGTCAGGCTGTTCCCTCAGATTGGGAATATAGGGAGGGGGAAAAAGACAAAAACGGATTGACAGTCAGATTATCTAGTGGAAATCTACTAGGGCAAGGTTTCACTAGTTTTGGAAGTTAAAAAGCAGCAGGGTAGTTGAATGTTACTTTGTTTCAGTCAAGAAGAATGACCTACTCACGTGTATTCATTATTTGTATTGGAACACCAAACAAGTGCAGGTTGAATTAAGTGAGTTAATTCCTATCATTATTCCTCTGTATTTTAATTTGTTGTCTTAGAAATATAACAGCTTAATGGTTTGTCTTGACCCATCTTATCAGTGTTTTGTCGGTTAACACTCAAAAAGCTTGGAAATGCACATCTTGAGGCATCTTTAAAAGACAGTTGTACTATTACAGCCTTGAGTTGCATTATTACTTAATTACATAGTCAACAGTGTGTACATAACCCTGAGTGCAATGCCAATGGTAATAAGTGGCCTGAGGAAATAGCTACGGCGATATGCTAATATATAATGATATAATATTTCAGTCAGGCAGCTCAGATCCAAGGAAAGGGAGAAAACTTTCATGTGGTTCACTTGAATCATGTCTTCTGCTGATGAATTATCCTAAACAGGTAATGTTTAATCTGTAACGCACCAACAGTGCCTTGAAATATTTGAATCCTGTCTGTTCAATTTGCAATCAGGTGAGGTGGTTCTGAATGGAAGCGCTAGTGTTTCTCAATAGAAAGAAACAGTAAATGACTTTGGGCCAAAGTTCTCATTATTGACAATTTGGAATTGGATAAGATTTGAGTTGGCTGCCGTATAAAAGTGCAACATCTGATCAGATTGCCTGAACTCTGCTTATGCATCATATCACATTTCCAGTCCTGAATTAGGAATGATTTACTGTTAAATCTGAATGAGATAGGTTTTGACTATGTGTAAAACAGCTGATAGTGAATTATCAATTAATTTTCCGTAAAATGAGCGAATGACTTTCTCCACAAAGTCGAAATGTACTGCATTGTATAATGTACATCAAATCCATTCATTGTTTCTGATAGTCAGGAGATTATTTATCCAATCTATCCATTTTCCAACACAAATAAAGCTGTGACTACCTGAAATTGGTAAAACTGGAAAATGTTGATTGCACAATGCTCAGCATCATTTGTGACTCCTCAGATAATGAAGCAGTCCGTGCCCATATCCAATAAGAACTGGACAACAAGCTTGGGCTGACAAGTGGAGAGTAACATTCATGCCACAAATACCAGGAAATGACCATCTCCAACAGAAGAGAATCCAACCATCTCCCCTTGACCCCCATCGCTGAATTCCCCACTATCAACATCCTGGTGGTTACCATAGACCAGAAACTGAAGCGGACCAGCCATATAAATACTGTGGCTGAAAGAGCAGGTCAGAGTTTGGGAATTCTGCAGACAGTAACTCACCTCCTGACTCCCCAAAGCCTGTCCACTATCTACCAAGCACAAGTCAGAAGTGTGGTGGAATACTCTCCACTTGCCTGGATGAGTGCATCTCCAACAACACTCAAGAAGTTCGACAACATCCAAGACAAATCAGTCCACTTGATTGGCACCCCATCCACCACCTTCAATGTCCACTCCCTCCACCATCAACACACAGTGGCAGCAGTGTGTATCATTTACAAGGTGCACTGCAGCAACTCACAAAGGCTACTTCGACAGTACCTTCCACAACCTCTACCAACTAGTGGTGGAGGGATGTGCCCTGGGGTGTGCCCCCAATACTTGTGTGGTGGCGATGCGGGGGTGCCCCTGATACTTGCATGGTTGTGGGGGGGGTTGTGGTGGATTGCCCTGATCCTTGTGTGAGAGGGTCCTCTGTGTCAGTTGGGGGAGGGGATTAGGGATTTTCAACACAGATCAGGGCACCCCTTAAAGATCACGCCCCACCCTGCCAGAGTGATGGCGCAAACCACACCACAGATTCTGTGTGCACTGAGTGCCAGAAATTCTGGTCTGAAAGCTCAGTTGTGAATCTGAAGAGAGACACACACCAGTTTCTGACACTGACAAATTTTGGTAAAATTCTGTCCTATCAGTGAGAGTTCGAAAGCTGATGAGAGGATAAGAAATTCGTTCCTTGACTGTAGGACTCTGGTGAAGTTGTGTTAGAATTTAAGGTACCCCAATAAAAGCTCCCAAAGAAAATCCAATTCTGGCAAGTCCAAATGCTTCTTTGGTTCACCGTCCTTCTGTAGTGATAGTAATTTGGATATGTTCCTAAACTGAGCTGTGAATTCTAGTATAAGTGTCCCTGATAACACTGATGGGACTCACGCGGCATGAGAGTAAACATAGGCCTGAATGTGCAGGATGGTGAGGACTAGGTGCCTGGCATCCTAAGAGTTGGTGAGAAATGCATCCCCGGCGACTCCAACAGGCCCGCTGCCATTTCACCCTCAACTGACTAGCAGCTGACAGGACCTTCATCTACAGTCAGAACCACAGAAAAGATACAGCACAGAAGGAGGCCATTCAACTCATTTTGTCCATGCCAGCCCGAGGATATCCAGGCACCCATTCTAATCCCACCTTCCTGAACCTGTAAGCCCCTGTAGCTTACAGCACTTAAGGTGCAGATCCAGGTACTTTTTAAAAACATTTAGCGTCTCTGCCTCCACTAACAACTCAGGCAGCGAATTCCAGACACCCACCGCCCTTTGCATAAAACAGTTGTTCCTCATGTCCCTTCTACACCTCCTGCCACTTATCTTGAATCTATGCCCCCGGTTCTAGAATTCTCCACCAAGAGAAACAATTTTATTCTGTCCACACTATGGGCGGGATTTTACGGCCTCATTTGGGCAAGACCGGAAATTCCTGCCCAAGGTCAACGGAGATTTCCGTTGTCGTACCTTCACTTGCTCTGATTATGGGTGGACGAGGTGGTAGAGTTCCGGCCGATATCTTTCTCTCATAATCTATCAAGTCAGCCCTCAGCTTTGTTTGTTCCAAGGAAAATAACCCCAATCTATCCAATCTCTCCTCATAGCTACACTTTTCCAGCCCTGGCAACATTCTTGTAAACTTCCTCTGCACTCCCTCCAGAGCAATTACGTCCTTCTTGTGATGTGGTGACCAGAACTTGGATGGAAGTTCCTCCTCAGAGAGTTGTCGGCCAATCACATTGGCTGACAGCTGTCCAGCCCATCCAGGCACAGTGCTGGAAGCATCCCCGGACCACACCAAGTAAGTATCAGGGTCCCAGGAAGGGAAAGGTGGGAGATGCCATTGGGGTGATCAGGGGGCCAACCACAGTGTCAGTTAGGGAGTGGGGAGATAGGTCGGGGAGGGGAGGGAGGGCCAGTAACTTAAGAGTACGGATTTGGACAACTGTAGGAGCCAAACTAGCAATGGAAATATAACATTGATTACATGTGAAATTAATAAGGATGTTGGCAATTAAAGGGGAATGTTAATAACAGTCTTATTAAAGTTCTGAAAACTTTAGACAGCTTCAAAGGAACCCAACTGAGGTATGTGCCAAGGCTGAAGGAGCAGGAGAGAAAACGAGTGGAAAGGGAGCCCAAGACACAAGTTTGAGTTGGTGAGCAGCTTGCGACCTGACCCTATCTGTCTGAAGTCTTCCTGAAGGCTTCCTGGAAATATTGATGCAGGAAGTGCTGTCAAGATGTCCCCTCGGTGTCACCATTGGAAACAATCCCATTGGCTGGTATTACAGTCAACCTGCATATAGGCAGAGGCAGAGATTTTGGCTAAGCATAATTTCTATTGATTGCAACAACCCCAGTGTTAAAGAGAAGCTGTAAATGTTCTTTCATCTGATTGTACAGATTGTACAGACTTCATTTGCCTCTCTAATGACCAGTCAGTTCTCCATAGTCATCACTATGTGATCTGTCAGGGGTGGCAAATCAACCTAGACACATTGGCCTTTGATTATGTAGCAGTGGCAGTGTAAGACACTGTTGGGGGAATTTTAATGTAGGTGAGAGCATGTGTTCCCCTTTCCTGGAAGCACAGTTCAGAATGCCTTTGCTGCTACTAATGCAGAATAAAATTGATCTATTTTTCATGCCGACAGTAAGAAAAAATGCAAAGCATGTAATATAATTAAATTTATGTAGTATCCTCAAAATACAATTTATTTTTGCTTAAAATTGTGATATAGCAATTGTGGAAACTGCCCAAGAATTTTGCAATCAATGAAGAATGTGAGTACTTTGGATAACAAGCTCCAACCCATTAACACCTGCATTACTCCAGTTAGGCTATGTGCATGCAACACACTCGTGGGAGGTGAGGTGTCAGTTTCAGTATGTTAATCGTTCAATTGGGGCAATATTGACATGGATTTTGCAACTTATCTTTGGGTTTTCGTGGCTTCCTGAAACTCTCCAGTGATGTAACCATTGCTGGATGCCACCTTAAACAGGATGAATGCTATTCTAACCTAATCTAGGGTTTCATTCATCCTGATTAAGATGGCATTTGTAGAATGCAAGCCATTGAGGGCTTGCAGCTGCTCATTTGAATGCTCTATTTGGTACTTCATGCAGGTGCCCACACTTTCCATCGATGAAGACATCATGCCACTAACGCTTAAGATAGAATCATCCAATATTATTGCAAACATGTGCTGTACAGATAGAATCAATCTTATAAAATTCTGCCCATTCTATCTGTACAGTTCACATGAAAATGGGAGAGTTCCTGATCATTCTTTTGGGCGAGTTTTCACGCCCAATCTTCTGCACTTAATCATTGAAAAAATGGTGTGGACTGTTTCTAAATGCTGTAGGCAGTGGGCTGGGCTTAATTCACCAGACAGCCTGTAGAGGGAGCTACTGCGCATGTGCAGACCTCTGATTCTGCACAGGCTCAATAGCAACTGCAGGGGTCGCTCAGACAGAGAGAGCTGTCAGGCCCCTGCTGCTGAAGACAGCCTCAACACAGCCCCCCTCCCACTCCCCTGCAATCACGGAGGCCTGCAGCTGATCACAGGCCCCAAAACACCTGGACATCTAGCCTTCACCACTCCCTCCCCCCGCCGCCTTGACCAGTCAAGTCATCCCTCCCAAACTGATTGCAACTGCAGAGTGGCAGTGGCCCCCCCCCCTCTCAATTCGATCCTGTTGTAGAGCTGTGGTGGGCTCCCCTCCCCCTACCAATCCGATCCCATTGCAGAATGCGCAGCAGGCCTCCCTTCCCCCCCATCCAATCCTATTGCAGAGTGCACAGTGGGCCCCCCGATCAGGCTGCCCCTTTATGCTCTGCCCCCATAGGCCCATCCCCACAGGCCCCACATAGGCACAACCCCCATAGGCCTGCACCCCATACGCCTCACCCCTCCATAGGCCCTGGTGGGCAGTGCCAGGGTGGCACTGCCAGGCTGGCACTGCCCAAGGGGCAACCCCTCCCCCTTGGCCTCAGCCTACCTGGGGGCCCTCAATGGCCTCCAGTTCCACCGACGAGGCCAACACGGCTGTTCCTCGTTTGTGGGGGGCAGGTGTTTTCCTCACCAGAGAGAACCTCGCCTGGTGAGACTATAAAGACAAGCGAGCCCAGACGATTGAGCGTGTGCTCACTAAACACATGTAAATTAATATTTAAATATATTTAAATAAATTATTCAGCCTTTCGTGCATTTCCGGCGAGAGGCTGACCTTGCCAGAAATCCGGCTCTCATAAAATTGCGAGAGCCGAGACATCATAGAAATCATAGAAACCCTACAGTGCAGAAGGAGGCCATTCGGCCCATCGAGTCTGCACCGACCACAATCCCACCCAGGCCCTACCCCCACATATTTTACCCACTAATCCCACTAACCTAATTGGGCGTGATCCTGATTTCTCGGCTCTCGCGTGATTTTACCAGCTCGCGCCGTCCATCGATGGGCGGAGCAAACTGGTAAAACTCCCTCTAACGTTTGCCATTGCAAATTCTTTGCAGTTGCTCCAGAAGTATCATGTTCATCAATGCTCCCCAAGTTTCAGCATCTGCATCCAGGTGAGGGGCCTCCGACGCGAACTCTCCATTACTGATCTTGTTTCCACCATCTGCTCTTTCTCACTTGTGATGTGTGAGTTGCCAGGTGAATATCAACTATCTGCCATGTCAAGGGGCTTTAAGAGTCAGCCATGCAGTGTGGATTATAGTCTGCGTCCCTTATTCCGTTTCTGAAGGACACAAATCAGCCAGTTAGATTTTTAGAACTATCTGGCTGTCTCCATGGCCATGTATTCTGTCATCCCAGCTCAAAGGCCACCAGATATGTGGCATTCAGTTTTGTAACCTGTCATGCTCGGATTTGAACTCATTAGCTCGGGGTTGTTAGTTTGACAGAATTTGAACCCAAATCAAGCCAATGTGCAGAAATGAGACATCCCCTCTTTACAGCAGTCAATTACTTTATTGAATGTACTTAAAGCTTCATGGGACAAAATAATTACTGTATTAGAACACTTTACAATAAATATATATTCTTTAAAATGAACCATTTGCAGAGCTATGGAGGAAATGCAGGCGAGTGGGAGTAAGTGGGTATATTCTTCAAAGATCTGCACAGGCAGAATGGAGCAAATGATCTGCTTGTGTGCTATATGATTCTGAAAATCTCTGTATTCTTATTAGTGTATGGTAAAATCACTGACTGGCACTAACACTGCCTCATCGTGACTAACAGGGTGGAGGAACAGGATTTTGGCATTGAGATCTAGTGGTTAAGTGTCACAGGCTCTTTTCATTTCTATAATTTCTCAGCACGGTACTGAGCTCAGTTTCACAGCACGAACGAACAGTTCAGGGCAGCAGGCCAGAAGAGCTGTGAAATTCTATAACATCAAAACGAAACTTACTGTCTTGTCAGCAGCCTTGACTCTGCTGGTAGTGCTAAAGAGCGGGGAACATTCAGTGTGCCATTGGACCAGGACGAGGCACGAACATGCAGAATTGCAGAGAACATTGAAATATATGCTGATGCATAATATAAAGCTCATACTGAAACCGCCAGCCTTTTTTTCAAGCATCACGAGAATGGGACAAAAGGCTGTATTTGCAATTCTTACGCTAACTGTGAACATCAAATATTGCAGTAAAATGTCATACTGTACTCTTTTGTTCACATTAACCATTGGAACAGAAATCTGTAGAGGAGCATTGTATCACCACATTGACCAGAGCACAACAATTGCTCCCCGTTATCTGTAACTTGGCACATTTGCCAGTGTCAGATATAATGCTGGGAAGAAACCTCATTGATAGTTAAAGGATACAATTCTTCCAAAGTATGAAGGAATTATAATTTGTTTACAAAGTTGTCTGAAATATCATTGCAGGGCTAACAGCGTAGAAGGAAAAAATCCTAAAATGGAGAGCTAGGTCGTATGCTATCACCATTCAGCATGGTCTTTATAACACTGCTAAGGCACAGGACCTCCAATTAGACAGGATGTGACTGGGAGGGTAGAACCAGGTGCTAAAATATTAAATGCTTCCTTTCTCCCTATCCTGGAAATACAATGCAGAATGCCTGTTTTGTTACTAATGCAGAACAGAATTAATCTTTTTTGTGCCAACAGTAAAAAAAAATTGCAAAGCATGTTGTCTAATTAAATGTATGTATTGTCTCCAAACTTTAGCTTAAAATTGTGACCGGGCACTTTTGAAAACTGCACAAAAATATTGAGATTCTGCAAACACGTCATAACTAAGAATTATAGATTAGAATTACAAGTGAAGTAAATAGCTTGTGAGAACTATAAGTGTTTGGAATGTTCCCTATTTTTCACAGTCTGTACAAAGAGCTGGAAACGTCTCTAAACTGACTTGAACAGAATACTAATATAAACATGATGCGGGGCTTCTAATGGACTAGAGTTAGGTCAATGAGACTGCAAGCAGCTGCTGTGTGTTGCTGCATTGCAGCAGAGAATAGTAGTCCTTGAACGCCCTTGCTGATCTGTGAATGTAATGAAAGAGAAACTGCTGTGGGATTGAGAATCAATGGCTCTGGAACATAGCATGTCCCTTAATAAGATGTTCTGAAATATTTTAGTTACTTCAACACCGATAAATTAAGCAGATAAAGAAAAGCTAAAAAAATTGAAGAAAATAATTCTGTCAAAGAAATGTTTGGTTTTCAGTAAATATCTATTGATGAAAGAGATTGGTCAGAATTTTCCTATCTTGCCAGCAGCGGGTTTCATGGCGGGCAGGAATGAAAAATTTGGAGACAGGCAAAAAATCAGACTCCCACCAGTGCAAAAATAGGTCAGAATTTTCCCCTCACCATTTCCGTGGTGGGTTGAGTGTGGGTGCTGAGCTGGGCTGCTCACAGTGGGTGCTGAGCTGGGCTGCTCACAGTGGGTGCTGAGCTGGGCTGCTCACAGTGGGTGCTGAGCTGGGCTGCTCACAGTGGGTGCTGAGCTGTGCTGCTCACAGTGGGTGCTGAGCTGGGCTGCTCACAGTGGGTGCTGAGCTGTGCTGCTCACAGTGGGTGCTGAGCCGTGCTGCTCACAGTGGGTGCTGAGCTGGGCTGCTCACAGTGGATGCTGAGCTGGGCTGCTCACAGTGAGTGCTGTGAGTGCTGAGCTGGGCTGTTCATGCTGGATGCTAGGCTAGTGCCAGATGACGTATTGTGTGCTGCAGGCCTCAGGCAGTGCTGTACTCCAAAATGGAGAGCAGCAAGGTGATGTGGGTCGGTGGGGGGCAGGGGGTGGGGGGGGGGGGGGGGGGGGGGGGGTGGTGAATGGATGGCAAATTTCACCATGATGGTGAAAGGGGTGTGGTGGAATTTGAGGGACAGGGTAAGATAAGAAGATTAAGATATGAGGGTATGAGGGTGAAGAAGGTATGGTATTTTAAGGGATGCGGGGAGGAGCATGATAGTAGGCAGATGTGAGATTGGATTGTGGAAGCTGGGGCCCAACATAAAACACTGAACATGCACACACACACGCACACACACGCACGCACGCACACACACACACACACACACACACACGTGCACGCACGCACACGCACATACACACGCACACACACACACACAATGGGTCAGATGGGATTAAGACTGCATGAGGTTGTACGCATATTCTGGAGCAGGAAAGGAGAGAGGGGTTAATGTGGCACACGAGGGAAGGGTTGCACATAATCTCTCGAGTGGTGTCGGTGGGGAAGGCTTACACAAAGGAGAGGGACGTGTTGACTGGTAGTGTCTCAGAGAGATGTGTTGACCCGTTAGAAAAAATCTCAATTACAAGGGAGGAAGTGTTAGGTTTTTTAGGAAACATTAAGACAGACAAATCCCCAGGGCCGGATGGCATCTATCCGAGACTCCTCAGGGAGGCGAGAGATGCAATTGCTGTGCCTCTAACAGAAAACTTTGTCTCTTCGCTGGACACAGGTGAGGTCCCAGAGGATTGGAGGATAGCAAATGTGGTCCCATTATTTAAGAAGGGTAGCAAGGATAACCCGGGTAATTATAGGTCGGTGAGCTTGACGTCCGTGGTAGGGAAGTTGTTGGAGAAGATTCTTAGAAATAGGATATATGCGTATTTAGAACTGAATTATCTCATTAGCGATAGACAGCATGGTTTTGTACGAGGGAGGTCATGCCTCACAAATTTGGTTGAGTTTTTTGAGGAGATGACAAAAACGATTGACGAGGGAAGGGCCGTGGATGTCGTCTATATGGATTTTAGTAAAGCGTTTGACAAGGTCCCTCATGGCAGGCTGGTGCAAAAGGTTAAATCTCACGGGATAGCTAGATGGGTGGAGAACTGGCTTAGCCATAGAAGACAGAGGGTAGCAGTGGAGGGGTCTTTTTCCAGTTGGAGGTCTGTGACTAGTGGTGTTCCGCAGGGCTCTGTACTGGGACCTCTGCTGTTTGTGATATATATAAATGATTTGGAGGAAGATGTAACTGGTGTGATCAGGAAGTTTGCGGACGACACGAAGATTGCTGGAGTTGCGGATAGTGATGAACATTGTCAGAGAATACAGCAGGATATAGATAGGCTGGAACATTGAGCGGAGAAATGGCAGATGGAATTTAATCCAGATAAATGTGAAGTGATGCATTTCGGTAGATCTAATGTAAGGGGGAGCTATACAATAAATGGCAGAACCGTCAGGAGTATAGACACACAGAGGGACCTGGGTGTACAAGTCCACAGATCCTTAAAGGTGGCAGCACAGGTGGAGAGGGTGGTGAAGAAGGCATATGGCATGCTTGCCTTTATTGGATGGGGCATAGAATATAAAAGTTGGCATATGATGTTGCAGCTGTATAGAACGATGGTTAGGCCACATTTGGAATACTAGTCCAGTTCTGGTCTCCACACTACCAGAAGGACGTGGAGGCTTTGGAGAGAGTACAGAGAAGGTTTACCAGGATGTTGCCTGGTATGGAGGGTCTTAGCTATGAGGAGAGATTGGGTAAACTGGGGTTGTTCTCCCTGGAAAGACGGAGGATGAGGGGCGACCAAATAGAGGTGGAAAAAATTATGAAGGGCATAGATAGGGTGAACAGTGGGAAGCTTTTTCCCAAGTCGGAGGTGACGAACACAAGGGGTCACGGGTTCAAGGTGAGGGGGGCAAGGTTCAACACAGAAGTCAGGGGGATGTATTTTACACAGAGGGTGGTGGGGGCCTGGAATGCACTGCCAAGCAAGGTGATTGAGGCGGACACGCTGGGATCGTTTAAGGCTTATCTAGATAGCCACATGAACAGACTGGCAATAGAGGGATACAAAAGAATGGTCTAGTGGGCACATGAGTGGCGCAGGCTTGGAGGGCCGAAGGGCCTGTTCCTGTGCTGTATCATTCTTTGTTCTTTGTTCTACACAATGGGGATAGGTTGCATAAAGACTCATGGAGGGGAAACAGTCTTGTGGCCAGTCCTGAAGGAATGGAAGAGCTGAGTGAAAAGTCCTGAGTCTTTACAGGCCATGCTACATGGCACGCACCTCACCTTCCTGGTCCAGGGAGGGGAAAGGCCTGTGAGCTCAATGGGAATCAGGCACAGCTAGGTGTGCAGAGCGTGCTCACAGTCTCATACTCAGGGGTGATGGAGTGTCTGGCTCAGTACTGAGCTGCAGATAGGATGGTCGTGGCCAGGGGAAGCATCCATCGCCTGTAAATAGGGTAAAGGTAATAAACAGGGGAGGGATACTTAAAGTTCTCTTTGGGAGGGGCTGCCTCTTACGTCACCGTACAAAGATCAGAAGGGGTGAGATCCACATGGGAACATAAAACAGTGATTGGTTCGGGGGAAGGGCAGGATCCAGGGATACTGGGAAAGGCTGAAGGCTTTGTTATTCACATTGTTTCAATCACATTTCAGACCATTGCTAATCATTTCCTTCCTTGTATGACTCTCTACCTGTTTTCCTTATCCTTTCTTACCCTACTTTTCTGTGACCATCTCTGGAAAGAGCTCTCTCCTAACTCACTTAGAGCTGCACTTTCAAGATCTCAACTCTGTAACCTTTGACCTTCTATCCACCATGACCTTTCTGCAACTTCCCATCTGTTCAGCCACACCCTTAACTTCAGCTTTGATGCCTTAGCTCCAATTTCAAATGATTGCTTCCTTTAACCTTGGCCATTCCCGCTGGTACAACCCTGATCTCTGCTCCCTTAAGTCCAAGGCTGAACAAATACAGTGGACAAATAATTAAGCCATTCACCACCGGATCTGTCTGGAAAACCTAAAGCAATATCAGCACCTGCTCTCATCTGCCAAAGCTTCTCACTATTCCGGGATCATCTTGGAATGGAAAGATAACTCCAATTTCTTTTCTTCACTGCAAACTGTCTTCTTAAACCCCTCTTCCTTGTCTCTTCCTATTTCACCTCCAACAACATGTGAGAAATTCAAGGACATCTCAATCAGTAAGGTTGAGACGCTTCAATCAGCTAAATCTGTTGCTTCCTTTATTTCCACTCAGCCGTGGGGCAAAACATCCTCGAAGGTTTCCTCATGCCCAAGTTCTGTACTTGATTCTTCTTTTATTTTCTCTCCTAACTCTCCTCATACCTTCTTCATGCCCATCTTGTCCATGAGACCCTCCTCCTGCTCCCATGATCCTTTCAACTGCTGGCCACTTTATTTCCATTCCTGCCTCTTATGTTAGCTGATATTGTTCACAATTGTCTGATCTCAGGTACCATCCTCTTTCATATCTGCAGTCATTACCAATCTCCTCAAAAAAAAGCTCTGACCCCTCTGGTTTGAGTTATAAGGAGAGGCTAGATAGGCTGGGACTTTTTTCCCTGGGGCATAGGAGGCTTAGGGGTGATCTTGTAGAGGTCTATAAAATAATGAGGCTAGGTAGTCAACATCTTTTCCCAAAGGTAGGGGAGTCCAAAACTAGAGGGCATAGGTTTAAGGTGAGAGGGGAGAGATACAAAATGGTCCAGAGGGGCAATTGTTTCACATAGAGGTGGTGAATGTCTGGAATGATCTGCCAGAGATAGTAGTAGAGGCGGGTACAATTTTAAAAAGCATTTAGACAGGTACATGGGTAAGATGGGTATAGCGGGATATGGGCCAAAGTGGGCAATTGGGACTAGCTTAGTGGTTAAAAAAAAAGGGTGGCATGGACAAATTGGGCCAAATGGTCTGTTTCCATGCTGTGAACCTCTATGACTCTAACCTTGCAAACGACCACCAATCCACGTTCTTGAATATGTTGTCACCTCTCAAATCCATGCCAATCTCTCTCAGAACTCCATGTTTGAATCCTTCCAATCAGATTTCTGCTGCTGCCACAATGCAAATGGCTCTGAGCATAGTCAGCCCCCATAAGCATCCTATGTGACTGTGAACAAGCCAAACCACCCCTCCTTGTCCTTCTTCACCTGTCAGCAGCCTATGACATGGTTAACAGCATCATCCTCCCCAACACCGCCCCACTTTGCTCCAGCTGGTTAAGACAGGACTCATCTGGATGCATTTTTATCCGTCTAATTGTAGCCAGAGAATCACCTGCAACGGGATCTTTTCCAGCTTTAACACTTACATCTGGTGTCCCCCAAAGGAATTATTCTTGGCATCTCCGATTTCTCAGTCACCTGCTGCTCCCACTGAAAACACTTAGGGCCTGATTTTACCATTGCGTCGCGCCCGTTTTTGGGCGCAAAACGTGGTAAAGTCAGGTGTGAGACCATGAAAGCGATCCGTGCCCGCGTCCGCGCAGATGGCCACTTTACCGAGGCCCAGGAATGGCCGCGATCCGATTCGCGCCCGAAACGGGCACAACAGCGATTTAAATGCATTTGCATGTATTTAAATTGAATTAATGAACTGCCCGCCCAACTTTATCAGCATTTCCCCCTTTACCACCGCGTTTGCCGATCCAGAATCGTGCCGAAACGGACATGCTGAATAAAAGTCTGTTTCGGGCACTCCAGCTGCTGAAGAGGCGAGTTCAGAGCTTCCAACGGCTCTCTGACTCAGATCAGTGGTGGGGGCGGGGGGTCAGATCATTCTCTGGTTGGGGGGGGATGGAGGACCGATCGTTGTCTGGTTGGGAGGGGGGAGGGAGGCGGGCCTGATCATTCTCTGGTGGAGGGGTGGGGAGGGAGGAGGAGGCGATGCAGATGCACCTCTGTGGGGGGGGAGTGAGGCCAGATCATTCTCTGGGGTGCGGGGGGCGGGGGGGGGGCGTGAGGAGTGAGACCAGATCAGTCTCTGGTTTGGGGGGTGGGGGGGAGGAGGGAGGCGGGTAAGATGTATCACTGGTGGGGGGGGGGTGGGAGGCCCGATCACTCACTGGTGGGCTCACTGCCATCTGCGGGCGATCAGTGGGGGGGAATGGGGCAGGGGGTCGCGATCGGTCTGGGTAGCAGGGGGGGTGGATGGATAAGGGGTCAGTGATGTCTGTGGGGACCATCGCTCTCGCTTTTCGCTCCCGTGCCGCTTTCTCTGCTTTTTGCCGCCCGGGAGCGATCTGACACAGGCGCACTTTTTCAAATTATTTTCTAGCTGCGCATGCGCAGTTCAGAGCTCCGATCGTTTTGGGCGCGGTAAGCCCCGCCCACAGTGCGATTCAGACTTGCGAATTGTTTTCAGGCTGAGTGCGTATGGGGGCGCTTGAGAGCAGATTTCCGAGTCAGATCTGAATTGCACCCAGATTCAGCACTTAGAATGAAAATGGTAAAATCAGGCCCACAGTGTCAGTATTCACACATATGCTGAATGCACCCCAAGTCTGTGTCACCTCCATTGTCTTTAAATTGTCAAGTTTCTTGTCCAACGTCCAGTACTGAATGAGCAAAAATTCCCTCCAATTAAATATTGGTCAGACCAAAGCCATTGTTGCCAGTCGCAGCCACAAACTCTGTTCTCTAACCACTGACTCCATCCCTCTTCTTGCCAACTGCCGGTGCTAAACTAGTCTATTCACAACCTTGGTGCCATATTAGGCCCCAAGACGAGCTTCTGACCACATATCTGGGCCAGCACTAAGGCCCGCCTAACTCCAACTCCATAACATCATCTGACCCCATCCCTGCCTCAGTTCACCTGCAAGAGAAAACTACCTCCATACCTTTCTTAACCCTCACTAGACTGTTCCAATGCACAGCTGGCTGGCCCCCATTTTCCTTCATTGTCACTGGATCAACAGCCTGGAATTCCCTTCCTAACAGCACTGGGGGTATGCCTACACCACAGGGACTGTAGCAGCTCAAGAAGGCAGTTGACCACCATCTTTTTCTTTTCAAGGGCAATTCGGGATGGACAATAAATGCTGGCCTAGCTACACTCACATCCCAACTCTGACAAACAGTCATCCTGACTCGAAACACTGCCTCTATTTCTCTCTCCATGCATGCTGTCAGACCTGCTGAGATTTTCCAGCATTTTCTGTTTTTGTGTGAAAAAAAAATGTTCTACCCTCCACAAATCTGGGGTGATCCAAAACTCAGATCATTTTCATTCACTGATAATCCTTGTGTTCACTGACTTACCTCTAGTTAAGTAATGCCTTGATTTAACGTTCCCATCCTCATTTAAATTATTTCATAACCTCACCTATCCCTTTCTCTATCAACCTCTCCAAACCAACAACCTTCTGAGATATCTCCATTTCTCCAATTGACACCTCATGGATATCCACAATTTTAATCACTCTACCAAGGTTGTAAACTTGGAAATTTCCTTCCTCAACAATTCCACCTCACTTCTTCTCTTTCCTCCTTTAATAAACTCCTTAAAATCGAGATCTTTGACCAAGCTTTTTGTCATCCTCTGCAATGTCTCCTTACGTGACTCAGTGTCAAATTTGATTTACTGATGCACCTGTGAAGTACCTTGGGATGTCTTATTATGTTCAAGGTGCTACATATATAGGTGAAAGTGTCAATGACAAGGGGGCACAGGTTCAAGGTGAGAGGGGGAAGTTTTTCACAGAGAGTGGTGGGTGCCTGGAATACGCTGCCAGAGGAGGTGGTGGAAGCAAGCACATTAGCAACATTTAAGAGGCATCTGGACGGGTACATGAATAGAAAGGGAATAGAGGGATACGGACCAAGCAAGGGCAGAAGGTTTTGTTTTTAGTTTAGTTAGGGTATCATAATCCACACAGGAAGAAGTCTCACAACACCAGGTTAAAGTCCAGCAAGTTTATTTGGAATCACGAGCTTTCGGAGCGCTGCTCCTTCATCAGATGAGTCACCTGATGAAGGAGCAGTGCACCGAAAGCTCGTGATTCCAAATAAACTTGCTGGACTTTAATCTGGTGTTTTGAGACTTCTTACTGTGCCCACCCCAGTCCAACGCCGGCATCTCCACCTCATGATCCACACAGGCTTGGAGGGCTGAACGGCCTGTTCCTGTGCTGTACTTTTCTTTGTTCCTTGTTCTATAACTACAAGTTGTTGTTGTTATTGGGCAAAAGGCTGGGACAGTCAACATTCAGGAAGTCTCCTTCTTAGTTATTGGGAAGCACTAATCTATAATGGGAGATTTAATTAGTGAGGTACAAATGTCACTTATGGATGATAATGTTTGATGGTGCTCCGTTGGTAGGAATCGCAACTTTGAGTCAAGATGTTCTAGGTTAAAATCCCAGTTGAGAGACTTAGGGTAGAATTTTATGGGGCTGGTAAAATCCCCTAACAACCTTTCAACCACCCTCCTGTCTGCCCCTGATCTGTTGGCACTTTTACTGGGGAAGGCAAGGCCTAGGGCAATCCGCATACCTTTGCCCCAACTGAAGTCCTCAAGTGGCCAATTACTGACCTTTCAATTGCCATCTTCCCACCCAGCCTAAATTTTGAGCTGGCAAGAGAGGTTCAGCAATGAGGGAAACTGGTAGGTCACCCTGTTCAGGCCTCTTGCAGGAAGGGGTGGGTTGCTTCTTTAATGAGCCCCCTTTTCATAATGGGGACCCCTTCCAATGTCTGCCCCCCAATGGCTGCTTCAAAACCACCCGGCCTCTCCATCGAAATCCCGATGCAGTCCCTCCCGGGGGGCAGTACCAGAGGCGGGCCCTAGGGGGAGCCTCACATGTGGGGACTCATTTATTTGTGGTGGTGCGAGGGAGCAGATGTGCGAGTCATAGGGATGCCGGCGATGTTCAAGGGGAAGAGGGCCGACGCCGGGATGATCGGGGGAAGGCGACCAATGCCAGTGATGATTGCGAGGGAGGGGTGATGCCGGTGACGATCACATGATGGGTGGGGAAGGCCGCAGATACCTCCATCATGGTGGGTGGTGGGTAAATTAAATGTTGTTTCTGTCATCTGGGTGCCCTTTTTAAGTGGAGACAGTTCCCGGCTCCAAGAGTGCCCTCCTCACCAGACTGATGCTGCAAACCACGCCCACTCTTTGACCAAAGTCACAGAATCTGGAGAGAAAACTGGCCAGCGGAGCTGGGGAGTTCCAAAGCAGAACTAACACTCTGCCAGATCCTCGTATGATCCACCCATAGTCTACTCATGGCAAATTAAGAGATTGCTACCATTGCCTCCAAGAATAAATATCTTGCATCTTCTTCTCAGCAAAACAATCTCAACCTTCCTTTGATATCAGACCACCCAGTCTTACCTTCAGATAAGACTGGAATAGTCACACAATCCCCCTCCATTTACTCTAAATCTAAATCTACAATCCCAAAATACAATAATCTTATAAACCTCAATATTGTAACAATGGGCCGAACAGCCTCCTTCCGTGCTGATACCATTCAATGGTTCCATGATTGGCTGTAAAATGCTTTGGAAGTCCTGACACATGAAAGGCAAATATGAATATAAAAATACAAACAAGTATTTAATTTTAATGACGAAAATTTTGAGAAAGGGAGTTGAAATGTTCTGGAATAATTTCCAAGCAGCGCTGAAGACAGAGAGCAGGATTTTACAGCCTTACTTGTCCTGAAATCGTAAAATCCTGCCCGAGGTCAACAGACCTTTCTACCTTCCACCCCTCGCCCGCTCCGATTCCCGTGGCGGACGGGGCGGTAAATTTCCCACCAATAAGTAGAAAATACAAGTGACTGTCTATAACCTTCAGAGCAAGAATCAAATATTTATTATCTCTTTGTGGAATCAGGCATGTTAACAAATGGTAATTTCCTAGTATTTTAATATTTATTTCAGTGTACAATTTAGAGGTTTACTTTCCAGATTAATATCTTATGTTCTGTTATAATGTCATTGGCTATGCAATTCTGGTTTTGAGCTATTTTTAGAGTATTGTGGGAATGTAACTGTAAACCCATCTCGTCACATCATATGACAGGCACTCATGCTGTGGTAACATGAGTAAGTGCTGTAGAATACAGTGTGTTGTAGATTTATATAAATATTTGTGTGTGTAATACATAGATAATATATGTAATATATAGATGAAATATATACTTTTACCTGGAATATACAATATGGAAATCAGGAAAACCAAAGCTATGGGCCAGGATGTAGAGACTCCCCCTTCCATCAACATTGACAATGTCACTGTAGAGGTCGTTGATACCTTCACGTACTTTGAATCAACAATTATCACCAACCTTGATGCTGAAATCAGCACCAAGATTACCAAGGCTGCACTGTCATGTCAAAGTGTCAAACAGCAAACTAACCAGAAATACAAAGCCCCATGTGTAACTGGCTTGTGTTCTGAACAGCCTCCTTTATAGTACTGAGACTATGGACAACTTATGCAAGCCAAGAAAAGCAGCTGAACAGCTTCCACCTCCACTAGCTCAGATGAATATTGGACACCTCCTGGCATGACAGAATGCCACATATGGAAGTACACCAGCGTGTGGGGATCCCAAACAAGTTTGCCCTCTTTAATCAGGGCAATTCCATTAGCTGGGTCATATGAGCCGAATGGATGACGACCACATTCCCAAAGACATGCTCTTATAGTGAGCTTTCTATCAGCATGAGATCAACAGATTGCCCTGTCTGCAATACAAGGATGTTTACAAGTGAGACTTCAAGTTGACTGGAATCAGAGTCGATACTTGGGAAGTCCTTGCTGCTAACCAAAATATCTGGAGACAAGTAGTCAGGAAGGGTGTGGGAAAAGCAGGAGACAAAATAAATGACCACAGAATGGAAAAGAAAGCTGGAAGGAAAAAACATCTGTCGACCTTAGACCAATGTCATTCATCTGTGCCAGTTGCAGAAGGGACTGCCACCTACAAATCTGCCTCCACAGACAGAAGCCAAATAAGTGAACACACTGCTTTATTCAGTAGGCCCGATAGCCGGCGATATAATAGCTGGACAAAGAATCAACGAATCATCTGCAACTTGATGAAGCTTTAAAATCATTTGATGCTTATTTTAACCTCAGAACTAACAAAATCCTTGAAAAGGCTCATTTTAATAAACATATCCAGCAGCCAGGAGAACCTGTTGACTCCTTTATTAATGAGCTTCACAAAATGGGTGAATGAAGGTTGTGATTATAATAACCTGAAATCTGAGCTAATCAGGGATAGAATCCTTGTAGGAGTGGACGATGATGCACTCTCAGACATGCTTCAAGCAAAGGAAAATCTAATTCTTGAGAAAGCCATCCAGATCATCAGGCAGTCAGCAATCCCTTTACAACAAACTACATTTTAAAAGGAGAAGGTAAACCCTGGTAGAAAGGAAACCCCACTATCCAGTTAGTGAAACAGCACAGAAACAGGAACATTCTAGGCCAAGAGAAGCAATACCTTAACCAACCAATAGAGTGACCATGCCTGCACTGTGGAGCAAAGCACCCCCACAGGCGTGATCAATGTCTGTCAATTTCAGCCAATGCTTTCAACGTAACCAAACATGCCACTTTGGGAAGTTGTGCAAAGCTAAAGCATCAAAATGCACACAAAGTCCCAAGAAGATTTACGAAGTCAAGCACACCAAGAGGACACAAAACCAGGTCAAAAATCTTGAATTTTATTTGGGAATACAGATATCTAGTTCATGGCCATCTCACAAACTTTAAGTCGAACAAAGCAGCCAGTGTTACGGTCCTATCAAACAAAGAACAGTGGGTGAGAGACCTCTCTCTAGCATCAACGCCACATTACTTTATGGGCCTGGAAGAGTCTGACTTCCAGTCATAGCCATGATTCTGGAACAATTAAGGTATGGTGGCAAACAAATCTTTGAGCTCATGGACATTTTTCCCTTGAGCTTGTGCCGCCATCAATCTCCTCAAAAATGGCATAGATGTCAAGATATCCATTATCGTAAATCACACCGAACTGAAAGTTCCCAAGAACTCCAACAAGAAAGACTCTCTTAGCTGGGGCTTCAGCACTAAATTGTCTTCTCTCTTTGAGGAACAGATTTGTCCACTTTCATTACAAGTGCCAGAAGCCACTGTTTGATCAGACCAGCCAACCACTCAGATGATTACCATGACACTTCAATTAGTTGACAGTCAAAATTGTACCAATAATGAAAAGAGCCCCAACTTCTGGCTCTGACTCCAGTTGGAGAGATAAGCCCTGAGAGCACAGGGCAGATGCTGCAAACACCAGCCAGCATGGCAGTGTCACAAACAATGCTGGAACTAAATGGCAGCCATCTATTATCAACATCACACCACAAGGCCAAACTCAAAGGTGAACTCATTACCAAGTCACACACCCACAACAGCAAGAGGCACATAATGCGTCATGGCAAGTCAGACAAAGGAAGAAGAAAAGTAAGTACTATAGAGACAAACCCAAAGTTCATCTGCTCTGTAAAGAGCGGAATAAACCAACTATTATCGATCACTACACCTGTGGAACCAAAAAAAGAGGATGAAAAGACACCCAGATGCCAGAACAACCTCCAATTCACCAAGTTAACCTGCAATGACAGAGCCTAGCAATCCTCCGACAGTAGTGAGAACAAGATATGGAAGGCTTATAAGGCCTCCAGATCATTTGAACATATGAACTCAGAGACTTGGAGGGAGGTGGTGGTAGACAGATGGGATAGTACTAATGATATAAATACATGGGGTAAACTAGGATAACTTGTAAATACGGTGAATGGGGATTTGGGACTGAGTACAATGCCACCCACACAGTAATGTAGGGTAACACGGGACCCACACTTAAGGTCAATGTAGAAACAGGCTTGGATACAGCTTCTAGCTTGGACTTATATAGAACATAGAACATAGAACATTACAGCGCAGAACAGGCCCTTCGGCCCACGATGTTGCACCGACCAGTTAAAAAAAAACTGTGACCCTCCAACCTAAACCAATTTCTTTTCGTCCATGAACCTATCTACGGATCTCTTAAACGCCCCCAAACTAGGCGCATTTACTACTGATGCTGGCAGGGCATTCCAATCCCTCACCACCCTCTGGGTAAAGAACCTACCCCTGACATCGGTTCTATAACTACCCCCCCTCAATTTAAAGCCATGCCCCCTCGTGCTGGATTTCTCCATCAGAGGAAAAAGGCTATCACTATCCACCCTATCTAAACCTCTAATCATCTTATATGTTTCAATAAGATCCCCTCTTAGCCGCCGCCTTTCCAGCGAAAACAATCCCAAATCCCTCAGCCTCTCCTCATAGGATCTCCCCTCCATACCAGGCAACATCCTGGTAAACCTCCTCTGCACCCTCTCCAAAGCCTCCACATCCTTCCTGTAATGTGGGGACCAGAACTGCACACAGTACTCCAAGTGCGGCCGCACCAGAGTTGTGTACAGTTGCAACATAACGCTACGACTCCTAAATTCAATCCCCCTACCAATAAACGCCAGTTAATAAGTACTTACTGTAAAACTACCGAAGACTGCAAATACCTTAATCAGACCTACCAAACTGTGCCCAACACCTCACAACAAACTCCTTCTTCAGAGTTGATCCCATGATTTGCACATTGATTGTGTGTAAAGAACCACACAGATTTCAAATGACCCTCACAAATCCTTCTCCTAAAATTCCCCCTTCTTAAAACTGGGGAATTTCTTTGCTGGTCCAAAAGTTTGCAGTCTGATGTATGGCCATTAACAAAGCTAGATGATATAATTCAGCTAATGCTGTCACAAGTTCTTTTTTATCATAATGAAAGCTTAAATTGAAACATTTTTTCGCAGTTCAGGTGTACATTAGAGATCCCAAAGCACCATTCAAAGACGAACAAGGAAGATCTCCTGATGGCATGACCTGCACTGCTGTTCTTGCAGCAAAACACAGCTAAAGTGAGGCAGTGACAATGCCTGTAACAGAAAATGGAAAATTAAACACATTAATTTTAACTTGCTTTGGCATTTTACAGAAAATAACTTTTTAATCAGCTGATTGGACTGTTGGTGACTCTTTCACAACAGTGGGATCCAGCTGAAGTGTGTAACCACAGTCTGCATAATATATTGTCGGGACTTTTGGAAAATATTTATGACCAATCCAGAAACAACAAGTCAATTCTGATGAATCCATGGACATATGAATTTTACAGTACGCGCCAGCTGCTTTGCATGCAAGGATTGGGATTAGGGTTAATGGGGCGCATAAAATTTCTCAGGAGACATTTCCACAGCCCTCCATCCCTGTTTCCCGCCCCAGCCTCAATTTTCCACATCAAAATTCCTTCCCAAGGTTTACCCACTGTGGCTGCATCTCCCCCGCACCTTCCCCTCCATCAAGACCCGCACTTCTATCTGTCACCCCTCTGGACCTCGCCTCCCTCCCATGCTCATTTGAGACCCCCTGCACTTAACTGGTCCTGAACCTACAGGACTTAGAACACTGGGGCCGCTTGTAGTCCCAATCCTTGCCATTGCTGTTGCTGCTACTGCTGGGAATACAGAGTTGCCAGCCAGTCAGATTGACTGGCAACTCTCACAAAGCTGGACTACCACCTGAGTGAGGGGCACAATTCCCACCTCCAGGCAATTAACGCTCGTCAGAGTGGGAAACACCCTGATACTCAAAAATCACACGTGCACTTTTTTTTCCCACTAATAATGTTGCTAAAAATGAGCTCTGAAATACCTCTCGGTGCATTGGGAATACTCTGCTTGGCAATCGAGGTATTTTTGCAAGGTTGGAATTTGCAATTTCACAAAGCTATCATGAGAATTCCCAGTGACAGCATTGATTGCTCCTGCTCCAATTTCCTACTAAGGATTAATGATGAAAAAGCTGGAGAATAGCCAATTAATGGAATTCACTCATGCTTTGGGATTTTAACTCTTGATCAGATTATCTTGTTTACTGTCAGCACCCTGTTGGAACTCTGAGTCAGTGACACTGTCAGGGATACTTCTGTTTATCAAGCTAGCTGTGAAACCCACTTCCAGCCAAAAAACTAGTGATAAAACATTTAAGAGAAAAAATGTTTTGCAGGAACGCTACCAATGCAATCATTGCGCAGTGTTTTCAAATGCGGCATTTTTTGTTGTATCTATTTGAATATTGTGTAACACTCCATACGAAAATATTGTGTTTTGTCCTTTCTCTTATCAGATTAGACTCACAGTTAAATAGATCTCCATGTTAATAACCAGAGATTATCATTGAAAGATTTACGAATTACGGAAGTTCATGGAGTATCAAGATAAATGATTCTATTTTGCAATTAATAATTCAGAGGGATAAACAATATTCTATTTAAGTGTCCAATCAGCAAAATATAATCTAAGGTTTCCCTTTAACCGTTGTTAGTGTCATAGAAAACCAACATGGTGAGATTGCTGTAAGGAGCAAGACAACACTGACTCACTGCTGACCAATTAATGTAGCAGAGGCTTTCTCAAGTCATCGGTGATTTCATAAACCCAGAGGACTGGTTACAAGTGGAGGCTTCCAGTGAAATACTTGAAATTGAAGGTCAACCAGTCTCTGTGCAGCTCAGCAATTTCACCGCAGTGCCATTAATTTGGAACACAGCCTGTACTGTGCATTGTTACAACTGGTCATATTCCTTCTCTCAAATACATTGGCAACAATTCATAAATAACCTCATTGTCACCCACGCATAACAATCTGCTGTAAGAAACAACTGACACGAGTGCTTTGGATGTAATAGAAGTCCACAGAATTGGTGTGAGTTAATTGAGACAGGAAAAGCCAAGGCAAGAAGTTCGGGTATTTTCCAAGAAAAATGATTGATTGGTATTTACAATCAAACTTACATGTACTGAATAATCATTAAAAGATTTTTATTGTTCAGCAGTCAGGATGAACAAACCTCAACAGTTTCATTCAGTCCTTAACTAGACTGTCACAGTTCAGAGAACGTGGCTGTAGGAAAGCTGTGTCAGTTCCCTCAGTGACTGCATTAGCAGTGAGTCACTCATTTTAAACTGTGGAAAGGAAAAAGGGGAAACTGAAGGGGTTGAGGTGCAAAAAGGATATCAAGAGAGCCACCATGCCATTCCACCATTGCAATTGCAAGTTGCTGATTATGGAACAGCATTGACATTAGTAATGGGGAAGTCAACACATCGGACACCCTGGCTGAAGGAAGTTGCAATTCTAGGAAAGTGAGAATGGGGACTCAAAATGACATGTCTTCATTGCCACAATGCATCCACCATGAACCTCCGCCTCTGACCTCAAAGTCTGGGTGAGACATTCTGCTTCCATTTTTATGTGAATGGCCTTACCAAGGACACACCTCAGGAACCCACAGTTGGAGAAATTAAAACTCTGCATCTCACTAAGCCGGCACCACTGGATCAGGCAATGCGGGGCGAGTCCACACCAGCACACTGAGCAAATTTTTAAAAATGAACTCTTCAAAGATTCCAAGTCCCAGAAGCAGATTTCCAGGTTGATCTCACTTCCTCCTGTATGCTGAATGTAATGGCCACCTAGCGAATCCTAGATGAGGGCCAAGCGAACTTCAACTTGAGACTTCCCACTAGCCACCTCCCCTCTGATGCAAAGGACCATGTTTGGGACAGACAGAGGTTTGTCCTGAAGTTCATCATGCAACCTGAGATGCAATGTATCTGGTTCACAGTCTGTTATTCCAGGTCTTACGGTCCACTCCCAGCTCACTCGATATATATTGATTTATGCTTTCTCTTGAAAGTCTTTTTCCTCTAGTTAGAAGCACATATTTCTATGAACCCCAAGGTCACGAATAAACTTCCTGCACTCCCATGATCTCCCATTGTCTCCACCAGAGATGGTAATTAGTATGCTTAGTATGCTGTATGCTTTAGAAATACTGTTGTCTGGAAACTGCGAGGAGTTCCATTGTCTCTCAGAGTATCATCCACCAGCAATTCAGCCAAAAAATGCCTTATTTAAAGTTTAATATTTCCAAACTTAAGTTGTGTGCTTTTCCTTCATTATGACAATTAGCAGAAACAAATTTCTAGGATGTGGGATGAGATTCTCCGGCCTCCCAGCTATTTGTTTCCCACCGGCAGGAGGTGGCACATTGTTTGCTAGCGGCGGGATTCTCTGGCCGGAAGGAAATCCACAGGTAGAATCCGCTGGCAGCGGGACCGGAGAATCCCACCTGCTTGAACAGCTGGAGAATTCCGTCCATGATCTTTTAAGTATTTGGGATGGATGCCCTGGACCTTTAAGCAACAGATGTACCTGCAATAAACACTACACTAATGGCAGAGACAACTGATCTCAAGAAACTGAAATGAAATTAGTGATCTTTTTCCAACTTGCATTGCAGCATGGGTTGGTACCTGGGATTTCGATGTTGTGGCCATCTCGGAGACATGGATAGAGCAGGGACAGGAATGGTTGTTGCAGGTTCCGGGGTTTAGATGTTTCAGTAAGTGCAGGGAAGGTGGTAAAAGAGGGGGAGGTGTGGCATTGTTAGTCAAGGACAGTATTACGGTGGCAGAAAGGACATTTGATGAAGACTCGTCTACTGAGGTAGTTTGGGCTGAGGTTAGAAACAGGAAAGGAGAGGTCACACTGTTCGGAGTTTTTTCTAGACCTCCGAAAAGTTCCAGAGATGTAGAGGAAAAGATTGCAAAGATGATTCTGGATAGGAGCGAAAGTAACAGGGTAGTTGTACTGGGGGACTTTAACTTTACAAATATTGACTGGAAAAGCTATAGTTCGAGTACTTTAGAGTGGTCGGTTTTTGTCCAGTGTGTGCAGGAAGGCTTCCTGACGCAGTATGTAGATAGACCAACAAGAGGCGAGGCCACATTAGATTTGGTACTGGGTAATGAACCAGGCCAGGTGTTAGATTTGGAGGTAGGTGAGCACTTTGGTGACAGTAACCACAATTCGATTACGTTTACTTTAGCAATGGAAAAGGATAGGTATATACCAAAGGGCAAGAGTTATAGCTGGGGGAAAGGAAATTATGATGCGATTCGGCGAGATTTAGGTGGCATGGGTTGGGGAAGGAAACTGCAGGGGATGGGCACAATTGTAATGTGGAACTTGTTCAAGGAACAGCTACTACGCGTCCTTGATAAATATGTACCTGTCAGGCAGGGAGGAAGCAGACGTGTGAGGGAACAGTGGTTTACTAAGGAGGTTGAATCTCTTGTGAAAGGAAGAAGGAGACTTATGTTAAGATGAGACATGAAGGCTCAGTTAGGGCGCTTGAGAGTTACAAGTTAGCCAGGAAGGACCTAAAGAAAGAGCTAAGAAGAGCCAGGAGGGGACATGAGAAGTCTTTGGCAGGTAGGATCAAGGAAAACCCTAAAGCTTTCTATAGGTATGTCAGGAGTAAAAGAATGACTAGGGTAAGATTAGGGCCAGTCAAGGACAGGAGTGGGAAGTTGTGCGTGGAGTCTGAAGAGATAGGAGAGGCACTAAATGAATATTTTTCGTCGGTATTCACACTGGAGAGGGACAGTGTTGTTGAGGGGAGTACTGAGATGCAGGCTGTTGGACTGGATGGTATTGATGTTCATAAGGAGGAGGTGTTAGCAATTCTGGAAAGGGTAAAAATAGATAAGTCCCCTGGGCCGGATGGGATTTATTCTAGGATTCTCTGGGAGGCTAGAGAGGAGATTGCAGAGCCTTTGGCTTTGATCTTTGTGTCGTCATTGTCTACAGGAACAGTGCCAGAAGACTGGAGGATAGCAAATGTTGTCCCCTTGTTCAAGAAGGGGAGTAGGGACAACCCTGGTAATTATAGACCGGTGAGCCTTACTTCTGTCGTGGGCAAAGTTTTGGAAAGGATTATAAGAGATAGGGTTTATAATCACCTAGAAAGGAATAATTTGATTAGGGATAGTCAGCACGGTTTTGTGAAGGGTAGGTCATGCCTCACAAACCTTATTGAGTTCTTTGAGAAGGTGACCAAAGAGGTGGATGAGGGTAAAGCGGTTGATGTGGTGTATATGGATTTCAGTAAAGCGTTTGATAAGGCTCCCCATGGTAAGCTTTTGCAGAAAATACGGACACATGGGATTGAGGGTGATTTAGTGGTTTGGATCAGGAATTGGCTAGCTGTAAGAAAACAAAGGGTGGTGGTTGATGGGAAATATTCATCCTGGAGTTCAGTTACTAGTGGTGTACCGCAAGGATCTGTTTTGGGGCCACTGCTGTTTGTCATTTTTATTAATGACCTGGATGAGGGCATGGAAGGATGGATTAGTAAATTTGCGGATGACACTAAAGTCGGTGGAGTTGTAGACAGTGCGGAGGGAAGTGGCAGGTTACAGAGGGACATAGATAAGCTGCAGAGCTGGGCTGAGAGGTGGCAAATGGAGTTTAATGCGGAAAAGTGTGAGGGGATTCACTTTGGAAGGAGTAACAGGAATACAGAGTACTGGGCTAATGGTAAGATACTTGGTAGTGTGGATGAACAGAGGGATCTGGGTGTCCATGTGCATAGATCCCTGAAAGTTGGCACCCAGGTTGATAGGGTTGTTAAGAAGGCGTACAGTGTGTTAGCTTTTATTGGTTGAGGGATTGAGTTTCGGAGCCAGGAGGTCATGCTGCAACTGTATAAAACTCTGGTGCGGGCGCATTTGGAGTATTGCGTACAGTTCTGGTCACCGTATTATGGGAAAGATGTGGAAGTGTTGGAAAGGATGCAGAGGAGATTTACCAGGATGTTGCCTGGTATGGTGGGAAAATCATATGAGGAAAGGCTGAGGGGCTTGAGGTTGTTTTCGTTAGAGAGAAGAAGGTTAAGAGGTGACTTAATAGAGACATACAAGATGATCAGAGGATTAGATCGGGTGGATAGTGAGAGCCTTTTTCCTCAGATGGTGTTGGCTAGCACGAGGGGACATAGCTTTAAATTGAGGGGTGAGAGATATAGGACAGATGTTAGAGGTAGGTTCTTTACTCAGAGAGTAGTAAGGGCGTGGAATGCCCTGCCTGCAGCAGTAGTGGACTCGTCAACATTAAGAGCATTCAAATGGTTATTGGATAAACATATGGATGATATTGGAATAGTGTAGATTAGAGGGGCTTTAGATTGGTAACACTGGTCGGCGCAACATCGAGGGCCGAAGGGCCTGTACTGCGCTGTAATGTTCTATGTTCTAACTGTCCTGAAGGGAAAATGCCCAATCATTTTTTTCTTGTCTCTGTACTTTCGCCTATAAATATTGAGGCGGCTTTTGGAAGGCCTAATATTGGGACCTATGGGGACCTTTGTTGCAATGCTGGTCCTAGGAGTGTATAATGGCCAGAATTCCCAAGGTGACCTGAGAGCGTCTCTCAGAAACACCCCAATCGCTACCAAATGAAATTGGGAAGGCAGGTGACCTGCCCACCAATATACCTTCCCCACTAATTTATAGAGAATTATGAATATTTGGAACAGACATCTCAAGAAGGAATTGGAGCAGATAATGTCATTTAATTAAAAATTGAGCTAGGTATGTCATTGGCAAATAAAATGATTGGAGGATTAATTGACTATAGACAGGAGTTCTGTCCCTCACTCAAGCAGATGTCTTGCCTCAGAGAACTGTTAGCCAACCAGATTGGCTGGCAATTCTTGTCACAAGCGCCATTAGCAACAGTGCTCAGGACTGGAACTACAAACAATTTCAGATTTAAAGTCCCAGATTCCAGAACCAGATATGTGTCGAGTGTCTCACAGTGAGGTGGGGAGATGAGCACCCCAGGAAGGCAGACCTGGACGAGGGGGCTGGGAAATGGGACCTTTGAAGGAGGTGACCCCTCACACATACACTTCCTGCCCAAAGCTTGAGCAGTATGAGCAATATGGGATTTACCCTCCCAACCACAGCATCTCCAGTCCCTGAACTCCTCCAGCTAACCTCAAAATAGAGACCAATGGGAAGCAGTTCTTAAGTGGCCAATAATTGACCTTAGCTAGCAGAGAGATCAATATCTAAGGGCATACATTTGAAGTAATTGGTAAAAGGATTACAAAGGAGTTGAGTATTGTGTACCAACCCAAGCCTTGCTGATGGTCAGAGATGGGTAGAAAGGTGGGAGGAAGGCCACTGAGGAATTTTGGGTCTAATTTATCAGAAACAATCTGCCCTTGAGATTTTAAACTTAGAACTTAGAGCGATCACATTGATATCTTCCAGACTGACACATTCTTCTGATCGGTGTAAAGAAAATACGAGTCAAGAATAAGAAAAGTCCATTTGTTTCTTGTTGTACATTTATTTTTCTGTTGAGGATGACCAAAGAGAGGGCTTTAAAATTATGAAGAGATTCAGTAATGTAGTTGTAGAGATGTTTCCACTTGTAGGAGAGTTCAAAACCAGGAGTCATAAATATATTAGTTACTAGTACATCCAAAAAGAAATTCAAGAATAATCCAATAGGAATTCTTTATCCAGAGAGTGGTTAGAATATGGAATAGTTGAGGCGAATAGCATAAATGCATTTAAAGGGAAACTAGATAAACTTGAGGGAGAAAATAATAGAAGGATATGCTGATAGGTTTAAATGAAGTAGGGCAGGAGGAGTACATATGAAGCATACCTGCAGTGCAGACCAGTTGGGCTGAATGGCCTTTTTCTGCATTCTAAACACAAGTAATAACATACCCATGTTACAGCATGTGTCGAGTTATTAATTGGTTTGGATGTATTTTAGACACAACAGTTTTTGTATAAAAATCATTTTATTAGTGAAAGTCCTTGAACATGCTAACATGGAGGTATTAGTTTTATGATTTTTTTTTCTGCCAGGATTAGTCGACCAGCAATACTAATTCCTAGCTGTGATGCCCTGTTTGTCTTTTCCCTATGTTAATACGATTGTTCAGCGCCTGTTCTTGGGTGTGAGATTCCTGTCATCATTTCCTAAGTTAAAACTGTGCACTTTAATCCAGATCACAAAGTGTGATGTGTCTTTCATCATTTGCAGAACTTGGAGGACAACAAACAGTTCAGCTCTCCAGATATAAAGTGCCAAGCCCTTGAATTCACCAATAGCTGGTCAGAAATCAGACTCCCTAATGTGATGGCTGCCTTTTCCCACAGCTATTAGTTGGACAGCAGCGTAGCTATCTGGGTGTGGTGTCACTGACATCTTTTCAGTGATGGTTCTTCGATACATTCCTGTCAACAGTTTTTTTTTCTACTGATAGTTATCCACAGTCACTTGAGCCTTAATTAATAGAATGTAGGCACCTAACTGACATGTCAGATAAGGTTCAGTGAAAAGAGGTACACTACTGGTATCCACAACAATGCCTAAAGCAGAGACCAGACTCAGACTCTCAACATTTTGGAGTAAAGTACTTGAAATCATGTCATGTATATCTAACTCATTATGCATTGTTAATATTTAAGGTGTACAGCTTTTTAAGGCTTTTTCAAACAACCTGTACCTCAGCAAGAAACATATTTACCAGCCAAAAAAGTCATCCTGAATGTTTTTTTTAAAGAATTCTGCACCTTCTTATACCATCTACACTGATATTAGGGTAATTGAAATCCCTTAGTTTTGCTATCCTATTTTTTCTGCACTTCTCTGCAACTTGCCTACCTGTTTGCTGACCTATAATCCATGTGTGCTAGAAGCATGCAGAATTGGCTGATCACAAAGGCAGTCAGCATCTAATTTTGTGCCCAGTCTGCCATTTTCCACTATATAGGTGCTTCTAATGCCCTATATTAATCACAGCTAAATGCATGCTTAGTAGCCTGGAAAACTCGTTCCCCATCCTCCCTCCACCAGCGCTACTTAAAGGGATCAGCAATAAACTTTCATGTGAGATTATTTAACCCGAAATTGCTGGCAGAAGTACTGTGTATTGTGTTGCTAGAGAGCACACAAGTCAGAAGGAATGGTGTTGGACCTTTGCAAGGTGTTTTTGATGTCTTGTGAAAGCCTCTGAGCAGAAAGCCTGTTTTCACGAAGGGAGGTTTTGGCTTCAGGCAGTAGCATGACAGGGAGCTAGTTCACAGACCACATGATGGTAAAGCTTGGCAGAGAAGGAGGAGCAGGAGGGCTCTCAAATTGTGACCATTCCTACCTAAGATGTTTAGAGAATACTCTTCCTTCCTAAATTTTAGCCAGGAGCAATATCTGATGCAACCAAATTAACCACAGAGGTAGGCACTGAATTGTGCTACCTCATCCAACCAGATCTGCAGCAGCAGAGCGGGGAGTATGGCTCTGCAAATGGCCGTTAAGTTCACTGTGGCCCTCAATTTCTAGGTCCGAGGATCCTTTCAGGCTGCACCTGGGCATTCACCAACCTTTTGCAGTTTGCTGTGCTCCACTGCATCAGGGAGGTCATTGAGGCCCTGATCACAAGGTTTAGGATTTCAGAGTCTTCATAATCTCCTCTATAACCAGAGAAGCAGGAAGAGTGGGCACATGATTGCAGGGTCGCAGGATCCCCAATTGTGGTGTTTGCAGGATTGAGGCTAGACGGCCATGGAGGTTCAACAAACAAAGAGCCTTATCAATGTGATTTGTTCACCAAAGGCTATGAACTTACTCTGCACAGTTACCCACACAAACAGTCGATAACGTCACCTCCGATGACATCATGCATGCATTATCTTAAAGTGCCCAGTTTCAGCTTCATTGCTGCTGGTTAGAAATCACTATACAAACTGTAAGTACACAACACCATCAACCACATGTTGTCTTGTGAACACCACAGTTGCACCAGAATCACAAAGAGTTCCACTCCCAAAATGTGTAGACGATATGTAACCATGCATAGAGGAACGTGCTAGTGAATGGCCTTGTGTCTTGGCAAGAGCCACAATGTTTTTATCCTGCACCAGGCAGCTTCAAACCACCATTATCAACCAAAGGGTGGCTGCATGACAATAAGGGCAACCTGCAAGACATGTGGTCAGTGCACATACAATGGGAACTATGCTGCCACCAGGAATTTCAAGAAGCCACCTTTCAGCATTCCCAACTAACAGTTCCTCCGTGTGGATGACTCACAGGGAGTTCTTCATTTTCCGGATCCTGTCTCCAAATTCTTCATCTGTGGAATTCTCCTGTAAATCTCTTTTTGTTTAAGAATTTGCAAACCCAGGTATTTACTAAAAAAATGAATCATAAGGTTCATGGTTTAGTGTTTCACTGTACAAAAATCAAAAAACAGAAATACTAATAGCTACATTAATAATTATCTTAAATAGTTACTAAAGTACAATGAACACAATTGCTTATTTTCTAATTTGAACTGCTTAATGCAAATTTCCTTCATCACCCACTTGACCTACACTCCAAAACTCAAGTCAGATATTTAATTGAAATTGGAAAATTAATCACTTGGTGGAGTATTGCTTCAAAGTTTTGTATAACAGTTAAGATTTTTTGAGGTTTCCATTTAACTCTCGCAAGGTTATCTCTTCGAAGCTCCTCCAGCTGTGCCATGGTTGTAGACACCCCGTTTAATATAGTTGTTGCTAACTTATTAAGCGTGACCACTTCACATTAGAATTTTCCTGGTTCTAATATTCTTTCACTCTGGAGTTTTGCTCTCGCTCTCTCTCCCTCTCTCACACACACTTCCCTGAAATTAGCTATTGCAGACGTACAATTCACTGATAGGCGTTCTTCAGTTAACAAGAGTTTTAACCTCTTTAGACCAGCATCCAAAATTGAAACTAAATTCTGCTGGGAAGAAATGTTCCCTGCTCTGCATTCAGATGCTTGGCAACTAAAACTTCAGTAAGAAGTTTAACAACACCAGTGTGTTTACCCCAGTCCAATGCCGGCATCTCCACATCATAACTAAAACTTCAACAGAGAACCACACCCAGTGACCTACTCAACCCTATTCACTTCTTGCTGATCCTTTGCTATTCTATTGGTTTTTTTCCCAGTGTGGTGAACCATTGTTGGTTCCCACCAGGTAGTGCTGAGCCATGGTCTGGCCAGTACTATGAGTCTGTATATATGTTACTGTTGGGGTTAGGGTTGGGCTGTTCTACCTGTTAATATAGTCCTTATGGTACACCCCAGTCGGCTCCGCCTCCTGGGAGAGGTATAAAGGTCACTGCTCTGCCTGGTGACCCTTTAGTCTGGGATCGTATACTGTATATGGTAGCTCTGTTATTGTTGGCAATAAAAGCCTTTATTTCCCGAGTACATCCAGCCTCTCGTGTGTTATATCGCGCATCACCCAGGCAAACTGGTCACATGATCAGTTACTGGAAGCAGGTGTTTTACCAGAAAGCATCCCATAGAAAACCTAGTTCTTAAAATGACCATTTTCCCAACATAAAAACGTGGATTTGTTCCCCCAAAACACATGGGCTATCACACATATAGAATCAAAGAATCACTAAAGTGCAGAAGGAGGCCATTTGGCCCATCAAGCCTGCCACCGACAACAATCCCACCTAGTCCTTATATATCCACGTAACCCCACATATTTACCCTGCTAATTCCCCTGACACTAAGGGGCAATTTAGCATGGTCAATCAACTTAAACATCTTTGGACTGTGGAAGGAAATTGAAGCACCCGGAGGAAATCCACGCAGGAGAATGGGCAAACTCCACACAGTCACCCAAGACCGGAATTGAACCCGGATCCCTGGTGCTGTGAGGTAGCAGTGCTAACCACTGTGCCACCGTGCCGCCCTAATTCTATGGCTATCAGCACATCTCCTCTCTAAAGAAAATGCTGCTCTTAAATAAGTTTTTTTTTCACAATCCTTTTAAACATTAGAAATGCATTAGTAACTATCTTATTACATATAGTACATATGGTAAGCCTGTCCAACAGTTCAATCAAAATTGAATTAAATTGCTGGGTCAAAATCCTGGAACTCTCTCCTTAACAGCACTGTCGATGGTAGTCATGATGTGGAGATGCCGGCGTTGGACTGGGGTAAACACAGTAAGGAGTCTAACAACCCCAGGTTAAAGTCCAACAGGTTTATTTGGCAGCAAACGCCACTAGCTTTCACAAAAAGCTAGTGGCGTTTGGTACCAAATAAACCTGTTGGACTTTAACTTGGTGTTGTTAGACTCCTTACGATGTTCTTACATCACATGGACTGCAATGGTTCAAAACAATGACTCACCATTATCCTCTCAAGGGCAATTAGGAATGAGCAACAAATGCTGGTTTAGCCAATGACACACATTCTGTGAAAGAATAAAAACAAATGTCCAACATCTTGAGATCCCAGGTCCTTGATCCAATGATGATAGCATTTAAACATAAGAAGAGATTATGTCAAAGACGTTTGGCATATAAATAAAGTTTCTGAGTCTCCTTTATTCAGTCATGAAGTATTTAAACAAATCGTCAAACTCTGGTTGAAATATCTGCAGTTACGTTGTTCTTTCCTGCAACATGAACAATTTTTATTGTAAATGGTTGTTGCATTAGACTCCAAAGAAACAAAGGGAGATTCTTGGTCTGGAATTTCTCCAAAAGCACTAATAGATTATACTCCATGTGGATCACAATCTCTGACATTTCCGGAAATGTATATTTCAAAATGTTGAAGAGCCAAAACAAAACTTAACGCTGCCTTTTCAACTGTGGAGAACACTCTTTGACAGGGATTAAGCTTTTCTGAAAAATAACTGACTGGACGCTGTATGTTAGCATTATCATCTTGTAACAACTCGGCTCCCTAGCCCACGTGCCGACTTCAATTGCTATCTTGAATGGTTTATTGAAGTTTGGAGCAACCAACACAGGCTCATTTTTAAGACAGTCTTTAATCTCTCAAAAGCAGTCTGACAAGACTTCATCCAGTCATATTTAACTTTCTTCTTCAATAAGCTTGCTAATGGAGTGGCTACTCTGCTGAAATTTTGGACAAACATCCTATAAAATCCTTACATTTCAAAGTATCTTTCTTTTGGTTTTAGGAACAGGAAAGTCCCTAATCACTTGAACTTTGGTTTTTTTAGGTACCACAAGACCTTTCCTCATGACGTATCACAAATTCGTGATCTTAGCTTTGGCAGATTCACTTTTGTCAAATTTATCATTAAGTCGGTTTCTTGTAGTCACTCAAATAATACACTGAGGTATTTCATATGGTCTTCCCAAGTGTCATTGTAGGCCAATACAATTTGGTAGTCTGTCATAACAGTCTGTTGGCCTATGAAAAGTAGCTGGTGACTTCTTTATTCAGAATAGCATCACTTGCTTAGATATTGGGGCGAGATTTTCTGGCCGTGTTCACCCCAAGGCCGGAAATACCCGCCCGAGGTTAACAGACCTTTGCATGGTCCACTGAATTTTCTGTCCTGCCTGCTACAATTCCTGTGGTGGGAGGGATGGGAAAATACCACCCCCAGGATGTTTGGAGTCACAAAAACCAAAACTTACTTGGCTTGCTCTGTTAGTGGCACTTGCCAATATCCTTTCTCTAAGTCAATCTTGCTGAAAAACTCTTGCACTTCCAACTATCGATCAATCTTTAATTTGTGGTGTATGACAAAAATCAATTTCTGTTATGATATTCACTTTATGATAATCAATGCAAAATCTTTGAGTTCCATCTGGTTCTGTTACCAATACAATTGGTGAACTCCAATTGCTTTGGCTCAGTTTAATTATGTCATTATCTCTGATTTCAGCCAATTTCTCAGGGTTCAGACTGTAAGGTTTTTGTTCATGGGTGGAGTACTTCCCTGTTATGACCAGTCCCCAGGTGGGGTTCCCAAAATTTGTTAATCAAGGCAAGGTCCCTCAGTTCGCTACCACCTGGCTGGGATACCCCCAAACTATCATGCCCTGGGTCAGGAGGGAAGAACTGGCTCCCTTTCTTTATCAAACCCCCTCTGCTGGTCACAACAATATTCATCTAAAAGTGATCTCTCCCTTCACAGATCCCTCTTCCCAATACCAATATTTATGTTTTAAAAGTAGTAAATTAAAACAAGCTTTCTTGAGTTAAAGATAGAGTGAGTTTATTAATTACTAAAGGCAAAAACATGATAAAACACGTGCGTATACATTCATACAAATTAGAAGTGAGAAGTGCAAAGTAAGTTGAAAAAATACAAAACAGTCCTTGACTCACGAGGAGTAGATGATTGGGTGTCGCGGCCATCGTGATTTAAGATTCCAGTAGCGCTGACCTCAGCAGGTGAATAGTTAGTTTGGAGATTTCAATGTTCCGCAGTTTGGCAGGGAAGCTCCCTGTTTCTGTTTCAGCCGTGATCTTTGCTGACTTCAACAATTAGAGAGAAAGAGATACAACTGCAAATGGCTTTTGCAAGGATGCTGCTGGCTAGCTTCTTGCTTATGTTTCACACTCTCTGATACCCCAGCAATGGTACACACGCGTGCATACACATGCACACTCATGTACTCACACACACACGTCACTCCACACTCACACATTCAATCAGCAGTTTTACAGCTAACTCTCACCCAGTCTTTGTATATTCCTGGATGGCAAAATCCACAAATTCACCTGGAAATTATACGCAGGATATGTGCTAATCCTCAACCAAGCAATCACCAAACCCAACAACACCCCGGCTCCCATCCCACTCATCCACTTCACTCACCCATTGCCACCCCACCCACCCATCATTTTCTCTGTGATTCCTATGTCAATTGTTGCAAAAGTCTTAGGGACAAATCTTTTTGCCCCAGAAAAGTTTTAGCAAATGACTAAGCCATTCTGCTGTTCACTTAGTATGGTAAAAATCACTGTGAACCCCTGTCAGCCTAAATATTAGCCAGTATCGCAGCATACCCTTCACAACTTGTGAATTTGAGAGTTTGCTGGAACCCCCAATTGTTATGATCTCAATAAAGACCAACAACATGTCTATTTATTTATTTTTTCCAGAATTCAAAAATGTAGGTATTTGGTTCACAGTTTAAATCAAAAGAATTTTAGTACACAAAAATCAATAAGCAGGAATACTAATAACTACACTCTATCTTAAATAATCCGTTACCTTGAAGATATTACAAGTACAGCAAGCACAGTTCTTATCTAAACTGGACTTTTTAATTCAAAATTCCTTCTATTGGGGTTTTCTACTTCTGGCAATGTTCAAATCTCCTCCAACCACCCCACTGTTGTAGACTCTCATTTCAAAGTCTGTCATAACCTTGGCCACCTTGGTATAGAACGTTCCTGGTTATAATCTTTCACTCTGGAGTCTTGCATCTAAATATCTCTCTCTTCTTATCATTGCTATCCCTAGAAGTTCCACTCACTGTTAGGAGTCCTTCTGTTAACAAGAGTTTTAAATTATTTTAGCCAGCACATAAAATTGCAAATGAATCCTGCTTGAAAGAGATGTTTCTTGCACCCAAACTGTTGAACACAGAACCAAACCCTGGGACCTACCCAACCCCTATAATTAGCCTCTTGTTGACACTTTGCTATTTTATTGTTCATCTCCCAGGCGCCTTGGTCACTTGATCAGTGACTGGAGGCCAGGTAGTTTGCCAGAAAACACCTCATAGAGAAACTTAGTTCTTAAAGGCACATGACATAAAATATAGTATTTTTTTTTCCAAAAGCACATGGCCATCTCAGTATATGTAGGTGATTTGCCTGTAGAAGCTGGGATTATGTAGAAGTTGTGAGATGAGGGTGTCAGGTTTGCAGCAGTGGTGCATGTGTGAGGGTGAGTTGAAGCACATGAATGTTGGACATGAGTGCCAATGCTCACGATTGCTGCTGGGGGTGTGATGCTTTGAGTGGTGTGTGAGTTTGGTGGTACAGAAGGTAGGCGAAGACACCTGAAGATGCATTCACTAACCTTAATCAATCTTGTGAGTTCATTGCACTTTTTGTGGCAATGTAGCCAGGTCCATGGGGTCAGTCTCCTTGCATTGATCTTTGCAGTTACTTGCTCCCATTCACTACACAGTGTATGCCTAGAAAGCCTCAAAATCGACTGAAGAAACAAATGTCTCTTCTCCTTGCTGCCTCCTGGTCTGAGGTCTCCAGCGTTGCTTTGGATAACATATGAATCCTCTTTCTGGTCTGCTGTTTCATTATTGCTCTTCCTTCCTTATGAGAAAAACTTACAGAGACATCCAGAATACACCTTCTTTAAGAGGTGCAAGTTGGCTTTAAGAACTGTGGAATAGCTTTATCCTGCACTAGTCTTGCACCAACCTGGGACCTTGCTGAGCAGGCTGTGTTAGTGCCAGGTTGCATGCAACAATTATGGTGATAAGTGGGTGACACAAAATCTGCCTGTAGCACCTCGATCGAATTTAGAATAATCCTGTATCGTGATACCTGTGTCTAAAAACTGGCCATATCTAAGTTTTACCCAAGATCCTTGTTCATTGAGCGATTTGTGCCAATAGTGATTTCTAACACCAGGTCACATGAAAGGAATAGTTTATACAGATAATGATAAAAATGTGAGTATAGAAGAAAGATTAGATTTTCATATTGAATTTTAACAGACACTCATGTCAAAGCAATTTTTTTTTAAATGAGTCTGTTTTGCTTTTCAGTCATGATATAAAATAATTTTTAAAAGCTTGTCATATGAGGCATGATATAAATATGTCTGGATGTCCCAAAGCGCATTGTAATAAATGTTACACTTTTGAAGTGTAATCACCATGTTATGGTTAGAAAATTGACAAAATCTCAAATTGTAATAAAGGGAGAGGTGGTAATGTGCCCAGTTGATGATGATTGAATATTTGGCACGGCCACAGCCATGTGTCTCAATGCAACCCAACTGTAAACAGCTGCAATATCACTGACAAAGCCAATATGGTGACATACAGGCACAGTGCCATCTCGCAGCAGCCTAGGAGTTAAAGTGCTGACTCGAAGGAAGGAAAATTATTGCAAATATTGCAGGATGGCACAGTGGTTAGCACTGCTGCCTCACAGCGCCAGGGACCCAGGTTCGATTCCCGGCTTGGGTCACTGTCTGTGTGGAGTTTGCACGTTCTCCCCGTGTCTGCGTGGGTTTGCTCCAGTTTCCTCCCACAGTCCAAAGATGTGCAGGTTAAGTGGATTGGCCATGCTAAATTGCCCCTTAGTGTCAGGGGGACTAGCTAGAGTAAATGCATGGGGCTATGGGGATAGGGCCTGGGTGAGTTTGTGGTCGGTGCAGACTCGATGGACTGAATGGCCTCCTTCTGCACTGTAGGATTCTATGACAAAGACTGAGAAAAAAGAAGTGCAGTTTCACATCTAATATCTCCTTTCAGATAATGTGAATTCCTCGGCCATGACTGTTTCTATCATTATTTACTTGCGCTGCAAAACTGAATCTTATACTTTGTTTCTTTTCAGAGAATGTTTTAATCAACATGTCTGTAAATATTAACAAATATTCACTTTTCTAACGCTAATAAAAGCTTAGTCTGTTTTTTTTCCACATTGACACAGTTTCATTTGAGTTCTGCACTGAAATCTGACACAGATGGCTGTGCAGCTGCTTTTCATCGAATCAGGTATTTACAGGATTAGAAACCCTGCTTTTGTTTAAGCTGCCCCATCAATTATGCACAAATGATGTTATTTTCTGTGATTGGATATATACTTTAATTAACAGCTTTGTCAACAACTTCTGGTTTTAAATACAATCTTTTTTAAAAAGAAACCTTCATTTATAACTCTTTAAACCAGAATTACTTTGAGAAGTTTTAGAGTGAAAGTGTGCTTTTATCCTGGAACATCTGAAGTCATGGGCAGGCCAGGATTTAATGGAGCATACCAGAGAGAGCATATGGCAGAGTGCTGGAGGAATCAGACTGGAGTACCTGCTTGCGACTCTCAGAGTCAGGAAAACTGTTCCCAAATTAGTGGGGGTTGGGAAGGGGCTGTCATGTGAATCCTGCCTGCAAAGGACAGGATGTCAATTAGGTTAATTAATAAGCCGCTTAAAGCAAATTATCCCTGAGCCCACCAGAGTTTAATGGTGGCTCAGAGATATAATAGCACTTGCAAGCTGGGGCTTGTGAAGACCACCCAGCAAATCCTGTTGGCCAGGTTTGCCTGCCACCTGTGAGAGGAGGTTTCTCATTGACAGTGTCTGTTCAAGCAGCCTGACATCAGAAAGTGAGGGTGGGGGTTGGTGCTGAAAGCTACCTACCAACCCTTGCATCTGATTCCTCCACCCACACTCACTACCTCCCTGCAACCTATCCTACCCCTTTCACCTGTCTCCAGGGACCCAACAATGATCCCTGATGAAGGAACACTCCCAATGGTGCTGCTAGCGATGGAGAGCTGCCATTTGCTGATTGACTGGCAGTTTTGTGATTGTAAAACCCCAGTTAGCATCAAAGTAGGACAGAGCTGGAGGAAATGCAATTAGAGAGAGGAAATAGGGGAAACTATTTTTTTATTCATTCATGGGATGTGGGCATTGCTTGCTAGACCAAAATGTATTGCCCACCCTAATTCTTCTTGAGAAGGTGATGATGAACTGCCTTCTTGAAGAGCTGCAGTCCATTTGGTGTAAGTACACCCACAGTGCTGTTAGGAAGAGAGTTCCGCGATTTTGACAGTGAAGGAATGGTGATATATTTCCAAGTCAGGTTAATGAGTGGCTTGGGGGGGAATTTGCAGGTGGTGCTGTTTCCATGTGTCTGGTGCCCTTGTCCTTCTACATAGTAGCAAACATGGGTTTAGAAGGTGATGTCTAAGGAGGCTTGGTAAGTTCCTGCAGTGCATCTTGTAGATGGTACACACTCCTGCTGCTATGTGTTGGTTGTGGAGTGAGTGAATGGTTGTGAGTAGGATGCCAGTCAAGTGGCCTACTTTGTTCTGGATGGTGTCAAGTTTCTTGAGTGTTGTTGGTGCTGCACTCATCTAGGTTGTAACTGTGAAGCATTCTTTTTGCCCTGTTTTGGGTCACAGTTCATGCAGGATAGAATATCTCGGACTTTTATAGCACAAAAAGAGGCCCCTTAGCCTAACATGTCTGAGCCAGCCATCGAGCACTATTCTAATCCCATTTTCCAGCACTTGGTCAGTAGCCTTGTGTGCTATGGTGTTTCAAGTGCTCATCTGAATGTTTCTTAAATGTTGCAAAGATTCCTGCCTCTACCACCCTTTCAGATAGTGAGTTCAAGATTCCACCACTCTGGGTGAAAAAGTTTTCCCGCAAATCCCCTCTAAATTTCATGCCCCTTTATCTTAAATCTATGCTCCCTATTATTGATTCCTCTATTGAGAAAAGCTCCTTCCTACCCTCTATCTATGTCACTCATAATTTTGTACACCTCGCTCAGGTCCCCCCTCAGCCTTCTCTGCTCTAAGGAAAACAACCCCAGCCTATGGGCGGCATGGTAGCGCAGTGGTTAGCACTGCTGCTTCACAGCTCCAGGGTCCCGGGTTCGATTCCCGGCTCGGGTCACTGTCTGTGTGGAGTTTACATGTTCTCCTCGTGTCTGCGTGGGTTTCCTCCGGGTGCTCCGGTTTCCTCCCACAGTCCAAAGATGTGCGGGTTAGGATGATTGGCCAGGTTAAAAAAATTGCCCCTTAGAATCCTAAAAAATGCGTAGGTTAGAGGGATTAGTGGGTAAATATGTGGGGGTAGGGCCTGGGTGGGATTGTGGTCGGTGCAGACTCGATGGGCCGAATGGCCTCCTTCTGCACTGTAGGGTTTCTATGATTCTATGATTTCTATCTAGTCTCTCTTATCTGAAAAGCTTCAGCCCAGGGAATATCCTTATGAATCTCCTCCATTTTCCTCTCTAATTCAATCACATCCTTCCTAAAGTGTGTGGACCAGAACTACACACAGTGGCCTAATAAGTGTTTTTATACAGCTCCATCATAACCTCCCTGCTCTCATATTCTAGGCCTCAGTATCCCACGTGCTCTCTTAACCACCTTATCTACCTGTCATGCTGCCTTTAGGGATCTCTGGACATGCACCCCAAGGTTTCTCTGGTCCTTTGTACTTCCTAGTGTCCTAATGTTCATTGTGCATTCACTTGCCTTGTTAATCCGACCAAAATATGGATTAATGCTGTTGGGATTTGAGCTCTATACTAAACCCAAGAATAAGACAATTCTTGTTGGGGGAAAAACCTTTCTGGTAAAAAAGACAGTCACTAATTTAGAATACAAACAGACAAGGTTGATTGGACAACAAAGATTAATACTTAACATTCCACTAGTCGAGGCATGGCACCATCCATTATTTTTCCCGTGGATCCCGGGACTTTGAGGGTCTTCTATTCTTCGTGATACATTGAACATGGTCTCTTAACTCATAACATTGAGATTTTAACTTGGTCAACTTATCTCTAACTTACATGCAAAAGGCCTTTGCAGCTTTAAGACTTTGACTCTAATTACCTCATCTACCTTAAGGTTGTAGCTTCCTATTTCAGAGGTACTTGTTGAATGCTTTTTTTCTCCCTCCCTCAAACTGAAAGACTTGACTGGTTTTTTTAACCCCTAACACTGGATTCTATAATGACCTGAATTCTTAAGACAGCCCTGACCTGGTGATAATTACCGTTAGTTACTTCTGGATTCTTATGGCAATCTCTAGTCTATAATAATTACCCTTTCACTGGTGATATCTTATACAGTTGCTAACTTCCTATCAAGTGCCCTTCAACTAACTCCTAATTTTCACTCCTAGCAAGAGTTCCTTAGCAAGTGTCCTCTGATAAATGCTATCCTCTGGCACGTACAAAGACCCATGGCAAGTGTCCTCTTTTTATACTCTTTTTGCAGGCAGTGTTTATAACATTCAGCCTATGTTGCACACCTGTGTCAAGGCCAACGGGAAGAATGTTTTTAGCTTCTTTACAGCAAACTAACCTGAACTTATACCCATTACTAACAATTCTAGCCAATAAGCACCACCATTTTGGTTTCTGTATACTGCTAATGCTGGACTCACTGGAGCCCCAATGTGCAAATTTGGGCAACTCCACATGTTCATTCTTAGAGCTATATTACAGCATTTTGGCCAACTTAAAGCCTTTGTAACAGCATACCAATAATACATACAAATTAAGGTTTTTCATCTCTAAGTTTATGTACCGAGTAGTTTGATAACTTAAGCCTTACTAATTACATAAATGTATTAATGAAATGAAGTCTAACAATGCTAACTTGATTTATTTTCAAGCTGCAGAGACCAATATTGTCTGATAAATTGAAGATATTAGTGTGGAACATGTAAAAGGCCAGTGTATATTCAATACAAAATGAGTAGAGTAATTCTGTCCAGCAGTATCCTGGATTACTGAATGGATAAGAATTAATTCCCTGATATTTCAGGTTGATCAAAGTAGTTGGAACTATTGATTTATGAAGCCGATCAAATCAAAGACCAATGGATTACGGACAAAAAGAAAGGCTTTCATTTATATGACATGTTTCATTACCGCAGTCTCAAGGCACTTTACAGCTGATGAAGTACTTTTGAGGTGTAGTCACTGTTGTAATTTAAGAAATGCGGCAGCCAATTTGGACACAACAAACTTGCACATACAGCAATGTGATAATGACCAGATAATCTGTTTTTGTGACATTAATTGAGGGATAATTATTGGCCAGGACATCAGGGATGGAATATTTTACATCCACCCAAGCAAGTAGACAATGCCTCAGTTTAATGTCTGATCCAAAAGATAGCACTTCCAACATTGCAGCATTCCTTAGTACTGCACTCGATTGTCAGCCTTGATGCTTGTGCTCAACCCTGGAGTGGGACTTGAACTCAGAACCACGTGACTCCCAGGCAAGAATGCTAACGATGTAATCACAGCTGACACAACAAAGAATAGGTGAGACAGTGATATATTTGAGCCTAGGATTCCTGTAGATCCTCACATGGTTTGTCACTGTAAATGCAGCAAGAGTTTGGTCAGACACCCAAGAAGATAGTTTGAATAGTTGTTTTCAGCTGTTTGTGTTGTTTCCTTGGGATTTATGACAAGATCCCAATGGGATTTCAGGGCGATGACATTTTTAGCTTGAGACATTTAAAACTGAGAAGGAAAATTATAATATAGCATTGATTGTGTTGCATGTTGAATTTCACAGTAACTTCATTGCAGTTTTAATGTAAGCCTACTTGTGACTAATAAATAAATAAACTTTACTTTACTTTACTTTCACTTTTATTGGCTTTTGGTGAAGCGCACAAAAACCCCCATGAACATACAAACAAATTTCCTCTGAATAAAACACACAAAACGAACACACGCATTGCAAATTAGCATAATGTCATAGGTTAGAAAAAGATTGTATATTTTAGGAATAACTAAACAAAGGCAAACTGAATCAATATTCGCTCCCAATTATCAATTAATTTCGTTCTCGCAGCTAAAATTGTTTTGCCAGTGCTATCAGAATCCATATATATGCCATGTATAGCTGTTTCAGCCATATCGTATAAACATTACTGAGACCTGTTGTGCTCCATTAAATACTTTTGCCCAGATCAGCAGTAATCAATTATTAATTACATAATTTTTCACGTTGTTGCATATTTTGCTCATTTTCTGAAATTACTCAGCTGAATGACAAACTGTCAAGCAGGCTGCAGATTTGCTCTCGCCTGTTTTGTATTACTGTCCAAAGTTAATTTCACCCCCATGAAGGTTTCAAATGCCATAACATTATGAAAGTTTGTGCTAAATGTAACATTTAGAAAGAAACATTTACAGATGCAAAAATGCACACATGATCTAAATTCTGGGTTATTGCCAATGACCTCAAGGGTGTGGCACAAGATATTTTTGCCATTAATTTCCATGGGGTTTTTCTCAATCATCTATCATAATTTCTGTGGATCTAGCATGAGAGCTGAGGCAGAAGGTCGGGAGATGCCCAGTAATAATCCAACTTTCTTGTTCCCATGTGGCCTCTTTATAATTATCTTAAAATGCAAAGACTTGAGCAAGTTGTGTTTTTCCTGGAATTGATCAAGGGAGGTGAATTTCCAACAACCGATAAATCAGAAATAGATGTTGTACGCTTCTGAACTAACTAACAACTGGAATCACTGCCAACTCTTTTAGCAAAATTGCACCATCGTGCTCAGCAGAGTTGAAGGTAATTCACAATGTAGCGAGATTGTAGATATTTGAACAGGTCTGCAAGCTAGATACAAAGTTTGGGATTTTCTCTTTCATAAAATAATCTACACTATATACGAGATGAAAAAAAATTATACTTGATAAGTCAGCAGTTTTACAGTCTTCTGGTATAAACCATTTGTGTGAAAGATCACTATCATCATAGAGTGTTGTTATTTAACATAAATAATTCCTTTGGAGTACAGAATCAACGAGTGGCCACTGAAAAGGAGTGAGCAGATGTGCAAGGGTTGTGTTGGTTGTGCATTTGTTGAGAGCAAGAAGATGCAAAGTTTAAGTTGGATGAAGAGGTGAAATGTTCCTTGCACTGCCAAATTACAAGACTTCCTTTTCCATCTCACCTGTTCCAACATCACGTCCAGGAAGGCTTCTGAATTTTCCAGAAATATTTTCCAGAAATAATGGCAGCGATTCTCCCATTGCAACCCACAACTTTTCTGTTGGGTCGCAGTGGGAGATGCGCGTCTCCGGCCTTGAACAGGGATTTGCACATGCGGCAGGAATGCATGCGCATCTCCCAGAGCTGGAGAACAGTCGCCAGCCAGACCATGCTGGAAACTGGCCGGAAAGCAGATAAGTAATTTAAATCTTTTCTGCATGTATTTTAAATATGTATATGAGTTAATTATCGAGACCTGAAAGATCCCGATTGAATCTCCCACCCCACTGGGAGTACTTCATTCCGGCTGATTAACCATGGTTTGGAGGTAAGAGCCAAAGAATGGATATTGGGTGAGTGGGTTGGGGGGGGGGGGGGCTGTTTGGGGGGGGGGGGTTCTGCTCTTGAGTGGCATAACAAAGATAGGGAGTGGAAAGAAGGTTGGGGGAAAACTGGGATTGAGAGGCTAAGGGGGGTTGAGGGAGCATGGGGGGTAGAGGGGAGTGAGGGATAGAGGGGTTAGGGTGGAGTAAAACATCTGCAGAACTGGGCCACTCTCTCTCTAAATGGATATGGGTCTTTTAGCCTGCCTGCCATAGCATTGGCCAGCCTCCATCTCTACAGCAGCAGAGCATAATTAATTAGTTAATTAAAACACTAAGGATGGCAAGGCAGATTAAGTGTTGCAGCTGTAGTATGTGGGAGCTGGTGGACACCAGTTAGTGGCAAGCTTAGCTGCAGTAAGTGCTTGCAACATGAGGACTCCAGCTCAGAGTTAATGAGCTGGAGGCCAGGTTTTGGACTATGCAATGCATCAGGAGGGGGAAGGTTACCTGGGCACTTTATTTCAGAAGCAAGTCACACCCTGAGGCTAAGATCTTTTGATTTGGTCCATGGTCAGGGACAGGAGGGAGGTATGAGGGTCGGGAAGGCAGAATGGAGGGCTTTCAGCCTTTTGAATGGTTCAACAGGTTTGAGGATCTTGCAGTTTGTAAGGACAAGAGCAGGAGCTGCAGGATGGATTAATGAATTGACCTTGGCACCGTTGTGCAAGGAGCCGTTCAAGTGGGAGAGTAAATTGAAATGGCTAATCCACCTAACCTATACATCTTGGCACACTAAGGGGCAATTTTGCATGGCCAATCCTAACCAGCACATTTTTGGACTGTGGGAGGAAACTGGAGCACCCAAAGCAAACCCATGCAGATGCAGGGAGAACATGCAAACTCCACACAGACCAAGGCTGGAATCAAACCTGAGTCCCTGTCACTGTGAGGCAGCAGTGTGATGCGCGATTAATTCACTCGAGCTGCTAGATCGTACTCGGGAAATAAAGGCTTTTATTAGCAACAAGAATAGAGCATACAGCTTAACAATACAATCCTAGACTAAAGGGTCACTAGGAAGTGCAGTGACCTTTATACCCCTATAGGAAGGCGGAGCCAACCGGAGTGTACCACAGAACAACACCAACAGGTGGAACACCCAACCCTAACCCCAACAGCAAGAAGAGTAACATATGTACAAGTACCCATAGTGATAACCATCTATGGTTCAGTAACCATAGTGATAACCATCTATGGTTCACCACACAGTGCCACCCAAATATAATGATAGTAAAGGACAATATAATCAGGGAGATGGACACAGTTCTTTTGCAGCTGAATTGGAGTCCAGATAACAGTGTAGTCTGCCCAATGCCAAGGTTCAAGGCATCTGTTTAGCTTGGAGAGGTATTTGCAGTGGTAAGGGGAGGATCCAGTTGTTGTGGTCCATCTGGATACCAACAACATAGATAGATAGGAAAGAAGTCCAGCTAAAGGATTCTGAGCAGTTAGGGACTAGATTAAAAGGCAAAACCACAAAATTAATAATCTCTAGATGACTACCTGTGCCATGAACAAATTGGATCATAGAGTTGAATGCATGGCTCAAATATTGGTGAGGGAGAAGTGGGTTTTGATTCATGTGTACTGACATCAATGCAGGGGAAAGTAGGAGCTGTACCATAGAACATAGAACATAGAACAGTACAGCACAGAACAGGCCCTTCGGCCCGCGATGTTGTGCCGAGCTTTATCTGAAACCAAGATCAAGCTATCCCACTCCCTGTCATCCTGGTGTGCTCCATGTGCCTATCCAATAGCCGCTTAAATGTTCCTAAAGTGTCTGACTCCACTATCACTGCAGGCAGTCCATTCCACACCCCAACCACTCTCTGCGTAAAGAACCTACCTCTGATATCCTTCCTGTATCTCCCACCACGAACCCTATAGTTATGCCCCCTTGTAATAGCTCCATCCACCCGAGGAAATAGTCTTTGAACGTTCACTCTATCTATCCCCTTCATCATTTTATAAACCTCTATTAAGTCTCCCCTCAGCCTCCTCCGCTCCAGAGAGAACAGCCCTAGCTCCCTCAACCTTTCCTCATAAGACCTACCCTCCAAACCAGGCAGCATCCTGGTAAATCTCCTCTGCACTCTTTCCAGCGCTTCCACATCCTTCTTATAGTGAGGTGACCAGAACTGCACACAATATTCCAAATGTGGTCTCACCAAGGTCCTGTACAGTTGCAGCATAACCCCACGGCTCTTAAACTCCAACCCCCTGTTAATAAAAGCTAACACACTATAGGCCTTCTTCACAGCTCTATCCACTTGGGTGGCAACCTTTAGAGATCTGTGGATATGAACCCCAAGATCTCTCTGTTCCTCCACAGTCTTCAGAACCCTACCTTTGACCCTGTAATCCACATTTAAATTAGTCCTACCAAAATGAATCACCTCACATTTATCAGGGTTAAACTCCATTTGCCATTTTTCAGCCCAGCTTTTCATCCTATCTATGTCTCTTTGCAGCCTACAACAGCCCTCCACCTCATCCACTACTCCACCAATCTTGGTGTCATCAGCAAATTTACTGATCCACCCTTCAGCCCCCTCCTCTAAGTCATTAATAAAAATCACAAAGAGCAGAGGACCAAGCACTGATCCCTGCGGCACTCCGCTAGCAACCTGCCTCCAATCCGAAAATTTTCCATCGACCACCACCCTCTGTCTTCGATCAGACAGCCAGTTACCTATCCAATCGGCCAACTTTCCCTCTATCCCACACCTCCTTACTTTCATCATAAGTCGACCATGGGGGACCTTATCAAACGCCTTACTAAAATCCATGTATATGACATCAACTGCCCTACCTTCATCAACATAGGGATGGTCTTTGCCTGAACTGCGCTGGGACCAGTGTTCTGGCGAGGCATATAACGAGGTCAGTAGAGTGGGCTCTAAGACAAATAGTGGTAGCTGGGGATCATATGAGGGGGAAAGCGGTAAATGAAATAGAAATGACAAGCAGTAGAACAGGGTAGCAACATGGCTAATGATCACCAGAGTGTTGCAGGAAGGAACAGCATGTATAAACTTAGAGTGCAGCAGCAGATGAGGCCAGTGTTTGCGAGAATGTTAAAAAAAGGGAGAAGGAGGAAACATCCACGACTAACTAAGAAAATCAAGGATAATATCAAGCTGAAAGAAAGAGCATACCACACTGTGAAGATCAGTGATAGGTAGGAAGATTGATCAGATTTTGGAAAATAGCAAAGAAAGAAAGACTAACAAAAATGAGGGAGAATATAAAGTATGAGAAAAAGCTGGGTGGAAATATAAAAATTGTTAGAGTTTTATAGGCATTTAAGAAGGAAAAATATAACTAAAGTGTGTGTTAGTCCCATTTAGGGTGTGACCGGGCAATTAATACTAGGAAACATAGGAATGGCAGCAAACGGATGTCTTGTGTTTATCTTCACTGTGGAAGATACTGTTCTGACCAGGTTTGGTGAGGTGAGCTGACCTATCTCTTTGTCCCACTCCTAACAGAGTTTGAGTTTTTAAAACAAATTGTCAATTCAGTATGTACTTTCCTGTGTATGGCTCAGTGCAAGAATTAAGCCAACCAGATTCCTTCAGTTAACAAATAAGGAGTTAGTTTTATTACTAAAACTCACTGAGGTAAAGATACAGAAATTATTAACAAAAAAGTTTAAAAGATACAAAAATGTCCACCTTCCCACTAATGCAAAACACGCGCACGCATATGCACACAACTTCCCAGGCATGCACAAAAATAAATTAAACTTTACGGAGTATCAGCTATTAAAACTTGGCCAAATAAGAAAGGTGAAATCAGAAAAATTATTTGTGGATTGTCCAAAAGCTTGTTCATAGCTAGAGAACCACTTTCCAAGATGACTGCTGGTGTTTTGGTTTCTCTCTGCAGTCAAGGGTGGTTGATTTTCTTTCCTCACTGGCGTTGATTTGGAATCCTCCTTTAAGAGTTGTCAGCTTGCAGCACTGAGGTCTTCTGGTGTGTTTTCAAAACCATAAACAGGGTTCAGCATTTTTGGGGAGGTTTCTGAAAGAGAGGGTGTGGGACTATTGACTCCACTATCTGTTCGTTCAAATCCAATATATCTTTCACCCAAGGGATGGATCACCTGATCTCTCTCTGGCTTCATTCTGGGACTTATCTTAGCCAATGGCTGGGGTTCTCCCCAAAAAATTCTAAGTCCCCAGTTTGTGTGAAAACAAGGGCAACTCCCACCGATTCTTTTTTTTAGTGTGATTTTCAGATTGAATCTCCGACACTCTGTGCCTCACAGAGTGCCCTAGCGTGATTCCCTCTGAAAATCAGGGGATGGCCCATTCCCGCCAAGAGGCCGGCAGCATAGCACTGAATGGGCCACTGCGCATGCGCCGATTTGTCAGCGCCGAGATTGGCGCACGCGCAGTGGCCCCACACTGCCAACCTCCCGATTGTTGGCCTCCCGGACCTCCCTGGGCAAGCCCCAGTGGTTAGCACTGCTAACCCACGGCGCCAGGGACATGGGTTCAATTCCAGCCTCGGGTCACTGTCTGTGTGGAGTTTGCACTTTCTCCTTGTGTCTGCGTGGGTTTCCTCCGGGTGCTCCAGTTTCCTCCCACACTCCAAAGATGTGCGGGTTAGGTTGATTGGTCATGTGAAATTGACCCTTGCTGTCAGGGGGAAGAGCAGGGTAAATGTGCGGGGTTACAGGGATAGGGCTTGGGTGGGATTGTGGTTGGTGCAGACTTGATGGGTTGAACGGACTCCTTCTGTACTGTAAGTATTCTATGAGATCTTCTATTCTAAGCCCTGATGTGTGCTCCCACCCCAACCAGCCCTGATCTCCTCAACCCCCCCCAATCTCAACCCCCCCCCCCAATCCGGCCAGTCCCAATTACCCGGTTACACCGCCCCCGCCCCCCCACACCGCTCCCCCCCCCCCCCCCCCCCCGGCAGCCCTGACTCCTCCCAGCAGCCCCAACCCCCTGTCAGCCCCAACACTTCCCCAACCGGGATGGCCAGCCCTGATTGCTGTTTTCCATCCCTCTACCTGCGATCCCGAATGCAGAGTGGCAGTGGAACCCCTTCCACCCACCCATCGCCCACCCGCCTAATAAGCCCCCCCAGTAGGCCCCATTCCCCCCCTGACCCCACCCCTTGGCACTGCCCAATTCCCAGTGGGCAGTACCAAGATACTTGGGCATTGCCAGTTTTCCCCTTGGCATTGTCAGGGTGCCAGGCTGGCACTGCCCAAGGGGCACCCCCCTTACCCCTAACTCCCTATGAGGGACTCCATGGTCCCCTTCACTGTAACGAGGTTGGCCGCCATTTTCCCCATTACTGGGGAGCAGTTGTAAACCCCGCTGGAGTGAAACACTCCTGGTGGGTGAGGAGACACTAGCGACCCAGAGACTTCAGTCCCAGGTCCGCTAATGACATTAAAATCTCGATTTCATGTGCTAATCGGAAATCAGCGTGGAGCTGATTACTCTGGAAATCTTCAGCTGGGAGATGCACGGAGGCCCTGGCGTCCAGCGGGAAGTCCGCGAAATGGCCTCCACTGATGTTTCCTGGCCTGTTACCCCCATTGACTCCGAGAGCTCCACAGACTCTGTGTCTCCATAATAGGGCTGCTAGTCTTGACAAGTGGAATTTAGTAACTGGTATAGGGAAGTTCAATATAAATATATGTATATATAAAATACATATATCCAGCATGTGACAATACAAATATATATTCTACGTAGTACATCTTTGTGACAATACAAAAAAACATACCAAGCGTAGTTGAACATCGAGAGATAAAAGGGAGGGAGGTAATTAAAATAATCACATTCGAGCAAAGGTACTGGGAAAACTCCTACAGGCAAATCCTGTTTTTATCTAGCACCATTTTACCTGAAATGCCAGTTTTACGGAATGGAAGTGATTGGATTGTAAACTGACAATTGGCGCTGGCTCCTCTCAACCACATTGAATCACTTGAACACACACTTCCCTGTTCAATAGCTTGTGGAGGAAAGCAGTGAGAGTGGACTTTAAAGAAGCTCCTTTGCCTGTTGGTTAGAACATTTAGGAGCATTGACATACAGACGGAATTGGGCATAGAGGTCCATGGATCCCTGAAAGTGTCAAGATAGGTGGACAAGTGGTCAAGAAGGCATAAAGCATGCTTGCCTTCATCGGCTGGGGCATCAAGTATAAAAGTTGGCAAATTATGTTACAGCTGTAACATAACTTTAGTTCAGCCACATTTGGAATATTCATAGAAATCATAGAAACCCTACAGTACAGAAAGAGGCCATTCGGCCCATCGAGTCTGCACCGACCACAATCCCACCCAGGCCCTACGCCCATATCCCTACATATTTATCCACTAATCCCTCTAACCTACACATCTCAGGACACTAAGGGCAATTTTAGCATAGCCAATCAACCTGACCCGCACATCTTTGCACTGTGGGAGGAAACCGGAGCACCCGGAGGAAACCCACGCAGACACGGGGAGAATGTGCAAACTCCACACAGACAGTGACCCAAGCCGGGAATCGAACCCAGGTCCCTGGAGCTGTGAAGCAGCAGCGCTAACCACTGTGCTACCGTGTCGCCCCATATTGCATGCAGTTCTGGTTGCCACACTACCAGAAGGACATGGATGCTTTGGAGAAAGTGCAAAGAAGGTTTACCTGGTCTGGAGAGTTTTAGATATGAGGAGAGGTTGGATAAACTCAGATTGTTTTCACTGGAAAGACAGAGGCTGAGGGGCGACCTGATAGAAGTCTACACAATTATGAGAGGCATAGACAGGCTGGATAATCAGAGGCCTTTTCCCTGGGTGGAAGGGTTGACTACAAGAGGATACAGGTTTAAGGTGAGAAATGGTAAGTTTAGGGGAGATGTGCAAGGAAAGCTTTTCGCACAAAGGTGGGTGTCTGAAACACACTGCCAGTGGAAGTGGTGGAAGCAGGCACATTAGCAACGTTACGTTCAAGGTGTATCTTGATAGACACATGAACGGGAGGTGAACAGAAGGATAGAAACCACCTATCGGTGCAGGCTTGGTGGGCTGAAGGGCCTGTTCCTGTGCTGCATTGTTCTTTGCACTTAACAGGAATGAATCCTTGGAAGAGGTTTTCTCTAAGCACAGGCAGATCTCTGAGGTTTAAAGACAGGGACAAATTGGCCAAGTGTAGTTGGGGAAACAAGAGACTGGGAAATTAATGGGTCTCCATCTGCCCCCACCTCCCCCCCCCCCCCCCCCCACGTGCTCTGTAGCTGCTGCCTCCCCAGTCACAGTAGGAGCTGTCTCCCTGAGAGTCCATACTGCCGAGAGCCAGAACTGCCATATCCTTGCACATATCCATAACCACCGCCTCCCTGCTTTCTCTTGACCCAGCTGGATCTGCCGCACACCAAGGGATTTTCTTTTGTTCACCTCAAGCACATCCCTGGCATCCTCTGGGTTTTGAAAATGCTAAAGCTGAAATGGCAAGACACCACAGCTACGGTTCTCAACAGTATGACTCTTGGGAATACAGTTACTACCAGGGCCAGTGACGTTGAGTCCTGGCCTTGTTCTGAGATCAAACCTCCTCCCTTTCAGTTGCAGGTGCTTTTTTTTATTGTTTAGGGCAGAGATGGAGATCAGTTATTTCCCAGCCTCATGTTCCCCCAGGTAGATTATCATTGGCCAATTGGTCCCTGCCCATGCACCAAAGTGAAATGCTGGCAGCTGCTGATCCATCCAGGGTGAATAATATCAGTTTTAAGGAAAAGCCTTTCTTACAGAATGAATTCAGCCCCAAGCCATTCTGAAAAACGGGTTTTGCCTGTAGAACTAAATGTCAACAAGTCCCCTAGATGGCTTGCACCTTTGGTTCTGACAAGAGTGCGTGCAGAAATAGTAGATGCATTGGCTGTGATCCTCCAAAGTTCCCAAGATTATGGAAAAATTCCAGCGGATTTGAAAATTGCTACTGCAATTGCTAAATCTACGCTTAACAATAGACCAGCTAGCTTAACAATTGTCATAGACAAAATGATAGAATCCATTATCAAGGACTTAGTGAAACGTATAAGATCCAAAAGGAATCTTAACAGGATCAATGTTGAGAGGATGTTTTCCTTTGTGGGGGAGTTTAGAAGTAGTGGTCACAATTTAAAAATTAAGACTGAGATGAGGAGAAATTTGTTCTCTGAGGATTGTCAGACTGTGCAATTTTCTACCTCCAGAGAGCTGTGGAGGTTGGGTCATTAATTGTATTCAAGGTAGGGTTAGATATATGCTTGATTGATAAGTTATTCAAGGTAATGGGGGATAGATAGGAATGTAGAGGTGTGGCCATAATGACTTATCGAATGGCAGAGCAGGCTCGAGGGGCTGAATCACCCACTCCTGCTCCTAATTCTTATGTTCTTCTGTAAGGGGGTTGAGCAGAGTTGCTCTTGCAGAGTGCCAGTGCAGATAAGAGGGGCCAAATGGTCACCTCTGTGCTGTAACCATTCTAAGATTCAATGAGAACCAAACAATAGTGAATGCAACCAATCTTTAAGGGGCACACGCCCACTCTAAATAAAGTCTTAAAGTCCCACCACTAATTGAACATAGAACAGTACAGCACAGAACAGGCCCTTCAGCCCACGATGTTGTGCCGAGCTTTATCTGAAACCAAGATCAAGCTATCCCACTCCCTATCATCCTGGTGTGCTCCATGTGCCTATCCAATAACCGCTTAAATGTTCCTAAAGTGTCTGACTCCACTATCACTGCAGGCAGTCCATTCCACACCCCAACCACTCTCTGCGTAAAGAACCTACCTCGGACATCCTTCCTATATCTCCCACCATGAACCCGATAGTTATGCCCTCTTGTAACAGCTCCATCCACCCGAGGAAATAGTCTTTGAACGTTCACCCTATCTATCCCCTTCACTATTTTATAAACCTCTATTAAGTCTCCCCTCAACCTCCACCGCTCCAGAGAGAACAGCCCGAGCTCCCTCAACCTTTCCTCATAAGACCTACCCTCCAAACCAGGCAGCATCCTGGTAAATCTCCTTTGAAATTTTTCCAGCACTTCCACATCCTTCTTATAGTGAGGTGACCAGAACTATACACAATATTCCAAATGTGGTCTCACCAAGGTCCTATACAGTTGCAGCATAACCCCACGGCTCTTAAACTCCAACCCTCTGTTAATAAAAGCTAACACACTATCTTCACAGCTCTATCCACTTGAGTGGCAACCTTCAGAGATCTGTGGATATGGTTCCCAAGATCTCTCTGTTCCTCCAGTCTTCAGAACCCTACCTTGGACCCTGTAATCCACATTTAAATTAGTCCTACCAAAATGAATCACCTCACATTTATCAGGGTTAAACTCCATCTGCCATTTTTCAGCCCAGCTTTGCTTCCTATCTATGTCTCTTTGCAATCTACAACAGCCCTCCACCTCATCCACTACTCCACCAATCTTGGCGTCATCAGCAAATTTACTGATCCACCCTTCAGCCCCCTCCTCTAAGTCATTAATAAAGATCACAAAGAGCAGAGGACCAAGCACTGATCCCTGTGGCACTCCGCGAGCAACCTGCCTCCAGTCCGAAAATTTTCCATCCACCACCACCCTCTGTCTTCGATCAGATAGCCAGTTACCAATCCAATCGGCCAACTTTCCCTCTATCCCAAACCTCCTTACGTTCATCATAAGCCGACCATGGGGGACCTTATCAAACACCTTACTAAAATCCATGTACATGACATCAACTGCCCTACCTTCATCAACACACTTAGTTACCTCCTCAAAAAATGCTATCAAATTTGTGAGGCACGACTTGCCCTTCACCAATCCGTGCTGACTATCCCGGATTAATCCGCATCTTTCTAAATGGTCGTAAATCCCATCCCTAAGGACCTTTTCCATCAATTTACCAACCACCGAAGTAAGACTAACCAGTCTATAATTACCAGGGTCATTTCTATTCCCTTTCTTAAACAGATGAACAACATTCGCCACTCTCCAGTCCTCTGGCACCATCCCCGTAAGAGTTTTAACAACACCAGATTAAAGTCCAACAGGTTTATTTGGACAGTGAGGACCCAAAGATCAAAGCCAAAGGCTCTGCAATCTCATCCCTTGCCTCCCAAAGAATCCTAGGATATATTTCCTCAGGCCCAGGGGACTTATCGACCTTCAGTTTATTCAAAACTGCTAGTACATCCTCCCTCCGAACATCTACCTCCTCCACCTATTAGCCTGTAACACCTTCTCTTCCTCAAAAACATGGCCCCTCTCCTTGGTGAACACTGAAGAAAAGTATTCATTCATCACCTCTCCTATCTCTACTGACTCATAGAAACATAGAAAAACTACAGCACAAAACAGGCCCCCCGGTCCCACAAGCTGTGCCGAACACATCCCCACCCTCCAGGCCCACCCATAACCTCCATCCCACCAAGTCCCATGCACTCATCCAGGAGTCCTGAAAAAGACCCCATCCAGTCCGCCTCCACCACCACCGACGGCAGCCAACTCCACCCGCCGTGCGAAAAACTCCCCCCCAACATTTCCTCCGTACTCCATACACAAGTTCCCACTACTGTCCTTGACCGGCCCTAACCTCACCCTGGTCATTCTTTTATTCCTCACATAAGAGTAAAAAGGTTTTCCTTGATCCGACCCGCCAAGGACTTCTCATGCCCCCCTCCGAGCTCTCCTAAGCCCCTTTTTCAGCTCATTCCTTGCTAACTTGTAACCCTCAATCGAGCCATCCGTGGATTAAATTGCGCTGAAATAAGTGCATGAATTTTCCAATCAGCCACAGATTGGTTGAGAAACCCATTTGTCCAATTCAAATGAGACTTAGGAAAGGAAAAAGTGAGGCAAAGTTGGCTACATCCCGCTGTCCCTCCACTTTTTTCTGAAGGGCGCCCTGGGCACTGCAGGCAGTTACGTCTGAACTGTGACATCTCGCAATAACGAGAAATTATTGAAACAATGGGCTGCATGTTATGTGCCTTTGCTGAGCTTGTTTTTGGTAGGGACAGCAGGTAAAATAGGGTGAGTGCCCACTCCAATACTTTCCTGCCCAACATTGAGCTCACCCCTATAATATAGCAGGGTTGGGTGGGTGCCGAAACTGGCAGTTTGCCCACTATATATAAATAGATGATCAAGGATCAATTGGGCTTGTTAACAAGCAATTGACTCTGATAATAAGCTGCCCAGGCTATAAAACAGTTGGCGTGGGCAGTCGGATGGGAATGGGCAGGCCTTTTTTTAAAAAATAATTTACAAAGGGCAGGGAGGAGGAACAGGAGTATGATCTTCGGAGCGTGCCCTTTGCAGATCAGGGGGGTAGCTCCCCTAAGATAGTACCCCCCCTTCCTATCCATTAAACACTCCATTAAACAGACCACCCCCACCCCATTCCTTCCCCGCCCCCCACTCCCCCCCCCCCCCCAACCCCTCCCTAAACTTCCCAAATCCTTCCTGCCCTTGACTCACCTGGCTGCAAGATCCAAGGGCCGCCTTGGGCCTGCTTACAGTCCTAGCAGTGCCCACTAATGTGCCTTTGGTACTGCCGGGATTGATGGAGCTTCCAGCCAATCCAATTGACTTGGTGTGGAGTGGGTCAGCTCCACACTGACTTTGCCTCCAGGGAGGCAATCCACACCCGCCCCCCCCAACAACTCCCCCTCCGCACCCTCCCCCTCCCCTCCCAACCCTCCATAATATTCTGCCCCAATGTTTCTTCCGTAATTATCTTGTCTAAACATACTAAGGACATTATATTACTAACTTGGGTCAATTTTCTTAACCTTTGGACTCACAAAAGTCTTTGGTGTCAAAACTTCCCAAAATTTGAGGAATTTCTGTTTCCTTTATGAATAGTCCTTAAAATGTAGTAAAGGCTGAATTCCTGTTCTCTAATTGGGTTGGTTTGCTTCTGGTCACAAAAGTAAATAATAATCCTCTTCATCCAAGAATGTGTAGGGAAATATTAACAGATTCTTGTCTGGCTGACATTTGACCCAAATAAATCTGAGTGATTTCCTGCAGTTTAAACTATTTCCTTTGTTGCTTTGGATCTTCAATTACTCTCTGTTCAATAGGTGCTGCGAGGCACACTTAGAAACCTTTTCTTTTCAGTTAAAAAAAACAGTTTCCTCTACTTTTTACTGACGTAGCCATTGGGCTTGAAATTATGCCATGAGATATTCATATGAGAGTCTTTTGGTCTAATATTTCTCTCTCCACTATTTTAAAAGAAAGCAGTCAATTTTTCTGCTAAAATTGCAGAAAGAGACATTTCAGATAAACCCGTTCATGTTCAGACACTAGCATTTACAGCATCCTGGGAGTCACCATTGACCAGAGATGAATAACTCACCTCCTGACTCCCCAAAGCCTGTCCACCACCTTTAAGGCACGAGTCAGAAGTTTGATGGAATACTCTCCACTTGCCTGGATGAACACAGCTCCAACAACACTCAAGAAGATCGACATCGTCCAGGGCAAAATAACACGTTTGATTGGCACCACAACCAGCACCTTGAATGATCATTCACTCCATTATCGACGCACAGAGGCAGCATTGCAGCAACTCAAGGTACCTTCGACAGTACCCTCAAAACCCTCAGCCTCTACCACCTAGAAAGACAAGGGCAGCAGGCATGCAGGCCACAGTTATGTGCAGGTTCCTCTCCAAATCACACACCATTCTGACTTGAAACTATGGCAGAATTTTCCCGGAGTCATAGCGGACAGGACAGGACCATGCAAAGGTCCATTGACCTCAGGTGGGATTTTCCGGGTCTTGGGGTGAGTGCAGCTGGAAAATCCAACCCTAGATCACTGTTTCTTCATTGTTGCTGAGTCAAAATCCAGGATCTCCCTTCTTAACAGCACAGTGGGTGTACGTAAGCTACATGGACAGCAACGATTCAAGAAGGAAGCTCACCACCACTTTCTAATGGGCAGTTAGGGATGGGCAATGAATGCTAGACCAGTAACATCCACATCTGGTGAAAGAAATTAAATAAAACAATAATTTCAACATCATTGTACTTTAGTAAGATTGTGCATCGCCTTTAATTCATAGTTTTCAAATTCTAGCATTAATAAGATTTAGTGTAACAATGTACTCTCAATGTTTTACATTATAAAATGCTTTAAGGATTAAAATCAAAATAGAAGAGTATCATTGATAACTACAATGAAATATAATTAACTGTATCAAAAGTTGCACAGTGAATATCCACTGGAAGTCTGCCGTGCAGGCAGATTATGACATTCGTCAGCATGCGTTCAGCAGTAAGGCCACTCTCCCGTACCAGTGCCATTTATAGGGATCATCAACTATTGACATTTTGACATGATTAGCAGGCCTGGGATCGTAGTCTCTGGACCCACTAATGACCCTCCGCGCCACCACCAGGAGAGGTTCCCATCAGCGGGGTTTGCAACTGCACCCCACCAATGGAGAACAGGCGTGTTCACCCTGCTGGTGGGGACAGCGGCCACTAAGGCCCCTCTGAGAGGATTGGAGCAGAGGGGGTGCCGCTTGGGCAGTGCCAGCCTGGCACCCTGGTACTGCCCACCAGGCACCGGGCAGTGCCAAGGGGGCGGGCCAGCGGGAGACAGGGCATACTGGAGGGCAGGGCTTAATGGGGTATTTATTGATAGTGGTGGGGGGGATCTGGTGCCACTCTGCATTGGGATTGGATAGGGAGGGAGTGAGGGGGCAATCGGGGCTGTCCATTGGCAGGGGGGGCCAGGGCTGATTGTGGGGGGGTGGGGTCAGGGCTGGCCATCGGGGGGGGGGGAGATCGGGGCTGACCCAGGGGGTCCGGTGAGCCAGTGAATGGGAGGGGGGGGGGGGCGTCGTGAAGGCCAATGATCGAGAGGGGTTTGGGAGGCCAGCGATCAGGAGGGAGGGATTAGCGATTGGGAGGCCGACGATGGGGGGAGCTGGGGTGGGTGGGTGGGTGGATGGGGGGCGGGGGGAGTGCTCATGCACCGATCTCCCCACTGACAGATCGGCACATGCGCAGTGGCCCGCTCAATGCGCTGATTCTGGTCTCTCCAGTGGAATGAGGCTCCCCCCCCGCCTCCATTTACCGGTGTGTATCCCTCTGAGGCACTCTTTGGAGCCCAGAGTGTCAGAGATCTGTTCAGATTTGTACATTCCAAAAACAAGCGGGGAAATCTCCTATTTTCCCACCCATTGAGCACCTAGATTTTTTGGTGGGAGAATCGTGGCCTACATTGCCAGAGGCTGTGAAACTTTATGCTTGTGACCACTTCAAAGCTAGAGCTGGAGGCCATTATTCTTTTATGGAATGTGAACATTGCTGGGAAGACTTGCATTTGTGACCCATCCTTAATTGCCTCTGAAAAAGGTGGTGGTGAGCTGCCTTCTTAAACAGTTGCAGTCTATCTGGTGTAGGTTCACCCACAGTTCTGTCGGGAGCCAAGTTTCAGGATTTTGACCAACTGACAATGGAAAAAAAGGCAAAATAGGTGCAAATCAGGATGGTGTGTGGCTTTGAGGGAACTTGCAGACGGTGCTGTTCCCATTCATGCTGCCCATGTCCTTCTAAGTGGTAGGGGTTGCAGGTTTGGAAGATGCTGTCAAAGGAGGCTTGGTGAGTTGCTGCAGTGTATCTTATATATAGTACTGCTTCAGTTGTGGAGGGAATGAATGTTTAACATGGTGGATTGGCTGCTATTCAAGTGGGCTGCTTAGTCCTGGATGGTGTCAGACTTCTTGAATGTTGTCGATGCTGCACTCATTCAGGCAAGTGGAGAGTATTCCATCACACTCTGACTTGTACCTTATAGATGATGGACAGGCTTTTGTTCTCAGGAGGTGAGTTATTCTCTGCAGAATTCCCAGCTTCTGACTTGCTCTTGTAGCCACAGCATTTATCTGGCTACTCCAGTTAAGTTTCTAGTCAATGGTAACTCTTAGAATGTTGATGATGGAGGATTCAGTGGTGTAATGCCATTCTATGCCAAGGTGATAGTTAGATTCTCTCTTTTTAGTCATTGACTGGCACGTGTGTGTTGCAAATGTTATTTACCACTTATCAGCCAAAGTCAGAATGTTGCCTGGGTCTTGCTGCAACATCTCGCATTCTTTGGAACATAGGAACAGGAGTAGGCCATTCAGCCCCTTGAGCCTGCTCCGCCATTCAATGAGATCATGGTTGAACCTTTCTTTGTGCCACTGATTATCATAGTATCTGTTTGTCCTCAATGCAAAAAATAAAAGCCACCACAAAAACATTTCAAACCAAATTTATATATGAAATAACACCATATTGTATATGGAAATTAACCCTTTGTGCATTCCCTTAGTGATTGTCTCCTTTGTGCCTTTGCCTATCTCAGTGTTCCTAAATGGTGCTGTCCCACTGGTCGCAACATGGCTGATGGAAAGCTCCTGATTCCCAGTCAGGAGAGACTGCAGATGGCTTGGAGGAGGACCTTGGGCAGCTCCAAATCTAAAAGTTCCATTTGCAGACTGCTTGGTTTTGGCATAGGTGGCAGCTAGCTGGTTGACAGTGAAAAAATAAGGGCACTGTAGAGTGGCAGGAATGGGAGTATGAATACTCTGTTCCTGAGAGAGTGAACTACAATTTTACACTCCCTAGAGTCCCTGCCATTCCCACATGTTGGCACCTCAGCAATACTCGTAAATTGCAAAGGTAATTGTAAGTTGGCCATCAGATGCTGCATCATGGTTGGGTTCAGAAGTGTGTGAATTGAGCTTATCATTAGTTCCATTCTGAAAAGAATGGGCTCCAAACTCTGCACAAAGCCCTTTACCAAGTTGGTGCTGGACTCCTCCATGCTCCTTTGTATTGATCACAAGCTTTCTGCAGGACAGGTTTACCAGAGCACTCAGGATTTTGTTGTGAACAACATTCGACTGCAGGCTGCTCCAAGGAAGTGCTTAGCTGAAGGATTGGTGTGCATCCTCACCCTCTGATATTCTGGCACCCTTGCATTCTTGTCCCCTGCAGCCCATTCTTACCAGTGTCTTACCATGTGTAGATGTGTTTATTCTCCAATACACATATATTATCATAAATTGAACTGGTGGCTGCGAGTGTGAAATCAAATGATGGTGATGTCTTCGTAATCACTCTCTTCTTGCTGGTCCTCCACTGCCTGGCCAAGATATCTTGGATATCTGGAAAGAAAAAGGCACAAAGATAAGTCATCAAACTTCTTGTGGAACAACATTGCAGTCCTCAGAGACTTGGCTCTTGGTATTAACCTCCTTGATTACCTGCTCCCATTGCCTATAGAACACGAGCATGGAGGGCCACTTGGCCATCTTCAGGTACAGGTCATCTATCCTAGTTTCCAGTTCTTCCATCAAGGGCTGCAATGCAGTCTCCAAATCACTTGGTACCTGCTGACTCCCCAGTTGCGCCATTCTTCAATGTTTCCCAGGTCAGATTCACTTATTGCAGGACTGCTCCAGCACAATAACGCACCTTCCCTTTAAGAGGTGCATGTTGAATAGGTGCTAGTAAATTACAATTTTGGGCCTACTGTTGCTTGCAATTGGTGCTGAGTGCACAAAGCACTCATTCAAATGAACAGGCAACATGAATTTGGCGTCCAGCCTGCATTACATGAATAGGCTGGGTTAATTGTGCTTTGTGATCTTTGCACTAGCATACAAGAATTATACAGTTTAGACAACAATGTCCACTAAGCATGACTCATACAATATATATGTTTCACCTCACCCTCACCATTAGCACTGCTGCAAGTTTCAACAATTACTCCTGTTAATAAAACATGTTTGACTATGCTGCGGAGGATTATGCTGGGATATGTGAATTTATTAACATTCAACAATTCAAAGCTTGAATTTGAAAGGCCAACACTGTTAAATAATCAACGCCATTTATTGCCATTTTCCTCCTTTTTCAGACTTCTTCCTCACTTAAATTGCAGGCTCTCAACAGCAAATAATCGCTCCATATCATCAAACTTGTAATGTAGCCCAACCTGCTCACTGATCAGTTGGGAACTGTGAAGATTGTAAGGCTACAATTGTAATTGTAATTGCAATTGTAAGGATTGTTTAGCTACATCTTCATTTTTTATTCCATATATATTTAACCAAATTCAACTGAAAGTGAAAAAAAAAATTAGGTCAAAGGTATAGTGCTGGCTAAACTCCTTGGAAGCCCTGCGTTAATAGTAAAGCTAATGATGAAGTCATTTCTTTGTTGGTCCATCAAGTACAACAAAGGCAAGCTTGTTGGTCTGACCGTCAAGTGTCAAGCTTTTAAGCTGACAACTAACTGAGGCTACAAAAGGTTAATTCAGTCGAGAGAAGATTCAGATAATTATCTTGGACTCCACAGATAGAAACTCTAGTATTACATAAAACTTATTAAATCAAACTGAAGCATGTGCAATCTGCAAATTGGTTCCATATACCACAGCTAAAATTTGCAAGTGATAGCCCACATCAATGGTGTTCATTATAACATTATCTAGGAAGAATGGATTGTAGATATACAGAAGCTGAATCTGCTAAAATTGTAAAAGCATACATATGTACTTGATTATTCAGTTATTAGATGATCCATATATACCAAATAAGTCCTAGATTCAATCCCCAATCTGAACTGAGTTAGCTCATCCCAGCGAGGGCACAGTAGGGGGGTGATAATGTTTGACCTTGATGCCCTTGGTGAGGGAGAGGAAAATCTGCTGGGTTCCCAGTCCTAATTGCTATCAAATGACTGCACATCACTTTGGTTTTCAGGAATTTATTTGTATTATATCCTGAAGTCTAGAACAAACTTTAATTTCTTTATTTATTGCTAAATTAGTTAGTTACTAATCTGGCTATAATTTGGCTTCTCAAGGACAATTGGGGATGGGCAATAAATACTTGTCTAGCCAGTAACGGCCACATCCCATGAATGATTTTTTAAACATCGGTGAAATTCTAAAGGATTAGATTGTTTTCCTCTGTTATAGTGGTGTTGTCATTTTTACCTTCAAAGTCGTATTTGGATTTACTCAATTAAACTGGGGCAGATTTTAGTTTCAGTAGATGTCAAGATAATATTATCCTATGATGCAGTAATGTTAATCAAGCACAGACATCAATCTAAATGTTACCTTCTGTCAAAGCTAACACAAATCAGCTGGTGGCCACGCATGCTTGGAAGCATAGTTTCCTCTCGTGCAGGATGTGATGTGATCATAATGTGATCTTTATCGTTTCTCCAAACCTTGTAGATAAATTCAAAGCTCAATGTAAACTACTTTGTGATGGTAGAGGAATTTTCACTTGTCTTTTTGTGTGCTCACAAAGGTAAGGGTTTGCCAGTAATGTGCGATAGGACATTGCTTTAATTTTTGTATCATCAACACCAAACATTAGCTGTGCACTAGATATGGCTTGGATACAGATAAGAAGGGGAGGGGAATTCATTCACATTGCACTACTTCAAAGTGGCACTGTGCAGACCAAGTCAATTTGCTATGGGCAGATAGTGCTGTGGGTCACTACATGCTGAGGGCATGCAGGTTTCTTCATTGATATTGTTGCCAAACACTGCCCAAATATCAACTTGCAGCACTGCCTGCCCCTGGGGAATCAACATAGTCTACATGCTAAACAAGCGAGTTTCTCACCCAACATATTTTATCCAAACATTGTGGCAGATTTGCATCTTCACTCCTGGTCCAAACTTACCCCAGAAATAGATCCATTGTTTTCTCAGTATTACTTTATTCTTAATTTGCTCCAGTCAACTTTTCTAGCATCCTTTGAAGATCATTCTTCCACAGTTTCCCCTGATTCTCCTGGCTGCCTGATTAAGTTTCTCTTCTCTTGTCCCAGAAGTTGACTGTGTATCCCAAAACTACTTTCCATTCTTGCTTGAATAAATTGGTTTAATATTAGTTTCAGCATTAATTGAGATTTGTTCTGCTATTCAGTGAGGTTAGGGATTCCTTCAGAGTGATTAGTGCTTGGATTGTAGTCTAAAAATAGGCAACTATTTCAGGACTCTCAGCTGTATGATTAGATGAGTAGTTCCTCACTCCATTGTAAACGAGGTCAGTAGTATTTCCACTGATAAGCAATGATTTCACCCTTTTCAGAGCAGTACACAATATATACACTTTGTAATATAACTGAAATCTGTGTAATATAAAGTTTATTTATTAGTCATAAGTAAAGCTTACATTAACACTACAATGAAGTTACTGTGAAATTCCCCTAGTCGCCACACTTCGGCGTCTGTTTGGGTCAATGCACCTAACCAGCACGTCTTTCAGACTGTGGGAGGAAACTGGAGCACCCGGAGGAAATCCACGCAGACACAGGAAGAACATGCAGACTCCACACAGACAGTGACCCAAGCCAGGAATCGAACCCGGGTCCCTGGCGCTGTGAGGCAGCAGTGCTAACCACTGTGCCACCATGATTTTGGGAAGAAAATGCGCTTTTAGTTGAGAAGACAACAATCTTTATTTTCTGCTGCAGTTATTTGTAGATAACAGATTCTATGGAAGTTGTTGCATTGACAAACATGATTGACAAAAAGGAAAATGCAGCTGGCGTTCCCAGCAGTGCTGTATTTCCTGTTACTGCCAGTAACTGCTGTCCCTGCTCATATTTCAGGGATCTTCTCAAAATGCCCTTAAAAAAAAGAAGCAAGTATTAAAAATTCCATTGAAAAGATTTCTGCAATGATCATCCAATTGTTTAGGCACAGAATGAGCTATAATTCTAGTCCAAATCTAAAAGGGAATGAATTTTCTCCATGTCATAGTAACTTGATAACTTTAAAAACATAATTGATTTTTACAGCTTGTTTAGAGAGGAACTTGTGTGGTTTGGGGATTGGAGATGGTGATGTAATAGTGTTCCCAGAAAGATAGTGAAGGCTACATTAAGTTCTGTGGTAACGTAATGAAGTGGTCTCCACTCCAAGGTCAGTGATGCTGACGGGGGAGGGATGGAGAGGAAAATTTTAGTTCAGTAGCAGCACATAGAAGTATAACTTACTTCTGAATGATTATCTTTGCTGGATTTGGGATTTGGGTTCTAGAATTTCCCGTCAATCTCAAAGTTCAGATGAATCAACTTCCTAGAAATTCTTCTGTGTGTTATATTTAGTATTTGCACTCGTGTTGATTTCAACTATACACAAATTTAATAAGCTCTTTAAATTCTTGAAAATATAATGTGAAATTACCGCTGATGTGGATTTGTTACGAATATGTTGACCAGTATGTAGAAAATCCCAGGAAAAATTAGGACCTCTGCATGCACAGTAATAAACTATACCACACTTATATCATGCAACAGTGAGGGAATGATATTTACCCTACTCCGAAAAACAGAGTGATAATTAGAAATTATTCCATTTTCATGAACGATCATAGGAAAGTGGAATAAATAATATGAGTTAAATAAGTATGCAAAGTAAATCAGGGACAAGATGATAATTGTGGGATGAAGCTGCTTGACATATCTATCAAATCTAATCTGGAGGAGAAGGGCTAATCTCCAACTTGGCTCCCATTCCCCATTTGGTCCCATCCACCTGTTTTTTTGGAAGTTCCTTAATAAAGTAAAATAATATTTTGGTGTCTATTTATATTGAGGAGGTTGGCCAAAAGTACTTGTGTTTTAAGGCATATTTAAAAAGGGGAGGGAGGGAAGGATGTGGAGACGGGTTTCAGGAGGAAATTCTAGAACGTGGAGTTTAAGCATCCGATGTTTCATAGTCTTTGATATTCTTTGAAGTCATTGTTAGCAGACAATCTTTCTAAGGTTTTAACGTCTACACGACATACAACGTAGTTACATAATATATGACCATATCAATACTATGAAAATCACCCATCACAACATTCAAGACATTCTATGATATCCATTTAGAAAAAAGCTACTGGCTACTGTTGTGAATTATCTCAATTCAAAGAAAACCTTTTGCCTCACACAAAAATTCAAGGTCGACTGTTGGGTGAATTTTCCTGGGGCTTCTCCTGCTCAACTGATGAAACTTTATTGGCAAAGAAACCTTTATATGAAGTTATCAGTCATCCTTATGAATCTCTGAGGAAATTCGCTTCTTCTATTTGAAATTGAAACAGAATCCAGATCCTCTGTTGCAAAAGTGTGTAAAAATATGGGTAAAAATGCTACTTTTACATTTCCAAAAACAATCCCTTCCTTTTTCTTTGCCAATATTACCCACATGTGGAAAACAATGTTGCATTTATTGTGCATCATTAGTTGCACTGTGATGTGGTGTGGGCTTCCTTCTTAAATCAGTGACTCGCAAGTTCCACAAGCCATTTTGTTTCCTGGTGCCACCCCACAATTTAACAGTTGGCGAATTCAATTTCACAGCTTGAAGTTATTGAAGAATGAAAGAGCACAGTGCTGACTGCCAGCATAAGCAAAGGTCTAAAAACTATGAAGCATTGGGACGGTAGGAGTACCAAAGGCAATGGTATGAATTCAGACAGCAACATAGGTTAACCAATGTTAGATTAAAAATAGGTAGACATTAAACCAGCTAATCTTTTCTTGCCTCAATGAATACTTACATTTCTGGCCATGTTTCCAGGGAAAACAGCCTGGCTTATGCTAATCTACATTGTTGTATCAGCCTTGTTAGTTTGCTTTCCATTACATTGAATACACATGAATGCACATTGACATTTAATTAGACACAAGTCGAATGACAACTGCATACAAAATACATGGTGCAATCATAGCCAATATGTAGAGAAAGGAAAAAAAGAACAAACGTGATGTGAGAAAAAACTTATTTCACGCAAAGAATGGTTCGGGTCTGGAATGCACTGCCTGGAAGTGTGGTGGAAGCAGGTTCAATCAAGGCATTTAAGAGGGCATTAGATTATTTCTTTTTTTAAATTCATTTATGGGATGTCGGCATTGTTGGCTTGACCAGCATTTATTGCCCATCTTTAGTTGCCCTTGAGAAAGTGATGGTGAGCTGCCTTTTTGAACTGTTGCTGTCCCTGAAGTATAGGTACACCCACAGTGCTGTTAGGGAGGGAGGTTGCAGGATTTTGACCCAGTGGCAGTGAAGGAATGAGAATATATTTTCAAGTCAGAATGGTGAGTGACTTGGAGGGGAATCTCCAGGTGCTGGTGTTCCCAATTACCTGCTGCTCTTGTCCTTCTAGATGGTAGTGGTTGATAGTTTGGAAGCTGCTACCAAAGAAACCTTGATGAGCTCCCTGCAGTGCATCTTATAGATGGTACATGTGGCTGGCAGTGTTCGTTTGTGGAGGGATTGAATGTTTGTGGAAGGGGTAGTAATTAAGTGGGCTGCTTTATGCTGGATGGTGTCAAGCTTCTTAAGTATTGTTGGAGTTGCACTCGTCCAGGCAAGTGGAAAGTATTCCATTACACTCTTGACTTATGCCTTGTAGATGCCGGGCGGGCTTTGGGGAGTCAGGAGGTGAGTTACTTGTCAGGATTCCTAGCCTTTGACCTGCTCTGGTAGCCACGGTATTTATATGGCTAGTCCAGTTCAGTTGCTGGTCAATGGTAATCCCCAGAACATTGATTGTGGGGGAATTTAGCAATGGTAATGTAATTGAATGTCACAGGGCAATGGTTAGATGCTCTCTTGCTGGTGATGGTCGTTGCCTTTGACTTGTGTGATGTGAATGTTACTTGCCCAAGTCTAGATATTGTCCAGGACCTGCTACATTAGGACATGGACTGCTTCAGTATCTGAGGAGTTGCGAATGTTATTGAACATTGTACAGTCATCAGCGACCTTCTGACCTTGTGATGGAAGGAAGGCCATTGATGAAACCGCTGAAGATGGTTGGACCTAGAACACTATCTTGAACTCCTGCAGTGATGTCCTGAAGCTGAGATAATTGACCTCCAATCACCACAGCCATCTTCCTTTGTGCTAGGTATGACTTCAACCAACTGATGAGTTGGTACATATGGTCCCCCTGATTTCCATTGACTCCAGGTTTGAGAGGGCTCCTTATTGCCATACTCAGTCAAATGCTGCCTTGATGTCAAAAGCAGTCTCTCCCACCTCACCGCTAGCATTCAAGTAATGTGCAGGGTTATGGGGAACAAAAAGCAGGGTTAATGGCACTAGGTCATAATGCTAATTTGCAAAGCCAGTGTAAACACAATGGGCCAAATGGCCTTCTCTGCATCGTAACACTTCTGTGATTCTGTAAAGCATATATATAGCACTGCTCTAGACCAGTCATGTGCCTGAATAGAATCATAGAAACCCTACAGTGCAGAAAGAGGCCATCTGGCCCATCGAGTCTGCACCGACCACAATCCCACCCAGGCCCTACCCCAATATCCCTACACATTTACCTGCTAATCCCTCTAACCTACGCATCTCAGGACACTAAGGGGCAATTTAGCATGGCCAATCAACCTAACCTGCACATCTTTGGACTGTGGGAGGAAACTGGACACCCAGAGGAAACCCACGCAGACACGAGGAGAAGTAATGTTGTCATCAGCAGTACCTAAAGCACCTAGGAGCCCAATCTTGCACAGGTTATATTTATATCTCAAATTATTAATTTTACTTTTAAATAACAAACTGATATTGACTGTGATGTAAAATAGCCAGAATATATGTGGATACTGAGTGATGCAGCTAAATTTCCATAAAGCAGTCAAGGATTGTTTTTAGCTGTTCTAAAAATAGTAAAATAATAAGTAAGGAAACTTGGCATTTATCGGCTAAAAAGTATCTTCAAACGCTGTTGAAGGAAGGAAATGGAACTCATATGTTTTGTGTGAATCTGCCTTCCAAATGAGCTGCAGCATATCTAATATTCCATTCCGTACTCACAGACATCTTGGTGTTGAATATTTTCATTGGTTTATCAAGCACCATGATTGGAAAGCATCCACAATTTGTACAGTTGTTGCCTAGGCATTGTCAAATTTTCATTTTCAGTCAGCTGGAATCGCAGTGTGACATATAGTGAAGGCAAAACTCTTTGATGCAGAATATCATTTTCTATTCTGCTTAATACAACATATTTATAACATAGCAGGAATTAGAAAAGAATGTTTCCTTACACTATTCATAGAAACATGAGAAGTGCTGTCATATAATATTGGAATAGATATTGGGAAAAACAATCCATACTATTTGGAGGGATTACAACTTGGTATGAAATTGATTCCTGGTTATTGCAGTGAAACAACTTGTGCCCAATATATCGAGTAAACTAATCATCTTTAAAATGGTTTTTCAAGAACAATTCTCATTAAAAATGTCTAATGTTATTGAAGTATGTTTAACAACCCTTATCAAATGTTACATTGAACACTGAACATGGAGAGTATGATTCTGAGCCGTTAAATATCTGAATCAAACTTGGGCATTTTAAACATTTTATTAAGGACATGGAGGTCACTAACCTTATGTTCTTTGCTCCCCTTCCCTTACCATTACAAATGCCATGGATTAAGGCAATTCCACTGGAACATGTGTGAATAGAAAAGTCCTTGTTAGATAAGCAGCCTGGAGTAACATAGTTTAGAGTTATTTCTTTTTCAATCTTAAATGATTGCAAGAGCGACACATTTATGGGCTATTTGGGAACTTGGCCTGTCATGCTTTACTTTCATTGTCTGTTCCCCAAGAACGGTAACTTACACATCGACCATCCTCATTTGTCAGAATGACATTAATAAAATGTTTCTGGAAAAACCCCTCTTATATTTTTATACTTTCATATTGTTTTTCAACATCTGACCAAGGGGCTGCCTTTATAATATTTGCGTATGCCTATGCCATTGCCATTTTATGCTCTCCAAAATAAAATAACCATGTATTTCTGAAAGATTTCTTGAAACTTGAATGTACAAATCTTTCAGTATTTTAAATCTTTCTATTCTAAACAAAATAGCAATTGTGCAATATCTAAACTCCCAGGAGAAGTTATTTCTTTCAGCAACAAATATTAAACAACGCTGTTAGAGGCATTTTACACATATATTCAACTTCCTATGGTGCAAGATTTGTTTAGTCTATGCTTCATTAATTCTGCGTACAAATAGTACCTAAAATATGTCCTTTTATTGGATGAAGAGAGGACAATTAGCATTAAAATGCCACTAAAAGGTACAGCTGCAGACCACACAGAGCATAATAGACTGATGAGATGGGTAGCCAGGGATGGAATCCAAACAATTTTCTGCTCCTGTCGACTACATCCAGTTTAAGTTAAATACTACTTAGCTCGACACCATCACAAGAATATGGAGCCAAGAAAGATTCCAATGGATGCCTCTGAGATACAAAATTATTTAACAGCTCTGTGTACAGCGTGGTGCCATTATTGGACCTTACATTTAGGATTAAGTTATTTTGTTTATCTAAGAAGAAAATGTGCACCCTTTAGGAACTAAACCTTATTTAAAACATAATCAAACAATTCCAGGTTATGACTGACAACCAGCCACCATTTCAAGTATAATTGAGGATAGGTAGCACAATACCTTCCTGCTGCACTCACACAAAGAAAACCGATGATTTATATATGTGTCTACACACACACACATCAAAAAATCTGTGGTTTCTTCTTCCTTCATGTGCATTTTGACAAGGCAAGTAGGCTTACATTAACACTGCAATGAAGTACTAGTAAACACACTCATAAGTTATTGCTTAAATGAACTTCCTAAAGGAGGGATGATGAAACACGGTATTGATGTATTGTGTAAGAGTAGTAGAAAGTAAGACAGAAAAGCATTTCAAGTAAAACTTTATTACATCTCTCAGAAATGCTACGAAGTGCTTAAAGAGGAATTAATTACATTATGCACTTACTGTAGCTATATGTCAGGCATTTTGTCTGTTGCAATGTTGCATAAATAAATATAAAAAACAAAACAGAGACTTGGTCTAACATTATCCGAAGAAATTTACCTCTGACAATGCAGCACTCTCTCAATACTCTACAAAGAACATAGAGTTGGACTTGAATCCAAAACTTCCACACTCCAAGGCAAACGTTCTGCTGAGTCACACTGAGATTCGAAGCAGTATATCGCTGCTTGAGGGAGAGGGTGAACAGGTATTATTTAGCCTACACCACTTGAATCATTCATTCTGCTTCAGAATCATAAAGTGATCTTGGTGGGTAGTTGCTGTAGGGAGCTCAGCTTGAGCCATCACACCCTCCGAGATGAAGCAGAATAACTAGATGGAGAAATATGTAAAAAGATTTGTCATTTTTCCCAACTACATGGAAATGATAATGAGGTTAATTACTCAGATCAAACTTATTAAAAAAAGATAAGGTCTGTTTGGTCCCAATGGGAGTAGTGGGGGCCAGGGTTGCTAGGAAATTAGATTTGTTAAAGATGATTGGGAGGGGTAATGTTAAAAAAAATTAGGATAACCTGAGCTGTTAGAGAAAATATATTCAGTAAGCTGATGGAGACTGTAACATACAAATGCCTGTGTTTCAAGGTAAAGTATTTCTCTACTAGATGGTTAATTGATGATGAACAATTGCCTCAGATTGATCTAATTGAGAAGTTCCAGCAACATTTAAACTGCAAGTGACATTGATGATCAAATGCGAAGTATATAGACTGGCACTGCGAGCAGTGTTGTTAAGAAAAAGCATACAATTGATTATTGGAAACTTCTATGTCCAGTACATTTAATTACCAATCTCAACATGGTTATTATCCTTTGACAGGCATTTGATTTGACTTTTGACCCTTTTACCAGCTTTCAATGTGTATATTTTCCATTCTGCAGCACAGGCAAAAAGAATTTTCTATGAAGTTTATTGACCAAGTGTCAGGAGGAAGCCAAGAAGTCTTGCGTCTACAGTCTTTGTATTGTCCCTAATGAGTGCTGATGAAATCTGTAACCTTGACCTCTGAACTGGTGAGGCACCAAGTGGAATGCAGTCAAATTCCCAAACGTGTTTCTTTCCTCTGCCTTTTCAGTGTATTTTTGAGCCTGGCAGTGGGATGGAAGGATCATTTTATCTTTAACTCCTGGCAATAGTGATAATTGGATGATATCGGATCAGTTGCTCAATTGAAACCGCTCTCAATGGACAGACCATTCAATAAAGGTGTATAATGTGCAGCCAATCTGTTATCACCTTCGTTTCACTCCAAGCAATAGTTAGAATGACCTCCACTGTGTTTATTTGAATGATTTTATAGGTCAACCATTGATTTGAATCTAAGGAAATTATATCTGGTCTGTGATAGTTGTCACCGTGACTAAAGTATGTTTGGGTATTTATACTGACCTAAAATAGCTCTATGTTCTGTGAGTTAAAATTCTAATCCTTAATGTTTCATCCCTATGTGCCTTTGTGGCTCCATATCACAGGAAATCCAGCCATATAATTCCTCCCTCTCGAGAACTCCACATTTCTGCGATTCTGGCCTCTTGTGCATCTCTACTCCTTTTGCATCATTGGCTGTTCTGCCTCCAGTTGTTTGGTGTCTATGCTTTGGAATTCCCTGCCAAAATCTTGCTATCTCCCTTCCACTTCTTTAACATCTTTGAGGGAGTCACGTGATGTGAGCATGGGATTAGTCGTGTTTCTGCGAGTTCTGGTGCTGCTCATATTTTAATCCTGATGCTCAACTCTTAATCATTTTATCCTGGAATGTATACTCTGTGCTATGTCCTTGAATCATTTTTTGGGGGAGTACTGATGACAGAATGCCGAAGAATGTCAGGATTATCCTGACATTATGAAAAGGAGCAGTTGGAGGCTCCCAGGGTGGAGCTGGACCCCCAACATGATGACCAGGTTGGGGAGCAGGCTCTGGGCCCGGTGCTTTCGAAGGCATAGCAGGAGATGGCCTGCAAACGTTATCAATGTTAAAGATGACAAGCTCTTTGTTTTGACACAGAACATGAATGCTCATTCAGATAAACTGCAGAACTCAGGCAAGATAGAGTCCTGAATGTCAAAAGTGCCGCTTCTTCAGTTGAGGATCAGGTGAATCCTTCGAGAACTATTGCATGGTATGGCAAATATCCTGATCTGGAAAATTGGGGCTGGAGGAAGAATATCCGTATGATTGGTTTTCCACGGGGAGTTGAAGGCAGGCTCCCGGTTAAAATTTTGAAGGTTAGCTGCCACGTTTTATTAACCTCAATATGAAGGCAAGGTGGATCAAGCGTGAAGGGGAGCATCATATCCTATCCTTGAGGCCCAGAGACAGCGTTGTCCACCACCTATCATTTTCCAGAGCTTCAGGGACAGACAGAGAGTTTTGGAGGATGCCAGGCGCGGTGGGACTTGGCTCTACGATGGGGCAAAAGTCTCATTCTTCCAGGACTTATCGGTAGCAGTGCAGCAAAAACACAAAGGTTTCAATGTGGTCAGAAAGCGTTCGAAGGCTTTTGGAATTCAGCATGTCCTGCATGGCGCTGTTGTCCTGAGAGTCACCCTCGAAGGGTCCACTAGGACGTTCAACAACCCTGCTGAGACTTTGGCTTTTAAGAATCTGTGAAAGGTGTTGGGATCCTGGACAGAGTCCCCAGTTGCATTAGGACACCAGACTAGACCCCAACATTTTTAAAATTTTGGCATAAATGTGAGGAAAGGATACTTCCTTCCAGCAATAATTCCACTGACAAAGTAGGGATATTTTATGGTAAAACAAACTTTTTATTTAATAACACAAATGAAGCAACTTAACTTTTAATGGTTGAATAATAAAAATAAAAGAAATAATTTCTAGTTTATTACTTTTTCAGTTCGAAATAAGCAACATTCTTCTTACAGACTTAAATGCCACTTTAAATACAGTTAGCAGCCATAAATATACTTGCTATAATGTGTAGACAGTCTTGAAGCTTCCAGATTGAAAATGAGTTTCAGAGCAGGTTGCAAAAACCGCTGTCTTCAAATAATTCCCAGTTAGATCTGCAGCTCTAAACTGCTTTCTGCGAAAGCTTTTTTTCCCTCCTAGAACTAGGGGGCATAGCCTCAAAATACGGGGGAGTCAATTTAGAACAGAGTTGAGGCGGAACTTCTTCTCCCAGAGGGTAGTGAATCTTTGGAATTCTCTGCCCAATGAAGCAGTAGAGGCTACCTCGTTAAATGTGTTTAAGTCACAGATAGATAGATTTTTAACCATTAAGGGAATTAAGGGTTATGGGGAACGGGCGGGTAAGTGGAACTGTACCTACTATCAGATCAGCCATGATCTTATTGAATGGCAGAGCAGGCTTGAGGGGCTAGATGGCCTACTCCTGCTCCTATTTCTTATGTTCTTATGCTCTTATGCTGCAGACCCAGATCTACACATAAACCACATCATCACACGACCCTGTCAATCACTCTAATCAGAAATCCCTGGAAAACTTAGGTAAACAAAAGTCCATTAACTCTGCTTAACAGGACCACATGCAAGGTTGAAATGAGTAATTATCCTACTGTTCCAAAATCTGAGCTGCAGACATACTGACATATCTCCATATCAGTTAGCAATATCACAAAGGCAATAATTCAGAATTGCGATCTGCAGCTCCTTGCTAATTCTGGACTGTAGCCCCTCTAATTACTTCCTCATGTTGATCCTGTAGTGTGCTTTTACATATTGACTGGGGAAACCCTGTGGTATCCTGAGGCGAACTTGGCCGACCATCCTGTCTGGAGTCATATTTTGCAATTTTTCACCAATCCTTGTTAATTCCATCTCTTAATTGATCCTGTTATGTGATTTATCACATTGATAAGGGCAATCCTATGAGTTAATATGCTCACGAATCTTTGCTGATTAGCCTGATGTCCTGATGAGCCTAAGGACTGACACCCATTCATTCTTACCCATTGTAATTTCATCTTTTAATTGACCCTGTTATGTGAATTATTACATGGATAGGGGAAATTCTGCGGGGGCGATCTTACCAGAATTTGACAGAGTGTCAGGTCCAGCAGGAAAAATGGTGTGAATCGCACTGACAGCTCCAGCATAATTTCTGACATGATCTTGAGCCTCATCGACAAAACTTTTTATGGCCACGAGAATAACACCGGCACCCGTGACGGCCTCCCTCTGATTCGCCATAGCTGAACTTAATCACACCAGTCACTGAAGAGCTGCATATAGACAGCTGCAGGGGATGGCAACCAGGAAGCCCGTACTGTGTTTCTCAGAGGGAGCCCTCATCACACTTCTTGATGGAGTGGAGCAGAAGTGGGACACGCTCTACCGCCACTCCAGGAGAAGATTTCCCACCAAGGTCACCACCGCCGCCTGCGATGCAGTGGCAGCCCTGGTGAGTGCAAGTTTGCTGCAGAAGAGGATGGGGCAGCAGTGCCGCAAGAAGGTGAATGGTCTTCTGTGCTCAGACAGGGTAAGTGAGCCTCATACAGTCTTTTTCTGGACCCCTCGCACACCCATCCCACCTCCACCTTCATCTCTCACCCAGCCACTTCAGCCATTGTCAACACTTGTAAAAAGGCCCTCCTCCCCCCTCCCCTCCCCCAATCACCATGTTCCCTCCCTACTCGCTGCCATTCTCCTCACACTCCAACTCCCACTCAAGACCCATGCCTGCCACACCTTATCGTCATTTTAAATGTCAACACTGTTGCCTATCTGTGTAATTGCAGGACAAAATTAACCACAACAAGAATGAGCAAGCATGCTCAGCCAGAGTAATGCCGGAGCTCAGAACCCTCATGCCATTTGAGGAAATAGCCCTCGAGCTGGCCAGTGAGGAGGAAGAGCACACCTACCCTGATAGTGAAGTGGGGGCAGCTGACCAATGTGAGAATCTCAAGACATGCTGTCATTCCTCAAGTCCCAAGTCAGAATCAATGTTCCCCTTTATCCCCTGTAATGCACTAATGCCATCTCCCTTCCCTTGCAGGCTGAACAGGCTGGATCATCCTCGTGCCCCCTGGACCCACCGGACTGCAGCAGCTCCAAGGCAGACTTTTCAGATCCCACCGTTGAAGAACTGTCACAGCTGTCACCCACACCGGCACCAGCGCAGATACTCACGCCTCAGTGGAATCATTAAGTGGACAGGCTTCTGGGTCATTCACTGGTGAGCACCTCACAGCTGAAGATCCACAGCAGGTGAAAGCAGGAATGTCTCAGCGGACTGGCAGTTGGAGGGATACAGGATGCCAGGACTTTGCTGGGCCCCTGCCCAGTGATCTGCCCTTAGTCTAGTAGTTCCAGAGCTGACAGAGCTACAAAGGTAGAGTCATGACCATCAGGAGGAGATGGCAGCATCCCCCCTTAGACTGCAAGGCCGATTGCCTTATGTCTGAGGAGATGGTGTCATCACTTCAGCACACTGAGGCCAACACTGCGAGGTTGGTGTCCACAGTGGATACCTTGGCGTAGAATGAGCACTCCATGTCAGGAGATATCCGCACCATGGTTCAGCTCATGACCTCCATGTCTGAGGTCATCAATACTCCTCCATGTTGCAGGGCGTCAACTGCATGATACAGACACTGGTGCGAATCCATGAGTGTCTGTGCCAGAGAACGGTGGGGCTTTTCCAGCTTTCTCTCACTCCAGCTGCCCCTCTATCCCATGGAGGAATACCAGGCACTCAGAGGGATGAGGACTGTCTGGTGCACAGCCCGGGGCCTTCCATCCAGGAGACCCTCGGGGTGTCCAGCCTATCAGAATCCCCCCTTCCTGTGAGCAACACACTTTCAGCCCCACACACCAATGAGGGCACCATTGCAATACCATACCCATGCTGCCCAAAAGCAGGCCAGGCCCCTCAAGATCCAGGCCTCAGATGGGATGCTCGCCAAGGTCATCTCAGGCAACAAGGTGTGGAAGTCAGCAGCATGGGTGCCTCCTCAACCTCAGCTGCGGATTCTGGAGAAGCACCTAGATGTAGTGGGAGGGTGAGGAAGATTAAGAAGTGATAGGCACCTAGTTGACATAGGTGAAAGTAGGCACTAGTGTGGAGAGGTCACCACTGTATGGTTACAAATAATAAATCACTCCGTTCACTCACAGAGCCTCCAGCCTGTCATTTTATGCCACCAAGCTCAGCAAACCCATGCACACACCCAGTGCTTCATTCCTGTCGAGTGTGAGAATAGCTGTGCTTTGTCCTGTCCACACTGAGGACAGAGTAAAGAAGCCCTGCTGAAGGCAACTCCCCCCAACCCCTGGCCACCCTTCCTGAGACACTTAATGGAAGGAGCAAATACCCCCTTTCACCCATCCATCAGGACGAGAGCAATTCAATGCTGCATCTCTTCACCTGAATGGCAGAGGCTAAGGGGCTGTCGAGGCACGACCTTCTTATCTGTTGAGCAGTTGTGTCAAAATTTGATATTTTTCGCTGATATATTTCCCACTGCCTCGGCAAAGCAGCCAGCATAACTAAGGACCCCACACATCCCAGATATACTCTCCTCTACCTTCTTCCATCGGAAAAAAGATATAAAAGTCTGAGGGTACTTACCAACCAACTCAAGAACAGCTTCTTCCCTGATGCCATCAGACTTTTGAATGGATCTACCTCGCATTAAGTTGATCTTTCTCTACACTCTAGCTATGACTGTAACACTACATTCTGCACTCTCTCCTTTTCTTCTCTATGCTTTGTCTCTACAGCACGCAAGAAACAATACTTTTCACTGTATACCAATACATATGACCATAATAGATCAAATCAAATCAAATATTCTGAAACACTTCTTTTTTTTAGATATTTGTAACTTGGGGACTTCATCCTAAATAAGACAGCTCTTCTTTTGATGCTAAGATTTACCCAGTGGAAAAAATCCTGCTATCCGTGGAGCCCAGGCATTTAGTTAGTAAATTTTATGTCACTCTATGCTCTAGATTTGATGCTAATACATTGGACATGCTATGGTCTTTGGAGAGAGACCTCACAGTGAACATTGACAAGGAGACATGGGGTGATATTTTGCGAATGCGCTAATAAAATTACCGTTTATCATAGAACAAAAGAAACTCAGATTAAGATATTGCACTGTCTGCATGTTACTCCAAGCTTGCGGCACAGGTTTGACTCCACCATATCCAAAGAACAAAGAACAATACAGCACAGGAACAGGCCCTTCGGCCCTCCAAGCCCGCGCCGCTCCCCGGTCCAGGATTGAATCCTGAATCCAGGATCCCCGCCCAATTTTCCAGCCTATCTACATCCTAATATCCTATCCCCGAGCTGTCCCTCACAGCTATGATGCTTTGTTCATCACAACCTATTAACTCACCCCTACCCCCCCATTCCAGACCATGTGATCTCCAGGGAGAGGCGAAAACCCAGAGTGAAAACCCCAGGGCCAATATGGGGAAAACAAATCTGGGAAATTCCTCTCCGACCCCCTGAGGCGATCGAAACGAGTCCAGGAGATCACACTGGCCCTGATCGGAAAATGCTTCCCAACCCTATTCATTTCCACTTCCACGAACACCATATGAATTCCCTGCCCCCGAGACAGGTTCCCAACTATTCGCAGTCCCGCTCTGTACTGGCACCAGCAAGATGATCATAGAATGAAGCCTTGAAACGAGAAACAAAGAACAATTAGCCCGCGCCGCTCCCTGGTCCAAACTAGACCACCCTTTTGTATCCCTCCATTCCCACTCCGTTCATATAGCTGTCTAGATAAGTCTTAAACGTTCCCAGTGTGTCCGCCTCCACCACCTTGCCCGGCAACCCATTCCAGGCCCCCACGACCCTCTGTGTAAAATATGTCCTTCTGATATCTGTGTTAAACCTCCCCCCCTTCACCTTGAACCTATGACCCCTCGTGAACGTCACCACCGACCCGGGGAAAAGCTTCCCACCGTTCACCCTATCTATGCCTTTCATAATTTTATACACCTCTATTAAGTCTCCCCTCATCCTCCGTCTTTCCAAGGAGAACAACCCCAGTTTCCCCAATCTCTCCTCATAACCAAGCCCCTCCATACCAGGCAACATCCTGGTAAACCTCCTCTGTACTCTCTCCAAAGCCTCCACGTCCTTCTGGTAGTGTGGCGACCAGAACTGGACGCAGTATTCCAAATGCGGCCGAACCAACGTTCTATACATCTGCAACATCAGACCCCAACTTTTATACTCTATGCCCCGTCCTATAAAGGCAAGCATGCCATATGCCTTCTTCACCACCTTCTCCACCTGTGACGACACCTTCAAGGATCTGTGGACTTGCACACCCAGGTCCCTCTGCGTCTCTACACCCTTTATGGTTCTTCCATTTATCGTGTAGCTCCTCCCTACATTATTCCCACCAAAATGCATCACTTCGCATTTATCAGGATTGAACTCCATCTGCCATTTCTTTGCCCAAATTTCCAGCCTATCTATATCCTTCTGTAGCCTCTGACAATGTTCCTCACTATCTGCAAGTCCTGCCAGTTTTGTGTCGTCCGCAAACTTACTGATCACCCCAGTTACTCCTTCTTCCAGATCATTTATATAAATCACAAAAAGCAGAGGTCCCAATACAGAGCCCTGCGGTACACCACTAGTCACAGGCCTCCAGCCGGAAAAAGACCCTTCCACTACCACCCTCTGTCTTCTATGACCAAGCCAGTTCTCCACCCATCTAGCCACCTCCCCCTTTATCCCATGAGATCCAACCTTTTTCACTAGCCTACCATGAGGGACTTTGTCAAACGCTTTACTAAAGTCCATATAGACAACATCTATATCCCTTCCTTCGTCAACCATTTTGGTCACTTCTTCAAAAAACACCACCAGGTTAGTGAGGCATGACCTCCCTCTCACAAAACCATGCTGACTATCGTTAATGAGTTTATTCCTTTCTAAATGCGCATACATCCTATCTCTAAGAATCTTCTCCAACAACTTCCCCACCACGGACGTCAAGCTCACCGGCCTATAATTACCCGGGTTATCCTTCCTACCCTTCTTAAATAACGGGACCACATTGGCTATCCTCCAATCCTCTGGGACCTCACCTGCGTCCAGTGACGAGACAAAGATTTGCGTCAGAGGCCCAACGATTTCACCTCTCGTCTCCCTGAGCAGCCTTGGATAGATTCCATCAGGCCCTGGGGATTTGTCAGTCTTTATATTCTCTAACAAACCTAACACTTCCTCCTTTGTAATGGAGATTTTCTCCAACGGTTCAACACTCCCCTCCGAGACACTCCCAGTCAACACATCCCTCTCCTTTGTGAATACCAACGCAAAGTATTCATTTAGGATCTCCCCTACTTCTTTGGGCTCCAAGCATAAGTCCCCACTATTGTCCCTGAGAGGTCCGATTTTTTCCCTAACAACCCTTTTGTTCCTAACGTATGAATAAAATGCCTTGGGATTCTCCTTAATCCTGTCTGCCAAGAACATTTCGTGACCCCTTTTTGCTCTTCTAATTCCCCGTTTGAGTACTTTCCTACTTTCTTTGTACTCCTCCAGAGCTCCCTCTGTTTTTAGCTGCTTGGACCTAACATACGCCTCTCTTTTCTTTTTGACCAGTCCCTCAATTTCCCTGGTTATCCACGGTTCTCTAATCCTACCCTTCCTATCCTTCTTTTTTACAGGCACATGCTTGTCCTGTAGTCCTAACAGCCGTTCCTTAAAAGACTGCCACATACCAGATGTGGATTTACCCTCAAACAGCCTCTCCCAATCAAGAGCTGCCAATTTCTGCCTGATCCCACTAAAGTTAGCCTTCCCCCAATCCAACACCTTACCCTTGGGACACCACACATCCTTTTCCATCACTATCCTAAAGCTAACAGAATTGTGGTCACTATTTGCCACATGTTCCCCTACCAAAACTTTGAAGACCTGACCGGGCTCATTCCCCAGTACCAGGTCCAGTATAGCCCCCTCTCTAGTCGGGCTGTCTACATATTGTTCCAACGAACCCTCCTGTACACATTTTACAAATTCCTCCCCTTCCAGAGTCCCTGCCCTCAGCGATTTCCAGTCTATACCAGGGAAATTGAAGTCTCCCACTACAACAACCCTATTTTTCCTGCACCTATCCAGTATCTCCTGACATATCCTTGTCATGTCAGAAGTGCAGGGGGGATTACCTGCATTGATTTTGGTAATGTATTAAGGTTAAAGCCTATTGGTTTAATGTCCTTAAAGAGCTTGAGAGAATCTTTGATGCGGCCTTAGAGTTCGACCCCTTGCATCTGATACTAGTCTCCCAGACAAAAAGATCAGCAATGCGAATGGGAAAAGGCTGTACAGTATCCTAACATTTGCAGAATGGAAAGATATCTTTTGCTCGTGGATTCGTGATGAGCCCCTTTCAGTTTGGAATTGGCATAAAATCGTTCTGGAATGTATACCAATGGAATTTTTGACTCGGTAACTTTGAGCTAAATCGGATACATTCTATATGTTTGGGATCCTCATCTTAAAGTTCTGGGCTCTGCATTGTCTAGTTTACTCCTGTAAGGCTTTTCATAGGCTCTGTGGCTTGTTCAACATTATCCTGAGAGCTTGGTTATGCTCCAGTGAGTTAATTCTGGTTGTATCCTGATATCACCCCCATCCTTCAATATATTTTTCTGTTATTTCTTTTTAAGTTTAAAGTTTATTTATTATACAATGAAGTTGCTGTGAAAATCCCCTAGTCACTACACTCCAGTGCCTGTTCAGGTATACTGAGGGAGAATTTAGCATGGCCAAAGCAGCTAACAGCATGTTTTTCGGTGTGGTGGGAGGCGCTGGTTGCAATTAATAATCCGAACCAACTGTGTTGGGAATTATCATTTTTTTTCTCTCTTCCTACTTGAAAATGATCCGGCTGCACTGTACTAATCTTTCAGAGTTTGTTGCATTGTTTCTAAAAAAATGAAAGAATCTTCAATGAAAATATATTTAAGAAAAAATGCCTTTGATTAAGGTTTTCTTCAACCCTCCTGCCATTCACAAGAATGATTCTGGGACAAGAGACTTCATTTACGAAGATAGTTTTGAGAAGCTGGGCTGTTTTCCTTAGAGAAGAGAGAATTGGGAAGAGATTTGATAGAGGTTTTCAAAGTAATGTGGGATCTAGACAGAGTAGAGAGCAAGACACTGTTCCTATTGGTGAAGGGTTGAGAAACAGAAGATATCAATTTATGGTGAATAACAAAAAAATCAAACGCAGCACAAGGAAAAGCTTTTTTACATAGTGAGGGGTTAGGATTTGGAATGCACTGGCTGAGTGTGTGGTGGAGGTAGACTCAATAGTGGATTTCAAAGAGGAATTGGATAATTAGTTGAAACAATTTGCACAGCTGAAGGGAAAAGGCAGGGTTGGGGAACTAGCTCAGTTGTTCTTGGAGAGAGTAGGCATGGGAACGATAGGCTGAATGGCCATCTTCTGTGCTGTAAACATTCTATGATTCTAACATAGAAAGAAGCGAGTCTGCACCAGCTCTTTCAAAGGACAATCCAGTTAGTCCCACTCTCCCACTCTTTCCTCATAACTATGTAATTTGTTTTCTCCAAGTAATTATGCAATTTGTTTTTGAAGGTTGCTTTCATGCAGTTTTATAATGGACAATCTAATTTTTACCTGGTCTGTCCACTGTCAAGTACTGGATGCTTTTATGTCTAATATTTTTATATTGGGATCACTCAACACAAATAATCACTGCAGGATAATCCCTGTACTTTACACTTACTGTTCTGCCACAATTAAACACCGTAAGAAGTTTAACAACACCAGGTTAAAGTTCAACAGGTTTATTATCCAACAGGACTTTAACCTGGTGTTGTTAAACTTCTTACTGTGTTTACCCCAGTCCAACGCCGGCATCTCCACATCATGACAGTTAAGCACCAGCAGGGGCAGGAGCTTGTTCATTTCCTTGTTCTTTTGAATGCTGTTCATTACCATTTTGTTGAAAGCTTGTGGGTGGGAGGCCTGTAGTAACGTTATCTCTGTGCACAGTAAGGCAGCAATGTCATTACCCCCAGCACCACAATGTGTCCAGTATTCTTGGCCTCCACCTTATTGGGCAGTACATTCCAAATCCCAACCACTCATTGCATAAAGAAAGTTACACATCTTGTCATCTTTAGTTCTTTGTCAATCATCTTAAATCTGTGTCAACTGCTTATTGACTCTTCAACCATTGGAAAAAGCTTTTCTTTGCTTACTCTTACTGTTACTCTTCATGATTTCAACACTTCTCCTCTTAATTTCCCTGCACCAAGTAGAACAATTCCACCTTTTCCAGTCTATCGACATAACTGTAATCCCTCAAGGACCATTCTAGTAAATCTCTTCCACACCCACTCCCTTCCTAAAGTGTGGCGTGCAGAATTGGACACAGTACACCCACCAGCTTGGGCCTCATCCAAAGCTTTATAAAAATCTAGCATGCCTTTCTGTTGCATTGTAAAAATATCTTATTTTTTCTCGTCTTTCGACATTTTTGAAGGAAAGACTGAGCACTAGAGACACATGACATGTTTACTCATGGATTCTTGTGGCTTGCCTCACAGAAATGATTGATTTCCAACACGCTATTGTTGACTGCATTTTAGAAGTTTTTTTATACATACATAAATATTTTGATGCTCTCAGTACCTGTAACATAGATTTTTCTCCCCATTCCTGTCCTACATGTCTGCCATCTCTTTAATCCCAGCTGTTTTGTCTCTTTTGTCCAGCATTATTTTGAGTGCTCCCAAGTCATCCTGACATCCTGATGTGCATGAGTTTAACTTACATAAGACCCTGCACTATGCTGTACCAAAGAAAATGTCGTAATGGCGAGAATAATAAACATGTGCCTACACAGGATTGAATGAATTTGCACCAGATGCACTTTGCTGCTAAGTACAAAGTGGAGATAAGCAGTAGTTCCACACTGTAACTGATAACATTGGTAATTATGCAATCTAAGCAGAACAGCAGTCAAAAGGGAGGATATTCCCGATGGTGGGAGAGTCCAGAACCAGGGGTCACAGTCTGAGGATTCAGGATAGACCATTTAGGATGGAGGCGAGGAGACATTTCTTCATTCAAAGAGTAGTGAGCCTGTGGAATTCATTACCACAGGAAGTAGTTGATGCCAAAACATTGAATGTATTCAAGAGGTGGCTGGATATAGCACTTGGGGCAAATGGGATCAAAGGTTATGGGGAAAAAACAGGATTAGGCTATTGAGTTGGATGATCAGCCATGATCGTGATGAATGGCGGAGCAGGCTCGAAGGACCGAATGGCCTCCTCCTGCTCCTATCTTCTATCTTTCTATGTTAAAAATCACCTGGGTTTTTTTGCAAATGACTCATCCAGTTTTCTAATTCAAAATTTTCAAGAGATCTAAACAGCTTTTTTGTCTTTCAAGTTTTGGAAACAATTTGCAGTGCTGCCATTTGCCTGCAATTGCCTTTTGTTTCACTTTTCAAATGTAGTTGTAGGATTTCCATGTACAGGAATTAGAGATTCCCCATTTCATAGCGTCATTGGGCAGAATTTTCAAAAAAAAAGGCAAAGTGTCAGGTTCTGACTGAAAACTGGTGTGTTTCTCCCAGGAAACACAGGCAAGTTTTCTCTCCAGGTCTGCTGAAACTTTATCAATAAAAAACAGGGAGGAGGAGCATGTTTTCCACCATCAATCTTGAGGAATAAGCCTAAAGACACCAGCAAGTCCAGCTCCACAGAGATCAGGACGCCATTTTTAAAGGACACCTGGATCCCAAATTGACGTTAAAGACATCCCTCCCCATCCTCACCAGCATCAGGGCATCAGAGCCTCCCCACTCCACAATGCAATCATAACCACCCCCTCCACTCCCACCTCCAATGATGTGGATGTCCCCCCTCTCCCACCATCACCGGTCCTCCTCCAAATAATGGCAAGTCCTCAATGGGTTGCTCTAGAAGCCTTACTTCAGCCCCGCACCTGGGCAGTATGGGGAATCCAGAAGCTCTGGTGTAAAGCCGTTTGTGCATATTTAAATCCATTTAAATTGATGGAAATCAGGTTCACTCCCTCGTTGGGCATGCACCTGATTATGTTGCTAGCGGGAAGTAGGGAAGATCTAATTCTAAGATTTCCCCAGCGTAAATCCCTTATAGCCTTCTCGCGAGAATTAGCAACCATAATGAAATTTGTTCATGCGTTGAATGGGCCCAGAAAATTCCGGCCATAGATTTTTACAGCACAGAAAGAGGTCCTTTGGCCCACCATGTCTGTGCTGGCCACCTAACACCAATCTATTCTAATTCTATTTTCCAGTACTTGGTCTGTTCCCTGGTATGCAATGGCATTTCAAGTGCTCATCTAAATGCTTCATTTGAAATTTTCTGTCTGCTGCTACAGCCCATCCAGACACATGCCCCAAAATTTCAGAACCACTACAAACCCCATCCAAATATCAGAAGTCAACAATCTAAGAACCATGTAAACAATGCATTGTATAAACAGTATGATTTGGGAACTATTGAATCACAGAATCTTTACAGTGTGGAAGGAGGCCATTTGGCCCATTGAGTCTGCACTTGTTCTTTGAACGAGCATTCTACCTAGCCTTACTCCCCTACCTTACCCCTGTAGCCTTCCACATTCTTTCTTTTCAGATAGAGATCCAATTCCTTTTTGAACACCTCGATCGAACCTATTTCCACCACCCTCTCAGGAAGCTCGTTCCAGACTTCAACCACCCTCTGAGTGAAAAAAAAATCCTCACATCGCTTTTACTCCTTTTGCCAATTATTTTGAATTTGTGAATCTCTTGATGCCTGATAACAGTCATTATTTTTGTCCACTGCCACTCTGCCTGAGATCAGTGGGGGGGAAGAGGGGGAGGTGCCTGTGATTGATCTGGGTGGGGGGATAAGGGGGTCAGTAATGTTGTGGGGGTGGGGAAATGTCGGTGGGGGCCAGGGCGAGGCATTATCTAGCCTGGGAGGGATGTGGCAGGGGAGCAGCATTCTATCATTTATTTTCTGCGCATGCGCAGTTTGAGGCGCTGATTGGAGCTGCAGGGTTTCAGGTGCATTGAGCTCCACCCACAGGCTTGTGCAGCGCTATTTGGACTCACTGATATTTTTGCAGGCAGAGTGTGTATGGGAGTGCCTGAGAACGGGTCTAAATGTCAGATCTGAAACACTCCCAGTTTCAAGTCCGCCCAGCACTTAAAATCAAAATGGCGAAACAGGGCCCTAAGAGGCAATTTAGCATGGGCAATCCACCTAAGTTGCACATCCTTGGAGTGTGGGAGGAAACCGGAGCACCCGGAGGAAACCCATGCAGACACAGGAACAACATGCAAACTCCACACAGACAATCATCCAAGGCTGGAATTGAACCTGGGTTCCTGGTGCTATGAGGCTGCAGTGCTAGCCACTGTGCCACCGTGCCACCCATTCATTGGTACCAGGATTTCTTTCCAGTTTGACAGATGGAGTGATAGGTGCCATCGATGATTTGATTCACTACATTGAATCATGGAAGAGGTTGGCCAGCAGACTGGATACAAAGATTGATGACCTGAATGAAATGAAAGCTCTACTCACTTTGAAATAATAAAAAATATTCATAGAATCATAGAATCCTACAGTGCAGAAGGAGGCCATTTGGCCCATTGAGTCTGCACTGACCACAATCCCACCCAGGCCCTATCCCTACAAGCCCGTGTATTTAGCCCAGCTAATCCCCCTGACACGAAGGGGCAATTTTGCACGGCAAATCCACCTAACCCGCATATCTTTAGACTGTGGGAGGAGAACGGAGCACCCGGACAAAACCCACGCAGACACGGGGAGAACATGCAGACAATGACCCAAGTCGGGGAATCGAACCCAGGTCACTGGCTGTGAGGCACCAGTGCTATTCCCATAATACTGCTACAACCAAATGGACCATCAAAGTTAAAAAATAATATTCAAGTTGTTTAGAGAAGGTGCTATTATAAACTTGAATAAATATTAATTTTGAACTTATCTGAATTTGGTGCAATTTTTGACTTTTGTTATGACATCTTTTCCTAGATTAATATGGGATTGGACTGTGATGCTCTAAGTAGAAATGACTGTATCTTGACGATAAAATATTTTGCCAGGATATTGGCAATGCGTGCACCGTTATAAGCTGTGATGGGAGCAGCTTTGATGCACTGAAAGGAGTCAGTGAGTGCATCTGCTGCCGGGACAGGCGAGCTTGTGCTGCAGAGAGGAGCAGAGCCCCCTCCCAGCAGCGACTGTAATCGCGCGTCAGTGGCAAAGTCAAATCATAGCACATCTGGTACCGTAACTGACTGGGAGGGAGGAGGGAGTGAGCACGGGGTCCTGCCAAGGGGGACACTAGCCAGCCCTCCTCGCTTTCCGACAAGGCGGCAGCAGCAGCAGCCAGCTAGGCAAAGCTCAGCATTGAGCTAAGAGCCATGCGGCAAGCCATCGGCAGCTCCACAGCGGGCCAGAGAGCTCTCACCCTTCGCCTTCGGGTCCACCGGCGTTCCGAGGGACAGTAACCCAGGTAGTGAGCAGCTGGAAAGTTTTGGGAAGCGAGGGGAGGGGGCGGCGGCGGTGGGTGGAGGAAATTCCATGGAGCAGCTGCTGATGTGGGAGCAAGAGCATTATATCCTGGGATAAAGGGATGGCTCATCGGAAATCTGCGAGGCACCAACTGAGGAGGTCTTTCAGCGAGCATCTTAAGGACTCCACCGCCAAAGCTTGGGATTTATTGTGGAAAAATGTCAGGGAACGCCGCTTGGCAGGTCAGTCCCAACCCCGGATTACACACTCTTGCAAAGTTTGATTTGGGAAATCTAGCTGGGTGCTGGAGGAGATGGGAGGGGGTGGGGGTGGTTTGATATTTCTATAACTTGCTGCATCTTCCAGGTTTGTAAATAGATTATTTCATCCAGCAGCCTGGTTCCCCCCTTCCCGCTGGAGCTGGCGAAATGGGGAACTGAGAGATGAAAGGACAGTGTTGGGAAGTTTGAATGGGAGCAGAGCTGGAGATGATGAGTTGTTGCAACATTCCATCGTCACCTCCCATAACCGGGACATTCCTGGATACGGGAATGCAATCGATTATTTTGCGCAACAAGTTTACCAAATAATTCTTGGAATGGGCCAGGGTACACAGGGGCGATGGGGGAGGTTCTGCTGATATTTTGGCCCTGCTGTCATGATTGATAGTTCCTTTTTCCTGACGGTAGAATTGGGTGTTTTTTTATATATTGAAAGACTGTTGGAGAGCCGGTTCCCTGGTAAACTGTCTTCCAGCTGTGAATCAATACTTCCAATGTCCTACGCTTCAAACAGTAGTGTGAAGACAGCACTGTCTGTTGCTGCACAGCCTTTCACAAAGAGGGTGTGTAAACACAGCTTCTTGGTGTTCCCCCACCCAATAACACACGGACCTGAAGATTTTGTTCCCAAGATCAGACTTTAGCAGAAAAATAGACCAGTTAGCAGCAGCCAGAGTCAGTGTGACAGTGACTCAGCTTGTATCTCACAGTGGAACTGCCTCTGCATCCTGCTCGCTGAGGCCAGATGATTATTTCAATATCTTCTCATTACTGATTTGCGCAAAGCAAATACTATGATGGCAACCAGTGCAAATCCATCGATTTTAATAACAGCCAGCTGTCAGCTAAACTAGTGGAGTCTTGTGTTGTGAAGAATTTCAAACTGGGGCTGGGCTGCTTGCCATTAGTGTCTAGTCATCTTACTGTAAAGATTTCACTGGGTCAGATAACACTAGCTAATCTAGAAGTGACTTTGGACCAGCATGTGTTTACTTTTATTTAATGAGGAAGTTCTTTATTTACAAAAAAAATCCCACAGACCATGAGAATTCTCTGCAACTGCAGTCTTTCCCAGGCATGTATGGAGCCAGTTAATTAGAGCCTTTTAAAAAGCAATCATTGGAATTTTATTATTTATTTATGTTATGTGTGTGTTCCATTTTTATCCAGAATAATTATTTATATACATGGTACAATTTTTTTTTATCTAGGTGTTATCTTGAATGTCTTTGGAAAGAGAAAATATTGCACCGGTTTTGTTCCGACGGATGTAAATTCCCAATCTCCCCTAATTGCTCAATAAATGTCTGCAGAGAGTAGCTGAGCCATAGAAACGAAAAAGCTCTGAGCCCTGAGTTAACTTGTGTTATAGAGTGTTACAGCACACAAAGAGGCCCTTTGGCCCATCAGGCATCCAACACCTATCTGTTCTAATCTCATTTTCCAGCACTTGGTCATAGCCTTGTAATTCATTTATTAGTGCCACAAGTAGGCTTACATTAACATTGCAATGAAGTCACTGTAAAAATCCTCTAGTTGCCTCACTCTGACGCCTATTCAGGTACACTGAGGCACGGCCAATGCACCTAACTAGCATGTCCTTTGGACCCTGGGAGGAAACCGGAGAACCCGGAGGAAACCCACACAGACACGGGGAGAACGTGCAAACTCCACACAGACAGTGACCCAAGCCGGGAATTGAACTTGGGCCCCTGGTGCTGTGAAGCAGCAGTACTAACTACTGTGCCGCCATGATGTGCTATGGCATTCAAGTGGTCATTTAAATGCTTCTTAAATGTTGAGGGTTTCAACCTCTCCCACTCTTTCATACAGTGAGTTCCAGATTCCCACCACCTTCTGAGTGAAAAAGTTTTTCCTCAAATCGCTTCTCCTGCCCTCAACCTTAAATCTATGCCCCTGCTTATTGACCTCTCTACTCAGGGGAAAAGTTCCTTCCTATCTACCTTACCTATATCCCTCATAATTTTGTACCCTGCAATCAGGTTTCCCCCCTCAGCTCTGAGAAAAACAACCTCAGCCTAACGGCCACTCTTCATGAACGCTCCAACCCAAGCAACATCCCGGCGAATCTCCTCTACAACCTTTCTAGTGCAATCACATCCCTCCTATAGTGTGGCAAACAGAATGGCACACTGTACTTCAGCTGTGGCCTAACAAGCATTTTATACAGCGCCATCATATCCTCCCTGTACTTGCATTCTACGCCTCGGCTACTAAAAGCAAGTATCTCAAATGCCTTCTTGACCACCTTATGTATCTGCCCTGCTGCCTCCAGGGATCTGTGGACCAAGATCCCTCTGCTTCTCTGTACTCCCTAAGGTCTTACCGTTCATTGTGTATTCCCTTACCTTGTTAATCCTCCCAAAATGCATCACCTCACACTTTTTTCAGATTAAATTCCATTTGCCACTGTTTTGCCCATCTCATCAGCCTGTCAATATCTTCCAGTGCTCTAAAGCTTTCCTCCTTTCTATTTACCACACCGCCAATTTTAACATAATTGTGAAATACTGATCATACCTCCAACATTCATGTCCAGATCATTAATGTATACTACAACCAGCAATGGACCCATCAGTGATCCCTGTGGTATACCGCTGGACACAGGTTTGCAGTCAGAAGAACAACCTTCGACTATCACCCTCTGCCTCCTGCCACTCAGCACATTTTGGATCCAATTTGCCTAATTGCCCTGGATCCCATGGGCCCTTATCTTCTTGATCAGTCTCCCATGCAGGACCTTGTCAAAGGCCTTACTGAAGTCCATGTAGACTACATCAACTTCATCTATACATCTCGTCACTGCTACGAAAAGCTTAGTCAAATTTGTTCGACATGATCTCCCTCTGACAAAGCCATGCTGACTATCCTTGATCAATCCTTGCCTCTGCAAGTGGAAATTAATTCTGTCCCTCAGATTTTTTTCCAATAACTTCCCTACCACTTATGTCAGCCAGGGCAGGAACAGCAGGGTCACTTCAATTTCATCAGTATTCCCATATCAGTCAGTGGAGCTCTGCTCATGCACGAAAGCACCGACACTGCTTTCCCTAGAATTGATGCAACTATAATTTGCATTTATATAATGCCTTTAATGTAATAAAACATCAGAGGAGTGGTCGCCATCAAAATCTGACAATGAATCAATCAAAGGGATATGAGGACAGGTGATCAACAGCTTGGTTCAAAGAGGCAGGTCTTAAGGAGCATCTTAAAGAAGGAGGAGAAGGTAAAGAGACCGAGAGTTTTAGAGAGAGAATTCCAGAGCTTAGGGTCAAGGCACAGAAGGTATGGCCACCAATGATTAGGGTGAAGGAAATCAGGGGTGTCCAAGAGGTTAGAGTTGGAAGAACGCTAAGATCTCAGAGGATTGTTGGGCTAAAGGAAGTTACAGAGATGGACAGGGGCAAGTTCACCAAGGGATTTGAACATGAAAAAGAGAATGTTAAAACTAAGCTGTTGCTGAATTGGGAGTCAGTGCAGGCCAATGAGCACAGGGATGATGGTTTAATCATCAGCATAACGTGGTTTCAGCCAACTCCAATTGTTATAGTGCAAGTTCCAAAGGCAAGCCACTGTTCACAGTATAAAGGACAATAAAGTCTGCTTAAAGATTCTATTCACAACAATGTTTCTTGTGTTTATAGATTGTAATGATATTGCTCCTTCTCCACTCAGTACACACAAAAGAGAGCAAGGCAGATGACTCCTGTGTTGTTTCAAGTAACTCTACAAGATTGTTAGGGTCAGAAGATATTTTGCAAAATGAAAGCAACGTGGAAGAAATTATTGGTGTATTTGTGTGTAATTAATCTTAAAAAGTGTGGGAACAGCCTGCGTGGACCAACAAAAATGAAATGCTACATCTTTAAGATGTTATGTGTTTAATTGTCCTTATTCCAAATTCCAGTTACACCATCTTATGGGAGCAATTAGCTGCCACAGTTATCATTGAAGCCTGGATTGAGTGATGCAAATCTTTTAAATGGCAAACAGGTTTATTTGTGGTCAGTATATGAGCAGTATCAGTGACAAGAATGGAAACGGGGTAGCATTCAAATAACATGTAAATTACAAATGTCAGGCATTTTAATCTTTCCTACATTTTAAAAATAAAGAGCAAATTTAGTTTTCTAAAATTAAAGGAGTCCATGGGACTTAACACGTTAAAGAACTAATTAGCCCAATTTCTCTCTCCCTTGAGCACAAGCACAAAAATAGGCCACAAAGCCTGATTAAGTTGAAAACTGATTTGAAATTCACAGACAAAACTTGATGTGAAAACTGGCCTCTTCCCCACATAAGAGCTACCATAAGGTTAGCAAGTATGGCATGCTCTTCAAGTAAGTTACCACTGGTCACATCTACATCTTATAAAATACCTGAATTTTCCAACCTATCCTCTTCTACTTTTTCTCAAACATTAAAAAAATGATTTGGGTCACCCCTTGTTTGTTATAAGATAGGTTAACACAACGTCCGAATGCCCTAGATTACATTGTCATTCCTTGGCGAATTAACTGATCTCATAATCAGACATTGCATTTGGCTTCAGTACCCCTGGGCTAGGGAGGGGGAAAATAAATCAACCCCTGAGAATATAGGTGTATTAGTAGAGGATTTGGGACAATTTTTATGCAGGTAATGAATTAGTCGTGAAATAGAAATCTATTTGGAAAAATCTCCAGGCCAAGATGGCATGAAGTCTATGCTATTGAAAACCTCCTAGAATCTGTTACGCAAGACAAAATGAGTAAACATGTAGTAATCAAAGACAGCCAAATGAAGTTGTTCCAGGCAAGTCGTGCATTATACATTTAACTGAGTGTTTTTGAAGAGGTGACTATTTGAAATGATATATAGAATGCTGTAGACAGAGTGCCTAAGGTTTCAGAAGGTGTCTCACAAGAGGCCTATTAGGAACATTCATATGTACAGTGTAAGAGGAAATGCAGCAACATGAATACAAAGTTAGCTGGCAGACAATAAAGGAAGAAATACTTGCATTTATATCATACTTTTCATGATTGTCTGTCTCAAAACACTTTACAGCCACCGATGTACTCTTGTGGTTGCTGTTGTAGGCAGCCAGTTTGCACTCAGTGAACTCCTGCAAACAGCATTGTGATAATGACCAGATGATCTGTTTTTTTGTGATTAAAGGATAAACATTGGCCAGAACACCAGGAATAACCTTCCCATCCCTTCTTCAAAATAGTACTGGGGATCTTTTGCATCTGGCCGAGCAGATAGACAGGGCCTCAGTTTAACATTTTGGTAAATGGATGTTGCTTGGATTGGAGAAAGTTCAGTGTAGGATGCCTCAGAGACTGATGCTGGGTCCAATTTTGTCTTTGTGTATAGATAATTTTGAGTTTGGTTATTTGTATACAATCATGAAATGTGCAAATGACACCAATGTGAAAATTTGACAAAAGGAGAAGAGGACTGGATAAAAATTTCAGGAAGCCATCATTTGATTAGTATAATGCATAGTGAGATAGCGGGTGCTTTTTTTATTCATTTGTGGGATATAGGTGTCGCTGGCTAGTCAGCATTTATTGCCCATCCCTAGTTGCCCTTGAGAAGGTGGTGGTAAGCGGCCTTCACGAAACGCTGCAGTCCATGTACTGTGAACTGATCCACAATCCCATTAGGGAGGGAATTCCAGGATTTTGACCCAGCGACTGCAAATGAACGGCAATCATATTTCCAAGTCAGAACAGTGAGTGGCTTGGAGGGGAACTTTCCAAAATGGATACAAAAGAAATAATTCAATTTGGGAGAAAAACAAGAGGGTACACTTGACTAATGTGGATAAACAATGAGACTGTGGAGTTCAAAACTAAAGATACAAGTTCAGGTAGGTAAAGCCATGAAAAATTAATTTGGGGTTTATAAATAGGGACATGGGGTGCAAGAGTTAAGAAATAATTATGAATTTGTATATAACAATGGCTACACTTAGAATAGTTTGTATTGTTTTATATAACCCTTTATAGAGAGGATATTAAAGCTATAAAGTAGATCAAATGCCAGAGATGAGAAACTAAAGATCTGAGGAGAGTTTTGCGATTCTGGGCTAATTTTCACTGCAACAGTGAAGACTAAAAGCAGATTTAATAGCAGTTTATAAAATTATGGAGTGCTCTGTTAGAGTGGCGATTGACTATTTCCACTGGTTGGGGAATCAGTGTCAAGGAGTCATCGATTTAAAGTTATCCCTGAAAAAAGAGAGATTTCCTTACACAGAGTTGTTGGAGAATTGGACTGTTTTGCTACAGGAAATTGGTTGATGCATGCCATTGTTTTAAGGAAAAATTGGATAAATATTTGAAGCAGAGATATGAAGTTTTGGAGAGAGTACAAAGCAATGTGAAGGGCAAAGAGGCAGCATTTGCTTAATGGGCCTGAAAAACAAATACAGAATCAGTGGGGCGGCACGGTGACACGGTGGCTAGCACTGCTGCTTCACAGAGCCAGGGACCGGGTTTGATTCCCGGCTTAGGTCACTATATTTATGGAGTTTGCATGTTCTCCCCGTGTCTGCGTGGGTTTCCTCCGGGTGCTCCGCTTTCCTCCTACAGTCCAAAGATGTACGCGTTAGGTGGATTGGCCATTCTAAATTGCCCCTTAGTGTACCCGAACAGGCGCCGGAGTGTGGTGACTAGGGGATTTTCACAGCAACTTCATAGCAGTGTTAATGTAAACTTACTTGTGACTAATAAATAAACTTTTTTTTAACTGTTCTCCTTGGTGGGTCTAGTTTTTTTTAATTCATTCATGGGATGTGGTCATTGCTGGCTGGGCCAACATTTATTGCTCATCCCTGAGGGCATTTAATAGGGCATTGTTCTGGGTCTGCGTCACGTGTAGGCCAAACTAGGTAAGGATGGCAGATTTCCTTCCCTAAAGGACATTAGTGAACCAGATGGGTTTTTATAATGCTTGACAATGGTTTCATGGTCATCATCAGACTGTTTATTCCTAATTTTTTGTTATTGAATTCAAATTTCACCATTGGCCATGGTGGGATTCAAACCGGGGTCCCCAGAGCATTACCCTCAGTCTCTGGATTACTAGTCAAGCGACAATACCACTACGCATATTTGAAGGCCTTTTACAATGGCAAGTGGGACCTGAATGCCTGTAAGGGGAAGAGGGGAGGGTGGAAGAACATTAGAATATAAGAAATAGGAGCAGCTGTAGGCCATTTCACTCCTTAAGTTGCTCTGTCTTTAATAAAATAATGGCTGATCCGATCCTGACCTTAATTCCATTTTTCTGCTTGCTCACATAACCCTTGACTCCCTGTCTGACTCAGCCATGAATATACTCAATCACCCAACCTCCACTGCCTGCTGGGGAGGAGAATTTAAAACACCACCAGCTCTCTGAGAGAGGAAAATCCCCCTCACCCTCATCTTAAATGGTAGATGCCTGATCTTTAAACTGTGTCCCCTACTTCTAGTTTCTCCCACAAGAGAAAACATCGCTGAGGGTCTTGGGGTGGCATGGTGGCACAGTGGTTAGCACTGCTGCCTCACAGCGCCAGGGACTCAGGTTCGATTCACAGCTTGGGTCATGCACGTCTGCACGTTCTCCCTGTGTCTGTGTGGGCTTCCTCCGGGTGCTCCGGTTTCCTCCCACAGTTCGAAAGACATACTGGTCAGGTGCATTGGCCATGCTAAGTTCTCCCTCAGTGTACCCGAACAAATGCCGGAGTGTGGCGACTAAGGGATTTTCACAGTAACTTCATTGCAGTGTTAATGTAAGCCTACTTGTGGCACTAATAAAAAAAACTTTAAACCCTGTCAAAGGCCTTCAAAATCTTTTATGTTTCAATAATATAATTTTTTAAAACTCTAATAAGTTTAAGTACAAACTGCACAACTTTTCTTTAGAAGACAAACCCTTCATCTGAGGAATGAGCCTAGTGAACCCTCTCTGAATTGTTTCCATTGCTAGAATGCTCTTCCTTAAGTAAGGTGACCAAAACTGTACACAGTAATTTTGGTGTACCTGGAAATCCCTAAACAAGAATCTGCACATAATCAACAGATGCATGAAGGTTGTTAGGCACCTGTGTTGGAACACAGGTCTCTTTTGGCGATAACCTTTGTGACTTCCAAAGACACATTGTGCCTTTAGAGCTTCCAGAGGAACCCCTGATATGTTGCCAAACAAATCCAAGAAAAATTTTGAGAATAACACCGGGGACTCTTCATTGCATTCATCAACCTGACCAAAGCATTTGGTCAGTAAATCACAAGATTCTGCGGATTGTGCTCCAGAGATTAGGATTTCCAAGAAACTTCACCACAATCCTGCAGCTGCTTCATGATGATCTGACCACAAGCAACTTGAGTGGCAGATCTGAAATATTCCCCTTCAAAATTCAGACTAGCTTCAACAAGGCTGTTTGATATTTCCCATCTAATTTACAATGTACCTGATAATGGCCATTGACTTCATCAAAGATCAACTGTGTGAGTATTAAATACCCTCTCGATGGCAAACCTTTTAACCTCAGTGGCCTCCATGCCAAAACTAAGCTGACCACCATAGACATACATGATCTATAGTTTGTGAGTGCTGCAGTGTTGTTGCTCATTCTGCACCAGATTTGCAAGCCACTCTTGATCGCTTTAATTATGCATTCAAGAAATTCAGCCTGTCCTTGAAGGTTGCCAAATCAAAACTCCTGACATGGTCAGTTAAATATTCTACCTCCCATATATGTTGAAGGAGAGACTTTAGAAAATGTTGAGCACTTCCCATACCTTGACAGCCACCTCTGTCAAAAGGCCACCATTGATGAGGAGATGCAACACCTGATCAGCTGTGCCAGATTAGCTTTCTACAAACAATGACAGCTAGTGCTTGACAGCAAAAGCCTCCACAAGTCGACCAAAGTCCTAGTGTATAGAACAGTTGTTGTCTCCGCACCTCTTTATTGCAGTGAGGCCTGGATCGTGTATCAGTGACACCATAAAACCATAAGATATAGGAGCAGAATTAGGCCACTTGGCCCATCGAGTCTGTTCCGCCATTCAATCATGGCTGATATTTTTCTCATCCCCATTCGCCTGCTTGATCCCCTTATTAATCAAGAACCTATCTATCTCTACCTTAAAAACACTCAATGACCCGGCCTCCACAGCCTTCTGCAGCAAAGAGTTCCACAGATTCATCACTCTGTCTGAAGAAATTCCTCCACATCTCTGTTTTAAAGGATCGTCCCTTTAGCCTGAGGTTGTGACCTCTGGTTGTAGTTTTTCCTACTAGTGGAAACTTCCTCTCCACATCCACTCGACCCAGGCCTCGCAGTATCCTGTAAGTTTCACATATGAGAGCTAGAGAAATTCCATCACCAGTGCCTCTGGATTCAATGGGAGAACTGTCAAACAAATGCTAGTGTCCCTCTTGAAGTCAGCTCTACAAGCATTTGGGCAAAACTCCTGCAAAATCAACGTTAATGGACTGCACATTGTGTCCAACATTTCTCCCCACAAGATCCTGTTTTCTCAATTCTCAGAAGTTAAAGTTTAAAGTTCATTTATTAGTGTCACAAGTAGGCTTACATTAACACTACAAAAAAAAGTTAAAGTTTATTTATTAGTCACAAGTAAGGCTTACATTAATACTGCAATGAAGTTACTGTGAAATTCCCCTAGTCGCCACAGTCCGGTGTCTATTCAGGTCAATGCACCTAACCAGTACATCTTTCAGAATGTGGGAGGAAACCGGAGCACCCAGAGGAAACCCATGCAGACATGGGGAGAACGTGCAAACTCCACACAGACAGTGACCCAAGCCGGGAATTGAACTCGGGTCCCTGGCGCTGTGAGGCAGCAGTGCTAACCACTGTGCCACTGTGCCTCAGATGGCTAGTGTTCCAGGGGAGGTGAAACATAACGCTGGAAAGACACTCTGAAGCTCTCCTTGAAGTGCTGCAGCATTGACATGAATGCCAGGAGGATTTTGCTATCAATCGTTCAAAATTGAGACACTTGTCCATCAAGTTGCATCACATCTTCAGCCCAAACACCTTAATGATGAGACAGAGCAGCAACAGCGAAGGGAAGAAAAGGAAGCAAATCCTGCACTCAAGATCCCTCTACCTGGTGGATGTCCTGTCCCATGTACCCAAACACCCACAGGTCAAGAATCGGTCTGTTTAGTCATATGAAGACCCCGTGGCAGAAATTCAGAATCCTCAGGAGGTGCTATTATAGAGTCATAGAGGTTTATAGCATGGATACAGGCCCTTCAGCCCAACTTATCCATGCTGCCCTTTTTTTTAACCACTAAGCTAGTCCCAATTGCCTGCATTTGGCCCATATTCCTCTATACCCATCTTACCGGTGTAACTGTCTAAATGCTTTTTAAAAGACAAAATGTACCTGCCTAACTGTCTAAATGCTTTTTAAAAGACAAAATGTACCTGCCTCTACTACTACCTCTGACAGCTTGTTCCAGATACTCATCCTCTGTGTGAAAAAATTGCCCCTCTGGACCCTTTTGTATCTCTCCCCTCTCACCTTAAATTTTTGTCCTCTAGTTTTAGACTCCCCTACCTTTGCGAAAAGATGTTGACTATCTTGCTGATTTATGCCCCTCATTATTTTATAGACCTCTATAAGTTCACCCCTAAGCCTCCTACACTCCATGGAAAAAAGTCCCAGTCTATCCAGCCTGTCCTTATAACTCAAACCATCAAGTCCTGGTAGTATCCTAGTAAATCTTTTCTGCACTCTTTCTAGTTTAATAATATCCTTTCTATAATAGGGTGACCAGAATTCGAATTGATGGACAGCCAACAATGACTCGAGATGTGATCTCACCAGTCTTCTGTACAGCTGTAGCAAGATTTCCCTACTGTTATACTACACCCCTCTTGCAATAAAGGGAAAAATCCCATTTGTCTTTCTTGCTACTTACTTTACCTGTGGCTGATCTTTTGTGATTCATGTACCCAGATCCCTATGTACTGAAACATTCTCTAGCCTCTCACCATTTAAATAATATTCTACTTTTCTATTTTTCCTGCCAAAGTGCACAACTTCACATTTTCCCATATTAGACTCCACCTGCCAAATGTTTGCCCATTGACTTAACTCTTTGCTTCCTCCTCACAACTTAGCTTCCTATCTTTTTTGTATCATCAACAAATTAGTCTAAAATACAATCTGTCTTTTTTATCAAACTTATTAATATAGATTGTAAATAGTTGATGTCCCAGCACTGGTCCCTGTGACACTGCACTAGTTAGAGTTTGCCATCCTGAAGATGGCCCATTTATCCAGACTCTCCTGTTAGTTAACCAATCCTCTATCCATGCCAATATATCACCTCAACAGTATAAGTTTTTAACTTGTGTAATAATCTTTTATGTGACACCTTATCAAATGCTTTTGGAAATCCAGATACACTACATCTACTGGTTCCCTTTTATCCACTCTGTTACTTTAATAAATTTCATAAAACCATAATGACTCTGCCTGATAGTATTATTATTTTCCAAATGTCCAGCTACTACCTCTTTAATAATGGATTCTAGCATTTTCCCAATGATCGATGTTAGACTAACTGGACAATAATTTCCTGCTTTCTGTTCCCTTTCTTTGTTGAACAGTGGCAGTTTTCTGATCGGCTGGGACCTTTCCAAAATCCAGAGAGTTTTGGAAGAATACAACCATTGCATCCACCATCTCAGGAACCTTCCTTAAGACCCAAGGATGCAGGTCTCTAGGTCCAGGGGCCTTGTTCCATTAGTTTTCCCATTGTGATAGTGATCATTTTAAGTTCCTCCCACCTTCTGCCACAATTCTTGGGATGCTTTTTTGTCTTCGACTGTGAAGATGAATGCAGAAGGATTGTTCAAAATCTCTGCTCTATCCTCCTTTTCCCATTATTCATTCCCCAGTCTCACCTTGGAACCAATGATGACATTTCTGCTCTTTTCCTTTTTATATGTTTGTCAAAGCTTTTACTGTCAACGTTTATATTTCTCATGGTCCAATTTCTCCCTCTTTATTTTTCTTTAGTCATCCTCATTTGATTTCTAAAACTTTCACAATCTGCTGGCCTATCACTAATGTTTGCAGCATTGTATGCCTTTTCTTTCAATTTTACACCACCCTTAAATACCTTAGTTAGCAACAGATGGTGCATCCTTCTGGTAGAGTCTTTATTCCTGAATGGAGTTTATCTTTGTTAAAAGTTATGAAATATTTCCTTAAATGTCTGCCAATGCTTTTCCATCCTCTTCCCTTTTAACTTATTTACCCAGTACACTTTAACCAACTCTGTGTTCATACCCTTGTAATTTAATTGCCTTTATTTAAGTTTACGACAGTAATTATGGACTCACATTTCTCACTCTCAAACTGAGTGTGAAATTCTATCATGTTATGATCACTGTCGCCTAAGAGGATCCTTTGCTATGTGGTATTTAATTAGTCCTGCCTCAGAAAATGCCCTGAATACACTCTATGAACTCATTCTCCAGGCTACCTTTGCTAATTTGATTTGTCCAAGTGAGGCAAAAATTAAAGTCACCCATGATTATTGCAGTACATTTCTTGCAAGATCCCATTATTTCTTGATATACACTCTGTCTTATTTTATAGCCACTGTTGGGAGTGGGGAGGGGTGGGGTGGGGTGGGGTGGCTATCAATTAATTCCACCAGTGACACATTTCTTTAGCTAATTTTACTTTCAAACTGATTCTACATTTGATCTTCTGAACTAAGATCATTTCTCACTGATCTTATCCCTTATTAACAGAGCTACCCTACCACCTTTTCCTTTCCTCCTCTCCTTCCAAAACATCAAATACCCATGAAAGTTCAATCATCTTGTAGACGTGTCTCTGTTGAGATTCACACAGGAGGGAAACCCAAATTCAGCAGGGCTATTTGAATACAGTGCTGAGTTTAAGGGGAGAAGGTGGCGTAAAATGGAAAACAAGGAGATGGCAGATGAATTGAAAGGTACTTTGCATTGATCTTCACTATAGAGGATACAAATAACATCTCAGAAATAGCTGTAAGTCAGGAAATGGAAGGGAGGGGAAGAGGTACTGAACAAATAGCTGAGGCTATGGGCTGAAGGATGAACTTTATCCTATAATCTTAAAAGAAGTGGCTAGTGAGATAGTTGATGCATTGGGTTTTAATTTTTCAAGATTCCCTATATTCAAGGAAACATTTTAAGTTTATTTATTAGTGTCACAAGTAGGCTTACATTAATACTGCAATGAAGTTGCTGTGAAAATCCCCTAGTCGTCACAGTCTAGCGCCTGCTCAGGTACACTGGGGAAGAATTTTTGCAAGGCCAATGCACCTAACCAGCACGTCTTTTGGACTGTGGGAGCACCAGGAGGAAACCCAGGCAGACACGGGGAGAATGTGCAGACTCCACACAGACAGTGGCCCAAGCCGGGAATCGAACCCGGGTTCCTGGCGCTGTGAGGCAGCAGTGCTAACCACCGTGCCACCCCATTGGATTGGAAAACAGCTAAAGTAATTCCTTTATTCAAACCTGTGTAGTGTGTTCAATTTTGGTCTCCATATCCAAGGAAGGATATACTTGGCTTGGAGTGAACGTTCATGAGGTTGGTTCCTGGGATGAGAAGGTTGTCCTATGATGAAGGACTAAGTAGATTGGGCCTAAACTCTCTGTGCTTAGAAAAATGAAAGGTAATCTCATTGAAATGTACTAAATCCTGAAAAGGCTTGACAGGGTAGACACAGAGATTATTGCCCCTGGCTGGGGAATCTAGAACATGTGGACAAAGCCTTAGGATAAGAGATTGATCATTGAGGACTGGGATGAAGATAAATTTCTTCACTCCGAGGATTGTGAATCTTTGGAGTTCTCCACTGCAGATGCTTGTGGATGCTATATCATTGAATATATTTAAGGCTGAGTTATTTAAGGCCGAGATATCTCTCAGGCAATTAAGAGATATGGGGAGTGGGCAGGAAAGTGGACTTAATGCAGGAGATCAGCACAGATTGCATTGAATCATGGTGCAAGCTCGCCAGGTCCTATAATTTACTCCTGTTCCTCTTGTGTTCTCACGAAAAAAAAATTCAAATTTGTAGAACGTCAAATTTCTCCATCATGGTAAAAAAAATCCCAGGATTTTAAAAATGATTTATTATCAATTCTGCTTTTATATTTCAGTTTCTACCTTATTCCCATGTGTAAGCCTTTATTTTGCTGTCGAAGATGATTAAAAAGTGAAGGATAACATTGTGTTTTCATTTCCTGGTTTGCTGTCTGTGAGAATGTTTAAATGTGATTCCCTGCTTAGACAGTTTGATCAGATAATGTTGTTGGAATTCCACTTGGGCTAACATTGGAATCAAAGTAACATCAGAAAAGGAGAAACACCCAGCGCAGAGAATGCAATATCTCTATGGGCAGCCTTTTTTGGGATCACCAATGAACAGTGTCACTTGCTGCTAACTGTGAAATCCGGGCCATTGAAACATAATATACTTCTGAAGTGACTGTGGTCTTCAAGTTCAGATAACAAGCACACCAAATAGTCTTTCTACTCTGTCAGGACCTATTTTAAATTTTCATAAATGTCTTTCCATTTAATTGAAATCCTCATAATTGTATATAAAATTGGACAATGGGATTTTTATCTGCAGAAGCTGACTGTTTGGAAGCTGTTGTGTTTAGTTATTGGAGTTGTCCTCAACCTAATGAGTAGAACCATAGAAAATTACAGCTCAGAAACAGGCCTTTTGGCCCTTCTTGTCTGTGCCGAACCATTTTTTGCCTAGTCCCACTGACCTGCACTTGGACCATATCCCTCCACACCCCTCTCATCCATGAACCCGTCCAAGTTTTTCTTAAATGCATTTACCACTTTATCCGTCAGCTCATTCCACACTCCCACCACTCTCTGCGTGAAGAAGCCCCCCCTAATATTCCCTTTAAACTTTTCTCCTCAGTAGTATTCTGAGTGAATGTTTCAGCCTTGAATAAATAGGAACCGTTTTCAATTGTACAAAATCCTGCTCAAAAAATGGACACATTTAATGCTGAATATTATTGGAAGACTCAATTAAAAGTGTCTAAATGCTGTTCTTTTTTAAATGTCTTTTTCCTCTTCAACTGTCTTCTGCAAAGTCATATCCCGCTCAAGCTTTTATTTGGTGAGTGTGCTGCAGCTGCAGTCCTTAAAGAGTTTATGTCAACAGAACATTATCAGATGTGGGGCAGTCTGGTAAAAGGGATCATGTTGAGCTACTGTGTTACATTTAATAGGCTAACAGTCTGCACATGCTGGCAGAATATGGCTCAGTATATTGTTTAATACTCAGCTGTTCAAGAACATGTCAAAATGTTAACTCATCTAATCTGACTCCTGTAGCTGCTGTTCTCATGTAACCATAAGCCTAGCGTCAGCTGTTGAAGGGCATCAGCTGTTAGAATTATTCTTTGAGCGTGACCACCATGGTGACAATTTCAACCCGTTCCCCCCTTTTCTTTGCTTGGTTTTAAATTGACCTCACCCCAACGTGCTCCTGTTCCATTCACCCTCTCACCATTTATTGGACTTTGCCGGTGTCTTTGCCACAGCACCAAATGGCCCAAAGTCATACAGCACATCTGTAACCATTGTTCCTCCTTCTCCTTCACAGTCTCTTTGCAAGATTTGTCATGTCAACAGACCATCTTCCTCCAATACCTCTCCTCCATTGTCCAGCTCAATCCAGTTACCCTTTCACTGTTCCATATTTATTTATCCTGTCATGTGCAGAGGGTTTCTATTTCAACCCTACATCATCATTTCAGGAAGCTCCCATGAATCTGTCTTCAGCCCCCATGCAGCTCCTTGGCAATATCATCCACAGAATAGTCCCTGTATTGGCTTTTGTTCCATCAGACTGTTTGTCTGACATGAGGGCAGAATCTTCTGCCCTAGCCTGTGGTGAATTTGATGGTGCGGGACACTTAATAAGGAAGCATTGTTGCGAGTGGGTACTCTGCTGTCTTCCCACCTCCACCCTGATTAAGTCCGTGATGGAAAGGCCTGTGTACTGCCTTCTGGCTCCTCTGCCAATTGAAGCTCATAAGTGAGCAATTAGTTCCCAATAAAGGGCATCATCCCACCACCACAAGCATAAACCAAATGGTGGTGAGGTTTTACCATGTGACTTTCACAAACAAACCCTGGTGTGCTTGCTTGCAGATCCTGAGCAGGGGGGTTCCCTCAGTCAAAGGCATTCAATTGCTAATTGAGGGACCTGGCATTGGGAAGTTGGGGGGCTGGGGTGGTGGGGAGCCTGCTGAAAGCCAACCTCCACCTCACAAACCCACTCCGCCATCACTCACGTGGGTCCTCTGCCCTGTATGTTGTTCCAGAATCAGCCACAACCTCGGCAGAGGTGCCACTGTTCAAAAGAGCTATCAATCTCTGATTGGCTGGCATGCAGGACATCTGTCCCCTGGTTCCTGATCCCAGAGAAATGCCCACTGGTGGCCTGTCCAGTGCTTGATTGGCACGTAATAGAAACATAGAAACATAGAAAACTCAAGCACAAAACAGGCCCTTCGGCCCCACAAGTTGTGCCAAACATATCCCTACCTTTTAGGCCTACCTATAACCCTCCATCCTATTAAGTCCCATGTACTCATCCAGGAGTCGCTTAAAAGACCCTATTGAGTTTGCCTCCACCACCACTGACGGCAGCCGATTCCACTCGCCCACCACCCTCTGTGTGAAAAACTTCCCCCTAACATTTCCCCTGTACCTACACCCCAGCACCTTAAACCTGTGTCCTCTCGTAGCAGCCATTTCCACCCTGGGAAAAAGCCTCTGAGAGTCCACCCGATCTATGCCTCTCAAAATCTTATATACCTCTATTAGGCCTCCTCTCATCCTACGTCTCTCCAAGGAGAAAAGACCGAGCTCCCTCAGCCTATCCTCATAAGGCATGCCACTCAATCCAGGCAACATCCTTGTAAATCTCCTCTGCACCCTTTCAATCTTTTCCACATCCTTCCTGTAATGAGGCGACCAGAACTGAGCACAGTACTCCAAATGGGGTCTGACGAGGGTCTTATATAGCTGCATCATTATCCCCGGACTCCTAAACTCAATCCCTCGATTGATAAAGGCCAGCACACCATACGCCTTCTAAACCACCTCCTCCACCTGCAGGGCCGATTTTAGAGTCCTATGGACCCAGACCCCAAGATCCTTCTGATCCTCCACAGTACTAAGAGTCTTTCCCTTTATATTGCACTCCTTCATCCCATTTGACCTGCCAAAATGGATCACTATGCAGTTATCTGGGTTGAAGTCCATCTGCCACTTCTCTGCCCAGTCTTGCATCCTATCTATGTCCCTCTGTAACTTCTGACATCCCCCCAGACGATCCACAACCCCACCAACCTTCGTGTCGTCGGCAAACTTACCAACCCATCCCTCCACTTCCTTATCCAGGTCATTTATGAAAATGATAAACAGCAAGGGTCCCAGAACAGATCCCTGGGGCACACCACTGGTGACCGACCTCCATTTAGAAAAAGACCCATCTATACCCACTCTCTGCCTCCTTTGGGCAAGCCAGTTCTAGATCCACAGGTCAGCGGCCTCTTGGATCCCATGCCCTCTCACTTTTTCTAGAAGCCTTGCATGGGGGACCTTATCGAACGTCTTGCTAAAATCCATATAAACCACATCTACCGCTTTCCCTTCGTCAATGTGTTTAGTCACATTTTCGAAGAACTCCACCAGGCTCGTAAGGCACGATCTGTCTTTGACAGAGCCATGCTAAGTATTCTTGAGCATACTAAACCTTTCTAAATGCTCATAAATCTTGTCCCTCAGCATCTTCTCCATCAGCTTACCTACCACTGAGGTTCGACACACCGGTCGGTAATTTCCTGGGCTATCCCTATTCCCCTTCTTGAAAATAGGAACCACATCCGCAATCCTCCAATCCTCCAGTACCTCTCCCATCTCCATCAACGACGCAAAGATCATCGCCAGAGGCTCTGCAATCTCTTCCCTCGCCTCCCACAGTAACCTGGGGTACATCCCATCCGGACCCGGCGACTTATCTACCTTGATGCCATTCAAAGATTCCAGCACAACCTCTTTGTTAAAGTCCACATACTCAATCTTTTCAGTCCACCGCAAGCCCATAGTACATCCACCCATGTCCTTCTCCTCTGTGAAAACCGAGGCAAAATACTCATTAAGCACCTCTGCCATTTCTACTGGTTCTGTACTGATTTTCCCGCCTTCACCTTTTATAGGCCCTATTCCTTCACGTCTCATCCTTTTACTCTTCACATATTTATAGAACGCCTTAGGGTTTTCCTTAATTCTACTTGCCAGGCCTTCTCGTGACCCCTTCTGGCTCTCCTAATTTCCTTCTTTAGTCCCTCCCTACAAGCTGTATACTCATCTAGATCCCTATCTTCGCCAAGCTCTCTGAACCTTTTGTACGCTTTCCTTTTCTTCTCGACGAGGTCCCGCACAGCTTTCGTGCACCACGGTTCCTTTAACCTACCAACTCCTCCCTGTCTGCTCGGAACATTGTCCTGTAGAACCCTAGACAGACATTCCTTGAAAAACTGCCACCTCTCTTCAGTGCATTTCCCCGAGAATACCTCCTTCCAATTTACTCCTCTAATTTGCTGCCTTATGTCTTCATATTTCCCCTTACTCCATACAAACGCTTTCCTAGCTTGCCTGATCCTTTCTTTTTCCAATGCAAGTATAAAGGAGATAGAGTTATGATCGCTATTCCCAAGATGCTCTCCCACTGAGAGATCTGACACCTGTCCAGGCTCATTAGTCAGTATCAGATCAAGTACAGCCTCTCCTCTTGTAGGCTTGTCCACATGCTGTGTCAGGAAACCCTCCTGAACACACCTAACAAACGCCTCCCCATCCAATCCCCTTACCTTAGGGATATTCCAATCTATGTTTGGGAAATTAAAGTCTCCCATCACAACAACTCTGCAACTCTCCAGGATCTGTAATACTGCCAAGCCTTCCCAGAAAGAGGCAACACTGGCTCTTGCCCGTTCTCCAGTCGGTGGTTGAGACCCCCTGTCACTGACACAAGATTCCACCTGAGATCTTGAACAAGCTGCGGTCTTCTCCAGCTAAAAACAATATTAATTGTCTTCAATCTCTGCCATAAACTGCCTATCCTTGCTTCTGATTCCATCACCCTATCCAGCAACTGTATCAGACTGAACCAAACTTTTACAACCTCAGTACCTGGCGTGACCTCAATCTAAGCTTCCGACACCATATCTTCTCCATCACAAAGACTACCTATATCCAATAAGCCTACCTATACCCCTGCCTCAGCCCATCTACTCCTGAAACTCACGTAAATGCCTTTGTCAACTCCAGACATGATCATACCAATACTTTCCTTATCTACCTATCCTCCAAGCACTGTAAACTTCAGTTAACCTCAAACTCTGTTGTCTGTATACTATCCTGCAGCAAAACCTGTTGGCACATTCCTCCAGCCGGATTGATTGACATTTGCTCAATACCTCAAAGCCGCAACTTTGAGGTTCTCCTCCGTTAATCCCTCCGTTGTGAAGCCCTTCCGTATCTTGATAACCTCCTCGGTCACTTCAACATCTTGCACCCACTGCATAACTGTTACATTCCTCTGACTGTAGCTCGCTACGTCCCCCTAACCCTTTCACCCGTGTATTGGCGAGATTAACTTCAGCTGTATAGGCCACTTGCAGTGGAGTTCCCTTCATTAACCTCATAGCTTTTCCTCCGATAACAAACATCCACTTATTTGAACAGGATTTTGGCCACCTTTGCTCAGAGACAGATTTTTGCTCCCTAGGTAGGTAGTTCAAGTTGGAAAATTTCCCAGTTTTGTGCACCCACCCTCAGGGAAAAAAGTGCACTAAATGGCATTATTTCTGCTCTGGGAAGGTGGATGTGGAATAGAATCGGGTATGCTGCACTCAGATGCAGATTGGAAGCAGCCAGATGAGGCTGCCACATGCCAAGGCAGGCTTTTTAAAAGGCCCACCACTGTTTTCTAAGATTTTGTCCCAGTTCTTCTGCTAAATATTAGGCACTCTAGCCCTCACCCATCACAGTCCACCACCCCTCCCCCCATCCATTCCCCATACCCTCAATATGCCAACTCATACCCCCAGCCATTTCCCCCATACTCTCCATGTCAACTCATGACTCCTCAACCATCCTCCATAATCCTTCATAACTTGAATGCCAAATCATGTCCTACACCCAACCCACCCATCTTGACTCCTTATAGCTTCCATACCAACAATGCCATCTCATGCTAACCCATGCCACTCTCACCCATGCACATGCCCTCCATGCGGACTCACCCAGTATCTACCATGGGCAGAACTCAGGAACCATGTTGAGATTAAATAAAATATCTACTACAGCTCGCCCTGAAATAAAAATCATTCCTGTTCATGAAAACCCATTCAGAACTTCAAAAGCCTGTCAAGTAACTAATCCATTATCAAAACAAAGGCTTATATTCAAACCCCACATCAAAGACAGCTAATTATTTAATAAATTCTTTGAGCTGTCAATCAAACTGTGAACATACAATTCCCCTGTTAGGATAATTGTAGCTTGTGGAAAGCAGCCAAACATTAATAATAATTTAATGATAACCTTTGGAGTAATGTCAACAAACAGTTATTGTAACTAATGGAACAGATTTGTTGCAACTCTCACTGACACAGGCTGGCTGTTTTTTTTATTTTTAAAGGGTTGAGGATTTAAATAACTTGATAGTCCTGCATACCTTTTTCCTCTTTATGAGCATTTACATTTGCTTCATAAATTTGTTACTCCCACACTGTGTGTGAAGACCTGTGCTGAAGGGAAAATGGGATCTGTTTGAATTCAGCACTGGTTTTGAATGATTCCGTTGACTTTGGGTTGTATAAATCATTTCCCATGCTCTTTACCCTACCGGCAAAAATGGGATTTGCCTTCTGGACCCGGGTCCCGTCTACCATTTTTAAAGGTTCGCAAAGCCTCCACAACTCCCCGAAAGTCTGACCCAATATCGCCTTCTTGGTCTCTATATTTTCTGAGAAGCTGCTAGGAATATTTTTCCATTTCAAAGGCTTTATATAAATGCAATTTGTTATTGATAAGAGACCGACTGTTATTAGAATAAACAATTTATGCTTTAGCACAAAAGTATTTCCACAATATTGACTGAACAACTTTGGTCTAATGTTAAATAAATAATTTACCAGCAGTGCAACAAGGTCAACTACCTGAATTATTTAATTTCATTGCCAAGAAAAGGTATTTTTTAAAGTGTTTAAGTAGAGTCTGTCTCACCTGAGTAATTTAAAAGGGCAGTCTGACATGTCATCACTTGCAGTAGCTGCCTTAGCTATGGGAGATGTGCGAGCAAGGACTAGCACTGGCACTGTTCCCATTTTATTGAACTTGTACTTATAAATTATATATAATTTATTTAAATGAATGATAGGGGGTTAGGAAAAGGCTGCAATTTAACTCGGATGAGATGCACAAACCATCCAGATTTCATTTTAATGGCTTGTGATATGGATGGTTCTTTGAATGAAATTGGTGCCAATATGCAGAACTCAGTAACACCTCATTATGCTCCCAGAGCAGTGATGCTAAACTATGAAAGGAATATTGAAGTTCTCATGTGAGAATGTGGAGAGCTTCATGAGATTACATTGTAATACTTTCCTTGGCCACTAGGGGGACAGCAGACCAAAGATGCTCTTCTATATTCCATCAGCAATATTATTCAGCTTCTTATCAGATTAGATATGAAACAAATTCAGCAACAAAAGTATTACTTGTACAATGTACAGCTGGATGAAATAAAACTGACTTAACCACAAAGCAATTCATGGTTTCTAGTTCACAGTATCAATAAATTTGTTCTCGAATATTAGGGTAATAACCAGAGAATCCGTTGTTTGAACACCAGCTGAAGGATTTATCCATAATGCAGCATTGATGGGTTGTGAAATGGCTAACTATTCCAAATTCGTTAGCACTCCTGACAGGCACAGTTGATCGCAGTCTTAGGACAGAATCTTCCTGGCCCCTTGGAGAGCCTTTAGAGGTAAGATGACTGGGATAGAATCAGAAAACTCCGTCACAATGGTTCCCCATCACCGTTTAACACCAGGGCAAGTTTAGCTCCTATTCCATTATAAAACATCTTTTCATTCAAGAACATAATAAGAATACATTATCACCTTTTTAGACTTTCCTTCTTATTTTTGTCCCTTTTTTAATTTAAACTTTTAATTCATTAGCTAATCGCAGGGGTAGCAAGCAAAATCTCTGGGTCTCACAGGCACAAGACATTAGGGGGGTAATATACTGACATGGATTGGGAATTGGTTAATGGACAGAAAACATAGAGTAGGAGTAAATGAGGACTTCTCAGGGTGTCAGGCTAGTGGGGTACCTCAAGGATCAGTGCTTGGGCCCTGGCTATTCAATAGCAATTATTTGGATGTGGGGACCAAGTGTAATATTTCCAAGTTTGCTGATTACACAAAACGAGATGGAAATGTGAGTTGTAAGGATATTGCAAAAAGGCTCCCAAGGGGATTTAGTCAGGCAAACTGAGTTGGCAAGAACATGGCAGGTGGAATATAATGTAGAAAAATGTGAAGTTACCCATTTTGAAGAAATGCAGAGTATTTCTTAAGTAGTGAGAGATTGGGAAGTGTTGATGTTCAAAGGAGCCTGGGTGCCCTTGTACATACGTTACTGAAAGTTAATATGCAGCTTCAGCAAGCAATTCGGAAAGTAAATGCTGTGTTGGCCTTTATTGCAAAAGGATTTGAGTACAGGAGTAGTCTTGCTGCAACTGTATAGAGTTTGGTGAGACCACAACTGGAGTATTGAATTTTGGTCTTCTTACATGGGGAAGGACATATTTGCCATAAAGGAAATGCAATGGAGGTTCACCAGACTGATCCCGGAATGGTGGGATTGTCTAATGAGGAGAGATTAAGAATACTGGGCCCGTATTCTCTGGAGTTCAGAAGGAAGAGAGGTGATCTCATTGAAACATACAAAATCTTTACAGGGCTCAACAAGGACAAGGGTGTTTCCCATGGCTGTATTCTAGAGCTGCTCCTTCATCAGGTGAGTGGGGTTTCAGTTCACAAACAGGGCATATAAAGACACAAACTCAATTTACAAAATAATGGTTGGAATGCGAGTCTTTACAGGTAATCAAGTCTTAAAGGTACAGACAATGTGAGTGGAGAGAGTGGAGAAACATGACAACGCAGAGTTGCTGAGCAGAGACTGATAGTCAAGTTCCACACACATGAGGACGGCCTCAACCGGGATCTTGGGTTCATGTCACACTATCTGTAACCCCCATGACTTGCCTGGGCTTGCAAAATCTCACTAACTGTCCTGGCTGGAGACAATACACATCTCTTTAACCTGTGCTTAACCCTCTCTCCACTCACATTGTCTGTACCTTTAAGACTTGATTACCTGTAAAGACTCACATTCCAACTATTATTTTGTAAATTGAGTTTGTGTCTTTATATGCCCTGTTTGTGAACTGAAATCCCACTCACCTGATGAAGGAGCAGCGCTCCGAAAACTAGTGGTTTGTGCTACCAAATAAACCTGTTGGACTTTAACCTGGTGTTGTGAGACTTCTTACTGTGTTTACCCCAGTGCAATGCCGGCATCTCCACATCATGTATTCTAGAAACAGGGGACGGTCTCAGAATAAGAGGTAGGCCATTTAAGACTGAGGTGATGATGAATTTCTTTGGTGAGGGTCGTGAATATTTGGAACCCGCTACCTCAGAGGGCTGTGGCGACTTGGTCAATGAGTATATTCAAGACAGCGATTGGCAGATTTCTAGATATTAAAGATATCAAGGGAGATGGGAGTAGTTCAGGAAAATGCTATTGGAGGGAGAAGATTGGCTATGATCTAGGTGAATGGCAGAACAGACTAAAGGGGCCAAATAGCCTACCCCTGTTCCTGTTTCCAATGTTCCTATGATACTGAAATGAAACTTTAAGAAATTGATCTCACTGGAGTTTTGTTTAATTGTGGCTCCAGGTCGCTGGTGCTTCATATAATACATTCATATAATTCAGAGGAATTATAATTTAAAAAATTATCTTGTGTGCAGCTTAAGTAGTTGCAGTTAATTTCTGTAGCCAGTTAATTTTCTGGAGCAAGGTGTTAGGCTGGATTTGTTCAGATAAAAGTGACTGAACTGGTAGCTTCCAAATGAACTACTAATTTAAAATGCTGATCTTAAATGGGTTTTATTTTACGGATCATATATGCATAAGTTGTAGAAGTGATATTTACAATGATTTTGATATAAATTCGCTGCTTTAGAAGTGGGTCTTTTCTCAGTTTGAATGCCCATGGTGATAACGAGGGTGGGGGAATTTTCCCAAGCAAGGGAAGGCAGGTTGGTTGCGTGTTGGAAGTTAAATTCCTCAAAACATTAATTCAGACCAGGATCTGGACATAACCCCAGCCTCTTCTGGGCATGACTGTGACAGGGTCATAGAGTCAGAGAGGTTTACAGAATGGAAATGCCACCCTTTTTTAAAAACCGCTAAGCTAGTCCCAATTACCAAATCCCTCTATACCCATCCTACCCATGTAACTGTTTAAATGCTTTTTAAAAGACAAAATTGTACCTGCCTCTACTACTACCTCTGGCAGCTTGCTCCTGACACTCACCACCCTCTGTGTGAAAAAATTGCCCCTCTGGATCCTTTTGCATCTCTCCCCTCTCACCTTAAACTTATGCCCTCTACTTTTAGACTCCCCTACCTTTGGAAAAAAATGTTGACTATCTAACTGATCTATACCCCTCATTATTTTATAGACGTCTATAAGATCACCCCTAAGTCTCCTACGCTCCAGGGAAAAGAGTTCCGGTCTATCCAGCCTCTCCTCATAACTCAAACCATCAAGTCTCGGTAACATCCTAGTAAATCTTTTCTGTACTCTTTCTAGTTTAATAATATTCTTTCCATAATAGGGTGACCAGAACTGTACACAGTATTTCAAGTGTGGCCTTACCAATATCTTGTACAACTTCAACAAGACACCCCAACTCCTGTATTCAATGTTCTGACCAATGAAACCAAGCATGCTGAAAACCTTCTTCACCACTCTGTCACCCGTGACTCCACTTTCAAGGAGCTATGAACCTGTACCCCTAGATCTCTTTGTTCTATACCTTTCCCCAACGCCCTACCATTAACTGAGTAAGTCCTGCCCTGGTTCTATCTACCAAAATGCATCACCTCGCAATTATCTAAATTAAACTCCATCTGCCATCCATCAGCCCACTGGCCTAATTGATCAAAATCCCATTGCAATCCTAGATAACCTTCTTCACTGTCCACTATGCCACCACTCTTGGTGTCGTCTGCAAACTTACTAACCGTGCTGCCCAAATTCTCATCCAAATCATTAATATAAATGACAAATAACAGTGAACCCAGCACTGATCCCTGAGGCACACCGCTGGTCACAGGCCTCCAGTTTGAAAAACAACCCTCTGCAACAACCCTCTGCAACCACCCTCTCTGTCTTCAGTCATCAAGCCAATTTTGTATCTATTTTGCTACCTCATCCTGGATCCCGCAAGATTCAATCAGGGTAGAAGGTGAATGGGGAATGTCAATGTTTTAGGAGGGTTAGGCTGTCACAGTAGGTCATGGTTGACATCTGCATGCTCCTATGACAAGACCAACCACCCAGTGGAAGAGGTGGGCATGGTTGATAAGGTACCTGTCATTGGAGGGACAGCCTTTCCCTCAGGTCTGTACATCTTGCCATGTTATGTGCTCTCTTTTGCTAGGATAGAAAACAGGTGTGAGTGTTTGTGATAACTTGTTTGGAGAGGAGGGAAAGATTTGCGGAGGATGACTGTGAGGCATTGGTGTGAGGGCAATTAGATGAGGATGAGTCTGAGTGTTGGCTGCCTCGATGGTGGTGTGAGGTCCCTGGAGAGAGAGGAATGAGTGCAGTTGCAAGGTTGTTCTGAGGAGTGCTGGAGAAAGCTCTGGAAGTTGGAGTGTGGGGCTTGACACCTGAAATTAGGTCACTCACCTGCCATGCCCTCCTGAGGTGCTGGATCCTCAGTGTACTGTCTGCAGGTTGGAGGGACTAACCTATACACTTCTGATATCCTTCGCCAGTTTCATCTACACTGACTTGGTTGGAAAGGTTGTCCTCTTCCATCCTTGGAAAAGATCATCTCCTTGTAGATCCTCAGACCCTGCAACAAGATCTCTAGATAAGAATGGGAGACCAGGGAGTATCTTCCCTAAGTCTTGTCCCCATTCCTGTAGTTGCTGCAGCCTCAAAAATCCAGATGTTGGTGAGCTATTGTAACCCATGTTGTGGCTTCTTTAATTAAAAATCCTTCCTTTGACAGGGTCGAAGTGTCACCTCACCCGTCATCTCTGATTGGTCAGGATGCTGAGTTTTAATGCAATGGTTAGTTAAAGAACCTCAGAGTGGTTCACTCCTTCACCATTCAGGTGTCTGACCCACAGATTTGAAAATTCCTCTCACGTTTTTTTTCCCTAAAGTGGACAACCTCTTCTTTACCTTATAATTAACAAAATTATGCAAAAGGTGTATCTTCAAAACAAGGATAACTTTCACCTTCACTGTTGTAAGATATTGAAATCAATGGGATGAAGATGGGACAGGTTCTAGAGCAGTGCGGTGGAGGAGGCGATATTGCCCAGACAGTGAAGATATAGTTTCATGTTTTTCATTAACGAGGAATTTCACTCTTTGAGTAGAATTTTAAGGATAATCGGCACTCACCGACCTGAGAGTTGGCGCGTAACTTCAGTGGTGATTGGCAATGACCAAGACTTCCGCCCGCCCTTGGAAGGAAGTCTTGCCCATGAGAGATTGGCCAACAGCCCTCCAGCTCAGCCAGGCACAGTGCTACTGTAGCCAGAAGCAGTTCTGCAGTGCTCTGCTTAGAACTAAGTCCCCTGGGGCCATTGTAAAGGTAAGTCTCGGAGGCCTGGGGCAGGAAGATAGGGGCCGCCCTGGGGGGGGGGGGGAGTGGTGTGTTGGGGGTGGGGTGGGGGGTGGGGCGGAACTCCAAGGTTCCAGAGGAGAAGGCGCCTGAACTCTGAGTGGGCCCACTCCCACTCACCCAAGATGGAGAAAAGTTTTTTTTGTTTCCCATCCGACTCACACCTGTCCTATCTTCATATCTTACAACAGTGAAGGTGAAATTTATCCTTGTTTTGAAGATACATTTTTTGCATAATTTTGTTAATTATAAGTTAAAGAAGAGGCTGGGCGGGAAAAGGCCCTTAAAGTGGCCATTAACTGGCCACCTAAGGGCCTTAATAGGCGAAAGGGTGTGTTTCTCGCCCGAGGCCCTGCCCGCCCAACTGTGAAATTGCGTCTGGGTTGGGGCGGACGGGTTCCCGGGGGAGATCATGTCCATTCAATTTTACACTCCTACCCCCCAGCCTCACCCGCCTTGGAGGGAGTGTGAAATTCTGTCCATTGTGTTTCTTGTCAGTATTTCAATGTAAGTTTATTCCGTGTTTGCGGTTTATAACAAGTTATAAAGTGAACATTAACCTGTGCCCAGTTCTTGTTCAAACAGTTTGAGTAGCTATGTGAAGCCACAAGCAAAACATGGAAATAGAAAGTTCACACTGATGCAATAGGTGGTACCCTTCTGAATTTATAATTTAGGTACATTTCTGAGCGAGGGAAAGAGTAAAATTCAAGCTGATACTGACATTGTGCCGCCACATTAAGAAGAAAATGTTCTGTTTCTCAACTCAAGGTTGTACATGTATTTCGACATTAATGTGCTTCATGTTCATGAGCAGAAAACTTTACCTGAAAGGGGTTGTGTACTTGCTGTTTGTTGTCTTCCATTGAGGAATATAAAATGCAGCCATCATGAAATTTGTGCATCTGAACATTCTGGTTCTGCAAGCATCTGGAAAGCAGCCTATGCTCCAACAAAACCAAAATCTGAATTCCAAATTTTTAAGGTTATCAAGACTTTGGAGAGGGTGCAGATGGGATTTACTAGAATGATGCCAGAGATGCAGGACTTTTAAGTGGAGAGGCAAGAGAAACTGGGTTTGTTCTTCTTGGGTAAAAGCAAAATACTGTGGATGCTAGTATCTGAAACAAAAACAGAAAATGCTGGAAAATCTCAGTGGGTCTGACAGCATCTGTGGAGAGAGAATAGCGCCAAAGTTTCGAGTCCGAATGACACTTCGCACTGACGACGGGTCATCCAGACTCAAAACATTGGCTCTATTCTCTCTCCACAGATGCTGTCAGACCTGCTGAGATTTTCCAGCATTTTCTGTTTTTGTTTTTCTAGATGGCAAGATTCAATAGAGGTGCTCAGAGTCATGAAGAATTTGATAGATTAAGTTAGGAGAAATTGTTTCCATTGTTTGATAAATAGAAACCACACATTGAAAATAGTTGGCAAAAGAACCAGGACATCATGAGGAAAAATGTTACACAGCCTATTTTCGTGATCTGGATTGCACTGCCTGAAAGATTAACAGAATCAGATTTAACTTTCAAACGGGAAATTAATAAATACTTGAAGTGGAAAATTTTACAAGGCTATGGGGAAAGAGCAGGAAACTGGGATTAACTGGATGGACCATTCAAAAACCTGCCACAGACATGGCAGGTCAAATGGCCACCCCCTGTGCAGTATCATCCTATGATTCTATGGTTTATAAGGCAAAAAGAAGGGCAGTATATACTGTATTTAACAATATTTCAATCAGCAAGATGAACTCAAAAATTGCTCAATTTACTAGCAAGTTAGTTAATAAATAACCTTCCCGTTGCTTAGTTCTCACGTTTAGTTCCATCTTTTTTCAGCCGAACGAAACACAAGAAACCAAAAACACCCTAAACACAATGGCCCTGTTACTAATACGAACTAAAATACATAACTTCAGTTACTCAACGTTTTTCCTTAAAAGTACATAGATCTGTGCTTCATGGGTGCTTCATATAAATGTAAACTACAGTATTAACATTGTATTGAAAATGGACTTGTTTAATATTTAGATAAATGCAAAATTATTTGGTGTTTTGTTTTTGCTAATGGAGGATTATCATCATTGCAGGATTGTTAATAGTTCCTGTCGGGTGAAGAATGTATGTGAGTGTTACATATAGCCAATTACTAGGGTGTGTATAAAACAAAGATACAGATTCAAACTTCCAGATTTCAGTTTTTAAATTAGAACATAAGAACATAAGAACATAAGAAATAGGAGCAGGAGTAGGCCATCTAGCCCCTCGAGCCTGCCCCGCCATTCAATAAGATCATGGCTGATCTGACGTGGATCAGTACCACTTACCCGCCTGATCCCCATAACCCTTAATTCCCTTACCGATCAGGAATCCATCCATCCGCGCTTTAAACATATTCAGCGAGGTAGCCTCCACCACCTCAGTGGGCAGAGAATTCCAGAGATTCACCACCCTCTGGGAGAAGAAGTTCCTCCTCAACTCTGTCTTAAACCGACCGCCCTTTATTTTGAGGCTGTGTCCTCTAGTTTTAACTTCCTTACTAAGTGGAAAGAATCTCTCCGCCTCCACCCTATCCAGCCCCCGCATTATCTTATAAGTCTCCATAAGATCCCCCCTCATCCTTCTAAACTCCAACGAGTACAAACCCAATCTCCTCAGCCTCTCCTCATAATCCAAACCCCTCATCTCCGGTATCAACCTGGTGAACCTTCTCTGCACTCCCTCCAATGCCAATATATCCTTCCTCATATAAGGGGACCAATACTGCACACAGTATTCCAGCTGCGACCTCACCAATGCCCTGTACAGGTGCATCAAGACATCCCTGCTTTTAAGGAGGTGTTGTTTGTATTTCTTTCACGAGGTACTGAAATTTAAGGAGACACTCTCTTAAGACACAGCTGGAATAATGTAACTCACAAACATAAAGATACATTCTGATGATGGCCAGGCATTGTGACAGATCTTGCGGAGAGAGTTTAAAACTGTTAAAGTAAAGTTGAGCCCAATACACTGAATGTTCCCAGGTTGGCTCATGTTGATGTTGAGTTTCCAACGGGTAATTCACCGATAACTGGCAGTTTCTGATTCTGCGGAGGATTATCATCATTGCAGTCATATTTTCTGCTGCAGTTGATGTGGTGGAGAAGTTTTTGTACCTTGTCTGTGTTCTACCATTATCACTAAAGAATGGTAGTGAAGACAGTATCCAGGTTTACATAGGTAGCAGTTGAAAGAAGTGGGGAAAACAAAAGGTGGCAGTGTTTTGCATTCCAGGACACTCTTCTCAAGTCAAGTCAGAGAGTACCTGGCAGGAGGTAGCACAACATATTAGGAAAGTCTGCACCACCCAGAGAGAGTAGCATCCAATTCATAAGAAATCTGAAGACTTGATGAAATCAGCTAACGTAAAACTTCTCACAAATGCCTCTTACAACATATATTTAGACATACTGCACGTGTTCCACACACCATGTTACACATTGCTTGCTGCCTCAGACTACCTGAGAGCCTTTAACTGCTTACATGCACGTCCCTACTTTAGTACGGTACCAATTGCATCTGCAACTTATCATTGAAATTCTTAGCATGCCATCTTCTTAAATGAGCTTCACACAACAGAATCTCGCTGTGTATTAAAGTATTCACACATAATTGGTTGAATTTGGATTTGTATGTGCTCCTCAACCTTTCAAGGTATAAATAATCCTCTTCATATGGTTCCTCGGAGTTGAGGATAACTTGCTTCCACACTAAAAATGAGTTCTCAGGTGATTAAGGAGTCTAGTGTGTGACCCAGTCTCTGTCACAGGTGGGGCAGACGGTGAAAAGAATCATAGAATAGAATCATAGAATCCCTACAGTGCAGAAGAGGCCATATGACCCATCGAGTTTGCATTGATTAACTGACAAGAGTTTCTTACACAGGCCCACCCCCCACCCTATTCCCCTAACACTTCGAATGGCTAATCCATCTAACCTACACATCTTGAAACCCTAAATGGCAATTTACCCTGGCCAATCCACCTAACCTGCACATCTCTGGGGGTGGGAACCGGAACAGTAGGCCAGTAAGTGTAGGGACTGTGGAAAAAAGTGAGACTGAGATAATCATAGTGCAGTGTAAGAGCAGGCAGAGGGAGGCTGCGGAACTCGGCGGGACTAAATGTCTGGAGTGCGTTTGCTTCAATGCAAGAAGTACAATAGGTAAGACAGATGAACTGAGAGCCTGGATTACTGCGTGGAATTATGATGTTGTTGCAATTACGGAGACATGGTTAAAGGAGGGACAGGACTGGCAGCTTAACATTCCAGGATATCGTTGTTTTAGATGGGATAAAAGGGGAAACTAAAGGGGTGGAGGAGTTGCATTGCTGATTAGGGAGCACATCACAGCTGTGTTGAGGGAGAACACATTGGAGAGATCTTGTGGTGAAGCATTATAGACCTCCCAACAGCCTGCAGGACAGAGGAGCAGTTTTGTAGTCAGATACTGAAAAGGTGTGAAAAAAGCAGGGTCGTTGTGATGGGTGATTTTATCTTCCCCCATATTGACTGGGATTCCCTTAGAGCCAGGGGCTCGGATGGAGAGCAATTTATTAGATGTGTCCAGGAGGGCTTTTTGATGCAGTATTTTGACAACCCAACCAGGGAGGGGGCCATACTAGACTTGATATTGGGAAATGAGCCAGGCCAGGTGATCGATGTTTCAGTGGGGGAACATTTTGGGCTTAGCGACCATAATTCCATAACATTTTGGGTAGTCATGGATAAGGATGAGAGTGGCCCTCGGGTGAGGGCACTTAATTGGGTGAGGGCCAAATACATCCAAATTAGACAAGAACTGGGGAATGTGGATTGGGAGTGGCTATTTGAGGGATATATTACCTGACATGTGGGAGGCTTTTAAAGGCCAGTTGATTGAAGTGCAGGACAGGCATGTCCCTGTAAAAATGAAGGATAGAAATGGCAGGATTCAGGAGCCAGGGATGACAAGGGAAATTGTAAGCTGAGTCAAAAGGAGAAAAGAAGCATACGATAAGTCGAGACATCTAAAAACTGACAAAGCCCTTGAGAAATATAGTGAAAGTAGGAAGGAACTTAAATGTTGAATTAGGAGGGTTAAAAGGGGCCATGAAATATCTTGAGCAAACAGGGTCAAGGAGACTCCCAAGGTTTATTATGCATATATTAGGAGCAAGACAGTAACAAGAGAAAGAGCAGGCGCACTCAAGGACAATGGAGGGAAGTTATGCATGGAGCCACATGAATTGGGTGAGATCCTTAATGAGTACATTATGTCGATATTCACCAAGGAGAAGGACATGACAGATATTGAGGTCAGGGATAAGTATGTGGACGCTCTAGAGAATGTCAGTATATCAAAGGAGGAAGTGTTAGGTATCCTAAATTGCATTAAGGTGAACAAGTCTCTGGGGCCTAATGGAATCTATCCCAGGTTACTGCCGGAGGCAAGGGAAAAGATAGCTGGGGATTTAACAGATATCTTCACATCCTCTTTGACCACAAGTGAGATTCCAGAGGATTGGAGAACAGCCAATGTTGTTTCCTTGTTTAAGAAAGGAAGCAGGGATAATCCAGGAAATTATAGGCTGGTGAGCCTGACGTCAGTGGTGGGGGAGCTTTTGGAGAAGATACTGAGGGACAGGAAACATACACATTTGGAAGAAAATGGATTAGTCAGTGACAGGCAGCATGGTTTTGTACGGGGAAGATCATATCTCACCAACTTGATTGAGTTTTTTGAAGAGGTGACAAAAGATCATTGATGAGGGAAGGGCTGTGGATGTAGTTTATATAGACTTTGGTAAGACGTTTGACATGGACTAGTACACAAGCTAAAATCACATGGGATTTGGGGTGGGCTGGCTAGATGGATACAGAACTGGCTTGGGTGTAGAAGACAGAGAGTAGCGGTGGAAGGGTGTTTTTCAGAATGGAAATCTGTAGCTTGTGGTGTTCCGCAGGGATCAGTGCTGGGACCACTGTTGTTTGTAGAATATATAAATGATCTGGAGGAAAACGTGGGTGGTCTGATTAGTAAGTTTGTGGTTGACACGAAGATTGGTGGAATTGCTGATAGTGCCGGGGATTGTCAGAGGATGTAACAGAATATAGATAGATTGGACACTTGGGCACAGAAATGGCAGATCGAGTTTAATCCGGACAAATGCGAGGCGATGCATTTTGGAGGATCACATTTAGGTGTGACTTATACTGTAAATGGTAGAACCCTTAGGAACATTAACATACAGAGGGATCTGGGCAACACAGGTGATCAAGATGATCAAGAAAGCATATGGAATGCTTGCCTTCATCAGCCAGGGCATTGAGTACAAGAGATGGCAAATCACGTTGCAGCTATATAAAATCTTGGTTAGGCTGCATTTGGAGTATTGCGTGCACTTCTGGTCGCCACACTACCAGAAGGATATAGAAGCTTTGGAGAGAGTGCAAAGAAGGTTCACCAGGATGTTGCCTTGTCTTGATTTTGTTGACTATGAGGAGAGGTTGAATAAAAAGGATTGTTTTCATTGGAAAGACGGAGGCTGAGGGGAGACCAGATAGAGGTCTACAAAATTATGACAGGGTGGATAGTCAGAGGCTTTTTCCCAGGGTGAAAGTGTCAATTACAAAGGGAGCATAGGTTCATGATGAGAGAGAGAAAGTTTACGGGAGATCTGCGGGGAAGTTTTTCACACAAAGAGTGGCGTGCTGCAGAGGAGGTGGTGGAAGCAGGCACATTAACAACATTTAAGAGGCATCTGAATGGGTACATGAATTAAGAGGGAATAGAGGGATATGGTCCAAGTAAGGGCAGAACGTTTTCTTTTAGTTTAGTTAAGGCATCATGATCAGCACGGGCCTGGAGGGCTGAAGGGCCTGTTACTGTACTTTACTTTTCTTTGTTTTTTGTTTGGATTGGGAGGAAACCGGAGCACCCGGTGAACTTGAATATTACTGAAAAAAGTGACATTTTGCTGAGGCAATTACAAGAATGGTGTGGAGAAGCCAGTGTTGGACTGGGGTTGGCACAGTAAGAAGTCTCACAACACCAGGTTAAAGTCCAACAGGTTTATTTGGTAGCACGAGCTTTCGGAGCGCTGCTCCTTCATCAGGTGAGTGGAGAATTGGGTTCACAAACAGGGCATATATGCAATTACCAGAATGTCAAATTTCAAACAATTACCACTGGAGAAAAGGTTACTGAGGTTGGCAAGTTAACTCTGATCGGCTAAGGTGTGAATGCAGAGAGCACTCCAAGCCTCCAGGTAATTCAAAACATGAACTGAAATTACGAAATTATATTCCTTTGTTTGAAGAGAATGGGGTCCCTGCATATGTTGCAAGCATAAATGAGCAACATTGTGCACTCAACTGATTATCTTAAATTGGATATTAATGTAACTATTAGCGCACTCAAGATTGTTTCGCAAGTGCTGCCCAATTATGGAACGGCATTTAACAGTAGACATTTTGTGTTTTGCAAGCAAGGGCTGGCTGATTACGAACAACTGAAGGAACGTGCTAATTGATTTGATCAGCCAATTATTGGGACATATGTCCTATGTATCTGGCATCGCACCAGCATGGAAATTCATATACGACGTTGCTCAATTATTTGGTGGGCAAAATATCTTTTTCAACAGATGCAGCATCCTGTTAGTGCAAAAGACCACTCCCATAGCAACTGCTGCTCAAAGTTTTGTACGAATTTCAGAATTTTTCTGTAAGCAACACAAACAGTATGTTAATCAGAATATTGTCATAAATGATTTAAGCAACATCCAGACAATTGATTTCAATTTTTGCATGTCATGGTTATCATCAGCCAAATATTGATTTCTATTATATTTTTAGCCCATGTTTCATTTTTCCACGTTACATTGAAAAATCTACAAGGAAGGTGTTTAAGGGTTACACAGGAACATTTTATCTAGAGACTGATTGGGAGTTTGAGGCAAGCCCTGAGGTTTAGTGACGTCCTTGGGTGGAGGCTGAAAATGCATTCTGTTGATGGGAAAACAACTAAACAAAAACATGTATTTTCTACATAAATGTTTCTGTAGCTCAGTGCCTCTGAAAGAATAAACATCTGTGCCTCATCTATCCCTCCATTCCAATTAAACAGAAAAGAATAAAAATCAGATTCTGCAAGGAGGATAATTTCTTTCTTCTGCAGTTAGAGCTCAAACGTGGCTTATTTTGCCACTTGTTTATTTCCCTGCAGTCAGTCATTCTTAGACCTTGTTTTGTCAAAACAGATGGGTGTGGAGATGCCTAAGAGGGAATATAAAATATGCCAGCCTGAATTCCTTTGCAGGCCTGTTGTTACTGATCAGCGCACTAACCCTCCAGCACTATGCTGATTGTGATTAATTAAGTACACTCACGCATCCCCCGAGTAGGTGAGATCCAATGAACAGGCTGGAGGTTTGCTGAAAGAATGTCATTACTGGATGAATTCCTGCCTGCATTATACATCTTTATGCTATGCTCCCCAATTTATTCTTCCTTTAGTTATGTGTGAGCAACACCAATTATGATACTCCATTCGTCTGTACCTATTATTGTGCTATGACACAATAACCATTGTTTAAAATAATGCTCCCTCTGCTCCCCCTAAAAATAGAGCTGGGCAAATGTCTAAGTATTTTAAAGGATTCTGCAAAATGAATTCCTGACACGCCAGACAAATAGCAAACATATAATAAGTGAATAAGGGTTGTGTTCCCATTTAAAAATGAAGTAAAGTCCTTTATTTAGTGCCGACATGGTGGCACAGTGGTTAGCACTGCTGCCTCACAGTGCCAGGGACCCAGGTTTGATTCCTGGTTTGGGTCACTGTGTGGAGTCTGCACGTTCTCCTTGTATCCGTGTGGGTTTCCTCCGGGTGCTCCGGTTTCCTTCCACAATCCAAAGATGTGCAGGTCAGATTGATCGGGCTACGCTAAATTGACCCTTAGTGTCAGGGGATTAGCAGGGTAAATATTGGGGTTATGGGGATTGGAGCTGGGTGGGACAGTGGTTGGTGCAGACTCAATGGGCTGAATGGCCTCCTTCTGCACTGTAGGGATTCTATCTATGAAGTAAAGTCCTTTATTTAGTGCCACTGTGCTATGCTAAATGAAACTTTTTTTTTCAATATTAAAGCTTTCCTTGGGATTGCCTAATCCAGTCCAAGTGTTTTCAAATGTACCTGTACAGTTTCTAAGTGCTTAGCCATTACTAAAGTATGTGGTTGGTAGTTTTATTTCTCCTCAGTTTAGAGTGTAAAATGACAAACACTGACTTACATAATTAATTTATCACATGCTGCTTTCACATCCACTCAGTTCACTGGTTCCTCCCAGTCATGTGACATCAGAGTAGGCATTCTGACTAGTGGCTACTCCCCTTTTCTAAAGTCTGCTTCAACTTTTCACAGTTCAGCAGTGTGTATCTATCCTCTGTCTTCCCCACTGCTGGTTACACTGTCACTTGTGAGGGCAGGAGAGCTTGGACTCTGGTCAGCATTGTTGCAGAAATGTTCATGGAGTTACCTTTATCACCAAGCTCAGGCTGTGTCTGTCTGAGCTCCCTGTCACCTCAGGGCCAGGATATATACCTGAGGCTGGATCAGGCACAACGGCGGTCACCATACAGAATGAGCAGGATGATTGCAAGGCAGCAGCTGCTGACTAAACTACAGCATGGTATGTCTACTATATCAAAGATAATTCTGTAGTCAGATCTGGACAGCCAACCATAAAGTAAATGAATGTTGTAGCCTAATGTGTTTTTTTAAAGAGGAAATATTTCAAATAATGTTTTTCCTACAGGTTTTAATCTTTTTCACCTTTTTCCGATAACTTTGCTGTAAGAAATTCATCTTGTATTAATGCAACAGCTATAATTTGGCTGAGGGAAATTCACCCTGTGCTGTAGCAGGTGTACATTGGTAAGCAATGCAGTTTATTCTGATAGTAATGCAGCCACTTGCGAAAGCAAAAGTGCAACTACACTCTAGACCTTCGCAAAATGTCAAACTGGAATTGTTTAAAATCTCAACCTTTTTATCTTTCGGTGCCCCTTGATATGATTAGTTGTTTTTGAAAATGTAACGCACTTGCTAACATTTTGAAGCAATATAACAACTGTTTGCCCCTTTTATTTGTTTGGCAACTCCTATTTTCTTACATTGCAGTGGACAAATTGACAACTCAGTAAGTAAATCTTCTGAAAAAATACAGATATCCCTTTTGTCATTGTGACAAAAATGATGCACAGCTGTTCTGTCTCCTCACTGCTTGGACAAAAATAGTTTAATGAAGACATTGCCCCTTTTGATTAAACTATCTCAATGATTAGAGTCCCTCATTAACTGAAGTTATTCTTTCAAAACAGAACATTAACTAACTAGTTGTGAGTCATCAGCTGTGTACCTTTGAGTAGGATTGCTTAGCAACAGAGTTTAATCTTTTACTGCAGCTCTCATGCCAACAACTTTAGTCATCCTCATTGACATTGCAGGAAGATTTAACTGTTCAATAAACATTCCAGCCAGTCTCATCTGTGTAATCATCCACTTCATTTTGTCATTTATCTTCGAATGATCTACTATGTGCTTAATTTTAAACTTATTCTGTGAAACTGTTGGATGTTTTGCTCTTTTTTTAATTAAGGAAAGATCTTTTCAAAAGACCATGTCACTCTTTCAGGGACATTTTATGCAGGAGCAAATGTTTTCACATGCTTCCATTTCTATCACCTTCTCCCCCTGCGAGTTTCAGTTGCAGTATATCGCAGTGTGAACTTGTGCAATGTTATTTTAGCAGAATGTAAATAGCAACAAAATTTTAGCCACAAGCGTCATCAGTCACGTCATGTCGAATGTCTGTTTGCAAATGCCCATTGAAATCATTATCCTGCTGTTTCTGATGAGGCAGCTTTGTAAGGTGGCAAATAAACTAACTTTTCACTTCTCAGGGAAGTAATTTTATCAGAAATTTGAATTTTGTTTGAAAGGTTGACCTGGGCTGACTTGTATGATTCCATCTGTGTTCACAAAAGCATAATCACAGCAGGAGATGCATTTGATCAACATCAGAAAAATCTGAACGTTACAGGAAAAGCACGCTGTGGAGTGTACATGCATGTTTATCTCTGGAACATTCCGAGCACTATCAGTTTTGGCAGGGATCCCCTGAATCATTTTTACCATCTTCCAACTTCAGAGTTAGCTGCACTTTCCCGATTCAAGTTCATGGCCAGTTAAAACAAAAGTTGCCTTGTCTGCTTGATCTGGTTTATAAGTGCTGTTTCGTGTTCATGTCCATTTGAGAAGTGCCTGTTTCATTTCAATGGGCCTGTTTTTAATGTCCAAGGACAAAGTTCTTCATGAACAGCTACAAAACATTGGTGCTATTTTGGCTGAATATTTGTTGTTTTTTCCTCATTTATCTTTGTGTTTTATCCTGGCAAGTGTGCAGAATATCTTGTTGACTTTGCAATTACTAAAATTACTGATGTGTAAGCACAATTGGTGTCAACATAGATTAGATAATAAGGAGGCTTTGCATGCACACTCAAGGTGAGAGCTTTCTGCAGTTGATACCAGTTAATCAGGCGATTTGTTAATGTAGGAATCTATGGTAGGGAAGGTCACTCTCTTCCTAAACCATCATTGACTCCATTGTGCAGAGTTGAACTCAGTTCTGATAGATTTTCTGATTAGAGATGAATGGGTTAATTCCGGTTTCATTTGATATGTTCCAAATAACAGGGTTCATCTTTACAGTATATATTTGTCATTTTAGTTGAGACACAATATAGTATTCAAGCAAAAGTGAGAGTACTGTGATTATGTAGAATTTCTTCTACAAAGCACATTATGAATGGTTTATATTTGCCCTATACAAGGTGCAACCAGTTAATTATTTCCAAATAGTTCTCATCTCAAATCTGAACTATGTCCTGGATGAGAATCTGGTAAATGTTTCTTCTTTGTTTGCCAAATGTCTTTCTGGAAATTTGCCTAATTCTGTACACTACGAGTAATTTGATATGCTGTATGAAAATAAATTACTAATCATACAATTGTACAGTGCAGAAGGAGGCCATTCGGCCCATCACGTCTGCACCGACCACAATTCCACCCAAGCCCCATCCCCATAACCCCATGCATTTATCCCAGCTAGTCCCCCTGACACTAATGGGCAAGTTACCATGGCCAATCAACCGAACCCATACATCTTTGGACTGTGGGAGGAAACCCACGTAAACGGGGGCGAATGTGCAAACTCCACACGTGCACACTGACCCAAGCCGGGAATTGAACCCGAGTCCCCGGTGCTGTAAGACAGCAGTGCTAACCGCTGTGCCACCATGCCGCCCCTTTGTCATTCTCTATGGTTTAGTGAAAAGGAGACAATTTCCTAGTTTGGCATTTCCAATGGGGAGCATCTCCTACTCTTGCTATTGATTGGAAATTCACGTGCGCTGTGCATAATTTACAAGCCATTTAAGTTCATAATTGCAGAATCGTGCACAGGGTCTAAATTTCCATTATGTAGGGATATTCGGTGAGATTCCCCACTTGGAACACAGTGTCAGAAAATTCACTGAATCTTATGCTGCAGAAGGAGGCCATTTGGCCCATTCTGCCTGTGCTGGCTCTTTGGAATCGATTAATTCCTGCTCTTACCCAAAGCTCAGCAGATGTTTTCATTTCACAGTATTTAATTCCCTTTTACTGACACACAGGGCAGGACTTTACAGCCTCACTCGTCCCTAAACCGTAAAATCCTGCCCCAAGATCGACAGGCCTTCCCATTGTCAGCCCCTGGCCTGCTCTGATTCCTGTGGCAGGCGGGGTGGTAAAATGCTGGCTGAAGATTTTGAATCAGTAAGAGTTAAGGGGATAAGGCAGGAAAGTGGAGTTGAGGATTATCATATCAAATTAGTCATGATCCCATTGAATGGCGGAGCAGCCTTGGTGGGCTTACTTCTGGTCCTACGTCTTATGATCTTATAAAAGTTATACTTGAATCTGCGTCCGTGATCTTTGCTTTCAGATCAGGACAACATGACCTTTTTATAGATGTGAGAAAGCAGTAGAAAATATTAATGGGCATTTCTGTTTCATCACCTCTCCAAATCTTGGTTCCCATAGTAACTTGTGTTTACCTGTTAATGACTTGTCATCTCCGTCATGGAGAATGCAAGGGATGGGGGAAATCAAACTAAAAATGTAGTTCTTTTTTTTTTGTTTGTATTCGCGTGCCAGCTTTCCGTTTTTCATATGACACTGCACTAGCCTTGCAGTGCGGAGGGCCTCAAGTGTCTGCTGTTTGCCCATATATAGAGACATGAAACCTTTTTGTATTGTAAGTTTTCAAATGTTAAAATATCATTTGGTTCCCCGCTATGCATCCTGTAAAAACATAGATTAAATTTCACTACTACCCAAGTGATCCAATGTAAAAACAAACCCAAAGCAGAGTATTGATGGTTCACAGAACTCCACGACCAAGGACAAATATCTCTAGCAGCTTTCACAGAAATTACACAGATACTTTTTGCTGCAATAATATGTGCGTAGATCAGGCTCTTCTAGTTACTGAGTGGATTTCCAGATGGTGCACTGCAGTACAAGCCAGCACTTTGAATATAGCATCTCATGTTTTGGCGATAGAGGGGAAAATCCTGTAACACCCTACAGGAAAAGCAGTTCATAGATGTTATAAGTATAGCCTACAATAACCCTAAGACCTTGTGTGCCCAGCTATTGACAATTAGTGGTTTTGGTGTTAGTCGAATTAAGTTCTAATGTAATTCCCACATTAATCAGAAAGGCATGCAAGATGCTCAGTATGGTAGTGAAACATTCCTCTGCTCCAAATACATTTTGACATCTAGCTTTAACTTGAAATAAATCACCACAAAGCTCCATTCTTTCAGCTGCTGAGGATGTACCATATGTTCTAGTGCATGACCCAGCAGCCATTATAATGTGGGAGTGGTGTTTAGAGCACAGGATGTTCCCGACTTATTTGGGGGAGTGTTTTGTCATTTACAGCATGGTTTATTTCTGGCTGTTCTGCCAAGTGCTTTTTGCAGCGCTTAGTTTTTGCAATTTGGGAAGGCTGATGTTTACAGCATAGGTTATTTCCATGCATTACAGGGAGTGGTGTTTACAGCGCAGTTTACTTGTGGTTGTTTCAGAGATAGGATTCACATGCTCAGATTATTCTGACAGTGTTTACAGTGAAATTATTCCCAAAATGTTTTCGGGGAACGGCAATCACGACGTAAATTCTTAATTGTCCTGGAAATTGCATCCATCGAATACTTTAAATGGCTGAAATGATAAAATATTAATGACCCTTCTACCCTATTAAAGATTCTAACAAGTGGATTTATGTTTTTGTGATATGGGTTTTTTAAAAGATCTTTTAATCAGTATCCACCAAATAGTGAGCTGTTAGCCAAAATGCAGAAAAGTTAAATGTTCTTTACAGTGGGTGGTATTTAATGGAGGTGCTGGGGATCTTGAGTCCTCTTTCCCCACCCCACCCCCTGTTTCACATCCTTTTGTGAAAGCTTGTCAAATTAAGTTTCCAACAGTGGGCCTTCTCAAGGACCCCGGGGGCAGATATCCTGCCTGACGAGAGCTGCCAATCAATCAGCGGCTGGCAGCTTGTCATTGCTCGACAGTGGCTGCTGTTGGTAATGCACCCGCCTGTGGCTCAGGATCACCGAGGGACCAAGGCCACAAATGATGGTGAGGGGGTTTCTCTCAGCAGGCCCCTCTCTTCCTGATGCCAGGTCCCTCAGTCAGGCACTGAGTGCCTTTGAACAAGCAACCCCACACAGGTTTATTATCCAGGCTTTCTGCATGTTGACTTGTAAGGGCCTGAATTGGTGGCAGGACAGGAGGGCCGTCCATGAGCCTTTCTACCATGAACCTAATCAGGGCAGTGGTGCTTTGGCTTGTCTTTGTTTGGATTCCAATTTATTTTTATTCTTTATAAACCAATTGCTCCTGAACGATGCTCAGCTGTATATCTGATTCCAATTCTGATCCAGTGTTTAGCACAGGTTTGATTCTAGCCACACTCTCTGCTGTATTGGCAGAAGTGGTGGTAACTTCTGGAAATGTTGCCACAAACATCAATTCCAGTTGTGACTGTATTACAGAAGGGTATAAAAACCCACTGGACCCCAATCAGTGTTTTTGGTCAAGTGAAAGTTTGTTTGTTTGTATTGCCAGCATTTAAAAAAATTTGTGTGTCCTTGAGTTTTTTTTTCATGTAAATGGATTCAAGTTTCCTTGGACTCTCTTTGTAGCTTAGACTCCTAATCTCCAGTATCAATTTAGTTGCACTTATTTTTATACTCTCCAAGTTCCCCACTGTAATCAGAATTGTAGAGAGTACTCCATTTGGAACTGAACCAGTAAAGGCTTGCTTGTTGTAACTGATGAGATCAAGTCATGGGAGAGGGATGTGAAGAGAGTGGAGCAGAGGTGCAAAAGGCCAGATTGAGGGCTGAAATACACAGGAGAACCATAAAGCAAGAAGAGATCACAAAAGACCAAGAGAATGTGGGAATCTTTGTCGGTCAGGATGGGGGTTTTGAATCCAGTGAAAGCAGGATTGAGTGTGCGTCGTAATACAAGAGACTGTTTTGTACCATTTGTGGATTATGACAGGTGGATGGCTGGAGAAATCAAGCTTCCTATTAATCCTTGTGAATTTTTGCACTGAGTCTCTAGCTAAGAAAACCAATAATAATGTTTGCTGCTTTTATTGCACTGATTTGAACTCGCTTTCTACAGATATTGTCAGATTTCTTTTGTGCCCAAAAAATGTAATACCTCTTATTATATTCTTCTTCCACACTCTCTTCACCCTGCTCCTGTCCATATCATCCGACATCTCTGCTTTTACTGATCCCCAATGTATCCTGATCATTCCCATCTTCAATCTTTGTTTCTTTTAGTGCAGGGGGCCCCAGTTTTTTTATCATCTGTAAACTTTGTCTCAATTTCCATTTATATATGATGAAAAAAAACATCTGCAACCAGCCATGTCCAACATTGGGGGACTGTTTCCTTCCTTGCCTCAAAATTATAAATGTCACTTTTTAACATGGTGTACAGCTAAAACCATCCAATGTGCTGCAGCCTCAGAACAGTAGCACCCAATGTAATTCATGCCACTTTTCAACAGCAGTTACCTGAGTTATGTTTAAATTTAATTTAGCTTGCCTGCTTTGTTATCAACAGGAAGGGGATTAATTTAAACAGCCCTGATTTCTCCTTTCACTTACCCGTCCATAAACCTAAAGGAGTTTTTGATTTCTCCCTTTAAAAGTGGTGGTGTATTTTCCCCCAATCTTTCAATTTGGAGTGATCCAATCCTCCATTAATTATCCCACAGCAAACTTGAGATAAGGTAAAAGAGAGGATTAGTTTAATACATGCGCAAAATGCAAGAAGAGATTTCACAATATCCACCTTTTTGCACTAGTGCAATATAAGAGCGATTATGGGCAGGGGGCAAGACCAGGAGCAAAACCGTTATGGTTTCACGTGAATCCAGAATCAAAATTCCTTCAGCGGTTAGCAGGCTGAACCTGTTGTAGGGTGATCCATCTTTCCAGAAGTGAGGACTTCCACAATGGAAGAAGGCACATGAAGATGAATTGGTCTTATAGGCGCTGGTAAAGGAGTTCCATAGTTCCAGTAGTACACAGTGTAGATGATGGCCAGACAATTTACCTGGACAGAGCTCTTTCTGCTGCTCATGTTGTTGGGTTGTAAATTGATTGACTGCTTGCGTTCAGTTCCACTTAGCAATATTACAGGTTCTAACAGCTTGGGGAAGGTCATGTGACACACCTCCCACTCCTCCTGGTTTTTGGGACAAAGGATTTGACCAGATCTGGAATCTTGACGTGTTTAATACAGGAATTGAGGGCCCTTTTGTCCTGCAACCACACTGTCTCCCTTTGTCAGAGCCCTGCCTTAGAAATGTAAAGGATATCGGAGCATTTCTTTGGAATTGATTTTCTGCAGTCACTGAGGGCATTCGTGCATCTTTAAATGTAAGAAGTCCCTGCTCACTTTTGTTAGAAATTCCTCTGGTATGAATCCTAGTGATGATGTGGAGATGCCGGCGTTGGACTGGGGTAAACACAGTAAGAAGTTTTTAACAACACCAGGTTAAAGTCCAACAGGTTTATTTGGTAGCAAAGCCAATGAATCCTAGTGAGTCAGGCATATCAGGCCATTTGGGCACTTGAGTCCATTCCACCATTCAATGAGATTATAGCTAATCTGTGACCTAACTCCATATATGATGATGATTGGAAAATTAACTGCCATAAAAGATTGATTTTCTTCTTGTAAACATACAGCTTCCAAAGGGCTGTATATTTTTACCTTGGATCCAAAGCCACGGAGGGTAGCTACTTATGAAATGCATTGATGTCCTAACAAATTGCTCAAAGGATGTTTTTCCTCATTTCCTCATTCCTCAAACTTCCAGCCTCATGAGTTATTGTCCAGCAAGTCACCCAATTATAATACCCAGTAGGTGGTTGCAGAGCAACATTACTCGAAACCTGGGCACTGTTTGTACCTAGCACTTTGTTGGGACACAGATAAACTACTTGATAGACCAGCCAGTACTTCCCATTCCAGTCAATCAATGATTGTACAGTACAGTTTCAAAATTTTATCATGGTGAGAAGTTTGAATGTGATTTTTACAATTTATATCCTGAAATTAAGGTAGCTCAATACTTTAGGGTGCTTTTGAGTTTTGTGTTTAGTGCCTCAGTCCCCTGCCTTTCAGATTAATGGGAATTTGTGCACCAGATTTATAAATAAAAACAAAGTGGATTCATTTTTCTGGTAATTATTTCAGTGAGAACTGGAACATCAATTCCATTGGACGTGCACTAAAGTAGGAATAATGTTTAGCCGTAGGGTAGCCAGAAGTATGGCAACTATACATCTCCTCGTGCTTCAGAGAATGTGAACGCCGGAACCTCTTCCTTTAGCAGCCATGTTCTAATTAGACATTAAAATGAGGAATCTAAAGTACTTGCATGTTTTGTTGTGCTGCCTGAATCTCTCAGCCAGATTGTATTAATTGGTTTCCTTACTCTGAGCCGAAACTGGCAAGCACATCAGCATTGTGTATGCAGTTATGGGACAGGCCATCCAGAAGTTTAATCCCCAGCCACTTGTAGGGATAGAATTGTAAACAGCAGTGCATTCCAGGTGAATGTTCGAGGGGACCTTTTCCCCCAGTTTCCTATCTGTCTTCCTTGAGGTGTAAATAGGGATCTTGGCATGGTTTGAAACAGCTAAATATGGCAGGAAAAAATATACATCAGTATAACTACTGATGAAGGATGGGACTTCAGGAGGCAAAAGATCTGGCAAACTAGAATTGGTGACCGAAGCGCCATCAGGCATTTTCCACCTGTTTATTAAAAAATATATTTACTTCCAAAGTATTTTCTACTGTTCTACTTTGTAGGACTTTTCCATCTCCTGTCCCATTTTAATTAATTCCTTTGCTAAATGGCAATGATGTAGGTGTGAACTCTATCCTTTGTAGTTTATTCAGCATCTTGGTCCAAGTCTGCACTCTGTCTTTCACCAAGGTATTTCTCTTTTACAAATCCGAATGATCCCAGCATACGAGATCATCTGGCTTTGTGCCCGCCAACCTGTCTGATGTAGCACTTTGGCTTTTGTCCTGTATGACATCCTCACGTTGGTACTGTGTCACCACTGTGGTGTGAGAAGTGCTTTATAACCGACCACGATCTCCCTTTATTTCGGAGCTGGAAATCTTGAAGGATCTGCATCGAACTGCAATAAATCGCAAAATGTGTTAGTTTTTAGGACTTGTCTCTAAGATTGATGAAAGTTGCAGTAAATAACAGCCCCAATGCCGTCAGTCCCTTTTAATACATGGCAATGGAGACTGCACCATTCATTTTGCCTTGTAGCTTTTCTTGTGTGAGTTAACAATTAACTAAGGTCCTCCTCCAGCAATAAGGGCATCTGTGTCCTGGATATTTGAATAGTTTTGTGGTGTAGATCATTCAATTTCCAAGTTAACACATTCTACCAAACCTAATGGTGTACCAAGTATAATTTCTAGGAAACTCTGGAAAGCAAGTGAGGTGAAGGTTTTGAGTAGTTAAATATCTTGCTGTATCCATGTGCAGAACGACCTTGTGGCCAGATCAGTACATCATGCATTCCCATTGCTGATAGTCGTAAGGCTCACTGCTGCTTATTTTCCCTGACATTTAGTTTTCTTCCACCAATGAGTTGAATCTTCATGTAATCTAATTAATATTGTCACGCTATTAAATATTGTCTGTTGTTTACTTACAAAATTCTCCCTAATTTGAAAGCTTCCTGACTGATTTATATACAATTTAATCATAGAAATCATAGAAATCATAGAAACCCTACAGTGCAGAAGGAGGCCATTCGGCCCATCGAGTCTGCACCGACCACAATCCCACCCAGGCCCTACCCCCACATATTTACCCGCTAATCCCTCTAACCTACACATCCCAGGACTCTAAGGGGCAATTTTTAACCTGGCCAATCAACCTAACCCGCACATCTTTGGATTGTGGGAGGAAACCGGAGCACCCGGAGGAAACCCACGCAGACACGAGGAGAATGTGCAAACTCCACACAGACAGTGACCCGAGCCGGGAATCGAACCCGGGACCCTGGAGCTATGAAGCAGCAGTGCTAACCACTGTGCTACTGTGCCGAGTTAATTTAGTATTAACTCTATTATTCATGTGCTACCGATATGCTTGGGCATGTTTTGTGAGTGACACATAAAGACGCTGTTTACTTGTATCAAATGATTTAAAAATAAGATTAACCAAGAAATATTTCCTTCATGATTTATGAGGTGACATGAAGGAAACAAAACAGACCTGTGTGTATTACAGGGACTCCCACAGGTTGAAAGACTGATTTTAGGATTGAATTGATGGTATGCATTAAAAGTAGTCTGATCGTGCATGAAGAATAATTACTTAGATGAGGTACTGGAGGGTAATTGGAATCCATAGAAGTTTACCTGGCCTTCAAGGAATGGGGAAGCTTCTGGGGTTATCTGAGAAAAACATTTGCATGTTATGTGGAACTCTGATAAAGAACAAGGAAAATTACAGCACAGGAACAGGCCCTTCAGCTCTCCAAGCCTGCACCGACCATGCTGCCCAACTGAACTAAAACCCTCTACCCTTCCGCGGACCGTATCCCTCTATTCCCATCCTGTTCATGTATTTGTCAAGACTCCCCTTCGAAGGGGCGTCTGGAGAAATACTTGAATAGTAGTAGCGGTGGGTACAATTTTGTCTTTTAAAAAGCATTTAGATAGTTACATGGGTATGATGGGTATAGGGGGATATGGGCCAAATGCGGGCAATTGGGACGAGCTTGGGGGTTTTAAAAAGAAAAGGGCAGCATGGACAAGTTGGGCCAAAGGGCCTGTTTCCATGCTGTAAACCTCTATGACTCTAAGATGGGAATGGAGGGATACGTCCCCAGAAGAATAGGGGGTTTTAGTTCAGTCTAGCAGCATGGTCGTATCTCCTTCCACGACTTCCCCCGGCAGTGAATTCCAGGCACCCACCACCCTCTGTAAAAAAAAACTTGCCTCATACATCTCCTTTAAACCTTGCCCCTCGCACCTTAAACCTATGCCTCCTAGTAATTGACTCTTCCACCCTGAGAAAAGCTTCTGACTATCCACTCTGTACATGCCCCTCATAATCTTGTAGACTTCTATCAGGTGGCCCCTCAACCTCCGTCATTCCAGTGAGAACAAACCACGTTTCTCCAACCTCTCCTCATAGCTAATGCCCTCCATTCCAGGAAACATCCTGGTAAATCTTTTCTGTACCCTCTCCAAAGCCTCCACATCCTTCTGGTAGTGTGGCGACTAGATTTGAACACTGTATTCCAAGTGCGGCCTAACTAAGGTTCTATAAAGCTGCAACATGACTTGCCAATTTTTAAACTCGATGCTCCGGCCGATGAAGGCAAGCATTCCGTATGCCACCTTGACTACCTTCTCCACCTGCATTGCCACTTTCAGTGACCTGTGTACCTGTACACCCAGATCCCTTTGCCTATTAATACTCTTAAGGGTTCTGCCATTTACTTTTTATTTCCATCTGTATTAGACCTTCCAAAATGCATTACCTCACATTTGTCCAGATTAAACTCCATCTGCCATCTCTCCGCACAAGTCTCCTACCGATCTGTATCCTCTGGTCTTCATCGCTATCTGTAAATTCACCAACCTTTGTGTCATCCGCAAACTTACTAATCCAACCATTTACATTTTCCTCAATCATTTACATATATTACAAACTGCAAAGGTCCCAGCACTGATCCCTGAGGAATGCCACTTGCCACAGTCCTCCATTCAGAAACGCACCCTTCCACTACTACCGTCTCTTCTCTGACCGAGCCAGTTCTGTATCCACCTTGCCAGCTCGCCTCTGATCCCATGCGACTTCACGTTCTGCACCAGTCTGCCATGAGGCACCTTGTCAAAGGCCTTGCTGAAGTCCACGTAGACAACATCCACTGCCCTACCCTCATCAATCATCTTTATCACTTCCTCGCAAAACTCTATCAACTTAGTGAGACATGACCATGTTGTGTCTCGCTAATCTGCCCACTTATTTCCAAGTGGGAATAAATCCAGTCTTGACGAATCCTCTCCAATAATTTCCCTACCACTGACGTAAGGCTCACTGGCCTGTAATTACCTGTATTATTCTTGCTACCCCCCTTAAATAAAGGAACAACAATATTCTCCAATCCTCTGGGACCTCCCCTGTAGTCATGATGTGGAGATGCTGCATGCTACAGCTTTCACAAGCTGTTCTGTCTGGAGACAATACACATCTCTTGTGTTGAATGCTCCCTCCACCCACATTGTCTGTACATTTAAGACCTGGCTGGCTGTAGAGATTTGCATTCTAATCAGTATTCTGTAATTTGATTTCTGTGTCTGTGCCCTGTTTGAGAACAGATATCCACTCCATCTGACGAAGGAGCTCTGCTCCGAAAGCTTATGGTATTTGCTACCAAATAAACCTGTTGGACTTTAACCTGGTGTTGTGAGACTTCTTACTGTACCTCCCCTGTAGCCAGTGAGGATACAAAGATTTATCAAGGCCCCAGCAATTTCCTCCCTTGCTTCTCTCAGTATTCTGGGGTATATCTCATCAGGCCCTGGGGACTTGTCTATCTTAATGTTTCTCAAGAACCCCAATACCCCCTCCTTTTTGATCTCAACATGACTCAAGCTATCTACACACCCTTTCCCAGACTTATCATCTAGCACGTCTTTCTCTTTGGTGAATACTGACACAAAGTACTCATTTAATACCTCGCCCCTGTCCTCTAGCTCCACGCATAGATTCCCTCCCCTGTCCTTGAGTGGGCCAACCCTCTCCCTGGCTACCTCTTGTTCTTCATATATGTATAAAAGGCCTTGGGGTTTTCCTTAATCCTGCTGGCCAATGATTTTTTGTGACCCCTTTTAGCCCTCCTTACTCCTTGCTTTAGTTTCTTTCTACGTGTCTTGTATTCCACACTTGCTTTGTGTGTTCCCAGCTGCTTAGCCTTGACAAATGCTTCCTTTTTCTCTTTGGCTAGGCTCACAATATCCCTAATATCCAAGGTTCCCAAAACTTGCCATACTTATCCTTCATCCTCACAGAAATGTGCCAGTCCTGAACCCCTATCAACTTGTACTTGAAAGCCTCTCACGTGCCAGATGTTGATTTGTCCTCAAACATCTGCCCCCAATCTACATTCTTCAATTCCTGCCTAATATTGTTGTAATTAGCCTTGCCCCAATTTAGCATCTTAACTTCAGGACTACACTTATCTTTATCCATCAGTACCTTTAAAGCTTATTGAATTGTGGTCACTGTTCCCAAACTGCTCCCCTACTGAAACATCGACCATCTGGCCGGGCTTATTCCCCAATACCAGGTCCAGTACGGCCCCTTCCCTAGTCCTCCTGGATGCTCCTTACAAACTCTGCCCCACCCATGCCCCTGGCACTAAGTGAGTCCCAGTCAATATAAGGGAAAGTTAAAATCTCCCATAACAACCCTGTTACTTTTACACCTTGCCAAAATCTGCCTATATATCTGTTCCTCTATCTCCTGTTGGCTGGCCTTTAGTAAACCCCCAACATTGTGAGTACACCCTTTCTATTCCTGAACTCTACCCATATTGCCTCGCTGTATGAGCCCTCCAAGGTGTCCTCCCAGAGTACAGCTGGGATATTCTACTTAACCAGTAGTGCAACTCCCTCACTGCTTTTACATCCCCCACTATCCCGCCTTAAACATCTGTTTCCTGGAACATTATGCTGCCAATCCTGGCCTTCCTTTAACCAAGTCTCTGTAATAGCAACAACATCATAGTTACAAGTACTAATCCAAGCTCTAAGTTAATCCGCCTTACCTGTTACACTTCTCGCATTGAAACAAATGAACTTCAGTCCACCAGACCCTCTTTGATTAGCAACCACACCCTGCCTGCTCTTTCTGAGTCTTACTGGCCCTACTCTCTGGTTCCCCTTCAGTTAATTCACCTTTGCTTTGGTTCCCACCCCCCTGCCAAACTAGTTTAAATCCTCCCGTGTGACACTAGCAAACCTCTTGGCCAGAATATTTTATGCCCTTCCAGTTTAGATGCAACCTGTATTATCTTCCTATTTCTAGCCTCACTGGTATGTTAATTAAATTGAAGGTGTATATATATATTAGAAACATTACCACAAGTGGATACCATATTCACTCCATGAACCCCAGTTTAGTCACAGCAACATGAATATTTACTAATAATTGATTCCTTTACGTGTTTGAGTGTCAATGGATGAATCTGGAGCTCATAAACATAAGAATGGTTCACAGGGTTAAATAATATATTCAGTCTTTAGTCAAATTTTCAACGTCACTATATCAGCTAATGCCAGCTAAATGAAGCATCAAAAAGGGTCATGTATTTATAGTCGCATTGAGCATTTGTCTCTCTGAAAATTCCTGCAAAACTCATTAACCATATCATGGTGGCAGCTTTCCATCTTGTAAGACAATAGTTTGCACCCTGGTGGTCAACTCTATGCTAAGGATCACTTTGTGGCTCAGGAGCCCCAGTCTGACATGGCAATCTCTGCTGCATTTGCTGCAGAGGAAGACAGTGGGTTTAGAAGGTGCATAATTCACTGGCTTTTTTTTTGTTCTTGGTCAAATGAGTTTTTCATTTCTACTCTTATCTTCCAGTGCCTCACGAAACAACCAGCCTCCAGAGGGTATGACTGTCTCCAGTGGCATTGCTAATGACCACCAATTTTTGATAGGCATTAAATGCTAGCCTAGCCAGTAATGCCAACATTCTGTTACAGAATGGTTAAAAATTGTTTTCAGGTCGTGCGGAGAGTGGACAGTATCTTCTTGCAAGTGGTCCTTGTAGCAGAGGTATGGACGTTCAGCAGGCTGTGCCCCAATGGCCAATACATTGCACAGGTCTTTGGGTGTACCATCACCATCTATCTGACTTATGTGGCTGAGCCAACACAGACATTGTTGGCTTAGCAGTGAGTGTATGCTGCTGATGGAATTGACATGCTCCAGGACCTCTTGAGTTAATGCCCTTGTCCTGCCAAGAGATGGTGAGGATATGCCTGAGACAGCGAAAGTGGAAACTGTTCAGCCATTTTTCCTGCCTGGTATGTATTGTCCAAGTCTTTCATTACTGTAGAGGAATGCACTGAGGATGTAGGCTTGGTAGCATCACAGTTTCATTCATGGTTATGTGTCTTCGTGATACAGATGGTCAAGCCAAACTATTTACAAGTGTGAGAGTCTGTCTATTTCCTGCTGTAGGTGTTCCTCTGTGTGGAATGTTAATGTGGCACTATCAGTGTCGAGCAACTCTGAGGATTTGACACACCTTGATCATTGATCTCAGATGAACAAGACTGAACAACTTTCACTCAGTTCTACTGTCCACTCTCTGTACATGACCTGAAAACTTTTTGTAACCATTCTCTGACAGGATGTAGGCATTGCTGACTAGGCCAGCATTTAATGCCTATCGCAAATTGCCCTCAACAACAGCAAAGAGAAGAATATCCCTAAGAATTTTGGTGCCAGAATACAACCCTGTTTGACCCAATTGTGGATCGGGTTCCGATGTTGTCCCATCATACCTGATCTTTCTATCATCTCCTCGTGGAAAGAGAAGATTGCATTATGCAGCTTTGGTGGGCAGCTGATTTTCCAGTAGTATAAATAGATTGCCTCTGCTTACATGATTGAATGTCTCAATGAAGACAAAATATAAAGTGGTCTCCTTTTGTTCACAAGATTTCTCTTGCAGCTGTCGGGCTGAGAAGATCATGTCAGTAGTTCCGAAACCACACTTGGATTCAGCATAGATATATTCAGCCAGGAACTGCAGTCTGACAAAGGCAAGCACGTTTCTCGTGATGCTCAGTTGGGAAATATCCCTAAAGTTGTTGATGTTGCTGCAGCCGCCCTTGTTCCTGAAAAGGGTCTCAATGTCTCGGTAGCATTCTCAACAGACGCAGCTATCACACTGCAGAATGTGATGCCGATCACTCCTTGAAGTGCACCAGGATTTTGACGCAACCTTTGAAATGTTTTAATTCAAAGCAGAAATGCTGTCCCTTAATGCCGATCCAGCTGAAAACCAACTGTTCTTCGACTCTATTCAACTGCTGCTGTCTGACGTTTCCCCACAAGTGCAGAAGTAAAATGGACACACTTCACAACACAATCTGCAGCACCGCACTCTCAACACGTAGAAGCAAGAAGAGGGCGGCACGGTAGCACAGTGGTTAGCACTGCTGCTTCACAGCTCCAGGGACCTGGGTTCGATTCCCGGCTTCGGTCACTGTCTGTGTGGAGTTTGCACGTTCTCCTCGTGTCTGCGTGGGTTTCCTCCGGGTGCTCCGGTTTCCTCCCACAGTCCAAAGATGTGCGGGTTAGGTTGATTGGCCATGTGAAAATTGCCCTTACTGTCCTGGGTTGCGTAGGTTAGAGGGATTTAGTGGGTAAATATGTAGGGACATGGGGGTAGGGCCTGGGTGGGATTGTGGTCGGTGCAGACTCGATGGGCCGAATGGCCTCTTTCTGTGCTGTAGGGTTTCTAAGTTTCTAAGAGCGGAAAGATGCTGGCATGTTCGAGGCTAACATCATTGTCATTGAAGCCAAGCAGTCTGCTCTCATTTGTTACGAGATCCAAACATGAAGACGGCACAAAAACCCGCTCGAAGTAAAGCCCAACAGGCCGCTAGGCAGTGCGCCAATAACTACTGGTTACAACTCTGCTTAGAGTATCCAGATGTCGTGCATGTTAGCGGCATGTATGAAAGAATTGAAAAGGCAACAGGTCCATTAGCAAAGAATGAAGCCTGTGAAAACAAAGGCTTCATTACTAACTGCAATGAACAGTCAGAGATGGGTGGAACACTGCCTTGCATTGTACTCCAGGGAGAACATGGTCATCGAGGAAATCCTAGACAGTCAAGAAATCCTGCCTGCCATGGCAGTGCTGGATATGGAACCCACAATGGAGGGATTTAGCAAAGCTATTGGCTCATTTTCTATGGGCAAAACTCCAGGTGCTGATGCAATACCAGCTGAACTCCACAAGCTCAGGAAACTAACGATCCAGCAAGCAGCATGAACTTCGCCATCTCTCCGGGGCTGTATCCAGGATATATGAGATGCCATAAAATGTACATTTAGCTATCATGGCTCAATGGGGAAGATGGTGGTGATGTCACATGGACGAGTAATCCAAAGGCCCAGCAAATGATCTAGGGGCAGGGTTAATGTGGCTAATGAGCCTATGAAATAGCAGAGGTAGGCCATTTGGTCTCACGAGCCTGCTGCACTATTCATTAAAGGTTATGGCTAATCTGTTTATGGTTCGAATTCCACATTCTCATCTACCGTTGATAACATTTTGATTCCTCTTCAGCAGGGGCTGACCTTGCCTCCACCACCACCTGAGGCAGAATTCCAAAGTCCTACAGCTTCTGTCTGAAAAATTCTCATCTCCTGTCCTAATAAGGATGACCCCTAAGTTTCAAACAGCACCCTCAGGGCAGCACAGTGGCATAGTGGTTAGCCCTGCTGTCTCAACACCAGGGGACCCAAGTTCAATTCCCGCCTCTGGCCATTGCCTGTGTGGAATTTGCACGTTTTCTCCGATTTCATCCCACAGTCCAAAGATGTACAGGTTAGGTTGATTTGGCCATGCTAAATTTCCTTTAGTGTCCCAAGATGAATAGGTTAGGGGGAGTTAGCAGGATAAATACATGGTTACAGGGATGTGGGTTGGGTGGGATTTTTGTCAGTGCAGGCTCGGTGGGCTGAATGGCCTCCTTCTGCACTGTATGAATTCTATGATTCTCCAGTTCTTCTATACCCACAAGAGGAAACATCACCTCCACTTTGTAAAGACCGTTCAGGATCTTGTATACTTCAATAGAGTCACTCTTCTAAACTCCAGTGGAAACGAGCCCAGCCTGTCCAACCATTCCTTGCGAGACAGCCCACTCATTCCAGCTATCCATCTGAAAACCCCTCTGAACTGCCTCCAATGCTTTACTTCCTTTTAAATAAGGAGACCAAAACTGCACACCCTCTCAATATATGGTCTCACCAGCTATTTTTACGTTCAATTCCTCGCATAATGAAAGATAGAATTCCATTAGCCTCCTTGACTGTGTTGTACCTACATCTTAACATTTAATACTAATGCATCAGAACACCTAGATCTGTCTGTTCTTCAGAATTCCTCAATTGTCTCCATTTAAATAATACTCTGCATTTTTTTTTCCTGCCAAAGTGAAGAACTTCACATTGTCCCACATTATGCTCCTTGTGTCCAGGCTAATGTTCTAGCCCTGCACCATGAGCTTTTATTTTCTGCAATAGCCTTTTGATGTGGCTCCTTTATCACATGCCTTCTGGAAATCCAAGTACAGTGCGTCCACAGCACATGTTACTCCTTCAAAGAACTCTGATAAATTGTTTAAACATGATTTCCCTTTCACAATGCCATGCATATACGTCTCGATTACCTTGAGGTTTTTCTAAGTGCGCAGCTACAGCCTCCTTGCTGGTCGATTCTAACAGAGTTCCCATGACAAACAGCAAGCTGATGGGGCCATCGTTTCCTATTTTCTGCCTCCTTCCCTCCCTTCTTGAACGATGGGGTTATATTTGGTACTTTCCAATCTGATGGAACCTTTCCAGAATGTAATGAATTTTGGAAAATTAACAGCCATGCATCAACTGCCCTCATTAGCCACCCCTTTTTAAGGCCCTAGCATGAAGTCCATCTAGACCTGAATATTTGTCAGCTCGCAGCTCCATCAGTTTGCTAAGTACCACATCCCTAGTGAATTTAATTTCATCAAGTTCCTCTCTCCCTTCCACCTCTTGATTTACTGCTGTTACTGGAACCTCTTTTGTATCCTCTATAGTGAAGACAGAAGCAATATATTTGTTCATTTTATCCACCAGTTTCTTAATATCTACTGTTAACCCCCATTATCACTCCAGAGGACCAATATTCACTTTAGTTACAACTTTCCTTTTTAAATACCTGTAGAAAGCCTTGCTATTCATTTTTTACATTTCTAGTTAACTTCCCCTCCTCCTCTAATTTCTTAACTTTTGATCATTCTCTGCCATTCCTTATGTTCTGAGCAATCATCTGACCTCCTCATGTCTGTACAATTATATGCAAACCCCAACACATCAGTTGGTGGAATTTTAAATTAATCTGGAATATAAAGCTAGTCTCAACAATGCTGGAACTATTACTAATTGTTATAAAAGGCCATCTGGTTCACTAATGTTGATTAGGGAAGGATGCCATCCTTGCTGCTCTGGCCTACATGTAACTCCAGACTCGAACAATGTGGTTGACTCTTAACTTTCCTCTGAAATGGCTGAACAAATCACTCCATGTAAGTGCTATTAGGGATGGGCAACAAATGCTGGACTTGCCAGCGATGCCCACATCTGTCAAAATAAAACCTGTTCAGCATCCATCTTGTGCATAGGAATCATAGCTAGCACAGTGGGCTAGAAATGCACTGTTGTTCTTCCAACATCTAACTTTTCACATATTATGAGTGGAAAGAACTGTTTAGCTAATAGGAATGGTCTTGGCCTCAATTTCCCCTCCACCCAAAGCCACACTCTTGTCATGAGACTGTGGGATTAATTTAAGTCCAGATTCCTGGCTCTAGTGGTTAGTACAATACATTCAAGATACTTGTGACTTCCCATGTCAATCAACCATGCTTCATTGTTCATGATTTAACCACTGACTGTAGCGAGCATATATTGTTTAACCATTCATTTTAAGCCAAATTAAATATGATGTACAACATATATATCAATAATGTGGCTGAATGTGTGGTGGTTAAATTTGCTAATGAGACAAAGATAGGTAGGAGAGTAAGTTGTGAAGAGGATGTCAGAGTCTGTAAAGAGATAATGGGTTAAGTAAATTGTGGCAGATGGAGTATGTTGTGAACTTAAACCAAAAGAGAAAATGCTGGAAAATCTCAGCAGGTCTGGCAGCATCTGCAAGGAGAGAAAAGAGCCAACGTTTCGAGTCCAGATGACCCTCAGGCATAGAAAATGGGAGACATACTGCAGGGGGAGGGAATGAAAGATGAGTCATAGCCACAGAAACCAGGGAAAAAGACTGCTCATGGCTGTCCACAAAGAATAAAGGGTGTGAATGGCCAAACAGCAGAGAAGCTGAGATCAGAGGATAAGCTGTGACAGATGAAGATTGGGTGGGGGAAGAGGTAAAATTTAAAAGGGGGGATAATGTTGGAGGAAAGAGTTTGGGGGGGGAGGGGAAGAAAAATGAAAGACAAAGAAATAAAAGGTAGAGAACAGTTTTTTAAAAAAAATTAAATAAAATGAAAATAAAGGGGTCGAGTTGGGGTAGAGCTAATCATCAGAAGTTGTTGAATTCGATGTTGAGACCTGAAGGTTGTAATGTGCCTAGCTGGAAGATGAGATGCTGTTCCTCCAGTTTGCGTTGAGTTTCACTGGAATGTTGCAGCAGGCCAAGGACAGACATGTGGGCATGGGAGCAGGATCACGTGTATATTGTGAACTTGTCTACTTTGACAAGAAAAGTGGAAAAGAATACATAATTTAAATAACTGCTGCCCACCTTTGATCCCAGTGCCCTATATGGAGCATTCTTCCTGAGCAAGATCTACCAGCAAACATATTTTGGATGAAGGAATGGGAAACGTGGGAAGTGGTTAACAAGTTTCTTGTGACAAACCCCATCTGTGGAATGGCAGGCTTTGAACCACCGTGATGAAATTGATGTTTGGATAGCCGTATCTCCCCCTCTGCAGCCTCAAGTTGTTGTCTATGTGGTATCTGTCGATTTAAGACAGCACAGCAAAAGAATCACTTCACTTGGGGAACCAAGAGTAAGTGATCACACCACAGGATGAAGTCCTCTCTCAGGTAGAATCATCTAGCAGCCATATAGTTAACATAAAGTCTGGAGCACGACTCCAGGACAGCCTAGAGCTGCAACTCCTGTACCTAGTTTCTATTGATCAATAAATACCTTCTGTTCCTAACACAGTCTGAAATCTCTTGATGACACCTGGAATGCCACTTCATAATATCAGTACAAACTCTTAATACATTTATAGAAAAGCACAAAGAATGTTGCCCATTACTGAGGTGTACCTTTTAGAGACAAAGTGGTAAACTAATTGCCTTAAACTCAGCAAATGAGGTGGTATTGCTTTGGGGATTTGGGTGTCCTGGGTGCATGAAACCTAAGTACACAACTACGGCAAGTGATTGGCAAGGCAAATAGAATGTTATTGCTTATTGCAATATAAAGATAGGAATTTGCAAGACTTGTGTAGGACGCTGGTGAGACCACATCGAGAGTACTGTACGGTTTTGCTCTCCCTGTTTAAGAAGTAACATTGGAAGTGGTGCAGAGAAGGTTCACTTGACTGATTCCTGTGATAGAGGTTGGGCCTGTATCCATTGGAGTTTAAAGAGGTGACTTTATTGAAACCTATAGGATCTGAGGGGACTTGATTGGATGGATGTTGAAAGGATGCTTCTCTTGTGGGAGAGAAGTAGGGTCATTAAATATTTTTAAGAGCGAGTTGGATAGATTATTAACTGACCAGAAAGTCAAAGGATATATGGCATAGATGGGACTGTTGAGACCACAGTTGGACCACCCATGATCTTATCAAATAGTGAAGAGAGCTCATGGGGCCGAATGGCCTAATCCTGCTCCGAATTCATATGTTCATACTTATGATGAGGATGCAGTTATCTAAAGAGTATTTCTTTCCGGAATTGACCCTTGGGATGTTTCTTGATCTGAAACTTCTATTCTGAATCAGCTTTACCTAATGAAGTTCAGGCATTTAACGGAGCATTCCTCCTTGTGGGTTTCAGATGCTACCATTCCCATGATCTTGGAGACAAATTGCAAGCAAAGTTCAGCATATTCCGATAAAAGCCAAACACTGTGGATGCTGGAATCCGAAACAAAAACAGAAAATGCTAGAAAATCTTAGCAGATCTGACAGCATCTGTGGAGAGAGAATAGAGCCCTGACGAAGGGTCATCCAGACTGTCAACGTTGGCTCAGCATATTCTGTCTTTGTATGCTAAATGCCAGGCTTGTGTTTAGAATGTAAAGGGAAAAATAATTTACCTTTTCACCTACCAACTAGTTCAAACAGGAATGGTGTGGGTGCAGTGCAACATTCCACCGGGCCTTCAGCAGGAACGAGGATAGCACAATAAATGTCAGTTTAATTCACTGCAGTTTAAAGCGATGGTGCTTTATGCTGCACCACTGTTTTGGAAAATAACAAGAAATGATGGAGTACTGTGCTGTACTTGTTGCATTTTTGTATATTTTTAGCATAGGAAAGAATGACTTCATCTCCTTTTTACAACAAACCTTTGTTTTACTTGTACCAGGTGAACCAAATACTAAATTAAACAGCTCCCCAGAGTGCAGTTAAATGTCATTTTTATTGTTAGGCTGTTAAATGCCTTGGACGTTGCAGAAGCATATATTCACCAAAAATGTTTCTGCAATTTGTAAGCTTGGAGAACTGAGCATTGCCCTCAAGTGTAATATTTTTCTCTAAGTTAATAGAGGAATTTAATAAGAGAAATGGGATAAATGCTTTGGTGAGATTGACCTGATTGGAGAAAGGCAGCATGGAGACTGAGGGGAAGTTATGTTCACTTAATTTTTTTTAAGACTATAACAAAATGAGGAAAGTGGGGCATAAGTAGCTAATTCAATTTCGATTATTAGTTGATCATTGAAACTCTGCACTGAGTTCGTATCTCAGGCTGTCGCTAACTTTATCTCTGACTTTAGGATGGCAGGTGGTTGTTCATGAAAGATTCTAACTATCGGATGCAATAAAAATTAAACTTTTGATTTTTATTGTTAAATTTTTTCAATATTGTATGTTTTTAAAACTTTCAAGGTATTCTCTGCATCTCTATTTGCACCCAATCTGGTAAACATCTCCCTGGTCACCCTATCTGGCTGCGAACTCGTGCTCAATCTTTTAGTGTATTCACCAGATTCATTCCTCCAGATTGGGTCTGTTAACTGTCAAACTTCCTTACCTGTTCTGTATTGAATATAAGCATCTTGTGGAGCATTTTGAGGCAAGTCAATCTCAGCGAATCTAGCATTTCCACTTTTGGCAAACCGTGTTAAGCCCTCTCGCATAATAAGTTAGAGACACAAGTTAATGTTGTACTTCTAATTTAGCTTCAGAAAAGCACTTTTTCTATTGCACTACTAATTATTCCTATTTCCCTCGAGACATCCTTGTGGCCCCTCTGAGTGAGATTGCCAATTTAGTGACAGTTGGAGGTAATTGCAGTCTGCTTCATTTTGGGAGTTTTGCCCACTTAGAATCGTATTAGGACAGTCCAGATTCATTTCCCTCAGGACTGGTGCTTCCTTGTGAGAGAAGATTTAATCCTATCAGTCAGGGTTGGTTTAAAACCCAGGGCCCAGAACATAAAAGGATGCTGCGCTGATCTTTTTGGGTATTTTAATAATAACGCAGCAAAGTTTGTTGGTTACTTGAAGTAGGATTATTTCATTCAAACATAAATTTGCTCTATGAAAAATAATTTTCATAATTGCAAAAGCTGGACTGTTTTTCCTCTTTTTAAACTCCTAGCTGATTTTCAAGGTTAAAGAAGGTGACTGAAGCACAATATGCGACACGGCTTGTATTTAGACAGCAACTTTTCAGGTCAAAATATATACGAAGATCCTTCACAGATTCATAAATAGAAGTAAGCGGATGCTAAGCCAAAGAGAAAATATTAGGAGTGTCACTGGTCAGAGAGATGGAGGCACTTCTTAAAAGTGAAAGAGGCAAGTGGAACAGGGGGTCTGGGTGACTGAAAGCTTGGCCACCAATTTTGGAGTGAAGGGAATATGAGGGGTTGGGGGGGATGCACAGAAGGTCAGAGTCATTGGGACAAACAATCCTTGGAGAGCCTGGGGTTGGCTCCCAATGTGAAAGCAACTAAAATTACCTCCAACTGTCACTAAATTGGCAATCTCACTCAGGGGCCGCAAGGATATCTCGCAGGAAATCGGAATAATTTGTGCTTTAGAAAGTGCTTTGTCAAAACAGTCAATTGGTGCCTGCCATGGCAGATTGAGAAAGCCGCTGGAGGCTGAGATAAACTTATTTTCATCCCACTAATGGGATGCAGATGAAATGTCCAGCCATCCATGCCAGATTTTTGTGACACTGGTAGGAAAACACGTCTCAAACAACATGGCCTGCAAATGTTGGGACCCATCTGAACAATACCTGGGGCTGCATCCAGAGATCAGGATGGAGGCCACCAGCAACCTTTGACTCTGGGACACCACAACACTGGACAGAGGGGAGTATCTACAGGTGACCCTTCAGAGAGTCCATCTTCCAGCTTCAAAGTTACTGGAGATCCGCCCTCTTTCTTAAGAGATCCATTTTCCAGCCTCAGCGTGCTCCCATCTTCGTTTTCCAGAGGTCCACTATTCTCCAATAGTGGGTCAGTGATGTTTGGTGCTTTTTCAGCATGGCGGACTGCGCACCATCAGGCCTACCCTGCCTGCCATCGAATATAGCGCAAAACCCCTGGGCGCATAATTAATGAGGTCCCTCCACAGCGGGAAGCATTGGAATTAGAATCTGTCTGGAGGTGACAGTGGCATGAATGAAGATTTCATCAGCATAAAACAAGATCAGGTGTAGATGGACGATTGTTATAAAGGAGGGAGTAGATGTTTGATTTTTGTGCTGGAGGGGCTGCATTGGTATACATTAATAGTATCGATTCCGGGCTTGGGTCACTGTCTATGTGGAGTCTGCATGTTCTCCGTGTCTGTGTGGGTTTCCTCCCACAGTCCCAAAGACGTGCTGGTTAGGTGCGTTGGCCATGCTAAATTCTCCCTCCGTGTACCTGAGCAGGTGCCGGAGTGTGGCAACTAGGGGATTTTCACAGTAACGTCATTGCAGTGTTAATGTACGCCTACTTGTGACACTAGTGCTTTAAACCTGTAGTGCTTTGTCTAGGGTTTCCATTCCAAAGATGACTGCAGACATGTTAGAAGTCTTAGAATTTGAAATTATAATCTGATACTTGTATATGAATAGATAACCTCGATTAATGCCTGCATTTAAAAGATCTGAAAGTATTTTGCTTAAACATGTGTATGTTACTTTTCACAGTAGCTTGAAGATTTTTGGGAATTTACATTTTGTAACACCAAGCGAGGAAAATGGTTAACGGGGGTCAAAACATCAGTTTGTTTGTGAGTAAAATGGGTGGCACACTGGAAACATATATGTTGGAAGGTTATGAAGGCCTGATGTACTCCTGAAATTAGAGCTCGGATCTTATTATTGGTGCGTTATGAATGCCAGTTTGGCATCCAGGGGCAGTGGCTTGGTTCCACAAGGGTAAAGTAGACCTAGCTGCCTCTCTGGCAGTGGTCATGTTGGAAGGGAGGAGATAACAGGCAGCGGTTGGAGAGTGTACTCCTAACATAAAGATCAGACTATTAAAATGTGATTCTTGAGGCTGCAAAATAACTGAGCAGTTTCACTGAAACAACCTTAAAACGTTAACATATCAACAGATTCTAGAAGTCATGTTCCCATTTTAAGGGGACTGCCCAATATGCCTTTAAAAGTATCCCAAAGCAATATGATGTCAGATGGATTTCGGGCATCTTTTGGGTACAAGAATAGTTTTCCAAAATTGGTCATGTTTGCCCTGTTTTCTGCCTTTAAAGCAAGTAAAATGAGGATCAATTTCTACCCAACACTGCAAATATAGATATTATGAATGCAGGGTTATTATCTCTTCTATTTTAAGGCAATACTGTAGTAGATAGATGGGCAGAACTCTGCCTGTCTGAAGTATTTTCTGGTGTCAGAAATGGCCACCCAAGTGGGGTGGTAGGTGTATTTAAATGAGTCTCGTAATCATCTGGTGAGGTCACACACCATATTTCCTGACATTATCAGGATGTAACTTGGAGAGCTCTTGTGGAGACGATGCAAAACATGGCAAATGTTTAAAAAGTGACAGTGGACACATTAATGGAGCGAAGGGCAATCTATGTTAATATCCAGAGTGAATTTAACTAGATTAATTAGTGACATGACTGGTAAACATTATAAATGATCTAGTTGAATAACAGAACAGATTTGAGGGGCTGAATGACCTATCCCTGTGCTGCCAGCCCCTTTTAAAGTACTGAGAGAATTGAAATCCTACAACCACCACCATTTTGCACTCTTTCATCTCAGCAGTACGCTCCAAGTCACAGGCAGGGATACATCTGCCAATAGTATATAAATTCAGCAGATCCCAGAAAAAATAGGCAGCATCTGTGCCAAGTCCATCGCATGGGTACAAATCTTTCCCCACTACACTTCCCCCTAGTGATTCTACAAAGGAAAATCTAGGCCTCTGTATTTGGGAGAATATTAAAATAAATTGCTCCTCTTGATTGGTTTTTAAACCAATCAATGTAAATTAGCCTATAATTCATTCTGTATGAGATTCCCATTCATCACAGTATATATTTTTTCCAACTGGAACACACCTTCCCTCCCCCCTCATCTAGCGTTAACAATTTGTTGCAAGAAAAGCAAAGTGATGTATTGATCTGTTGGGGACAATTGAAACTGTCACACGAAAATAATTACCTCTTGAGAGTGGTGGAATGTCTTAGTGCAGTTATTCACCTCTGAATTATTGGTGGTGTTCATGCAACTTCAAAGGCAAACTACATGTGTGAGCCAGATTCCCCGGTCCTCAAAAACCCTGCCCCCCAGCTGTTTGAACAGCTCACATTGCTGACTTCATCAGGGAAAGAATTCCAGTGATGAGCTAGCAGGCGCAGCACAAACCAAGTAAATGCTTTTCGCTGTTGCTCTGAAAACACTGCCGCCTCTGTTCGGGAATGAATGTGCCATTCACAGGCTTTTAATGCTCTTCCTTAGTAATTTCCTGTGATATTTCTAAAACAAATCTGTAATTTATGACTTATCTTCAGCTTTTGTTCTGTGTGTATTGAAAGTTGTCCAGTAATGTTGAATATCATGTGATATTGATTCATTTACTGGGCAGGCAAGCTGCTTTTTTTTTGACAAATCTTGAATTCTACGTTTGAAAGACACAGTGACGCCATTATTAACAGATTTATGGGATTAGAAAATGTATCCGAACAGGGATCTCTTTGTCTTGATGTACTGCTCCTCAAGAATGACTTTCAGATTAAATCTCAAGCTGCTGGCACTGAGGTTGGTTTACAGCTCCCAGTGCCATGAGGCGATATTTGAAACCAGGATATCCTACATGTTCATACAAACAAACAGCAGCATTTGAGTCTAAACTAAGCAGATAGCGTGTCTGTGTTTTTGTTGTGAGAAGCATCTGTTTATTAAAAAAAACTATGGCATGAATTTGATCCACATCTTCTGTCATGTTTTGAAAAAGCCGTGAAGCAATAAATTCAGAGGAGGGGTGGAATTCAAAGAGCGACCCTGTATGTGTGAATAAGCTTTCCAATCGTGAGCATCCAATTTCAGCCATACTTTTTAAACCCATTTTACCACAGGAACTTTTAACATTTTGGCTACAAGAATGCATCCCAGGAAACTAAAATTCTAGGAGCACGTTCGACACGACAGTTGTGTGATTCCAGTTGAATCCACTTTAACATTTAATTTCACCATGAATATTGTATTCTTTGGTGATTGTCAGAACGGGTAAAAGAATTGGAAGAAGGTAAGTGTTGGGAATTAAATCAGCATTTTGGTGTAACTCTTTGTTTTCATGAGTTATTTTGGTTCTGTCTACATATGGTTTTCTTCAGAGTTTACATTTCATTTAACTATTTATTTGTTCAACGTTACTTTTTTTGCAACACTTAATTTTTTTGTTTTTATAATCCTCCAGTCTGTACAGCAGCTTTAATCTTCATTATTCTTTTTCATATGAATATTTGTTGAGCTTTTTTAATAACTTCTATCAGAACTTGTATTGGTTTCAAATTTGTGGACATTTGAATAATGGCAGTACTATTTCCAAATTAAAGAACGCGTCAACTGTTTAGCGAAGCCAGTGTGAGACAAGGGAGTCATTGAGAATGAGGAATCAGGAGCTGTATTGATAGAGGGGAACCATGGCTGGAAATGGAGGGAGAAGGAACCAGAAACAGGAGCCGCTGCTTGCAATACAAGGAGAGAGGCAGGCAGTAGAATCAAAAATGGGAGGAAAAGGCGGCGAGAGAAATGTCAGCTGGAAGTGGACACGAGCGTGAATATAAAATTCAACGCGAGCAGTGGCGCAAAATGAGCTGTAGCGAATTAGTCACCTGTTGCGCACTCGCCCACATTTCCGTTCCATTGACTTGGGCAGCTGATCTGGTGTGCCTTTGCGCACACAGGATTTTACCATCTGAGCGAGAGGAACAACTTAAATTGAGAAAGTAAGAAATGGGCGGGAACTGCAGCTGGGTGCCATTGGTTTTCTTTCAGACTATCAATAAAAACAGCTTGTTCACCCTCATTTCACGTGCTGCCTGTTTCCATATTCTTGTATCTCCATTTCCTGCAACTGTCTCTGTATCTAATCATTAGGATATCACATGATCTCTGCTTCATTCACTAACTCCAGTAGTGCATTTCACAATCCTGCTACCCTCCCTGGGGTTTATAAATATTGCTTTTACTATTGAAAGGGGGCACATGACAACTCATGAAGTATTGAATTAATTAACTGCTGCCACTCGCCAACTTACAAGGGAAGAAGGTTTTTAAAATTTTTATTAGTGTCATAAGTAGGTTTACATTAACACTGCAATGCAGTTACTGTGAAAATCCCCGAGTCACCACACACTCCAGTGCCTGTTCGGGTGCACTGAGGGAGAATTTAGCACAGCGAATCCACCTAACCAGCACATCTTTCGGACTGTGGGAGGAAGCTGGAGCACCCAGGGGAAACCCACGCAGACACGGGGAGAACATGCAGATTTCACACAGTGACCCAAGACAGAAATCGAACCCTGGCACTGAGGCAGCAGTGCTAGCCACTGTGCTGCCCATAGGGTGAGTTGGGGGAAAGAGGGTTATTAAAATTGTGAAAACTGAGACTTGAAAGCTGCTCCAAGATGACTACTAACGTCAGGCATATTTGGATGCCTGTGTATAACCTCCCTCAGGCAGTTAGCCTAATGACTGTAATATTTCAAGTGTCATTGTTATGCAGTGGAATTGTTGTATAAGGAAAAAGGAAGCAAGTGCATTTTCTTTCTGAAAGAAAACACATACGTGCCCTTCAGAGCTTCCATTGAAACCTATTCTGTTTAAGATTAAAGTTTGATGCATCAAAATGAAGTTTCTGCAAAACGTCTATGCTAACGAGCAGATGAGCCCACAGGATGTTTCTGCCTAAAATGGAGAGGCTCTATGGAAATGCCATTCAGCCATTGGTTACTTTGAAAATGTTTGTTTAAGCAAGTGTAATTTCTTTCCAATCTCCTTGCTGTGCTAAAATGGTAGAGGGGCACTATCATGAAGTGCCCTATCCCCTCAGAAATGTGACATTAGCACCTCCTCTCCTCTTCTGCAACAGAATGATGGGGCACTGCATAGTGCCCAATCTGGAGAGCAGCATTGAGATCAGTACTTCACTTTGCGAAGAATCTGATCACTTTGTGGCACCACATGTTGGAGTACCAAGCCATGTTTGATGGGCCATGTTTAAAGCTGCGTAATTGTGGATTGGCATGCAGAGGGACGAGGACTTTGCACACAACTATCTTTGGTGTCGCCAGTGACGTATCGAAAATGATCGAGTGCAAGCTTTTAATAGAATGTATGGTACCTGAATAGATTTGGCTCGAGTTTCAATTCCTTCTGGAAAAATTCTGGTGTAGGCCAACCTGTAGCATTATAATCAGCATAATAAAGTATCTGCAAAATAATTAATTATCTTCAGAGCAACTGGGAACAAGCTTTTTATTGTTGAGCAAATGGTATTAGATATGTGTCTTGATTGAACTTGTGAAGGCAAAGGTGTGGGTCCTACTCAATAAGGGTCCTTTGTCTCCTCTGTCGCACTTTTTATCATGATGTGGAGATGCTGGCGTTGGACTGGGGTAAACACACAGTAAGAAGTTTAACAACACCAGGTTAAAGCCCAACAGGTTTATTTGGTAGCTAAAGCCACAGAAGCTTTCGGAGCCTGAAGCCCCTTCTTCAGGTGAGTGAAGAAGAAGAAGGGGCTTAAGGCTCCGAAAGCATGTGTGGCTTTTGCTACCGAATAAACCTGTTGGACTTTAACCTGGTGTTGTTAAACTTCTTACTTTTTATCCCCATGGTCTGTGCCTTCCTCATCCCTTATCTGCCCCTAACTCCTGTGTCAGTGTTCCCCATCTCTTTCTCCCCGGCCCCCAAGACCATTCACATGTTGGGAAAATGGTCTTGTTACATAATGGGCAACCAGCAGCCCTTCCACGGACTGTGGCATTGTGCACAGATTGCGTTATTAACCACCCCCATTCAAATTAGACCTTTTGGTTTTACAGCTTGTTAATATTGAGGTAAAGTTCAACCGACCAATGCTTGATCTTGAAATGGATTGTGTGTACAGTACATGTTATCAGTTTATCTGCCAAGGTGTACAATGATAAATTGGACTCCTTAGACTTGAGTAATTCTTACAGTATTTATGTTTTGCTTTTGCTGAAGGACAATGTTCTTTATTTTTTAACCTGAGAACGTTGTATCTTTTACATTACCCAGCATTGGTGAATCCTGGCAATCCAAATAAACCTGACCTCAATATTAATAAGTGAACATTCTAAAATTGTAAAATGACCTTTGAAAGAAGGATATGCTATGTCAGTCATACCATAAACACATTGTGACTTGACAGCAATGCATTGCATTTGACAGCTGATGTGACAGCCTTTTACCAACAAATGTGTTGTCGGAGCAATAGACGCATTGAATGGTAGGGTGAACGGGGGAGGTGGCTTTGCTTTATCCAGCTTTAACCTTTAAAGCTGCATGTATTATTGACCAGATAACTGTTGCTTGCTAACAAGAACTGGAAATGGGATTCTTCAGTATAAGAAAAGTCAGTAATCCTGAATAAACACTTGCATGAGCAATAAATCCCAAAGGCAACAACCATAAACCCCAACAATCCTGGACTGATATCACAGTAATCCAGCACTATACTGCCAGAATAAAATGTAAATGGGTTTGTTTAGTGATTTTATTTCTTGACTTTTTCTTTGAAAGGTCATATTTCTGTCAAAAGTAATAAAGCTGCAAATGACACTATCTGATTTCTTTATTCTCTGTATTGAGTTAACTGTCTAGGTTATCTCTGGTTCTAATGGCCTAGGAGGAGGCCATTCAGTCCCTTGATCTTTCCCTTATTATTCAGTTAGATCTTGGCTGATATGTACCTCAACTCCATTTGTTTGCCTTTGCTCCATATTCTCCATATGCCATGATGCCCTTACCTCAACTCTGTCTCCATCTTGAACTGCATTTGGACTAGAATACAAAGCCTTTTGGAAGGGAGTTCCAAAGTTCTTCTAAGTGCCTACTGTCATAGGCCAAACCATCTTCAGCTGTTTGAACATGTAAGATGTTCACTGATGACTGCATTGCGTTCAATACCATTCACAACTCTTCACTTATTGAAGCAATCCTTACCCACACAGCAAGATCTGGGGAAAGTTCAGACTTGAACTGATGAGTGGCAATAACATTGCCTGGCATTTGTGTGGCACCAATGATATTCTCTGGCAAGAGAATCTAACCATCTTTCCTTGATATTCCATTCCACTGCCGTTAGTGAATTCTCTACCATTAATATCCTGTGAGTTTACCACTGACCAGTAACTTAACTGGATCAGTCATGTAAATACTGTGGTTACAATGGAAGGTCAGAGATTGAAAAGTCACTCAATTCCTAATTTCCCCAAAGCCTACAAGGCTCAAATCGGAAGTGTAATGGAATATTCTCCACTTGGCTGGATGAATGCAGCTCCAGCAACACAAACTCAACAACATCAAGGGTAAAGCAGGCTGCTTGATTGGCAACCTATTCACCACCTTAAGCCAATATTCACTACTTTAAACGATCCAGCGCAACACCCCGCCAAGACTCCTTTGACAGTACCCGAAGGACAAGGGCATGGGAACACTACCAGACGTGAATTTCCCCTGAGCTTTGAATCATCCTGGCTTAGAAGTATATTACTGTTCCTTCATTGTTGCTGAATCAAAAACCCAGAACTCCTTCCCTAACAGCACCATATGTGTATTTGTGCACCACGGGGACTGCAGTGGTTCAAGAAGATGTCCAGCATCATTTTAAGGGTGGTTGGGATTTGGCAAAAATGCTGATCTTGTCAATGAGGCATGCATCACAAAAACAAAAAAATATATAGGTTTGTCCAGTTACCGGCTGACTTGGTGGTCAGCAGCTGAGTTTAATGCAGATTTCATATAATCATCACCAACATCATTATGTCGAAGGACAGTTCTATCTCTGGATTCTCCAATTGGACTGTCTGAGTTGATTCACTGAGATGTTGGCTTTACTGTGAAGGATCCTATGTATTAGGGACTCCTCTGCAGACTATTGTTTGTGCTTCAAATCAACCAGTACCTGCAATCAAGTCAGAGTAAATGGATAACTTGGCTCTATTCCAAACGTGTGCCTTCCTCATTCACATTGAGTGCTATTTTTCTATCATCTGCTGAATGTGGAGTATGCTTCCCAGACTTCTAAACGCGGCTGAACGTACTCCGAGAGAAAGATGTATTTTTCTATTCGTGTCAGGTATGGAATGTAGTTAAAGATTAAATAAATGCTCTTGGAGGCATGAAATCATTTTGTTATCCTTGGCTCTCATATGACTCTGGCCTCCAATCAGTGTTGCTCAATAACACTTCTAGAAAGTTTGCAAAGGTTGACTTTGATGCACAAAGCCTATTTTCTTTGCAAAATTCACAATTTGCTGGAATTGCAAGCAGTCCTTAATGTCTGTGATTGAATTTAAAACCATTTCTGATCATCATCCATGTTAATTGTACAATCAGACACCTTTTATTTAAGTTGCACAAGTTTTCCTTGACTTTCACAGAAATTGCCTTGAAGGAGCATTAGATTTAAGCATCAATAAAACTATTTTTATATTTCTTACAATATTTTTTTTTCTGTTAGTGGTGGTGGGGGAGACAAAAGTCACATAGCAAAATTGCTGCCTCAGCCGCTCGGTAACATTAGTAAAGCACAGTTAAATTAAATTTATCGTCACCTGTATTAGTAAACTGAAAAGTGTTGTTTCTTGCGCACTATACAGACAAAGCGTATCATGGATGGAGAAGGAAAGGAGAGAGTGCAGAATGTAGTGTTAACAGTCATAGCCAGGGTGTAGAGAGAGATCAACTTGATGCGAGGGTAGGTCCATTCAAAAGTCTGATGGTGACAGGGAAGAAGCTGTTTTTGAGTCGGTTGGTATGTGATCTCAGACTTTTGTATCTTTTTCCGGATGGAAGAAGGTGGAACCGAGTATGTCGGGGTTGCATGGGATCTAGGATCCAGTTGCAGAGGGAAGAGCCAAGCCCCAGGCCACAAAGTTTGGAGATGAGTCTCGTAGGAATAATAGTGTTGAAGGCTGAGCTGTAATCTACGAACAGGAGTCTGACATCGGTGTCTTTTTTATCTACATGTTCCAGGGTTGAGTGTAGGGCCAGGGAGAAGGCGTCTGCTGTGGACCTGTTGCGGTGATGGGCGAAATGTAGTGGTTCCAGGCAGTCTGGGAGACAGGAATTGATTTGTGCCATGACTGACCATTTGAAGCATTTCATAATGATGGATAATAAAGGATGAATGTCTAAGTAGTCGGTGCACATAGGGGTGCTGTGGATGAAAGAAACTTTGGAAATTGCTCCCCCTCTAGTGCTATCACGCAATGACACTTTGCTGTGAGACAGCAGATACTTGTATCAGTGTCTCCACCTGTTGGTCTTTCGGAGAATTTTATTGTGCTGTATTTTTCCAGAGGAGGTAGAGAGCTGGTTATTGGAAAGTCACAATTGTCTTACCTTAGTCTGATTATTCTAGATTTAAATAATTCCTTATTATTTATTCTCTGTTCACTTTTGATAGCTTTCATTAAGACACGACAGAAACTGAAAAGGGTAAATCTGTGTTCCACACGAGACTGGACAATTCAATTGGAGCACAATGTGGTTCTGAAACCATTCTGTTTTCCAGCCATCAGGAAGACTTGTCTTTCCTATTTAGATATTTGCATCCAGATAATCAGCAACGCTGTATGTATTAATGTTATGATGTGGAGATGCCGGTGTTGGTCTGGGCTGGGCACAGTAACAAGTCTCGCAACACCAGGTTAAAGTCAAACAGGTTTATTTGGAATCAGGAGCTTTCGGAGCACTGCTCCTTCAGGTGAGTGGCCACTCACCTGATGGCCAGCTTGGTTAAATGGGCATTATTGCTGATTGCAACCAAGACACACAACACTGGAAAAACTCAGCAGATCATAGAATAGAATCCCTATAGCACAGAAAGAGGCCATTCGGCCCATCGAGTCTGTACCGACCACAATCCCACCCAGGCCCTACCCCCACATATTTACCTGCTAATCCCTCTAACCTACGCATCTCAGGACACTAAGGACAATTTTTAGCATGGCCAATCAACCTAACCCGCACATCTTTGGACTGAGAGGGGAAACCGGAGCACCCAGAGGAAACCCACGCAGACACGAGGAGAATGTGCAAACTCCACACAGACAGTGACCCAAGCCGGGAATCGAACCCAGGTCCCTGGAGCTGTGAAGCAGCAGTGCTAACCACTGTGCTACCGTGCCGCCCTGGCAGCATCAGATCTGGCAGCATCAGTGGAACGAGAAATAGAGTTGATGTTTTGAGTCCCCATGACTCTTCATACAGCCTCAAAACATATGTCTCTCTCCGCAGATGCTGCCAGACCTGCTGAGTTATTCCAGCATTTGTTTAGCTTTGTTTTTGTTTTAGGTTTCCAGCATCTGCCGTATTTTGCTTTTATTATTGCCAATGGATTCAACTGTGTTGGTTGGAAAAACGTGATTTTACTGTGTGTCAAACGTGTATCTGCTGGAGTACAGATTATGCAGAATTTTTTTTCCCCTCATCAAACCATAAGAAAAGGGTAAGAATATGTGGCAAGATCACCTCGCCCAACATGCTCTATGTAAATGTAAAATTTAAAAATTCTCATCCTTATTTTCAAACTGTTCCAGGGCTTCATCTCCTTATCCTTGTAACTCCCTCCAGCCCTACAACTCCCGTATATATGCATTCCTTCAATTCTGGCCTCCTGCAGATTGCAGTGATGGTCCTTGCTCCACCAATGGCAGCTGTGCCTTTAGCTTCCTCAGCCCTGAACTTTTGAAACCTTCCTAAATCTCACTGTCTCTCTAGCTTCTAAAATGCTACTTTGAAAACCTATCTGGCCAAGTTTCTGTTCACCTGTCCCAAGGTCTTTTTTTTTTTTGTTTGATAATCATGCCTTTTGAAGGGCCTTGGACATTTCACCATGTTAAACATGCCATGTAAATGCAAACTGTTGCAATTCTACAATTATAGTGATGTTTATTTAAACATTGAACATTGAAGTTTGGTTTGCAGTTATATACAGAGCAACACGTGTACATGGCAGCCTAGCAAATGCTCACATCTATGTATCCTGTACTTGATGGAATTATAAAAATATTAAATAACTACTTGACCCATTTATTGCTCATGGAAACCCCTGTTTACTGCAGTGATACATTTTTCACATCAAAGGGAGAAGATGCCATGGAAACACAGTACAAGATCCAAGTAGTGCAATGGTTTATGTAGAAACTAGAAGCAAGAGTAGGCCTTTCGGGTCTTCAAGCCTACTCCGCCATTCATTTTGATCATGGCTGATCATCTAATTCAATATCCTGATTTCTTCCCCCCCCCCCCCCCCCCCACACACACACACACACATTCACTACCCTCTGGGTGAAGAAATTTCTCCTCGCCTCAGTTCTAAAAGGTTTACCCCTTATCCTCAAACTATGACTCCTAGTTCTGGACTCCCTCACGTTGGGAACATTCTTTCTGAATCTACCCTGTCTAACCTGTTAGAATTTTGAGTTTCTATGAGATCTCCCCCCCCCCCCCCCTCACTCTTCTGAACTCCAGTGAATATAATCCTAACTGACTTAGTCTCTCCTCCTATGACAGATACAGTTGCCATTTTGAATACGAGTTGCACACACTTCATTGGTTTGGGCTGAGTAAGTTTGGTTGAGTGATTTTCTGTACCATAAATAGAGCCTTAGATCATAATCAACCATTGGTAAATTTTTTAAAAATATTTTTGTTGGGACCAATTTGACTAAAACTTCCGTAGACAGTGCGTTGATCTTAAGTTAGTTCATTCACATTTAACTTGTTTAAATGCTGAGCTCTGAGCAGCAAATGAGGGACAAGTCAAAAGTTTACAAAGACCAAATCTATCAACAGCTTTATTCCAAGAAGACAGAGCCACCATCTTTGAAGTACTTTTTATTATCAGTCTGACTTACCCTGCACACGCAGCATTTGCAGAATGTCTTCAGAATCTTTGTGCTTTTACATGCCCACATAATCCCTCAAGGCAAATGTTTCTGGTGCTAATGGATGAGTCAGTCAACCCACGATTTTTCAAGGACTGCGTGTTTCTCTTTTGCTGCATTTATTTAGCTTACACAGCTCCACTTTGGTAAATCTTCAATAATTACAAAGCCATCGGCAAGTTTCATTCTGACAATGAAAGAGTTGTCTAGAAGTAGACAACAAATTGGAGCAGACAGCAAAGTTAACATCTGAGATTACTAGAAGTATTTAACAACATCTTTCAGGACTGGGAATGGTTAATAACAAATATGAGCTACCATTGTACCTTGTCTGTATTTGTAAAAGTTGGTATTGCTGTAAACAGCATTTTCTTGTGCCAAATCAGCAAGATTATTTTCCTGCTATTTTAACTTTGGTATCCATTATGCCACCTGTCGCACCCTCTGGGCCTTTCACTCGCCCTGACCAAGATGAAGAAATAAAGCTCTTCTATCTGTGGATGGTTTCAGAAACATGTTAGATCCTCATACTAAATTACTTTTGTCTGATCTTCTTACCTTTAAAAATGTTAATAGATGCTAGAATGTTTCATTGCACAGGAATGTCTTACAGTATTTATTTAAATCCAAGTTCAAGCACTATATAGGTTTATGTAAGAGTGGATCATATAGTTAATTTTGCATGGCTGAAGTCTTTTTAGAATCCTTAAAATTGGATTTAACCAGTAATACACCACTAAAACTGTAGCAGTCTACTTGCACAAAATCCTTGCAATGTTCGTTATTGTGTCTGCTTTAAATCTGTTAGGAGTGTCAAAATCTGGTGCAAAGACTAAACCATAAAGGGGAAGCAGTGGTATTGTCACTTGACTAGTAATCCACAGGTGAAGTGCCTGAAGATTGGAGGGTGGCAAATGTTGTGCCTTTGTTTAAAAAGGGCTTCAGGGAAAAGCCTGGGAACTACAGTCCGGTGAGCCTTACATCTGTACTGGGTAAGTTGTTGGAAGGTATTCTGAGAGACAGGATCTACAGGCATTTAGAGAGGCAAGGACTGATTAGGGACTGTTAGCATAGCTTTGAGAGTGGGAAATCATGTCTCACGAATTTAATGAAGCTTTTGAAGGGGTAACCAAGGTGGTAGATGAGGGCAGTGCAGTCAACATTGTCTACATGGACTTCAGCAAGGCCTTTGACGAGGTACTGCATGGCAGGTTGTTGCATAATCTCACGTGATCCAGGGTGAGGTGGCCAATTGGATACAAAATTGGCTTGACAACAGAAGAGAGGATGGTTGTAGAGGACTGTTGTTCAAACTGGAGGCCTGTGACCAGCAGTGTGCCTCGGGGTTCGGTGCTGGGTCCACTGCTATTTATCATTTATATTAAAGATTGGGATGAGAATTTATGGGACATGGTATCATGTGTAAACTTACTAACCAAGATTGGTGGCATAGTGGACAGTGAGGAAGATTATCTCGGATTGCAACGGGATCTTGATCAATTGGACCAGTGGGCTGATGAATGGCAGATGGAGTTTAAATGTGAGGTGATGCATTTTGGTGGATCGAATCGGGGCAGGACTTAGTTAATGGTAGGGTGTTGGGGAAAGTTATAGAACAAAGAGATCTAGGAGTACATGTTCATAGCTCCTTGAAAGTGGAGTCACAGGTGGACAGGGTGGTGAAGAAGGCATTCAGCATGCTTGGTTTCATTGGTCAGAACATTGAATACAGGAGTTGGGATGTCTTGTTGAAATTGTACAAGACATTAAGGCCACGCTTGGAATACTATGTACAGTTCTGGTCACCCTGTTATAGAAAGGATATTTTATTAAACTAGAAAGAGTGCAGAAAAGATTTACTCGGATGCTACCGGGACTTGATGGTTTGAGTTATAAGGAGAGGCTGGATAGACTGGGACTTTTTTCTCTGGAACGTAGAAGGCTAAGGGGTGATCTTATAAAGGTCTATAAAATAATGAGGGGCATAGATCAGCTAGATGGTCAATATCATTTCCCAAAGGTCAGGGGAGTCTAAAACTGGAGGGCATAGGTTTGAGATGAGAGGGGAGAGATACAAAAGGATTCAGAGGGGCAATTTTTTCACACAGGGTGCTGAGTGTCTGGAACAAGCTGCCAGAGGCAGTAGTAGAGGCAGGTCCAATTTTGTCTTTTAAAAAGCATTTAGACAGTTGCATGGGTATAGAGGGATATGGTCCAAATGTGGGCAATTGGGACTAGATAAGTGGTTAAAAACTGGGCAGCATGAACAAGTTTGGCTGAAGGGCCTGTTTCTATGCTATAAACCTCTGATCTATCCAGAGACTCGTATAATGTGCTGGGGACCTAGGTTCAAATCTCACTGCGGCAGATGGTAAAATTTGAATTGAATAAAAATCTGGAATTAAAGTCTAATGACCATGAAATCATTGTTGTTTGTCATAAAAATCCATCTGGTTCACTAATGTCCTTTTTAAGGTAATAAATCTGCCATCCTTACCTGGTCTGGCCTCGAGGCCAATTGAGGATGGGCAATAAATGCTATCCCATGAAAGAATAAAGTTAAGGGAAGTGAGCTGTCTTTGTTTATCCAGATGAATGTTGTAGGGTTGCAGGTTTAAAAAGTACTGTTTCTTCACTGATCAGTAAATTTTAAATCAATGTCACAGCTTAAGATATATTTTGACACATGCAGAATGTAACCTCATTAGCAGGGTATTAATGGATCAAACTCTATTTTTAAGATTTATGGGTTTGCATGTGTGAATTAATGGGAGCATTGACTTGAGTTCAGGGTCTCTTGCTGTTCTGCCTTGGCTGTAGTATATGTTTATCAGAAACCCCAGTAACAAGTGTAACTGGAATACCCAACGATGATGCTAAGGCAGCAGGGCAGTAAAAACAATGGGGAAATATGTGGCTAAGAAGTCCCAAGATGTGCAGCTAAATGGCCCATGAAGATGAAAACCTTGGATATTCCTGCGCCCACCTTTATTTATGTGCTTCTTTGATGATACTGTCTTTGTGATGACTTGGGTGAAAGACTCTGGGGATTGTGTGGTGTGCAGTGCAAACTTTGGACAGAGGAGAGTAATTTTACTTGTGTGTAATTTTACTTGTGTGTAATTTTTGTTTTTCTTCCTCCACCCACACCTCTCTCTCTCTCTCTCTTCTCCTGAAGATTGTGAGTCATGATGGGGTCTAGTTCCACATGCAGCAGCCATTTTCCAGGAGCTTGATGTCAGTTCTTTTCCATATGAAAACCTGGACAGTGACAGGTCAAACATGGAAAGTATTACAATTGAGCCCAATTGTAGTACTTTCCATGTTTGACCTGTCATTGCCTTCATCCAATCTCTCTCTCTGTATTTAGCGGCAGGAGTACAAGGATGTCAATCTGTAGTTGGTTCTTTCCCTTGATAGCTTTGGGACAATCCTAATGCCTCTCAGCAGCTCCAGCTGGGATGGACTAAATCGCTGCTGATCAGAGACGAGTCTATGGCTTTATTCTGGAGTGGAGGGGCATAATACGGTATTATGCCCCATGTGCTGTGGGAGTGACGTGAGAGAATGTTAACAAATATGCCGTTTTAAAAAAAAACCACATGACCAGGCATGGCTTTCCCCTGCTAAAAGGATGGCATGAGCTTAATCATATTTGTTTATTCAAGAATGCAGGATGTTACACATGCATCAGCATTGAAAAGAACATTCCTGTGCTGACGATCATTGTTACTTAACCTGAGTTTGTGAATGTAGTGGTAGTGAGTAGAATTTAGAAATGTCAACAGTTGTGTGGAAATTCAGAGCACACTACTACACCAGGAAGTAAACGGGGATCTGAGATCAGCTCACATACTATTGTCACATACTCCGCTTCAATCAACAAAATAATCTTCTAGTTTTCCTCAACATTTCATACTTGAATGATCGTTTTCATTAATTTTCAGAAATTGGTGGATAACGTGAAAAGATTTCATAGGTTTTTCAAGAATATACTTTATTCGTTACATTACATTGTTCAATGTCACCATGGCACAGTACAAAACAACTTGTTTCTTCTAATACTATGTTATTTGTTACATTTTATGGTTGCAGTCAATGCTTATAACCTCTTGGTGTACTGTGGCTAAAGGAGCGTAGATGATGACCTTTTTGAGTTATGCCTTTTCAGCAGCTGCTCTAAGTTTTAGTGCATCCCTCAGGACATTAAAATATGCCAATCTGCAACATGTGATCATGTACAACTCTTTGCACTGGAAGACCAACATGTTTCGGGCAAACCAAAGAGTATTGGTGGCCTTCCAGCCACAGCTGATATTTATCTCTTTTGTGTGCATCCCTGGAGACAGCCCATAGAGCACAGAGTCCTACGTCACGAAAAAGGAGAAAATTGACCATTAACTCCATGATTAAAACAACTGGAAAATCCTGATTTCCACCCCAAGCATTTTGTAAGAAAACGGACTCCTCTTGCCTAGCAAGTGTAGGTAGAACCTTTCCTGAAGTCTGCCATAGTGATGGTAAAATTTGTCAATTTATACGTGTCTGTCTGTGTGTCAAAAAATGCACATCTCAAACATTTATTACAGAACTGACGTCATGCTAGCTAGATTAGCTTCCACGCTGAAATGAGGCTTTAGGAATTAAGTTGAAACACCAGCATATCGGTTTTCCAGATGGGACTATTTTATGTGCTAATAACTAATGAATTTTCATTGTTAAACACATGTTGAATTCTTCCAACTGAATTCTTTATCAGCAGTTCTGCTTTGCAAATGCCATCTACTTTCCAACAAGGTGTAACTTTCGACAAAATCACTGAAAAGAACTTCAGTAGATCTGTTCCCAAGCAACTGAAACAACACACCAGTAACTATAAACAGTCAAAACCCAATACTTCAAAATCAAGCACCACTGCTGATCTTTTGATTCTTCCTGTCACTTATTACACCACCCATGGTCTGCCATTCAAAATGAAAGGGTTATGAGATGAGCACAAGTTCTCTACGTTAGATTGTCTCTTTCCACAGGCAACTTCATTTTCGATGATTAGCCATTATATTTTGTCTCAGTAAACAGTTTCCGCAAATCGTCCCCAGAGATTAGGAAAATGTTAGGCTGTAGATTCCTTATGCAAAAGACTTGCACAGTCCATGGATTTACATAGCTTGGTAATCGCGATTGTAGGTGGAGCATAGACAGCTTAAATGTACTATTTACCCGGCAGGGGTGAAACGATGACAAAGGTGGTTCGCCCAGGACGAGGCTAGCCCATTGCACTTCAGGTGTGCAGACGCCTGCGATGTTCCCAAATGCAGGATACGCAACTGTAAACTTTGTGCTGTGCACACATATCCAGACAGCTCCTTAACCAACCAACTACATTTAGCACTGTTAAACAGGCATGAGTTAGGATTTTTTAGTGCCAGAGGGTAGTGTCAATTTTTTTTAAAGTTTAAAAGTTTATTTATTGTCACAAGCAAGCTTACATTAACACTGCAATGCAGTTACTGTGAAAATCCCCTAGTTGCTACACTCCGGCGTCTGTTCAAGTATACTGAGAGAGAATTTAGCATGGCCAATGCACCTAACCAGCAAGTCTTTCAGATTGTGGGAGAAAACCAGAGGAAACCCATGCAGACACGGAGAGAACATGCAAACTCCGCACAGACGGTAACCCAAGCTGGGAATCGAACCTGGGGTCCCTGGCGCTGTGAGGCAGCAGTGCTAACTAACCACTGTGCCACCATGCCGCCCCAAACATCTGAAATCCTCTTTATTCATGAAGAAAGTTGAAGTATACAATAATCGATCCTATATCTACAGTATAAAATATGTTTGTTTTATCATTGAAGCAGCAATGCTGTCTGTGGTAGTGCAAGCTATTTTCAGGTTGTCATCAGAAGGAAGGGTTTTCATTTTGCTGTCAATGGGAGCAATGGTAATATTGTGTCTCTGACTGAACTAATATTTGAAGTGTGAAAACTAACCTGCCACCTTTCTCAGCTTCTTGAAGGAAAATACTTCCAAGGAATGTTCTATTTCGTTTCTCCAATGATCAGAAACTTGCCATGTCGAAATATCCAAGCAGGATCTGTATAAGTATGTCAGTGCATCAAGGGCAAGAAATCAAAAGTGCAGTTGCACAAATTGTTTTGAAGGACTTGATTAGAAAATAGAGGTGAAGCTGTAATTATCTTCTCGATGGAGAAGAGTGGTGGGCCATCTCTGTAAACTGAATGCTGCATCATGCAAGCTGTCCAGGTTCTGGCTGTTTGATGGCACGAGCTTTACTAAAGGGGAGGTGATGGCCTAGTGGTATTATTAATCCAGAAAAAAACTCAGCTAAAACTCTGGGGACCTGGGTTCGAATTCTGCCGCAGCAGATGGTGGAATTTGAATTCAATTTTTTTAAAACCTGGAATTAAGAATCTACTGATGACCATGAAACCATTGTTGGTTATCAGGGAAACCCATCTCGTTCACTAATGTCCTTTAGGGAAGGAAATCTGCTGTCCTTGCATGGTCTGGCCTACATGTGACTCCAGACCCACAGCAATGTGGTTGACTCTCGATACCCTCCGAAATGACCGAGTGGGACCCTCTGTTCAAGGTCAATTAACGATGGTCAATAAAAACTGGCTGGCCAACAATGCCCATGTCTATTGAATGAATAAATCTAAAGGCAAAAAGTCAGAGGGAGCTTTTGAGCCAGCTAAATCGCTGAAATGGGCATAAATAGCCTCTTTAAAAGTTTCTGTGACATCGCTGTATTGGATAGCACGAGAAGTGTTTGCTGCTTTCTAATATAATAGTACTACAGATGTAGCATCTGATGCAGTTAGCAATACAAGAAACTTGGTAACATGTCATGACACAAAAATAGGCTGGACAGTAAGTTGCAATGAGGAAATAAGAACCCTACAAATGGATATAGATAGGTTAGGAGTGGGCAAAAAGGTGGCAGATGGAGTTTAATGTGGATAAGTGTGAGGTCGTGCATTTTGGTCGGGAAAAATGGGATGGCAACTTATTATCTAAATGGGGAGAGATTGAGGTGCTCCGGTTCTGAGGGATCTGGGTGTCCTCCTCATGAGTCACAAAATTAACATGCAGGTACAGCAGATAATAAAGAAAGCGAATGGAATGTTGTCATTTATAGCTAAGGGAATTGAATATAAAGGTAAGGAAGTATTGTTGCAACTATACAAGGCATTGGTGAGGCCACACCTGGAGTATTGTGCACCGTTTTGGTCCCCTTTATTTGAGGAAAGTAGTGGCATTGGAGGCAGTTCGGAGGAGGTTCACTAGATTGATTCCAGAGATGAGGGGCTTGTCGTATGAAGAGAGATTGAACAGTTTAGTCCTATACTCTCTGGAATTTAGAAGAATGAGGGGGAGATCAAATTGAAGTATACAAGATGATAAAAGGTATGGATAAAGTAGGCTTGGAGTGGATGCTTCTGTTGGTGGGGCATTCTAGGACAAGAGGTCATAGTCTTAGGATAAGAGGTAGCAAATTTAAAACAGAGTTGAGGAGAAACTACTTTTCCCAAAGTGTTGTAAATCTGTGGAATTCACTACCCCAAAGTGAGGTGGATGCTGGGACAGTGAGTAAATTTGAGGAGTTGGACGTATTTCTAATTAACGGGTTGAAAGGTTATGGGGAGAAGGCAGGAAAATGGGGATGAGGAGCATAACAGCCATGATCGAATGGCAGAGTGAACTTGATGGGCCGAATGGCCCAATTCTGCTCTTATAACTTATGAACTTATTAGTCATCAGTTTAGTTTGCTGTTTGTCTCCACCAGTCACCTTTGAGATTTGTAGAGATAGCTAGTCCATCATCTTCTCCCCAGTTGTCCTTTAGTTTGTAGAATTTATTGATGAGTCTCCTCTACAGTTTTCTGGTGTGTGGTTTGATGATACGTCCCCGTTAAGTCCACGGAGCTTGCTGGCTGCAGTCCTCTCTGTACATTTTTATAGTTTTATACAAAGTCTTGACTGAAGGAGTGACGACAAACAAATTCCACAGCTTGCGCCCTGGCATGTTTGTGCATGTTTTTATATCTGTTTTGGATCTGCTTGTAATCTGCAAAACCTGTAATTGTAATCAGCCTTGATTTTAACACAGCCCACCCAGCAGGAAGTGTGGATGTGGGGTTAAAGTGACAGTCATGTTAAAAACTGCAGTATTCCCACATCTCTCCTGAATTTTCAATAGGGAGGAGACCATCCACAGAACGCAAACGGAGGCTTGGTAAATATTGAAATGTTGCGACTGAATTGCATTATCCAGCCCCTGACAGAATTTTAACTGAGATGCTTTTCATTGTGCACAGTCTACGTGCTAGCAGAGAAAGTAGAATGGATAGGAAGGGGCCTGGGTGAACATTGCATTTTAATATTCGAAATAGATATCACAGCCCAGGAGGACTAGGAATTTTGAACTTCCTATGGCCCAGAATATGTTTTCATGTAAATGATAGCTGAACAAAGTATCTGACAGTTTAGGTGCCTGCTTATTTTCCTCATGCCATTGGCTGTCTGTGAATTTAAGGATGAATTTAAAGAAGATCTGCAGAGAGATTTGGACAGGCTGAGTGAGTGGGCGAGGATATGGCAAATGGAGTATAATGTTGATAAATGCGAGGTTATACACTTTGGAGGAAATAATAACAAATGGGATTACTATCTCAATGGAAACAAATTAAAACATGCTACCGTGCAAAGGGACCTGGGGGTCCTTGTGCATGAGACGCAAAAGCCCAGTCTGCAGGTACAACAGGTGATCAAGAAGGCAAATGGGATGTTGGCCTATATCGCGAGGGGGATAGAATATAAAAGCAGGGATGTCTTGATGCACCTGTACAGGGCATTGGTGAGGCCGCAGCTGGAATACTGTGTGCAGTATTGGTCCCCTTATATGAGGAAGGATATATTGGCATTGGAGGGAGTGCAGAGAAGGTTCACCAGGTTGATACCGGAGATGAGGGGTTTGGATTATGAGGAGAGGCTGAGGAGATTGGGTTTGTACTCGTTGGAGTTTAGAAGGATGAGGGGGGATCTTATGGAGACTTATAAGATAATGCGGGGGCTGGATAGGGTGGAGGCGGAGAGATTCTTTCCACTTAGTAAGGAAGTTAAAACTAGAGGACACAGCCTCAAAATAAAGGGGGGTCGGTTTAAGACAGAGTTGAGGAGGAACTTCTTCTCCCAGAGGGTGGTGAATCTCTGGAATTCTCTGCCCACTGAGGTGGTGGAGGCTACCTCGCTGAATATGTTTAAAGCGCGGATGGATGGATTCCTGATCGGTAAGGGAATTAAGGGTTATGGGGATCAGGCGGGTAAGTGGTACTGATCCACGTCAGATCAGCCATGATCTTATTGAATGGCGGGGCAGGCTCGAGGGGCTAGATGGCCTACTCCTGCTCCTATTTCTTATGTTCTATTCTGGGTGGCAAATTCCTGCCATGGATCTTCATGTGACTAGACAGGCTAATTCTCAATCCGCAGATCACTGGGCACACTTGTCAGGGCATACCACAAGGTAGTGGGATCCAGGGTGCAGTATTTGCTTCCTTTTCTTTCCACTTGCACCACTTTGCCTCACCAGTAAAAGGTGTCTCAAAGCATGTTTATTTACTGTCACAAATAGGCTTGCATTAACACTACAATGAAATTACTGTGAAAAAACCCACACCGACACGGGGAGAACTTGCAGACTCTGCACAGACAGTGACCCAAGCCGGGAATCAAACACAGGTCCCTGGCTCTGTGAGGCAACAGTGCTAACCACTGTGCCATTTCGCTGCCCCAAGTCCAAAGCATGGTGACAACAACTACTGTGTACACTAGGACTACTGGAGGATTTTGCTGTCAAATACTCACTGCGTTGTTTGTAGCAGGCTGTGTTGACATGGCTGAGCTGGTGTTGGATCTCCTCATTAATAGTGGGCTTTTGAGAGAGGATGTTGCTAAAGTTTGGAAAGTGTTCTACATGTTCCAGAGTGTTTCCTTCAACATGTAGGGGAAGTAACATATTGGACTGATAAGTATGGGTTAATGTGTGTTTTGCTTTGGCAATAATTGAGGATAAGCCTTTTCTTCTATGCAAAATAGAACTTCACGAGTGGCTTACAAATCTAGTGCAGAGTGATCAATGACATAACAATCATCATCCACAAACTGTAGATCACATGTATTTGTGGTGGTCAATTTAGTTTTGATCAGGAGCCGATTCAGGTTAAGATCCCCATCTAGATGGTCTTTAATATTCACACCAGAGGGCAGATCTTTTTGAGATGAATTTCTGTTATTGGGTATTTTATCTCTCAGCCTTCCTTGAATCCTAGTCCAGATTTTGAAGACAGATAATCATGAAGCAATTTCAGGGTTGTGATGAAGTTTGTTAGATATCCAGATCTTTGGAACACAATCCACATAGTGCGCAATTCACTGAGTCAGATGCATTGCTGAGTTCGATGGATGCAGTGCAGAATTCATTGCACTGAGCCGGTCAGGAATTTCCCTGCTTGGACAAGAGGGAAATACCTCGAGTAAAGCATGACTTATTTCCTTGATGTCGTCCTTTGGTTTGTTTGGCCACAAAACGTGTCAGAAGTTCCTTTTGAAAGGTCTCCAATCACATTGTGTCTGTAGGAGGAATTCCTTGGGCATGGGAAGTGGGTGATTCGGGAGAATGTGTTTTTTTTTAAATTCATACATAGGATGTGGGTATTATTGAGAAGGTGGTCATGAGCTACTGCCTTGAACCACTGCAGTCCATGTGGTGTACATGCATTCCTAGTGCTGTTAAGGGGGGAATTCCAGGAATATGACCTAGCTATATGGAAGGAAATATATTTCCTAGTCAGGATGGTGTGTGGCTTGGAAGGGAATTTCCAGGTGATGATGCTCCAATGTATCTGCTGCTTTTGTCCTAGATAGATAGAGGTTGTGGGTTTGGAAGGTGCTGTTGAAGGAGCCTTGTTGAATTGCTTCAATGAATCTTGTCGATGGTGCACAGTGCGTTGGTGGAGGAAGTGAATGTTTGTGGATGGGGTGCCAGTCAAGCCTGTCAGGAATTTCCCTGCTATGGACGAAGGAAATACCCCAATTGTAGCTATAAGCATGATTTATTTCCCTTAAGATAGTTGTTGTTTTCACGTACCACAGCTTCTTGTATCTAATTCACCTAAACTATGGTTTAAACTTTGTTTTCTTTCAGTTAATGCTTTTGTTGTGTTACACCTTTTTAAAATTAGCATGCAAATTAATCACAACAGAATTAAGAGAGTAGAGCTAGTGGAACTGTTTGCAATGTTCTGAGTGCAAAGGTATGAACCACTGTCGATGATGATCATTGCAGGCATTCCCACAGACTGGAATTCTGTCATCATTAAGGAGGTCTTATCATTTAGCACTGGCGGTGGCTGGGAAACTGCTGGCATAGTTTGTGGTGCAAGTTTAACTCAGCATTATTCTTAGTAAAGGCCAATTTTTTCAGCAGTGTGTCAGACACTCAAAAACCCAGCAAAGAGACTCCAAGAAAATGTACTTGTTTTGCCAGAGAGTGCACACACTCATGATGGAGACAAACTCTGTCTATCAGAGGCCTGAAAACATTTGTTCAGTTTAAGTGCTAAGCTTTAATGAACCCCAGTGTGTACAGAGATATTCGTGAAGCTTAACCAGTTAAAATCATGCAGTTTGACCAGCTTAAAGCAGGGATGAAATTTCCGCTGGTAACTGGCATTAAGGAATAAATAAATTTGTTGCTTCAGGCAATCTTTGGGTCCCACTAACAAACCAGGTTGGTTTTGACCGATCAACAACCAGAGTTCTGATATCGGGTGGCCTTGGAGCACTCCAATCCCATGGAGTTCTCAATTGCTTGGGTTACTTGTTTCGCAGATTGCTGCCCTCCTGTATTTCGTTTTTATCCATTCAAAATTGAGGATGCCTGGACTGAGAAGATGGGGCGAAACAGTTCTCATCGTTCGAAGGATCAAGAACCAGAGGGAACTGATATAAGATAATGGCAAAATAAAATATGGCGACATTTCGACTGGTGTCTGAAGGATCAACTCTCCTTCAGCTACTCTCTTGCACTCTCCCCTTAACCTTGCACGTTCTTCCTTTTTCAGATGGTCTAGCTCCCCCTCGAACTTTTTGATTGAATCTGCTCCACTACACGCACTTGGGCAGTATGTTCCAGATCCTAACCACTTGCTGTGCGAAAAAGTTTTTCCTCATGTCATCATTGCTTCTTAGAGGGAAGCAACACCATGACATTGGTGTCTAATCGCCGAATATTAACAAATGCGATGCAAGAAATATTACAAACTTAGAAAAGCTTCGGGCCAAGTGGCTAATTTTGACAATGATGTGTATCCCAAGAGCTTTGCTCGTCGTTACGTTTGGCAGGAGACTATTAATCAGGGCCCTTTTCCATTTTGCCCCCAAATTATCCTCTGGAAAGTTAGGTGTCCTATGAATTTGTGGCGTGACACTTAGTGACTTATTCTGATCAACTGCTGCCAGTGAGGCCCTTCATTGCCTTTGTGGCTTTGTGCAGTCAGTGCTACAGTAATAATTGTCCAGCCTGAACACTACTGAATCCAATCGAGGATTAAAGGACCACTGAAGTGCTGAAATGGTAAGAATGTGGTCACTTTGCTGTACAGTAACTTTCCCAAGTTATTGATTTACTTCAGGCTGGGAGTTGGTTTGCGAGTGGAGCATAAGTAACTTGGCCAGCTCCTGCATCCAGACTGGCGTTTATCACTGGTTTCATTTTGGCAGAAAATGGGGTGGTTATGGTGCAGGCAATTTAGGGTTAAATTATGTGCTTCTATTTTTTTACATTTTGATTGTTCCCCCTTTCCCCTTCATAGTGATACTTCACACAGGGAAGCTAATGCTGTTCTTGTCTTGAGCTAAAGAGGTGCAGCAGAGCAAGTTGATTATATTACCTTCTGGTTTTTCATTCAGCCTTCTGGTTGGAGAACTGCTCTTTGCTCAGCCTCATGCCATGAAGACCTTGCTGAGATTACCTTAAGGAATCTTGGACCAAATTCTATATTCAGTCAATTTTGGGGCACAGTATTTTAATGCAGCCCTTCATAACATTGAGCTATACTTCTGCTTTTTACTCCTGTGTTCATCGTTTATTTTATTTGTAAGAAAATTGAAGATATTTGTTTCAAAATGTCAGCTGCAAGTTACTTGATTTCTGCTTAAATGGAATAAGACATTTACAGAGAAGTCTTTTTAAAAAAACACTTGCTCGTCTAAATGCTAAATTGGATCTCATGGGATAAAGGGGGAGGTGGCTAGATGGGTGGAGAACTGGCTTGGTCATAGAAGACAGAGGGTGGTAGTGGAAGGGTCTTTTTCCGGCTGGAGGCCTGTGACTAGTGGTGTTCCGCAGGGCTCTGTATTGGGACCTCTGCTGTTTGTGATTTATATAAATGATCTGGAAGAAGGAGTAACTGGGGTGATCAGTAAGTTTGCGGACGACACAAAACTGGCAGGACTTGCAGATAGTGAGGAACATTGTCAGAGGCTACAGAAGGATATAGATAGGCTGGAAATTTGGGCAAAGAAATGGCAGATGGAGTTCAATCCTGATAAATGCGAAGTGATGCATTTTGGTGGGAATAATGTAGGGAGGAGCTACACGATAAATGGAAGAACCATAAAGGGTGTAGAGACGCAGAGGGACCTGGGTGTGCAAGTCCACAGATCTTTGAAGGTGACGTCACAGGTGGAGAAGGTGGTGAAGAAGGCATATGGCATGCTTGCCTTTATAGGACGGGGCATAGAGTATAAAAGTTGGGGTCTGATGTTGCAGATGTTTAGAACCTTGGTTCGGCCGCATTTGGAATACTGCGTCCAGTTCTGGTCGCCACACTACCAGAAGGACGTGGAGGCCTTGGAGAGAGTACAGAGGAGGTTTACCAGGATGTTGCCTGGTATGGAGGGGCTTGGTTATGAGGAGAGATTGGGGAAACTGGGGTTGTTCTCCTTGGAAAGACGGAGGATGAGGGGAGACTTAATAGAGGTGTATAAAATTATGAAAGGCATAGATAGGGTGAATGGTGGGAAGCTTTCCCCGGGTCGGTGGTGACGTTCACGAGGGGTCATAGGTTCAAGGTGAAGGGGGGGAGGTTTAACACAGATATCAGAAGGACATATTTTACACAGAGGGTCGTGGGGGCCTGGAATGTGTTGCCGGGCAAGGTGGTGGAGGCGGACACACTGGGAACGTTTAAGACTTATCTAGACAGCTATATGAACGGAGTGGGAATGGAGGGATACAAAAGAGTGGTCTAGTTTGGACCAGGGAGCGGCGCGGGCTAATTGTTCTTTGTTTCTCGTTTCAAGGCTTCATTCTATGATCATCTTGCTGGTGCCAGTACAGAGCGAGACTGCGGATAGTTGGGAACCTGTCTCGGGGGCAGGGAATTCAGATGGTGTTCGTAAAGCAGAAGTGGAAATGAATAGGGTTGGGAAGCATTTTCTGATCAGGGCCAGTGTGATCTCCTGGACTCGTTTCGATTGCCACAGGGGGTCGGAGAGGAATTTCCCAGATTTTTCTTTTCCCCATATTGGCCCTGGGGTTTTCACTCTGGGTTTTCGCCTCTCTCTGGAGATCACATGGTCTGGAATGGGGGGGTGGGGGTGAGTTAATAGGTTGTGATGAACAAAGCATCGTAGCTGTGAGGGACAGCTCGGTGGATAGGATAGTAGGATGTAGATAGGCTGGAAAATTGGCCGGGATCCTGGATTCAGGATTCAATCCTGGACCGGGGAGCGGCGCGGGCTTGGAGGGCCGAAGGGCCTGTTCCTGTGCTGTTTTGTTCTTTGTTTTGTTGTCTAAGTGTACAAATCTGGTTGATTCCACACAACTTATTTTAAATGTGATTCTTGGATAATGTATTGATGAGGTAATGAGCGCATCAATTTTATGGCTGCTGTAAATTTCAGCACCTCTGAGTGTAAGTGGATGACTACAGAAGACCGGTATTGCTAAGAACATCTTTATTGTTCAAAGCTCTAAATATGGAACAAGGGAAAATCTTCATGGCACTTCAGTTAGTTTCCCAGAAAAGAGCCCAGACTCAAAATCAGCTGCATACACGCTGGTGGCAGAAGAATTTCCACATCATTGAGTCTATCTCCCCAAGCGAAAGATGAATCATTTGGGTTTCACCACAATAAACGAAACCAGGAATCTACATAAGAAATTAAGTCAAAATAATTATTCTTGGCTGTCTAGATTTTTCCAGTATTTATGTGCTTTGTAACACTGCTCTCTTCTCAGCAACGTTTAAGTTATACTCGTTAACATTTATTGACTTTCCATAGCTTGTATTGAAATAAACATGTAGGGTATACACGTGACAATGTTACTCTGTTAGCAGATCTACACATGGTTCAATTGGATGCAAAAAGATTCAGCCCCACAGCCCTCTTAAACAGCATTCATCCACCTTTGGTCTCTTGTGTATGTTGGACACTCCACCCCATTCTATCTCTCTGCCCTTCTTCATCCTCTCCGACTCTCAATCTCCCTCTTTTAAGGTCGTCCTCAAAGACCCACATCTTTGACCAAGTTTTTAGACACATACTGGCTCATCAGAGCTAGTGGATAGTCAAGAGACTTTTTCCCAGGGTGGAAGTGTCAATTACAAGGGGGCACAGGCTCAAGGTGAGAGGGGGAATGTTTAAGGGGGATGTACGGTGGAAGTTTTTCACACACAGATTGGTGGTTGCTTGGAACACGCTGCCAGAGGAGGTGATGGAGGCAGGCACATTAGCAACACTTGAGGCATCTGGATGTGTATGTGAATAGGGGGATACGGACCGAGTATGGGCAGAAGGTTTTTTAGTTTAATTAGGGCATCATGATTGGCACAGGCTTGGAGGGCCGAAAGGCCTGCTCCTGTGTTGTACTTTACTTTGTATCTCTGACTCTGCCTTGAATACTAAGAACAATCTGATTTATGCTCCTGTGAAGTGTCTTGGGATGTTTCTCTACATTAAAGGAGCTATATAAATGCAAGCCTCTAATAGTTATTTTGCAGGCAATTGAAGCCATGTGAAGTTGTTGCTTTGCTGCTGCTGCATTATGCACTTGGAGGAATCCAAAGTCCATAGAATGTTGTCAAGGAATTTGTGCACACTGCCAAGAATTGAAGTGCCAATTCTTCCCCCCCCCCGCCCCCCGCCTCCGCCCCCGCCCCATCCCGTGCATTCAATCACTGCCAAAGCAATGTAGGTGGAATAGTTTCGGGTAAAGGAAAAAGGTCTATCATAACTTTTAATTGTTTGATTGCTTCTGAGAATAGTAGTGTGAGTATGAGAAAATTAATAACTCCTGTTTATGAGCCAGATTAATGTTTGTTCTCTGTTCCTAACCTTCGCAATACTCCACAGAATGGAAATTCTTTGCCACCGCTGAGAAAGGAGAATAGAAAATTGAAAAGACAAATATGTGCTGTGAATACTTTTAACAATGTGTTATGGTGGACATCCAAATAGCAACAAAGAGTAAAATTCCAACATTATACTGTGCTAACAATATGTAAAATAGTGTGTGTGCAAACTTTATTAACCTCTGAAATATTACACAAAAGGAATTGTCTATGGAATATGATCAAACTCTGTTCACTTTCCTTTCTATATAAGAGAACCCAAGAAAAGCCTTAAATTTCCCCCTCACCTCACTACTTTAGTTTGGTTGCCAGGATATTCAATGACATTCGAAAGTATTTTAAGTCTCCTGGCACTTCAGATGAAAACTTGGCTGCAGTAGCCTGAATAGCTATGTGAATTACGTGAGGATGGCCTCGATTTATTTTCCATGGGACCTGGTAGGCAATGAGAAGGAATTTTATTGTAACCCTGCATTTGTTCTTTCTGAAGTTGCTAAAATGTCAGAGGTACAAAGATATGGTTTCATTTTCCTGTCAAGAATATTTATTAATGGAATTGAAAATTGCTGAAAGAGAAGGCCTTGAAAATTCTTAAGTTTTACAATATGAAGGACAATGGGCGTTTCCCTTGAGTCCAACAGGACAGAAATGTTACACAACATACATTTTAGGGCTTTGATTTGAAGTAGTTTTAAGAATATCATTGAAGCATAAACGTCCCTAGGTTTTAAGTGGTGTTTCAAATGTATCATAGAATCCCTACAGTGCAGAATGAGGCCATTCGGCCCATCGAGTCTGCACCAACCACAATCCCACCCAAGATCTATCCCCATAATCCCATGCATTTACCCTAGCTAGTCCACTTGACACTAAGGGGCAATTTTAGCAAGGTCAATCTACCTAACCTGCACATCTTTGGACTGTGGGAGGAAACCGGGGCACCCAGAGGAAACCCACGCAGACACAGGGAGAACGTGCAGATTCCACGCAGACAGTGACCCAAGCTGGGAATTGAACCCGGGTCCCTGGCACTGTGAGGCAACAGTGCTAACCACTGTGCCACCGTGCTGCCAACAACCTATTAAGGCATATTTAAGTGAATTCTGATTTTTAAATTATTACTGCTGTGTTAATGGTTTACAGTTTCCAAGTAATGGGTCAATATGTTCAGTTTATATTTAACATCTTAAGACTTAGGACTTGGGGTTTTGCATGAATTATGTGCGTGAACAGTTGAAATTACCTTTCTTTAAACTGATGCGATAACTCAGAGAAGCAAGTGAGTCCCCAACTGAGCTAAGTGTTTGTCTATATACCATTCACCAAAATATATTTGCCATTTAGAAATCAATTGAATGCTAGAAGGGATAAAATATAGTTTATAAGGGCCATCATAAAGCACTGGAAGTGCCACCTCACCATGTTGATTCATGTCAATGTGCCTGTTATTTTTAAGAACGGTTTTGGTGTGTGCTAAGCTTTGTATTTGTCTGGCGTGTTTTATTGAGATGATAAACACAGCTGTCGATCGGTAAGTATATTTATCCTATTACTTTGGTTTTATATTGGTGCTTTGGGCAGTTGGTTGAGAGGATGAGCAAATGAGTGGAACTATTTTCATAGCCTCTTCCAGTGCTGAGGCAAGCGACACACATGCCTTGCAGACCTTAATCGCCTTGGGAATATGTTTACAATTTCACCAAAAATAGCCAACAGAGGAAATCTTGCCCCCATATGGTGTGTACATAATGACCTGCCAGCTGATTAATTGGTCAAACGGGCATTCCAGTTGTGCATCCGGTCTGGAGGTTTGGAATCCATTATCTGGAGGAATATCCTAACACATTAAGCCATCTAACTGCCATGTATTTGTCTTTTTTTTGTTTTTGGGTCAATTGGAAAACTCCAGTTGTACAACCCTCTTTTAAGCCCAGTTTTAATCACTACACCATTGACAGTCATAATTTCAGCTGCCTATCCCTAAACTCTGGAACTCTCTCCCTAAATCTCTCTTCCCGTAGGAGCATAGAAAAGTTATGGTGCAGAAAGAGACCATTTATCCCATTGTCTGCACCAGCCAAAGAGAGAAAATAAACTAGCTGCACATTTTGATCCCACTTTCCAGCATCTGTCCCTTGGCCTTGTAGGTCACAGCACTTCAGACGCAGATCCAAGTACCCCATTTTTAAATGAGTTGAGCATGTCAGCCTCAACCACCAATTTAGGCAGTGAATTCCAGATGCCCACCATTCTCTGGGTTAAAAAAAAAACTTTTCCTCATGCCCTCTAATCCTTCTACCAATCAACTCAAATCGATGCCCCCTAGTATTTGATCCCTCAGCTAGGAAAAAGTATTTTCTGTCTCCCCTATCGAGGCCCTCATAATATCTTGTACCTCAATTAAGTCACCATTGATTCTTCCCTATTCTAAGGAAAACAATCCTACCCTATCTAATCTCTGAGCTATTTTCTGGCAATATTCTTGTAAATCTCCTCTGCACTCTTTCCAGAGCAATTATGTTCTTCCTGTAACGTGGTGACCAGAAAGTTCCAGCTGTGGCCTAAGCATGTTTTATAAAGTTCCATCATCACATCCCTGCTTTTGTATTCAATATCTTGCCCAATAAAGGAAAGCATTTTGTATGCTTTTTTGAAAAGAATTTCCACCTTCAAGGATCTGTGGACATACACTCCAAGATCCCTCAATGCCTCTCAATATTGAGTTTATAGAGTTTTCCCTCCCCAAATGCATTACCTCTCCCTCTGGATTGAATTCCATTTGCCACTTCTCTAACCACTCAGCCAAACCATTGATATCATTTGGAGTCAACAGCTATCCTTTTCACTATCAGCTACAAGGCCAATTTTCATGTCATCTGCAAATTTCCCAATCATGCCTCTCGCATACGAGTCTAAATCAATAATATATACAATAGCAATGGCCCCAAGACTCAGCCCTGTGGAAACTCTTTCCCATTCACAAAAACATCCTTCGACCACTACCCTTTGTTTCCTATCACTGAGCCAATTTTGGATCCAACCTTCCCCCGTATCCCATGAGATCTCACTTTTCTGACCAGTCTGCCATGTGGATCTTGTCAGATGCCTTGCTGAAATCCATGTAGACAGCATCCACTACACTACCCTCAACAATCCTCCTTGCTACTTTCTCAAAAAAGTTAATGAGACACAATCTTCTCCTAACAAAACCATGCTGACTATCGTTGATTAATCTGTGCCTTTTTAAGTGACAGTGTCTTCTGTGTCTCAGAATTGTTTCCAATAATTTTATCACCGAAGTCAGACTGACCCTGTAGTTTTCTGGCTAACCCTCAGACCCTTTCCTTTTTTTTTTTGAGACACTCCTCAAAACCTACTTTTTCAACAAAGGTTTTGGGCGATCTGGTCTTGTGTGACTCAGTATTAATTATGTTTAATAGTCCTGTGAAACGCCTTGGGATGTTTTTCTACAAGAAAAGCATGATATAAATAGTAGTTGTGGTAACCACCACTTTAGGTGATGTAACAAATCCACATTTATGGTATTGTTTGAAACAGAAGGATTAATTTTTTTGATGACCTGACTGCCAGTTCTCCATCAACCAACACACAAAATAGATTATTTTAGTCATTCATTTGTTTGCTGTTTGTGGACCTTGCATGGCTGCTACCATGTCCTGCATAATAACAGACTGTATTTCATAGGTCTCCTTTTTTCGATGTAAACCACTTTGAGTCTCCAGATTGTGAAAGATTCTATATAAATTCAAGTTCATTATTTCTATCTTTGTAATGTTAGCACACGGTTTTCATTTAGTATCAAACTTTGGCGTTAGTTCAGTGATGCTTCAAGCTGACTATATCCTGCCTATAAATAAACTTCATGCTGCTATTGGACCTCTGGCCTGAACAATTAAAAAACTTGTATCACCTCCCCCATTTCCCATTTATGACTTGGACAAGTCTCACCTAATCTCTCATTTTTTTTGTAATGCAAACTCCCTCAATGTCCATTCATGTTTGCATTTAGGAAGCTGCCCCAATGACAATATTTCTTCCTCCCTTTACTTTTTCTCCTGGACACTTTGTCCTGTCTTTTCTTTACCTTTTTTAACAGAAGGAGCCACTATGCTTAATAGTAAATTGATCCAGCACCACTAACTTAAGTCAGATGGCCAACAAGCAGTCTGCTGCCACTGTCAGGATTCCTGGGGCTTTGAACATGAAGAGTCCACCTACAGGAACTACCAACAATCCCAGGTGCCAACAACTCGTCCTGCAGCACCCTGGGATTGGTGACTACTGCTGGGATTGCAGAAACCCTGAACTGGAAGCAAGTGATGGAGGCTTGAGAAGGGGAATGGGCTGTGCTTGTCAAGATTAGTCGAGCTGTTTCTGCCTGGCAAGAGAGTTGGAGAGATTGGTGTGGAGTAAGCTTTCAGGGAGTCAGTGCTGTTCAGGAGCCCACAAATAGTCCCCATCGTTCCTTGATTCTCAGCAACCCACAGGCAGCTCACCAAGTTATACCTGACGGCGTGCGCCCCCCCCCCCCCCCCCATTATTGGAAGAATTAAGGGTGGCACAGTGTTTAGCACTGCTGCCTCAGTGCCAAGGACTGGATTCAATTCCAGACTTGGATGCTTGTCTGTGTGGAGTCTGCACGTTCTCCCCGTGTCTGTGTGGGTTTCCTCCCACCGTCTGAAAGACGTGCTAGTTAGGTGCATTGGCCATTCTAAATTCTCCTTCAGTGTACCCGAACGGGTGCTGGAATGTGGCGACTAGGGGATTTTCATCGTAACTTCATTGCTATGTTAATGTAAGCCTACTTGTGACACAAATAAATAAACCATATTCCTCCACTCTTGGAGGAACATTAAATCTCATCTAACGATTGTGGGCAAGTCCCATGAGCAGCTAACGCCATTTATTCACCACTGGCTGCAAAATCTGAATTAATGTATTTCACCAGAAAGCATGTAATCCATTCTGTGCCGATGAGAGTTTATTTTTATCTGAATAACCACTAGTGGAGATAACTTACTATCTGCTACACTGCAGAATGCCAGTGTAGTTTGATTCTTCATTAAAGATGTTGATACTAACAGAAAACCTTTTGAAAGGAAAATGGACATTTGGCTGTGCACTGGATAGCCTTTTTAGACATTTACCACATTGAATAATTCATTTAATGCCAGATAAACAAAGCCTGCAATTTTCTAGAATATATTCACAGCATTGGTTAGTTTGTGATGTAACTTTCATTAAGCAGTTAATACATGCATATATGCATGAAGGCATGTTTATAAAGACACTATTTCACTATTTCATATTTGAAGAGAACTGTCACAAAATAGCATTACAGGATATCCGAGTCCTTGGGTCTTAAAGAACAGGTGAGTTTGGTAGAGTATCTAGAACTGAAAATTGGTTGTCCGACAGAATACAGAGTGAGAATGAGTGGGTCTTTTTCAAAGTGGCAGGCAGTGATTAGTGGGGTGCTTGGGTTCAGTGTTTGGGCACCAGCTGTTCACAAAATATAAATGACCTGGATGAGGAAATCAAATGTAACATTTCCAGTTTTGCTGATTACACAAAACCTGGGTGGAATTGAGTTGAGGAGGATGCAAGGAGGCTTCAAGATGGTTTGGACAAGTTGAGTGTACAAACACGACGGGTGCAGTACAAAGTAGCTAAATGTGAAGTTGAAAAGCGGAAAGGAAGAGTATTATTTAAATAGTGCCATATTGTTAAGTGTGGATGTACAAAGGAATCTGGGTGTCCAGTCAATGAAAGAGAGGCAAGTGCAGTAAGCAATTAGGCAGGCAAATAGTATGTTGGCCTTCGTTGCAAGACTATTTGAGTTCAGAAGTAGGGTTGTCTTACTGTAGTTATACAGGACCTTGGTGAGACCCCCACCTGGGGTATTTGTATGTAATTTTTGTCTCCCTATCTAAAAGGATATACTTTCCATAGAGGGAGTGCAGTGGAGGTTCGCTAGATTGATACCGGGGTAGGCGGGACTCTCCTATGAGGAGAGATTGGTTCAACCGGGCTTGTCTTCACTAGATTTGAAAAGGATGAGAGGAGAACTGATTGAAAAATAAATTCCAACAGGGTTTGGACAGACGAGATGCACAAAGAATGTTTTCCTTGGTTGGGAAATCTAGAACCAGGGGACACAGCCTTAGAATTTGGGGTGGACCATTTAGGACTGAGATGAAGAAACATTTCTTCAAAGGCTAGTGAGTCTGTGGAACACTCTACCACAGAAGGCTGTGGAGGCCAAGTCACAAAGTATTTGAGAAAGAGATCACTTTTGTTTAGATTGTGATGCCATTGAGAAAGTGGGAATAAAACATTGAAATAGAGGATCAGTCATGAGCATATTGAATGGTGGAGCAGGCTTGTAGGGTCAAATGGTCTCCTTTTAGTTTCTATGTTTTTAGTAACCTTCATATTTGCATTTTCTGGCAAACTTAATGAAAATTAAAAATTGAGTTAAACTTATGAATGATAAAACCAACATTCAAAATAAGAAAACAAGAGTCTGGATGAAAACCTTGAGGGGGGGTGGGGGGGGGGGGGGTGCCTTTTAACAGATGGCATTAACAGTTGACTACATAAAACCTGACTGAGTTTTGTCATTTAAATTTTCAGGTGAAAGGGGGGGAAAAGTACATTTCCCAAGTGTTTATTAATAGTAAGAAGCACCATTGTTTCCTGCATAGTTCAGTTATACTTCAGTTACAGGAAACTTGGAGGAAGGAGCTGGGGTTATTATCAGTTAGCACTTAAAAGTAGGACTTTGTGTGATTTCCTTTTATATTGAAGAGCCGATTTTCCTCTGTTACAAATCAGGTGTTAAGCCATTAACACACAAGCCTAGATTTTCTGGTATGGGTATGGTTCAGACCTGAATGGATTGTACTGGATAGCCCCAAATCTTGCCATGCCACCCCCCACCCCCACCCCCACTATTGCCGCATTCAAAGTGGCAGAAGTATTGGAGTGTTTTTGTCAAATAACTCATTCAATGTGGGTGAATTACAGAAATCAAAATCTTATCAGTAACATGCATGCACAGTCCCCTCTGTCTCTGTGTCTTCCTCTCTCCATCCCTATCTTGCCCCCTGTACGTTGGAGCAGCATTCAATTTTGATTTATTTCACAAATAACAGCTCTTCAATATTCCAAAGGAGGCTGTAAATGGTCTCGTGAGGACTATAGGAGATGACAAGGTAAACTGTGCCATTGGACTAATGGGTATCTTTGAATTGGTTTCAGATAGTAGTAGATTTGAGAGGATTACATCAATACTGTTAAATGAGCCTTTCGAATTCACTGCAGTGTTTATTATTTAATGCAAGATTTGACCTTTTGTGTGTCAGCTTTATTTAAATCTAAGTTCACTTTTTTGCTATTCACTGAAAGATTGATGACAGCTGTCACAAAATCACTGCAAAAGAAACAATTAACAGTTGATTGCAGGGAAATAATATTGGCACTGTATAATAATTAAACTGATGAGTTGATATCATTGTTTTCCAAGTAGAAGAGCCTTATGAGTAATTCAGCAGGGGAATTACAACTTGGTTAAAATTATCCTGTCTGCTTTGTTGGAGTGAATGCCTAGAACAGACATGTATTTTCTTGCCAAAATAAACAAATAAGATAGTAACAAGAAAACAGACAAGTAAGCAATTTTAGACTGGTTGAGGCATACTTCTTTATACCGATTGCTTTTAAAAATTGTTTGGCAGTGGTATTGGAATTGTCTGAGTAGGCAGATTGGAAATATGCCCAGCTAAATTACTTGGTCGTCATCAAGATATTCTGGATAGGGTTTTGACTTGTTCCTCATCAATAATAAGACTCTTGATTATTAATGATATTTAACTGTTGTAACCAAAGAGAACCAGATTTGGATGTAAATATGGTCCAAAGATGTGCGGGTTAGGTTGATTGGCCAGGTTACAAAAAATTGCCCCTTAGAGTCCTGAGATGTGTAGGTTAGAGGGATTAGTGGATAAAATGTGTGGGGGTAGGGCCTGGGTGGGATTGTGGTCGGTGCAGACTCGATGGGCCGAATGGCCTCCTTCTGCACTGTAGGGTTTCTATGATTCTATGATAGTTCTGGAAGGATTTAGACTAGAAAGATGTTATGCCATATGCCAGAATCAAGGGAGCAGCAGGAAGCCCTATTCTGTTTAACTCCAGGATCCACGGTCCTGCCCTAATTGTATAGATCCATCCTTTTATAGATAATTGATTGGTTAATTGACAGTCACTGAATTTATCTTCGTGCCGCTGTCTGTCATCAAAAAACTCCAGAGTTTATACTTTGAATCAACCAAAAATGGTTCAATTCATCTGCAGGGCAGAACCTGCAATTAGCAAATGAACTTCAAAGTATGCAACCTCACATCTGTATTGAAATTAATAAGGAGGCTACATATCCCTTAAAAAAGCAGCATCAAAATAGGTAAATGAACAGATGTAGCGAAGACTTGCTGGCAAGACAAGAGCTAGGGAACATAGAAAACTTCAGAGTTTTTCTGCCCTAAATCTATGCAATCTTGGTCTTACCAACAGGAAGTTGAGTGATCAGGACCCATCTGCTGTAATCATTTTGTGCCTCTCCAGTGTTCTAACAGTAACTTAGCTGCTCAAGTACCAGTCCAGGATGTTAAACTTGCTCTGGGGAGTGAAGTAGAGCAACAAATATTTGCAGCCAAATTCACCAATTAGTCATTTCTAGATTTTGAAAGATTGACTTGTAGATTAGGAGCAAAGCATTCAATTGTGTATCTTGGAAGTTTGATATTGAAAAGCAGCGTAGACTTGAATCATGTTTTAAACACAGTTTACACTTTGTTTGCGTGCATTGTACTTAGATGAACTTTTGGTGAGTTTTGGTATTATACTTGTAATTTATCTAAACCTTTACATTTTGGGTTTTCCTTGAAGAATAACATCTACAGCTGAGCAATGCAGCAAAGCTCTTAACAGCTTCTGCTCATCAATTTAAAGTCCCCTGGAGCATGTGCTGCTCAGTTGGTTAAAAATATGGGCGGGCAGCAAACTTTAAAAGCTCAGTCGTAGTGTCTTTGATGTGGAACCTGCATTCTGCAATAGGTTTTCTCACAACAGCACTGACCAATTAATACAATACATCATGAACAACAACAGCTTGCACTCGTATGCAAAAGTGCCTTAATTTCACCTAGTGTTGTTTTTTGTTCATTCCTGAGATGCAGGCATCACTGTCTGGGCCAGCATTTATTGCTCATTCCTAATTGCCCTTTAACTGAGTTGCAAGCATTTAAGAGGCATCCACCTTGCTGTAAATCTAGAATCGCATGTAGGTCAGACCAGGTAAGGATGGCCGATTTCCTTGCCTAAATGTCCCTGAACTGGATTTTTACTATTGTCTCATGGTCATCGTTAGAATTTTACTTCCAAATTTCTGGATTACTAGTCCAGTGACCATACCACTACTTTCCCTTTTAAAAGTCAAATCCCAAGATGCATCAGGAGACAAAGAAAATATTTTCAGTGGAATCTATGATGCAGAAAAATGCTATGGCAATGTTACATTAAGTGAGCTTTAGCTCAGTAGTGAGTTAGTTACTACCTGGCCATCTAGTTTCTCAAACAGAGGGGGAGATGGTGGCGTAATAGTAACGCACTGGTAATCCAGAGGTCCAGGCTAATGTTCTGGTGACACGGGTTCAAATCCCACCATGGCAGATGGTGGAATTTAACTTCAATTAATAAAATTTGGAATTTAAGCTAGCCCTCAGTAATGATGATAACTACTGTTGATTATTGTGAAACAAATGCCCTTCAGGGAAGGAAATCTGCCATCCTTACCTGGTCTGGCCTACTTGTGACTCCAGATCAACAGCAATGTAGTTGACACTTAACTACACTGTAGAAAATTTAGGGATGTGCGACATTTGCTGGCCTTGCCAACTACAGCCTCTGTCCATTAAAGAATGAAAGAGATAGTGAGGAGCATTGTCAGAAGCTACAGAAGGATATAGGCTGGAAATTTGGGCAAAGAAATGGCAGATGGCGTTCAATCCTGATAAATGCGAAGTGATGCATTTTGGTAGAAATAATGTAGGGAGGAGCTATACGATAAATGGCAGAACCATAAAGGGTGTAGATACGCAGAGGGACCTGGGTGTGCAAGTCCACAGATCCTTGAAGGTGACGTCACAGGTGGAGAAGGTAGTGAAGAAGGCATATGGCATGCTTGCCTTTATAGGACGGGGCATAGAGTATAAAAGTTGGGGTCTGATGTTGCAGATGTATAGAACGTTGGTTCGGCTGCATTTGGAATACTGCGTCCAGTTCTGGTCGCCACACTACCAGAAGGACGTGGAGGCTTTGGAGAGAGTACAGAGGAGGTTTACCAGGATGTTGCCTGGTATGGAGGGGCTTAGTTATGAGGAGAGATTGGGTAAACTGGGGTTGTTCTCCCTGGAAAGACGGAGGATGAGGGGAGACTTAATAGAGGTGTATAAAATTATGAAAGGCATAGATAGGGTGAACGGTGGGAAGCTTTTCCCCAGGTCAGTGGTGACGTTCACAAGGGGTCATAGGTTCAAGGTGAAGGGGGGGGAGGTTTAACACAGATATCAGAAGGACATATTTTACACAGAGGGTGGTGGGGGCCTGGAATGCGCTGCCAGGCAAGGTGGTGGAGGCGGACACACTGGGAACATTTAAGACTTATCTAGATAGCCATATGAACGGAGTGGGAATGGAGGGATATAAAAGAATGGTCTAGTTTGGACCAGGGAGCGGCACGGGCTTGGAGGGCCGAAGGGCCTGTTCCTGTGCTGTATTGTTCTTTGTTCTTTGTAGAGCTGCCACATCTTCCCTTTGTCAGCTTACAAACCAAGAATTAACAGGTCTTAACAGTCATTTGCAGCTGTCCCGTGAACAATTTTGGGGGCAGAAAATAGGGAGAAATACAGAAAAGGAAAACAGTCTGGCAGACTCATTTTATCTCCCAATGTATAATGCTTGTCTCTGCCATCCCCTTTAGTAACCAGACTGCCCCTGCTCCCCTCCCGAATCCTTGAAACAGCACCTGTCAACCTAACTAACAGAAGCAATCATTTATTCAGTAGATTGAGGGCTAACATTCTCTTAGGAGAACATCAAATCCTGAAGTGCTCTTAATTTTTGTTCACTTCAGCATCAATCAAATATTCTGCTGAAATTGATGGGTCATATTCAAATCAACTCACTCTGTGGAGGTAGCAATTTAATCTCTGAAGCTGTTTGACAGCTCAAACCTTTAAATGCCATTCTACTGAGAAATTTCTTCATTCTTCTGTCTGTTCAGGACAATGAATTGGCGAAACAGCTGCTTTGTGATTATGGGCAAGGAGCTATTAGAAAGTGACTTCACTGCTCACAACCCCTTAATTAGTCAGCAGCTGCTTTTGCTTTTTGTTCGTTTTAACTACAACTACCCTGTAAAGTTGTTCTGCTGTCATGCGTTAGGATATTGCAGCTGTTAATCGTGGAGTTCTCTGGATTTTTGTACTTTAAGTGAAAAGTTGGCCATTTGTAGTGGGAATGAGATGGAACCTGTTCTCCAGAGAGATTCTAATTTTACATAAGTGATCCTATAATAGGATGTTCCCATTTCGCTGCAGCACATTACCATTAGTTATAGAAACAGGGGGCCATTTAACCCATGGAATTGTGGAATGAAGTATTGTTTAACCTTGCACCATTCTGCTTTGACAGCAGATCAGCCAACTGAGAATTGCCCCCTTTGAGTGACACTTGATTTTACTTTTGCCTGTGGCACTAAGGCTGTAGTTGTAGGACTTTTACATTGATGCAAAAGTTTCTAGTCGTCAGTAGCACGACTGTGTAAGTGCAATTTAAGTGACAGGCCATTGATCTGATTTGGTTTAGTGGTTTGCAAGTTAGAAATTCATGTCTATGAACGGAGCAAGTCCTTCTGGCTGTGACATTTCATTGGCAGTTTTATGTTGCTTACTATAGATAGCACCAGATGACAGGCAACGTAACGTTTCACACAGATGAAAACTATACAAGCCTGTTGCAACGTTCATTGTTAGCATGCATTCTTTAAATTGATTAAACACAAAATATGAAACATTGTTGTCTCATTCCTTAAACAATTTGCCATTTTAGTGGTTTACAACCCTGTTATCTCTAACGATACTTTTCGCTGTATCCCAATACATGTGACAATAATAAACCAAGTCAAAAATCTTTATACCCTGCATAACAATGCACCAACAATTATTATAACCAGCCACATAGTGTGAAGTGAACATTTGCCATCCTCCTTATTGGTACTGTAAAGCTAGTGATCAGTGCATGCAGAGTCCAGAAAAGTAAGTACAGCACAAAGTTACTGAGAATCAAAAAACAATCTCCAGTCATCTTGCAAAATTCCAAAGACGGATTCCTTGGCCTGGTTTTTTTTTAAAAACCGATGCACCCTTCAGCATTTTTCATTCTGTGCTGACATGTAGCAGTAATGCCTGGGAAGCCCCACCCAATGCAAACTGATTCCAAGGATTAGCCCATTCCAGTTTAGGGGTTGGATTTCCTGGTATGTGGATATTTTCAGTTCTGGTTGCACAAGGATGTGTCGAGAAGCTGTGCTCTTCTGATGGATCGTGAGGTTGATTTGAATATTGATTTGGGAAGGTAACACCACAATCTGGATTGTTGACATCGGCTAACAGAGTGACAGTCACTAGCCCGTCTAGACTCGGGGCTGTCACTGAGAAGGCAGTGAACATCGGACGTTGTAGCCACATTAATAACGTTGGCCTAATCAGACCATTTAATGCCGAAGGAACCTGGCTCCATCATGATTCTACCAAGTAAGTATTTTAATTTTACAACTTGACCTTTTCCCGATGACTTCAAGGGTTTTATTTTGACAGTGGCGCCTTTCGTGCTTCAGAAAGAAACAGTAAAGTTTCCCAATAAACTGTCAGTGTGTTAGATGCAGCCTCACTCAACCCTGTCAATGTAGCACCCGCGGGATTTTGTCCTCGTCTGTTTAATGGATGACTGACCAACTAGAACTGTAAGGAAGGAATACAGGATTTTTGTGTGGAGCGGAGAGACATTCCAAACTGTAACGTTAGCAAATATTTCAGTCTTTGCTCCGTGTTCATTTAGAGTCGCGGGGAGGAGCTGATGAAATGTGATTCTTTTATACAGATCCAAATGACGTGGTTTTTCCATTTGGTTTGACTTTTTGTGTTGACTTTTCCACCGCGTGTTAGCTGTTAACAGCCAGTTCAATGTTTAACAAAAAGAAGCCAAAGCGTCCGAACAGCTGTCCACATCGCTCCCGCATGTTGCTCTGTTGTGAGCCAGATGCTACAGTTGGAAGAGGAAGGTGAGATATTATCTGACCTACCTCCTGCTCTTGAAAGTTTTTTTTTAAAAAAACCTGACATCGTGAAAAGTTTCAAGCAGCCAATATTTTCATTGACCCTAAACCGAGAGGGAACACAAACGCTTTTGGTTTGCTCACCTTGGCTCCTGTCAGAGCACCTTGGCAGATAACAACTGCTACAGTCCATCCAGCTGCAGATTATCAATTACACGCACATAGCAGCTATTGGGCTTTTCCTACTCGGAGATGCTAAATGGGAACTTCTTGCCACAAGTGGATCAGAATCAATGATCATATAGCAAGAAAAATGGCATACTTTTTCAAAACCTTTGCGTGATTGAAATTCCAGGAGGTAGATTTCTTTCAGAACTAGATGGCTGAACAATTCGATCAGTGCAAGTTACTTCTCCTGGCAGCTCCTGACATCCTTAAACCTTTGGTGTAGGAGTGAACTTCAATTCGGAATTGTGATTAATGGACTTCAGGAGCTGTTTAAATACCAGACAGATGATGCACGGTATTAATCCATCACTGCAAGCAGTCCGTGTTTCTCCTTGGATAAAAGCAAATTACTGCAGATGCTGGAGTCTGAAACAGAAAATGCTGAAAAATCTCAGCAGGTCTGACAGCATCTGTGGAGAGGCAATAGAGCCAACATTGAAACATTGGCTCTATTCTTTCTCCACAGATGCTGTCAGACCTGCTCAGATTTTCCAGCATTTTCTCTTTGTTTCTCCTTTATAAAGCAATTTCTGAAATCCAGAATTTCCCTGCTACTTTCTCTTTAAATTGAGACCACAGTAGCAAGATCTAATGCGTGTTAGCTGCTAACAGCCAATTCACTATGTAACAAAAAGAAACCAGTGAATGCAAAAGCATCCGAACAGCTGTCCATATCACTGCTGCATGTTGCTCTGTTGTGAGCCGCATGCCAGATGCTACAGTTATAAGAGGAAGGTGAGATATTATCTGACCTACCTCCTGCTCTTGAAAGCTTTAAAAAAAAAACCCTGGCACAGTGGTTAGCACTGCTGCCTCACAGCGCCAGGTTCAATTCTGGCCTCTGGTCACTGTCTGTGTGGAGTTTGCACATTGTCCCCATGTCTGTGTGGGTTTCCTCCGGGAGCTCCGGCTTTCTCCCACAGTCCAAAGATGTGTGGGTTGGGTTGATTGGTCATGCAAAATTGACCCTAGTGTCAGGGGATTAGCGGGGTAAATATGTGGTATTATGGGGCCTGGTGGGATTGTGATCGGTGCAGACTCGATGGGCCAAATGGCCTCCTTCTACACGAGGGATTCTACGATCAAACTTCAGAAAAGTTATGGGTGTGTTACATTGTGGATTTTCCAGATCAAGTTTTTTTAAGAAAGGCACTTTGCTAGTTTTGTGCAAGTGCAAAATGCTTTGAAAGTGCTGCATGAGGTGGCAGATTTGGGTCAGAAAATGTGTACTGTTAACAAATGATAGCTGTGGTAAGAGTTGAACCGTGGTTTATTGATATCCTGTGCCCCCATTTTCTCAAACCAATTTTGTAGCGGGCACCTACCTCAGCACAACACTAGCTGCTTCTCGCAGCCCTACCTATTGCGGGTTACCAAGTGGGAGGCCTGTACACACCCTCCCACCTTGATGAAATAATACGGTGGAGACATTTGACATATTTAAGGGAAACTTTAGAGCAGTTGGTGTCAAAACACTGTACCTGTTACATCCTGGAATCCTAGGATAGAATCCAATATTCATTTACCTTCATTGTGAACACAAGTATCAACAACTCTGTCACTGTAGAAGCTCTCTTTTGGATGTTGTAGTATAATTTTGTTGGGCCCTATTCCAAGCCCAGAGGTGTGTGTCTGTCTGAATGTGCAACTGCACGTATGTTTGCAGGCATTTTCCCACACTTGTGTGAATGCCTGCCTGTTTTTTAGAGCTTTGCAATGACTTTGTGACAGCTTAGCCAATTAGCTGCACCAAAATCGACTGTGGTGTGTCAGTGTAGTGAATTTGCTCATTGTGACTTATTTTAACTTGATAGATTTAAAGTTTTACTGATCTAATGTTTATTGTTTAGGCAATTCAGTGTCCTTCCTGGCAACAATTGCATTTCTGGCTCAGAAATTGAATATTGCTAAAATAAATATGCTGTCTAAATCTTTACACTCAAATAGGCTGTCAAAGCTTTTTGTGAATATGTGTAGCTCCTAGCATGCATAAGTTAACCACACTGCAAATCTGACTGAAAGCATATATTCACACTTTGGGGCCCTGTCCTTTGCAAACTGAACATGTCCACACATTGTGCCTTTTTCAACTAAATAAAAGCTTGGGACAGCCATTCACTGGTCAAGACATTGCCATGGGAATGAACCAATCAGAGTCAACTTGCTTGGCTTGAATTTAAACAAAAGCCTGGCAGTTAACTGTTCCCTGGTGCATTCTGCATGGCAAGGCCTCTACCAATCTGAGTCGGCTTGCCAATCAATCAACACTTATTGGTCGCATTGCAATTTGGCTTTCTTGCAACTGTCCTGATGAATGCAAGAAGAAAATCTTCAGCATGAATCCATTTGTTTTCAGCAAGATCTAAAATGTGCCTCTGGGTGGGGTTATCAAATAGGTGAGAGTGGACTCATCACTTATGGATAGCAAACTACAATGAAATGTACACGCCCTGTCGCCTTCAGGTCAAATATCTCCCCGAATGGGTCTCATTTCTCCTCGCGTCCTGTTAGACTTCCATGAAGTTGAGATTTTTACAATAGGTGACTGCTTCACTCATTACAACTTCCTCTTCCTGACCTTGCTGCAAAATGTCGGCCATTTCCTCATCATTGGTTGGAACTAGGAAAATTTTCCAGTAGGCAATATGATTTTATCTTCCTCATAGTACACCCGCCAGATATTGAATGAGTTTATTTTTAGCAGATACATCAACATCTCCAGCGTTGTGTGTGGTTGGTGTGGACTCATGCCAAGGATTTCATTCACTGGATTCTAATGTTCCTCTTGCATCATTTTGTTGTGATTTTTCATGTTGCATTTTGATTATCATTATCAAGGGAAAAATGCAGAGTTCTAATGAATTAAATTATTAACCATTATTTATCCATTAAGTTCTATTCTTTAAGCAACTAACTTATTTTAATGTGTATTTGTTCTATTTGATCTAAGATTTATTTGCCACTAGCTTTTGAAATATGTTTTCATAAAGAAATGGGGACTGCAAAGTTTATCTTCCAGTTAAGTTTTCATTATATTGAGAGATTCTTGCTTGGAAAAAGTTCCAAAAGATGTGGCCCAGTTATCTTTATGAATGCTGTGCAGATTTGCTTTTTGTTCAAATTCTTTAAGGCAATTTGTAGTTGGACTATTAGTAAAGGAATTGTTGATGCAATTAATACTTTTTCCAACTAGTTGAAATCCAGGAATAGCTTCTTAATATCCGTCATGCCAGCAATAGGAAATCTTCCAGTAATACGGTCCTTGAAAATTTCTTCCCTGTTTTATCCTCATTTCCACCTCCCCCTCCATTCCCTTAGGATATAAGTATGATTAGTTAAAATGTGTGAAGATAGACACCATTAATGAGGTCATTGCATAAGCCATGATGTGCACCTGGTGCCTTAACAGTCTGTGATTCAGTAGATCAGTACAGATATGGGAGGTCATGCATCCCATTGAATATAAAAAATGTCCAGGCTGCCCATCTTGGCATCTAACTTCAACTTGATTGACACCAGAATTGTTGTCTCCACAACTGTACAGATCACTCTTTGTGAAGAAGTACTTACCTTGTATCAGTCTGTGTCTATTCAGGACGATGATAGTACTCATTTTAAATTAAAACAACTTTGGCATCTTCGCAGATTGTCAGAGAAAATATTTGCCATCTTTATTGATGACTGATTATGTTAAGCCTGGCGCATCTTGTCCATCACCTTGCAGATCTAACGATCATTTGTAGTAACACTACTGGAGCAGGTTTCATGGTAGAGTGGTAGTGCAAGTATATTTAATTCAGGCCACTGCATCATCATCACTTGAAGGAACTGGGAATGAATGTGACAGAGCACTTCATCTCGCCTAGGTTGACTAGAGGTCGGGCTAACTTGCTACAAACTCCAGCTCCCAGACAATAAACAGGCATCTGAAAATGGGAAGGGGGGAGCGAAGCAAATTCTAAGACTGACACTGCATATGACGAGTAGGATTTTCGAGCATTTCAAAATATAGGCATTTATAACCAACAGATGGTAAAACACTAAAGCATTGACTCTTTTCCTCCGGACAGATTAGATATTGAATTAGCTATTGAAACAGTGCTCACCATATCAACTGCTACTGATCTTTATGCTGTGTAACCACATCTCTATAAGCAACACAGGCCATAATGCACAATTCAATTTTGCCCGCCATCTAAATGGAACACACTAATTTGAAATACTTGCATCTCATTAGACTGTGTCTGGTTATCGGTGCTGTGACCATTTTTGTTACCCGCGGTTCTGCACTGTTATTGCAGAGTTCATTTTGTGTTTGCAGAATGGTTGGGGTGTTAGAACAAAAGAAGAGGAAATTGGCACAGAGTGTGCACTTTCTATCAATCATCTGTTATTCAGTTTTCACAAACTTGCTTGTGCATTTTGTGCCAGCATGCCCCTTGGCCAAATAGCTCAAAACTATTGAGTTTTTGTCACCAAATTTGGCATTTGATTCACATTGTTCAGCTAATCCATTGAAGAAGCTTTATTCATGGAGAGCCACCTTGTTTAGCTGCCAGTAGAGTCTGATGCACGTTTTCTTTGAGGGAAGGAAGAATGAATTGCAGTTCCTATGTCTGAAGGTTGAACAGATTTTAATGTTGTCTTTCTTATCTTTGCTTTCAGAGATTGAAGCCAAGGAAGCATGTGACTGGTTGAGAGCTGCTGGATTTCCTCAGTATGCACAACTGTATGAAGGTAGGTTTGGATATTGCTTTCACAAGTATCCTCTCCCCACATGCATGCAAAGTGGATAAACGCACGTCTGTAAGAAAAATGTACCTCTTTCCACACAACAGACCCAGAGCAGATCTTGTTTATCCTGTTCTCTTGAAGTCAGGCTCTCTTTAATGGCAAAAGCTGTTTCAACTTATTGACACGAGTGATTATTTCAGCAAACAAAGTGCAGAGGGGCAGCACGGTGGCACAATGGTGAGCACTGCTGCCTCACAGCACCAGGGACTCGGGCTCAATTCCAGCCTCGGGCCACTGTATGGAGTTTACACATTGTCCCTGTGTCTACATGGGTTTATTCTGGGTGCTCCAGTTTCCTTCCACACTCCAAAGATGTGCAGGTTAGGTGGATTGGCCATGCCTAATTGATCCTTAATGTTAGGGGGCTTAACAGGGTAAATGGGTGGGGTTACAGGGATAGGACCTGTGTGGGATTGATTTTGGTGCAGGCTCGATGGGCTGAATGGCCTCCTGCACTATATGGACATTATGAGCTATTCTATGATTAATCCAAACTGTTTGGGGAATGTTTTCCAATGTAACGGCTTCCTAATGGTGCAATACAGGGATGCACCACACGATGTGATATTGAGCCACAAGGAGCCAGAAAATTCAGTTTTGATTTCTGCTCTGCTAAATCAGTTGCTCTCCAGTGCAGCAATAGAATTCCCAGGGCAGGTTGAGGAAAATGTTTGCAAGGGTTCTTGCTACTGATTACTATCTGGAACCAGCTGCTGGAATGTTCGACAGTCCTGGAGTTCTGTGTACAGTTTTAGTCTCTTTGGAATCCCAACAATGCAGAAGGAGGCCATTCAGCCCATTGATCCTGCACTGACAACAATCCCACCCAGCCCTTATCCCCATAATCCCATGTATTTCATAGAATCATAGAAACCCTACAGAGCCGAAAGAGGCCATTGGGCCCATCGAGTCTGCACCAACCACAATCCCACCCAGGCCCTACCCCCCATATCCCTACATATTTACCCACTAATCCCTCTAACCTGCGCATCTCAGGACACTAAGGGGCAATTTTTAGCATGGCCAATTAACCTAACCCACACGTTTTTAGTCTGTGTGAGGAAACCGGAGGAAACCCACGCAGACACGAGGAGAATGTGCAAACTCCACACAGACAGTGACCCAAGCCGGGAATTGAACCTAGGTCACTGGAGCTGTGAAGCAGCAGTGCTAACCACTGTGCTACCATGCCGCCCCTAACTAGTCCTCCTGATACCAAGGGGCAATTTAGCATGGCCATTCAACCTAACCCGCACATCTTTGGAGTGTGGGAGGAAACTGGAGCACCCGGAAGAAACCCACACAGACACGGGCAGAATGTGCAAACTCCATACAGACAGTGGCCTGAGGCCAGAATTAGACCTGGTTCCCTGGCGCTGTGAGACAGCAGTGTTAGCCACTGTGCTGCCCCGTTGCCTCAGGATATTATTGCCATAGAGGGAGTGCAACAAAGCTTCACCAGACTTGTAATTGGACTGTCTTATGAAGAGAGCTTGGGCAAATAGAACCTGTATTCTTTAGAGTTTTGGAGAATGAGAGGTGATCTCATTGAAATCTACAAAATACTTAAAGGAATAGATAAGATAACTACAGGCAGCATGGTCCTCTTGATTTGAGTCGAGAGGACCGGGATGAGGAATATTACTTAGAGGGTTGTTGGTTTTTGGAATTCTTTACCCCGTAGGACTGTGGAAGCTCGAGTCATTGTGTATGTTTAAAGCAGAGATTGATAGATTTCTGATTAATGTAAAGGGGTACGGGGATAGTAGGTGCAAAAGGCATTGATGTGTCCGATCAGAAGCCAATGACTCGCGAATGTTTTGTCAATGCGTGCGATTCACACAAGACATTTAAATGTTGCTTTTACATAATTTTTCTTATTGCATCATGAATACTAAACAAAAATGCCTCGAATCTCTGGACTTTGTGACTCAGCATTGCCAGCACTCCAATCAGGCTTAGTTTGGTGCTCCCTCTTTTATCCTGGTTGCGGAGCTGGCTGATATAAACTTGCTAAGCTCTCGCGTGGAAAATGGACACCTGAGGGGGCGGTGGGAGAGAAAGAAGACAACAAGGTTGTGGTGTGGGGAATTTCACCAATGATGTGTACTGATTACCAGTTCAAATGTTAAAGCTTTGGGACTAGATTTTACTGGGGGGTGTGGGGTGGTGATAGTGTACTGTTCACACACCCCATGACGTTCTGTTGGTGGGCTGAACTGATGATGATGGGTGGGGAGGAATTAACAGCCTGGGGGGTGGGGGACGGGGTGTGCTGTTTCTGGAGGCTAAGTGGGAGGGGGGAGTGTAAAATTTTGCAGTCTGGGTTTCCCTGATGACGCATAGAGCACTCTCAAAATGATGCATCCCTTTTTCTGCCTCCCACCCTCCTGCTTCCTACTTTCAAACTTATTCTAATGTTTTAAGAAAATGGCCTCTCAACCTGCCTGCCCTCACCAACCTGTATTAGGACATAGACAGCAAATACTCTGGGTCAGTTGGCTTGCTAACGAGTTCTGTTGACCCTTCCATTTTTTAAAATTCAAATGTGGTGGCCAAGCTATCAACTTAGGCACCTGTCCAGCTCTGCTGGTATTGAGGGATAGTTCTGGGGTGGGCAGGAAAATGGTGGGCTTGCCACCTGTCATATTTTGTGCCCCCCTGCCCCTCTAAGCTGAAGTTAGGGGAGCTGTAAAATGAAGCTTATTCTTTCAGTGGTTACACACAAGAGTCCGAAAATGAATCCATATAATCCCTATAGTGCAGAAGCAGGTCATTTGGCCTATCGAGTCTGCACGAACTCTGTCAGTGTTACCCAGGGCCCCTGACTTGCCCAATCTCCGCTCATTTACCTTGGCTGATGCCTCTAGACTGCACATCTTTAGACTGGGAGAAAACCCACGCAGACATGGGCAGAATGTGCAAACTCCACACAGACAGTCACCCAAAGCCGGAATTGAACCCAAGTCCCTGGTGCTGTGAGGCCGCAGTGCTCACCACTATGCCTAAAGGGCTACCTCCTTGCCTGCAGTGAAGTGATGGGCTGATATTTTCTATTGATTTTTCACTGAGAAATGAGTTTATTGTTGGACTACTGTATTTTTTTGTTGTGATTTCCATTTATCTGCTGTCAAAATTAAATCACTGGGCCCCTGAATGGAGAGTTAGCAGTAATAATCTCTAAATGTAGCTTTAAATTTAAACTGCAGCACAATTCTGTGAATTTCCTTAAATATACCCACTGACAATCTGTAAAATCATGCAATTATATGGTTTTGCACTCCGCTCATCATTTCAACCTGTGGGAAAGGTCAGCATGCTTTATTATGAAGCCAGTATAAAGTTCTTTGGGATCACCTCTGATAACCTCCCAAGCAAGGTGCATCATGGACTGGTCAAAGGTTATAAATAAATTGAGGAAATGCTGGAAATAGTGTGTGCGGTGAGCGTGCAGGCCACCCTGCCAGCTGTGTGAGAAGAGGTGCACATGTTTTCCCCATGTCAAGTACTGGTCGATTTCATTCTCCCCAAAATTACTGGGAGCTCTGGTATAGACAATACCAATATGTTCTGAGAGAAAATAGGAGAACTGTTTAGAGTCAAGGGGAGTTTTGTTTTCACTCTCCTTGTCACCCCAACTCGGCTATTTTGCTTTAACTACTTGCTCTTCCTCTGGATGGCACTTAGATATTTTCTTTCTCTAATTCCTCTCATCATGTCATCTTTTGACACGTGCTACTATCACTTCTGTCATTTGATCATCTCCTGTTCTCCACCTAATCACTTTAGACTCGTGCTGTTTGTGTTTGGATTACTTGAACCAGTTCCCAGTGTTTGCACTGTGAAATCTGACTTCTATTCTGATAATGTATCATGGGTCAATGATTCTGGTGGCAGGATAAACACCAATATGAAAACAACAGATCTGTTAATGCACAGTACAAACGGCCCAGCAATTCGCAACTCTTAATTAGATCATTACTTATTAACGAACCGTTAAGTAGGCTATCTAAATTACATCCACAATAATGGGCTGAAATCTGTGTGTTGATGTACAAACTTTTAAATTGCATTTGTGCACTTTCAGGAGATCAGGACATTTGAGCCAAATGATTTCATCCTGAACATCTTTAGTCCCATTCCTTGCTCTAGCCATTGGGGGGGTAAATTGGAGTGAAGAATTCATCCAGGGATGCTTTTGCCTGCTTTCCACTGCCTAGATTACTTGGTCAAGAGCTTCCTTGTAATGTACATGACATACAAAGTTTAGGCTTCCTACTTTGGAGGTCATTGCTCTAATACCATTACTGTGATGTGGTGATGCTGGTGTTGGACAAGGGTGGGCACAGTAAGAAATCTGACAACGTCAGGTTTATTTGGTATCATGAGCTTTCGGAATGCTGCTCCTTCATCAGGTGACTCACCTGTTGAGAGACTTCTTACTGATACTGTTAGCCTAATGACTTATTGCAATAAGCACGATGGCACAGTGGTTAGCATCGCTGCCTCACAGTACCATGGACCGGTTTCCTCGCACAGTCTGAAAGACGTGCTGGTTAAGTGCATTGACCCGAACAGGCACCGGAGTGTGGCAACAAGAGGAATTTCACAGTAACGTCATTGCAGTGTTAATGTAAGCCTTACTTGTGGCTAATAAATAAACTTTAACAAACTTAAAAGCCGATTGGCTAAAAAGGGTATCGCCTGAAACAAAAATGCATGCATACGTGCATTGGCTGATGGAAGAGTTGAATGCCTGAAGATGGGAGACCATCTTTTATCCTTTAATTTAGCAGCGTAGTGTATATACACCTCAATTGTCCTTCTGAAGACCCAATTTAAAGATATAAAATGTTGATTTCCTGTTTGCAGTACTCTGTATTCTTGTTTACCAAACACTCAGCTGTTTATCCAACACCAGGGTCTTGCTGCTTGATCTAGTAGGCTGTTCAATGTTATCTCAAGTTGATCGTTTTGCTGATTAATTGAAATCTGTGGCAGAGGAGTCTGTTTAAAGACAAAGCTATAGAAAAGTGTAAGCAAAATGGGCTATGACTGCCATTGCAAAGTCACAATTTATAATGTAAGACAGTGAAACTCTGCAGTGAGGCACACTGGATACATAGAACATAGAACATAGAACAGTACAGCACAGAACAGGCCCTTCGGCCCACGATGTTGTGCCGAGCTTTATCTGAAACCAAGATCAAGCTATCCCACTCCCTATCATCCTGGTGTGCTCCATGTGCCTATCCAATAACCGCTTAAATGTTTCTAAAGTGTCTGACTCCACTATCACTGCAGGCAGTCCATTCCACACCCCAACCACTCTCTGCGTAAAGAACCTACCTCTGATATCCGTCCTGTATCTCCCACCACGAACCCTATAGTTATGCCCCCTTGTAATAGCTCCATCCACCCGAGGAAATAGTCTTTGAACGTTCACTCTATCTATCCCCTTCATCATTTTATACACCTCTATTAAGTCTCCCCTCAGCCTCCTCCGCTCCAGAGAGAATAGCCCTAGCTCCCTCAACCTTTCCTCATATGACCTACCCTCCAAACCAGGCAGCATCCTGGTAAATCTCCTCTGCACTCCTTCCAGCGCTTCCACATCCTTCCTATAGTGAGGTGACCAGAACTGCACACAATATTCCAAATGTGGTCTCACCAAGGTCCTGTACAGTTGCAGCATAACCCCACGGCTCTTAAACTCCAACCCCCTGTTAATAAAAGCTAACACACTACAGGCCTTCTTCACAGCTCTATCCACTTGAGTGGCAACCTTTAGAGATCTGTGGATATGGACCCCAAGATCTCTCTGTTCCTCCACAGTCTTCAGAACCCTACCTTTGACCCTGTAATCCACATTTAAATTTGTCCTACCAAAATGAATCACCTCACATTTATCAGGGTTAAACTCCATTTGCCATTTTTCAGCCCAGCTTTGCATCCTATCTATGTCTCTTTGCAGCCTACAACAGCCCTCCACCTCATCCACTACTCCACCAATCTTGGTGTCATCAGCAAATTTACTGATCCACCCTTCAGCTACGCATTTTGACGCATCTGTTAAATGAACTAAACATTTCTTATGGTCTCTGATTTCGCGGTCTCCCTGATTGCAAACAGATGGAAGAGTAAAATTTTTGTGTGACTAAAGGGCAGATATCGAGTTCCTTTACTGACATGAGCTTCTCAAATTCTCACAGTCCCAGTTTTATTTGTACTACATGTCTGTTTTCCAATAGAATAAGGCTCTGAAAATGATATCGGCCGCCAAGTGAAATGTTTTCCAACTTTCCCAATGACACTGAAGCTTTTAACTATCTTTCAAGTGGATGCTGCTTAAAGATGTCTGCGTGGGTTTCCTCTGGATGCTCCAATTTCCTCCCACAGTCCAAAGATGTGCAGGCTGGGTGGATTGACCATGCTAAATTGCCTCTTAGTGTCAGGGGAATTAGCAAGGTAAATACACGGGATTACAGGAATAGGGCCTGGATGGGTTTGTTGTCAATGCAGACTCTGGGCTAAATGGCCTCCTTATATATGATCATGCTGAATTGATTGTCTGAAAAAGAAACAGAAAATATTGGAAATAAACCGGTTTATTGAAAATGGAAAATATTTTTTTTAAAAGGGCAGATTACTGTTTTGGTGTGAACCATGTCTCTACTCTTGTCAATTGCTCATGGTCCTGCTGGACATTTCTGACTTTTTCTGTTTTTATTTTCTGTAAACAGCACATTGTTCATTACCCTGAAGGAAGTTTTTTTGTTTTTTGCTCACTTATTACAATACTGTACCAATGTATAATTTAAGCTACTTTGATCCATTGCAGATTCCCAATTCCCAATTGACATTGCGTCTGTAAAGAAAGATCATGATTTTCTTGACAAAGATTTCATCGAACCACTTTGTAGGTAAGGAATGAAAACCAAAAATCTCTTTGAACTGTGATAATGTCATGTGTTTCTTAACTTGAATAAAATGGCAATTCTGCACTCCATGTCAGATACAACTGTGCTGTTGTACACACAGACCTGCATTCCGTGATGAATTAGCAACATAGAAATCTGTTATCCATGAATTCATGTTTGGATATGTTCATAGATCATAGATGATAGAAGATCATAGAATCCCTACAATGCAGAAGGAGCCCATTCGGCCCATCAAGTCTGCACCAACACCAATCCCATCCAGGTCCTATCCCTGCTTAGCTACCCTGCTAATCCCTCTAACCCAGGGGTTCCCAAACTTTTTTTCACTGGGCCGCACTTTCGGAATAAAAATTTGCTCGCGCCACACCAAAATTTTTTATTGATAAGAAATACATTCAAAAACATTTAAAAAACTCCTAGCAGTGCTTGATTCATAACACAACTACTTTATAATATGATCATGGGACATCCAGAAAGTATAAAACAATCACTTTGGAAAAATATCTAATCCATGTTTAAATGTTTCTTTGATTGTCCTTGAATCTTCCCGCCACACTTGCCATCCTCTCGCCACACCAGTGTGGCGCGCCGCACCCTTTGGGAACCACTGCTCTAACCTATCACACCCCGGGACACTAGGGGTTAATTTAGCATGTCCAATCAACCTAACCCACACATCTTTGGACTGTGGGAGGAAACCGGAGCATCCGGAGGAAACCCACACAGACACGGAGGGAATGTGCAAACTCCACACAAACAGTGACCCAAGCCGGGAATCGAACCGGGTCCCTGGGGCTGTGAGGCAACGGTGCTAACCACTGTGCCACCCATGTCATTATATGTTATGATTGATATTGCCTTTAAAAAATACCCTTTGTTCATGCCAATATGTCTTCTGCGACTATATTTCCATAAAAACCACTATTTTACATTCTGAAACAACTGAAATATTTATGAAATAAAACACACATTTTGCTTTTCCCTGTCCCTATAAAAACCATCATGATGTCTTGCTTGGTCTATTTGTGGAAAATGTTAATGGATCTCAAGAGATTAATGTGACTGAAAACACTATGTTGTTTTTAAAGGCAAAATGAGACTTTTTTTATAATCAATCTCTACGATTGATTATAATGCCTTTGTCACTCGGAGTGATTTATGTTCAATCTCAACAAGAGCTATATTAGTCTTATACTGCACAGTGATTAGTTGGGACACTGTTGTAAACAGTGCAGTCTTGTGAGTGAATGAAAATCCTAATTGCAGCAACATTTCTGGGGTGAGAATCTTAAAAGCCAAACAAACCTCCGGCTGTTGAGTGGGGAAAGCTTTTAGACAAAGTGCTATAGGCACCAAGCTGCTTCTTAAATATCTACCACTGTAGTAAACCTGAAGAAAATAAATGGGTTATTATCCGTGGAAATGACAAGGGTGCTTTGATGAACACTGTTGAGACAAATCCTTTTGGAGACTTGCTTGTCACGGCTATAGACGCCACTCTAGCTTCCACACTCTGAAGGTGTCAGTATTTGTGATTTCTCTCTCCTGTATATTACAGATCATGAACCCAGTACCCTGGAGAAATACAAGATGATAATTAGCCTGAAATCACAGTCTTCCCACATCTGATTTCAAACCCTTAAGAGCTAATGTAATTGCTGTTGCCAGGACAACTAGGCTTGTGCAATAAACACAGCCTTCCCAGCATCAGGCTATGAATAAAAGAAATGGGAAGTGTGTTGAGGTGATTACAAACAGCTGAGAGATGCTGTACATTTGCTGGCTTCCTCTGAGCCTATGATCATAGAATCCCATCACTGAGTAAAAGAGGGTGCATTATTTTGAAGGAATTAACCTGGAAATGCAAATACACTAGAATCGAATTTTCATGTTGGCCCCTTCTGTTTTTCAGATGGCTCCTGCCATTTGTGTGACCAGCTGTCAGCCTAGCAGGAGATAGCTATAAATCTGTACCCTATATTCTTTTGCTAACCCCCCCAGCTTGTAAAGAGCTGAAGTAAATCAGCTTTCCAATTGTGGGCTATAGCAAGCAGATTGGCAGTGGACTATGTTTTTAGTGCTGTCAAAACTAAATTATTTAATATAACACTGTAAAGTTGATGCAACAGCTTGCAGTTATTTGAAAGCAAAATACTATGAATACTGGAAATGGAAATCAACTCAGAATACTGGAAACACTCAGCAGTCTAGGCACCACCTGTATTGAGAGAAACCGAGTTACTTTCAGCTTGTGACCTTGCATCAGAGCACAAGCATTGCTGCATTCTCCATTGCAGTCAGTTTTTTTTGGAAAGACAAAAATGTACAAGGACTAATGGAGGCCATCTTCAACTTCATCACTTCAGCAGTAATCAGTGGATAATAAAACTTGAGTGGGTACTACAACCAGTGTGATTTCCCCTGCCAAATAACTACATAAGCAGTCGGAGCAGGTGGCCTTTTTCAGTAAGATTATGACTTCTATCTCAAATCAACTTTCCCATCCAATCTTTGTATCTCCAGATTACCTTGGCACCCTAATAATGATCTGTCTTATTTTTAAACATTAATGACTGGGCATCCAACCCAGTTGGGTGGCATGGTGGTACAGTGGTTGGCACTGCTGCCTCACAGCACCAGGGACCCAGGTTCAATTCTGGCCTCGGGTGACTGTCTGTGGAATTTGCACATCCTCCCCGTGTCTGCGTGGGTTTTTCCTTCACAATTCAAAAGACATGTTGGTTAGGTGCATTGGCCATGCTAAATTCTCCCTCGGGTACCTGGACAGGCGCCAGAGTGTGGTGACTAGGGGATTTTCACAGTAACTTCATTGCAGTGTTAATCTAGTCCCAAAGAATTCTGGGAGAATTCTGGTCTTGGATTTAAATGCAGCCCAGACTGATGAGTTGAAAGCTTTCTTTCTGTTGGTTATAAGGATCCCATGAAAGAACAGATCTCAATCAAGACTCTAATGCTCAAAAGTAACAATATCCCCTATGCCTTTGTACGTTGTACCCTCCAGAATCAATTATTAGAACTGGCCAGTCTCATTTTCCGCCCTTCATTAAATTTAGTTCATCCAAAATGCCCCTCCCATTATTCAAACTCACATTAAATCCTATTCACCTATCGCCTGCATTCACTCCTAGTCCAGCAACACATTAATTTTAAAGTTCTCATCCTTGGACTGGATCTTACCAGATGTGAGGAGGTGGCTTTGGAGGCACAACTTCTTATCTTTTCCCAGCCTCCCAGTCCCCTCCTTGACATTTGTATGGGTGGGGTTGCAGATGGTGGAATCCATTGATTCGATGACTCCTGCTCCTCCTTGCTCGGTTTATTTCAATCCTTCAATCTCATTGGTTAAGAAGATGCACTGTTCAGAGGTCCCAGATGTCCAATTGCCCTTGCTGTGCTGTTATGTACTCACACTTTAAAACTGTTAAAACTAATTGTACCTAAATAAGCCTAACTAATGGCATATGCTGCAAGGTGCCCCAGTCCAGACTAATCCGGCCCAATAACACTCAGCAGTAGAAGTGATGGGGAGGTTTGGAAAGCTGACATCCATCCAAACATTTTTCCCATTAAATGCTTGCAAAGGTCTTCAAGGTGACATAGCTGAAAGTGCAGCTTGCCCATACTAATTAAGTACTCTGGTAAAGTGGCAAAGTGTGTGACAGTATCTTATTGATGTTGTTGATCTCCCTCCTATACTGTGTGCTGCTTTTCTCGCAAGTATAATCTCCTCGACATCAATAATCCAAAATTCACCTGATTTATTTTTGGCTGGTAACAGTCCCAGCACAATTGTGATGGAGTTAATGATCGGACTGTGGGTAGTAACTGGGTCTCCCGGGGTTAGATAAAAGGGAATGCAATTCACTACAGGTTCTGAAGAGCTTTGGTAGCCTGAACAACTCAGTCTGGTTAGATGCTGCTCGTTTACCACTGGCCCAGTGTTCTTGAGCTCCTCTCACTGCTTCCCTTCTGCCCAATAGCTGGCTTGCTGTATCGCTGTGAACTTGCATTTGGTTTGAAGCAAAGTATAAAAGGTGATATTGGCGAATGACAAAAGAGAAGATTTGAAACACAGCTTGGTTAGCATGGTCCAGAATTTCAATGATAACTGGAAGACCTTTTGTTGTGTTCTCAGCACCACTTTTCAATTCACATTTCATGTATCTGTTTTTCTTCTTAGCTTAGCACTGACAATCCACAGAAATGTGCAGCCATGCAATCAATAGAGAAATCTTCAGCGCTAGAATGTTTTGTGCTATCAATATTGCATTTTCTTACTTTTGACCAGAGAAAGTAATTGCAAGATTCTGTGGTTGTTGCACCATCAAAACCAGTAGTGTGGCCCACTGCTCTGGTATACTGTGCCACAAAGTGTTAAGGCCATGGTTCTTAATCAACGCCCATAAGAGTTTGGTGCCAAGTGCAGCTTTCTCGCTTGCTTGGTGGAAGGTCAAATGTTTTTCTTTCCATTAATTTAACACTTGGTTTCCCCCGTGTTGTTTGTCCAACTTTCTATTACTGAATTGTATAGGAAGAAGCAAGGAAAGAATGATTGTGTGGCCCAGGTTTGAGCTTCGATTATGGACAGAGTCGAGTCGAGTTCTGCTGTGACTTTGACAAGAAGCTGCTTTTATTCTCTGAGGGTCATTGGTCTGTGGCACTCTCTTCCCCAGAGAGCAGTGGAGGCTGGGTCATTTAATATATTCAAGGCGGAGTTAGATAGATTTTTGATATACAAGGGAGTCGCAGGTTATTGGGGGCAGACCGGGAAGTGGAATTGAGATCACAATCTGATCAGCCGTGATTTTATTGAATGACGAGCAGGACAGGTTTGAAGGGCCAAATGGAGTACTCCTGCTCCTAAGTCCCATGTTCCAGAGAGTTTGAAATTACAGGCTTCATCTTTAGGCCTCAGTGTGTCATCAACTCTTTGCAGAATTATTGTATGACCTCCTTGTTGAAAATACTATGCTGCCAGAGCTGTTAACTCGGATGTTATGAGTCAAATTTGTGATGTAAAAACAAAGACATGGGTAAAGTTTGAATACGCTTGCCCATTCTCCAATCTGCAGGTCCAAAGTGGGCAACATGAAGTCAACATTTGTAATGCAATGTCATACGAAAGAACATTAGTTTGGGTGCTTAATAAGCATCACTGGTGATCCCCTGAAACAAAGAAGGGCATTGTTAAAATATGTTAATAGGTTGCTGGACTGGAATCAGGACCTCTTTGAGAAATTTATACATGGGGGTGATTTTGAGCCTACATTAAGCATCGGCATAAATGATGACGTGGTCCCAAAATATCTCGAGCCAGAAAACTAGGATCTCGTTTCATGATTTTCCATGCTTCCGGCTGGTGACGTAATAAGGAAACCTCCATTCAGTAAATTTGAATGGATTTAAATATAATTAAAGGGCTTTCCCACAAATGTTCCCCCCCCCCCCCCCCCCCCCACCCTCTGGCAAAATATATAAGAAGATTTGCACAGCATTTCCTAAAACCACCCAGCAAATCATGGTGACAACAGTCAGGAATCCATATTTGCAAGACCTACTTAAAAAAAAAAATCCAAAGGCAAGCCTGTGGTTAGGGTTTAGGGTATTTTGGAACCAAGTTTCTTTTTGGCCAACTGCTTCCGTTGTAAAATGCTTTCAAAGGAAATGTTGGTGATGGCCAAGATTGACTGTCTCCGTTTGCTGAATGAGGGAATGCTGCTGGGCTTAATCCCGTGGGTCCCAAATCAGGGGGAAAGCACTGCAGTGACTGCAAAGAATAGGGTGAAGGAGGGAGGTGCATGGGAGGCCATACAGAATGTGGATGATCTTCTAGAAGTCTCAACAGAAAGACAATCAATGAATATAATTGAGGCTTCGATAGACTGGTCTCTCAGGTAATTGAGGGACATGGGGAGCGAGTGAGAAAGTGGCGATGAAGCTCAGCCATGATTGCATTGAATGGCAGAGAAGGTTATTGTGGCCTACTGCTGCTCTTATTTCTCCAGTTCTTATTTGTGCCATCAATTGGAGCCTCACACCAATGCAGGCAAGTTCACCACGGCTGGAAACTTCTATGCCTCTGGTACCTTCCAAACTTTTTGATAATATTAACATTGTTACTCAGTTTGCACCAGGCAAGTCTTGATGTGCTACTTCTGAGGTAACAGCTTATTGTTGAAAAGAAAGCCTTGTATTTATATATTACCTTTCACAACCTCAGGCCATTTTGAAACAGTCTATAGATAAGCAACTACTTTTTGACGTGTAATCACTGTTGCAATGTTGATAAGCATGGTAGCTAATCAGTGCATAGATTGATCCCACAGACAGCAACACAATAAATGACCTGATCACGTGTTTTAAGTGATGTTGGTTGAGGGATGAATGTTGGCCAGAATCGAACATCTTCCATTTTTAGTAGTGCCATGAGATTTTTAGGTCCACCAGAAAGAGTAGATGGGATCTTAGTTTAACATTTGATGCAAAAGGCATCAATAGTGTAGCACTCCCTCAACAATACACGGAATGGTAGCCTGAAACCTCTTTGAAGTGGCACTTAAATTAAAAACCTTCTGACTCAGTGGTGTGAATGTCACTGTCCATAGGAGCTGGCAACCAGAAAGAAAGTTTTGTCCACATTGCTGGATTCCTGAATATGTTGGGCATCATGTGGCCTTACATGCCCCCAGTTAGACCAAGAGCTTCTAAATGGGCTTCTAATCACTAACAGCAAGTGATGTATGTCTGTGCCAGTGTTCTGGTAATGGTCACGATGCATTCATTTCTCCACCAATCCTCAATATCCTCAGTTCCACCCACACCATTAATAGTTCGGAAGGTTGCTGGGGAGAAAGGGGTATTTTTCACTGTAAACTAATAAATCAAAATCTGAGGTTGTCGGTGAAAAAGTCAGCTCCCCACCACGAGTACTTGCCCTCATCTGTCGTATCGTATAGCATAGATTTAGACACCAATGTGGAACCCTATTGTAATCAAGGTGAGGTTTATAGTAGCAGTAGGATTTATTGATGTGTATGTTAGTTGTATTTTATTAATCATTGATACAGTGGGTTCTGCAATGGGATTAAACATCTATCCATTTTACCTTTTTTGTACCAATAGACCCAAAACTTCTGATAAATGCCAAATTAAGCTGAAGTGCTTGAATTCAAATTAATTTTATTACACACACATTTCAAATGCAAACTATGAAAGTCCTTTTCTTGGGGTATGGTTCTGTGGAACCGCAATGTTTATTCAAACTCAGTAACTAGCTTTTAGTGGGCAGAACATTCAAATTGTATTGGGTGCTAAGAGTCCACGGAAGACATCAGTATGTGTGAGAAAGGTATTCATCACTTATTATGTTTATCAGACAGTATAAAACACCATTGTCGCTCCGCAAACATCCAGTAAATTTACTGGGCTGACCTAGGTAGGTAAACGACATTTGGCAGTTCCACTTGCAATAAAGGAACCAGCTGACAGTGTTTGCTGAAGGGATAGGCTAGAGAAACCAGACAGGTACACACAGTGCTGATGTTTAAATGAATGAACCTGAACAGAATGTCAAATGGGGTGTATTGTCATGATTTACACTGACAGGATTATAATGCAGACCTGTGGCTCCAGCAGCCAGTAGCTTAAAATGTTACTGTCCAGATGAACTTCTCCTTAGAACCTTAAACGTATTTCTTTCAGTTTAAGGATAGCAGTTAATTGCCTAGAAATGTTTTAAGTCCTGTCTCTAGACTGACATTTATCCTCAGCTAATGGACGTCATGTTGGATTTTGATTTCTTTCCAGGCGATTGAATACTCTGAATAAGTGCACCTCTATGAAAATCGACATCAGCCTTCCCAGGAAAAAAGTAAGGCCATATCTCTTGTTTAATTTTTGACTTGCATGTGTAGCTTCTGGTAATGTCTGTGCCTCTCAAATCAATGCCTCATTTTACAATAATACAATTAGTGTACCAGAGTGTTAGAAGTGGCAGGCACAGTGGTTAGCACTGCTGCCTCAGAGCGCCAGAGAACCCGGGTTCAATTCCGGCCTCTGGTCACTGTCTGTGTGGAGTCTCCACATTCTCCACCTGTCTGCGTGGGTTTCCTCCGGGTGCTCCGGTTTCCTCCCACAGTCCAGAGATGTGCAAGTTAGGTTGATTGGCCATGCTAAGTTAACCCTAGTGTCAAGGGGATTAGTAGCATAAATATGAGGGGTTGCGGGAGTGGAGCCTGGGTGGGATTGTGGTTGGTGCAGACTCGATGGGCTGAATGGCCGCCTTCTGCACTGTGGGAATTCTATGAAGTGGTGATGTCAGCAGCTGCATTTACAATTATTACTTAAAGCAGTAACACTTCTTTCTCGCAGGTTCACACATTATTCCTGCAGCTTTCAGTGTAGCTGTTCAGCCATATAGACCTATGTTAGCCTCATTTGTCTGGCACAATCAGCCAGACACTAGTCAGGTACCCTGCCTGACTTCATTGCAATGTAAAATTGGAGTCAAACCCATACCTGCATTATTCCCGCTGGGCAGGATTGGTGAAGATTGCAGTTGATCTGACTTGAGGAACAGGCAAGAATGGAATTTTTAATTCAATAAGTTTTAAAAGAGAACTTATTTTATCATCTCTTTCCACTTAACGATGGAGATGCATTTAATACCGTGCCCATGTCTCCCCTATTGTGACATGATTATATAGAAAAACAAGGGGGCACAATCACCAACTCCTCAGCAGCTTCAGGAAGGTTTTGTTTTGAAACTTGTCTTATTATGGAGGGAGGAGGAGCAAAAATGCTCCTCTTGGCTCCATGTTAATTTCTCCGGCCACTGCAGGTCCCAATTCACTCTGCAGCCCAGCTCCTTCTGCTCCTCAGGTTATGCTTGCAGCCTTGGCCAGCATCTGGGCTCTTTCCAGGTTAGCAAGCTGCCTCTGGGTCAATGACTGGCGCCCACAACTTGACAATAGTAAACTAGGTCTATGCACCACAGTTGTGTCACCAGCAGCATTACATGTTTGTAGTGTACATGTTTGCAGTGTAGCTACACTGACGCCTTGTCTGCATTTCAGCACGATACAGTTTTTAGGCCACAGCCTTCAGAGTTATCATTCTTCCCTGAGCCACTTTACTTAAATCTTTCAAACTGCAGTTTGCTAGCTAATCACATAAATCTATTTCTGTGCATCTGTATTCTTGAACCACCATCAATGACCACCATATACTGCATCCATATGCTGGAAACATACAAATACATGGAATACACACCACCAGTTTCCATTTCTCATCTTGGCCAGTACACAGAATAATTGAAGGGCATATAATATGACTTCTTATGGATACTGAAGCATCAGGATCAATAGAATTTCATTGTGTAAACCAGTATTCAACTTGCTAAAGGAACAGCAGAAAAATTTAGTATAAACCCAGAAGAGTGGATCACAGATGTTGCAGGTCTTCTCTGGAATGCTACTTAGCTCATAGCATGGGCCTGGGGTTAAGACCTCTTTAGATTATCCAAACTCATTTGCGTAGCTTGCTGATTGTGTCCAGAGAAAAGAACCTTCTAATCCATTCATCTGGACTGATTACATCTAGCGCTGATGTGTAAACACTGCTCGATCCAGCCTTTCTAATCTTGTTTTTCATCTGTAGATTTATGAAAATGGCTAATGTGTTCTTGCAATAAATGGGCATTGAGGAAGATTGTACTACGTTGACTAACGTAATGGAAAAACTAGACAGTCGTATTCCTTTAATATATTTTATCTTGCAGGGTTAGGGCTTGAATATCAAGTAGTCTTGAGAAATTAATTCAATTTGTGTAACAAAAGCAAGGATAAATGGTTCCACCCCACCAGCCTCCACATTCAAGGGAGGAGCCTCTGCCATTTCCCCCACCTCCAGCTTGATGCCACCACCTTCCCTGTCAACGTTCTAAAGATCCGCTCACTCCATGAGGCCCTGGTCTACTCTTCAATCACCCCCCCACACCTCACTCCCCCTCCCACAGCAGCTCCCCATACAATTGCAGGAGATGTAACAACTGCCACTTTACCTCCTCTCTCCTCACCGCCCAAGATTTCCAGCTAAAGCAGTGATTGTTTGTACTACTTTCAATTTAGAATACAGCATTTGCTGCTCAGTGTGGTCTGCTCCACACTGGGGAGACCAAACTCAGATTGGGTGACCACTTTGCAGAACACCTCCACTCGATCTGCAAGCATAACCCCAAGCTTCCGTTTTCTTGCCATTTTAATTGATCATCTTGATTGGTCACACTCATTTCTGTTCTTGGCCTGCTGCGTTCTTTTTGAAACACAATTCCAGCACATCATTTTCCCATTAGGCACTTTATAGCCTCCTGGACACCACGTTAGAGTTTAACATCTTCAGACCATGAACTCTGACCACATCTTGATTCTGTTTTTTCTCTGCCATGTGCAGGTTTGAATCTGGTTTTTCATGTTTTGTAGTTGGACAGAGTTCATTTTCACTCACTTTGGACATGCGCCTTTTCTCTTTACTAAAACCATTACCACACCTTTTGATCCGAGATATCTTTGTCATTTAATCTCGCTCTCCCTCTCTGACCTTGCCTTTTGTTCTTCCTCCCCTCCACCATTTCAATGGCATAAAACCCATCACATTCCCACCTTTATTCAGTTCAGGGCAAGAGACCAGATGCAAGGCACTAGTCAAACCTCAGCTGGCGTATTGTGTGCAGTTCTGGGTGCCACACTGTAGGAAGAATGTGAACACATTGGAGAGAGTGCCGAAGAGGTTTATAAGAATGGTTCCAGGGATGAGAAACTTCCAGTTCTGATAGATTGGAGAGGTTGTGACTGTTCTCCATGGAGAGAAGTGCTGATAGAGATGTTCAAAATCATGCAGGGGCAGGACAGAGTAGATGGTGAGAAACTGGTCCCGCTGATATAATGATCAAGAACAAGAAGGCACGGATTTAAACTTTGTGTGAAAAAGTTTTTTTTTCTTCTTTTGCAATGAGTTCTTTGCGTCTGGAATGCTCTGTCTGAAAGTGTGGGGGAGGCCGCTTCAATTGAGGCATTCAAGAGGCATTATTTGAATAGAAACAATGTGCAGGGGTATGGGGAAGAGGTAGGAGAATAGCAATAAATCATGATGCTCATTTGGAGAGCTGGTGTAGACACAATAGGCCAAATGGCCGCCTTCTGCGCTGTAACAACACAGGTTCTGTGAAGAGTCGTATTCCACTTGAATCATTAACACTTTCTCTCTACAGATGCTGTCAGACCTGGTGAGTATTTTTATCACTCCTTTCCAGCATCATTAATGGTTGCTGCTGACAGAAAAAGGAGAGGTGAAAGGGCCAGGAGAGAGGGGCAACTGGAGAAGGAGCAAGGTGAAGGGAAAGAGAGTAATGTACAGCAGAGAGAAAATTGCTTTTCCCCATTTGCCCACTTTCTCTTTTGTAACTGTTTGGCTCTCTTCCTCTACTTGCAGATGGGCTCAGCAAATTTATTTAATGAGTAGCTGAACCCTGATTCTTCCAGGTTCAGCCCGAGCATTTCCATTAGCTGATCTTAGGAAAGGTCGGTGTTTTGTTGTTGTTTGTATAGTCAAAGTGAGGCGCGCACATGAATTGTGCCCACTCCCCATTGCCATCCTGCAATCTGTTCTGGGAATCCAGGGTTTGTAAGGTCTCTTCAGCACCCATGTTTTTCAGCTTTGATTGAATGTTTATATAAATCTCTCTCTGACTGCAGTGAGGGAGGGGCTTGGTTGACTCATTTTGATGCATGAATTTGATTGAAATCGTACATTGCATTTATGGTGCTTCTATAATTGCTGTGCAGATAAGCTGCGAGATGGAGATTGCATGGAGCTCTTCGAGGCGCATTGGCTTTCGACTTGAAGAATTTATAAAACTGACTGGGATGTCAGTTTTGAGATCTGCAGGGGGACACGGCTGATTTGAATGACCTGTATCTGCACTTTTGTTTTTATATGGCTCTAGGCAATGTCACATTACGTAATTACAGAGATCGGTACATATTTAGAAATGGGAAACAGTTAATGAAATGGAAGAGGGGTTTGACAGGAAGGTCCAGAGGAAGCGTTATTCATGGCAATCATTCCAGGCTGATTGTGTTTATACTATGATTTAAATGAAAGCAAATACTGGGTAACACTGTACAGGGCTGTCTTCCTACTACCTTGGCGGGTAGATCAAGTCAAGAAATTTCTTGACCTATTAGAAATTGTCCGTCTGACCCAATGTTTGCTGGAGGGGTGCAGGATAGAGTTAGGCACAACATCCCTGACTGCAGATTGGGGGCGACCACAGAGCTGGTCACCCAATTGTTTCACCTTCTATCCCTCACCCCATAATCCCCCTACCCATTCTTCATGTCCCCTGCCAACTTAATGCCATGCTGCCTATCTACCCCAATGCCAAGTCATGCCAAACCACCCACCACCTTTTGGCCCTTACACCCTCGATGCCACCTCAACCTGTATCCATCATGGGCAGATGAACATACAAATTATGTAGAAAGCAGTCATAATGATGACCCTTGGGGAAATTTCAACAATCATCTATAACTGCTGGAACAGAATTTTTTAAACTCTCACTGACATAGGCAGCCTGTTTTTAAAAAATTTTTATAAGGCTGGGATTTAAATAACTTTATGACGCAGCAATTGTACAGACCTTTCCACCCTTAAAACATTTACATCTACTCTAAAAATGCGCAAGTCTCACACAATGGGTTAAGGCCCCTTCCTATTGTAAAAATGGGTGTTTGAACTCGGTATTGAGGTGCGTGGCTCAAGTCAGGAACTTTGACAGCTTGCTGGGCCTGCCTGAGTAAAAGTGTACTGATAATTATTGCTGCGGGAAGGGTGAAAGCTGGGTGTTGGCAGGTGCAGGATAGAGTAGGGCCGGCCAACCCTGGGAGCAGGAAGTCAGCGGACACATGGGCGGGCGATGGCTGAAGTGGGTCGAGGTAAAGACTGTTCTGTTTTGAAAATTAGTGATTTGTTGGACTTTGATACTTTTAAATGGTTACAAATTTTTTGTGATCTCCCATTGGTGTTGTGTGAAGTGTTTAGAGCCTCTGTTGTTGAGTTTCATGGCTGTCTGATATTTTTTTAGATTTTTGGGAACAGAATTCTTTCCAAATGATTTTTGAATGGGTGTTTCTTTGCTTACCCCCTCCACAGTTCCGTACTTTCCCTGTTAGTGTACGGCTCATTGGTGATACTGAGTGAATAGGTATAGAAGGGGAATGAGTTGGCATTGAATTGGTATGAACAATATGAGGGACCGGGTGATTGGGCACATGAGTTGGCATCAAGGAGGTATGGGAGTCATGGGAAAGACTTTTTGAATGTGCCTTTGAAAAGATCCCCGAATCCAGGCTATGGTTCAGGACTCACCTTAGGGACGCTAAAGCCTGAGTCATGGAGAAGTTGGTCCAACTGCCTATCCTGGCAATTTAGCCAGGTCAGCGGTGCAGAGTATGGGCTCACTAAACACACCTTTAGCCCAAGCCAGTGAAAGGTAGGGGGGGGCGGGAATGCCAGAATCTGGTCCCTCCCACCGTTTTGAAATGGCTCTGGCTTGTTCTGACCTGGTGCAAATCCTGGCCATAATTTCAAGAGAAATATTTAAGGACCGATGGTCTATTAACCGGGAAAGAAATGAGTTATCAAGAGAAAAATTAAAACTGAAGAGTCTGTTTTAAACACTGCAAATTTGATCAAATATTTGACCAATAGATTAAAATCAGATTCCCAACTGCAGTGATTGTTGATTCTCTGGAAGTTTAATAGTGAAATACCTGCACAACTACCAACTTGTTAAAGTCCTTCACTTTGGCAATTTGCTTTTTATTTAGTGTGTAAAAAATTTCCAGCTTGATCTGACCACCAGATTACCAACAAACGGAAAAGACGGTGGTGCTTAAAGGGTTTACGATACAATCTTTTTACTGTTTCCTGTTATGAGACCTGTTTTTAAAGAAAACATTGCCTGTTCTGGGCATTTGTAGCTTAAAAGGCAACGCATGATTTTTAATGATGACGTGAATAGTGAGGTGTCACAAAAACTTTCATTTGTTTATTTATTTGTTCAAGGGATGTGGGCATTGCTGGCTCGGCCAGCATTTGTTTCCCATCCCTAATTGTCCTTGAGAAGGTGTTGGTGAGCCACCAACTTGAACCGCCACAGTCCCTGTGGTGCTGGTATGTCCGCAATGCAGTTAGGAAGGGAGTTCCAGGGTTTTGACATGGCAACAGTGAAGGAAGGGTGACATATTTCCCAGTCAGGATGGTGTGTAGCTTGGAGGGGAGCGTGCAAGTGGTGGTGTTTTGAGCATCTGCTGCCTTAGAGATGGTCGAGGTTGCTAGTTTGGAAGGTACTGTCGAAGGAGGCTTGGTGAGTTGGTGCAGGGCATCCAGATACATCCTACTCTGAGCATCAGTAGGGAGGGAGTGAATGCTGAAGGTGGTGGATGGGATGCCAGCCATACTGCTTCCTTTGTTCTGGATGGTGTTGAGCTTCTTGTTGGAGCTGCACATATCCAGGCAATTATTCCATCACATTCCTGATGTGAGCATTGTAGATGGTGGACAGGCTTTGGGGAGTCAGGAGGTGAGTTACACTCAGCATGATTCCTAGCCTCTGACCTGTTCTTGTGGCCGCAGTATTTATATGGCTGGTTCAGTTCAGATTCTGGTCAATGGGTGTTGGGGGGTTTGGTGGTGGTAATGCCATTGGGGGATGGTTAGATTCATTCTTGTCGGAGAATATTTATGTAGCACCTTAAAAATAGAAAAGCAAGCCAAATCACTACACAGGAGCATTATCATAGAATCATTAAAATCCCTGCAGTGCAGAAGGAGGCCATTCAGCCCATCGAGTCCTCACTGACTCTCTTTCAGAGCATCTTACCCAGGCCCACCACACCCCCTTCTCCTCCCCCCCCCCCCCCCCCCCCCCCCCAAATTCCCACCACACCCCCTCTATCCCCATAATCCCAAGCATTTACCTCACTAATCCCCCTACCTACACACCTTGGAATACTAATCAGTCAACCTAACCTGCACATCTTTGGAATGTGGGAGGAAGGTAGGGATATGTTTGGCACAACTTGTGGGGCTGAAGGGCCTGTTTGTGCTGTAGTTTTTCTATGTTTCTATGTTACTCCGGGGAGCACCCGGAGTAAACCCACGCAGACGCAGGGACAACGTGCAAACTCCACACAGTCACCCGAGACTCGAATTGAATCTGGGTCCCTGGAGCTTGCCACTGTGCCGTCTTATCGGACAACATTTCTTGTCGAGCTATATTAGGAAATATTGGCGAAAAGGATGGGTTTTAAAGAGTAAAAGGAGGAGAGAGAAACAGAGGTGCGGAAAGGTTGTAGGGACAATTTCCGAGCTTAAAGCCATGCAGTTGAAGGCACAACCGCCAATAGTAGAGCAATGAAAATTACACATTCACAAGAGGCCAGTTAGCAAATGACTTGCAAGATTCTTGCTGATGCTATTGATTTTTCCAGTGAAGCACAAACTGTGAACAAAACAGTGAGTCCAAGAGTTAGAAATAAATAGAGGTTATTCTCAACGAGCCACAGTCTGCCTGAGAGGATGGGGGAGGTGGGGTGGGAAGGAAGTGATGGCAGTTTTCTACACAATTGTATCATTTGAAATCCTCGAATCTACTGTTGAACTGAGTGTCTGTCGACCTCATGCTGACCCTAAATGGAATGGTTCAAAGAATTGTAAAATCCACAGGGACAAACTCTTTTACGCACATTTATTCATCATTTTGTTATTTCGTAAGATGCATTTCTCTGTCGCAACTTCCTGCGTGCAAAGTGGCTGATGAAACCTCAGAACATTCTTGTCTTGCTAAATCCTACAGCATGGCAAAATAGGCGAAAGAAATATAATGCACGGTTTCTGTAATTTATTTATTCTTCCCTGTGAAATGTGAGAAAATGTAACTTCTATGTTTCCATTGATCTTTCAGAGTGAAGACTCTGATGAAGATGATTTGTGTGCAATTAGTGACAAGTGGACCTTCCAAAGGAGCAGTAAGAGATGGTCACGACTGGATGACATTGATGCGCTGTTTCCCAGGCAAGACGGCCACCTTTCCGCAGGTGGCATGAAACTAAAAAACACAACTAGCAGTGAGAGCGTACTCACGGACCTCAGTGAACCGGAGGTCTCCTCCATTCACAGTGAAAGCAGCGGAGGAAGTGATAGCAGGAGCTTGGCTGGTAGAACTGTGGAAACCGCAGAACACCCAGAAAGCTCTCTACGGAACTGTGCTGAAACCACAGCAATGCCAGACTCCACCTCGCTGCATCATTCACTGCCACAGACGCCTAAAGACTTTACAAACTACAGCTTTGGTCTTAAACCTGAAAGCAATGCAAAAACGAAGGCTAAGAATTTATTGAAGCGTATGGAAACATTAAGACCAAGAGCTTCTCATAGTAAATTAAAGGGAAGTCTGCGAACTGGAGCCTTGGTTATTAGCTCACCTGTGCTGCAAATGGAGCCCGAGTCACTGAAGACCATGCAATGTATAGAGTTGGTCAATGGAAACTTGAATGGTTTAGCAAAAGACGCAAGCAAGAGCGGATTTTCGTCATCAACTCAGTCCAGTAGTGACAGTCACTCCGAAACCAGCAGCAGCGCTGTAAGTACACCGTGTTTAAAATCCCGTAAGAGACGCTTTGATAGCAAGCGGAGTGGCATGTATCTCGAGGATGTCGACATCATGTCAGGAACAATGAAGCAGGTGGCAGATCAGAACCGTAGGAATGAGTTTCGCTCCCAGGAAAACCTTGTTGTTCACATTCCGAAGGATCACAAACCCGGCACCTTTCCAAAGGCACTTTCCATTGAAAGCCTTTCCCCGACTGACAACTACACTCCTGTAAACTGGCGGACTGGAAGTATCTCTCTGGGAAAACAGAAGTGCAGCATTAACAAACCCAAGAACTGTTACCCAAAAGGAAGTAGGATCAGCATCTATGACAATGTACCTGGATCCCATTTATATGCTAGCACTGGTGACTTGATTGACCTGGAAAAAGAGGATATATTTCCTCACTTGGATGATATCTTACAGCATGTGAATGGACTGCAGCAGATTGTGGACCATTGGTCAAGAAACGTGTTACCAGAAATACAGGATGATGAGCTCTCCGTCTGTGAACGCCAATTCCACACGTCCAATCAAATAATGCTGGATTTAGAAAGGCATTCCGTGTCAGATGGTCAAACTACCCCCAGTGACTTTGATCGAGATGGTCAATCCCTTAATGAATCTGAAGCCGTAGGATTGAGAGATCGCAGAGATTCTGGCGTCGGGGCCTCTTTAACCAGACCCAGCAGGTTGGTAACTAAAATTTGATTGTTTATTTGGGCATAGAAGGTGAACACTGCTAATGTAAATGAAAAGCAAGCCTGATGAAGTCTGCGCACCAATTAATTTCATAGAATCCCTACAGTGCAGAAGGAGACTATACAGCCCATCGAGCCTGCACCAACAATAAAATAGACCCAGGCCCTATCCCCATAACCCCATATATTTACCCTGCTAACCCCCTGACACTAATGGACAATTTATCATGGACAATCCACCTAATTCTCACATCTTTGGAGTGTGGGAGAAAACCGGAGCACCCGGCGGAAGCCCACACTGACAGGTGCAGAATCCGCACAGTGACTCAAGCCAGGAATCGAACCTGGATCTCTGGTGCTGTGAGGCAGCAGTGCTAACCACTGTGCCACCATGCCGCCCAATTTATTGACAATTTGAGAATGTCAACCAATATAAAGCAATCCATAGCTGAAATATCAATAAAATAACCTACTCTTTTTCCTTAAATTCTCTTTACGATCTGCTTGCTGCTGGTAACTTAAAGCATCTTGCACACTCAGCTGAAGTTCATCAATGTGGACATGATTGTTAGGTGCGTAAGGGAGTATTTTCTGAAGCAGGTAATGATTTTCAGTGTATTTAAATCAGCACTGATATTTTCACACTCGTGAAGAAGAATTTTATGTCACCTGGGAATCCAAACTAAAAAGCTGAAGCTCTTGTTTCCAATTTTATAATAAACCCGAGGCCTGCAGAAACTGTTTTAGTTAGACATTCAGTTAAACTGTCAATAGCTGTAACAATTGATAATTTTATCTGCCTGGTACTTCATTTGTGATAATTGAAAACATCATATAGGCAGAAAAATCTGGTTCATTTTAACCGAGTTTGACAAGTGGAAACTCTACTGGATCAGGTAGAATGTTGATTTTGGACTCTGCTCAATATTACTCTCCATTGGCTTCAAGGAAGAACAAGATTAGAAGGGGTGTAAAATCCACATTGTTACCTGACCCCATCAGGCAGTTTTGACTAAAATTGTCCCCAGATAGTTTATGTTGGAATAATTAAAAAATATGTAGAACAGTCTTAATGAAACAACAACTGTCCCATTGAGAGGGACTGGACCATTCCACCAAGCATTCTCAAACCTGTAAGTTGTGTTTTGATTGCTTAAGATGCCCAGATAATTAAAATATAGGGCCCATCAGTGTTTTTGGGCCACTTCAAAACTGAAGTATACTGTTGCTTCAGACATAAAAGTTACTGAAATGAAAGGATTAAAGGTGAATCATCTTTTCCGAGTTGAAATCTTGACTAAAGATCTTGTATTGTTATTGAAATATTTGGACATTATATGATTTATTTATTGATATGAAATCCAGCAATTACCCCTTAATCTTTTCCAATAGTCTCCTATGTAATGTCAGAAGGTCTACAAACACCACATCTTCTGTACTTTCTGTCCCCATCCTCCACACGTTTATCACTTCCTCAAAAGAAATTCTATTGGACTTGTTGATGATACGTTTCCTCGCTTAAATCCGAGTTGGCTGCTTCTAATTATAATCTTCTGTCTTGGTATAACTTGATGTTCTGATGAAATTCAATATGGAGTTAAGGCTCCAATCAGACCAGCCATGGTCTTATCAAAGGTGGTGTAAGTCCGATGGGCCAAGTGGCATACTGGTTCCATTCTTGTGATTCAGTGCTGTTTGTGATATGTGACAGAATTATGACATGGCCAATTGCAAAAGCAATATGTCGAGTTAATTATTATAGTGATGTGAAAAGCTTGGAGGAAGAGGAGTGAAAGGAGATGCAGTAATAATATCAAAAATTCCAGGTTTCCAGTTCAGAGGTTTTAAAGATGAGCAGTTCCACAATGCCCCCTGGGCATTGGCACTTTGCCCCTCAGTGCCAGGGACCCAGGCTGACACTGCCAAGGTGCCAATGCCCAGGGGACACCCTCCCCCATGCTCAGTGCCAGATGCCCATCGTGGAACGCATGAATTGGGTGCCGCTTGAATTTAGTGCAGTGGGGTGGGAGAATTGTCCCGTGTGTCCTCTGTTCATTGTATCATAGATATCTGCTCTAATCTTGGGAGTGCTGCTGTATTTTGTAGTTAAAGGATTTGTTTCTAAAAATTGATACCAGATTTTGGTTTTCTTCCCCACAATGAAGTGGATTATCATAATTTTATAGGTTTATTACAAATTAAGTTGTTGATGGTTATCCAACTGGCAGTGTTTTATAAATTTTGTATAATTTTCAAGTTGAGTCGGATAATGTGCCCTTAGTTTGGCTGGTGTTGCTAGTCTTGAACCTCTATCTCTGTTCAAGCATGGGGATAAATTCAAGTTGGACTGCTCACAATGTCTGTGTATAGCAGATTGCTTTGATAGTGGGACCAGAATTATTCAACTAAACCAATATGGCAGTCACTACAAAGGTCAAAATCAGTTCTGTTGCATGTTGTTTTGTTTCAGCGAGGCAGGGAATTTGGGTGAAGGATGTAACAATTACATTGATAATGGAATTGCTACGTGCATCCAACTAGAGAGTAGTAAGCCTGTGGAATTCGCTGCCACAGGAAAGAAGTCGAGGCCAAAACATCGTATATTTTCAAGGAGTTGGATATAGTTCTTGGTGAAGGGAATCAAAGGATATGGGGGAAGGCAGGATCAGGCTGTTGAGTTGGATGATCAGCCATGATCATAATGAATGGCAGAACGAGCTCGAAGGGCTGAATGGCCTACTCCTATTTCCTATGTTTCTATATATAGTTAATGATTTGATTTTCTTTTATTGCATCAATTTCCACATTTCATATGCCTCGGCTTTATTTTAGTTTTCTTCATTCTTGTAATTAATTTTTCACTTTCTTATAGGCGTCAGAGGTTACGGTGGCACAGTTTCCAGATTTCGCATCGACTTAGCCTTACGTTAGCTTCATTACAGATCAGCAACCAGTCAGCAGCCCAGCTCAACCTGCTGCAAAAGTTTTCCCTCCTCCGCCTCACGGCTATAATGGAAAAATACTCCCTTTCAAACAAACATGGCTGGACCTGGTGAGTTACAGTTATATTGAGCATTAAAGCAAACGAGCTTGAAACAGTTCAATAGTTTCAGTTTTTAAAACTGGAAAATTTGTCTTTATGCATGATCAGAAATGGATAAAGCTCTTTTTTATAATTAACTCCTTGACTTTACATGCTAAGAGTTAAATAGGACCTCCTATGGCCCATTTGTCAATCACTTTGGAATCTTCGGATTTGAAAATTGTGGGTAGGAAGTGGGCACATGTTTCTTATTGCCTGCCGTGTTTATGTCTGAAGCTTTTTGCCCACGGTGTTTATGTCTGAAGAAGGCACAAGGGGGTGGCACACTGTTTGGCACTGCTGCCTCACAGCGCCAGAGACCCGGGTTCAGTTTTGGCCTCGGGTGACTGTGTGGAGTTTGCACATTTGCCCCGTGTCTGCGTGGGCTTCCTCCGCGTGCTCCAGTTTCCTCCCACAGTCCAAAGATGTGCGGGTTAGGTTGATTGGCCATGATAAATTGCCCCTTAGTGTCAAGGGGATTGGAAGGGTAAATGTGGGGTTATGGGGATAGGATAGGACCTGGGTGGGATTGTTGCGGTGCAGGCTTGATGGGCCAAATGGCGGCCTCCTGCACTGTAGATTCTATAAGGCATTAGGCCTTATCCTCCATGTGATGAGGTTCAAGGACTAACACCGGAGGCTCCTTAGATCTCACCATTTGTTTGCAGAGGATTAACACTGAACTGTTCCTGAATTTAGCTCTCCAATTATTGAAGCACTAGATTAGGGCCACGTTTGGGAGATCCAGATCCAGGATTGAGATAGTCAAAACTTATTTTGCAAAGCACGTTTGCATATCATGAACATCTCTCTGTAAGGAATGTAATTGCCATGTAATCGCCATAAAGCAGAAACAACTTCATAATCGCACTTGAATTGTGAAGTCAAAGCTCAAGAGATATAAAGACAAGTGTGCTGATACCTCACACCATCCAGTCTTCCTAGCTATGGCTTCACTATGTAGTGAAAGAGAACAGTTGTACAATAAAGCTATTTTATAGTTGCCATCGTATTAGTAACTGACCTTTTAAGGCACCAGTTTCTCTGTTCATATTCAACTGCAAAAATAACTCTTTACAGCAGCAAAGCATTGGAATAAAACAATGCTGGAAGCACTTGGTAGGTCTGGCACCATCTCTATATAAGAGAGAGAGAGAGACAGAGCTTAACCCAGAACATTAATTCTGTATCTCTATCCACAGCTGCTGAGGTTTAGCAGCATTTTCTGTTTTTACCTCAGATTCCCAGTATCTGCAGAATTTTGCCTTGGTTTTAACAAAACATGGGTGTCCCTTGATCTATTAAAGGGAAGATTGTCTTGTTTTTCAGTTTTCATCAAGGATTAACCAGTGTTTAAAGTTAAAACAACACCCATAGAGCATTGATGCTTAATCATATCTGTGAGGGTTGAAATGTAAACAAAATATTTTTGGGAGCCCAGGATATGTTTAAGACCTTGTTTTTTTTCGAAGTGGGTGTTTCAACGTTTAAAAAATGGGTCGCCAAAGATCGCCTGAGCTTTTCTCCATTTTCTCTCTGGGTAAATTCTCACTGCAATACAGTGCATGAACAGGTCAGCGTGCCCTGTGTGTGAACTTGGCACCTCGCACCTATATGTACATTCACCAAATTGGCACCAATTTCCTTTCCCTTTCTAGTAAGACAATTGTAGATATGGATCGTTTTGTTGTGCGAAAGAGGGGGCCAGAGAGACGGATAGTCAGTGAGCGTGGCGTGAGTCACGGGGGACAGCCATTTGGTAGAAGTGGGTTGCCGGGGGGGGGGGGGGGGGGGGGGGGGGGGGGAGTTTGAAAAACAGTGGAGTGGCCTAGAAAAAGCTTTGTCTAGCAATTGCACTGTGCTTTGACCTGTAAAAGATGGACATTTGTCTCTACTTTTCACATCCTATTGAACCGAATCAGAGTTCCCCTGTCTGTCTTCAAGAGCACGTAGGTGTTTACCTACGTTAGTCTACCTCTGTTAGTCTTTTTGACGAAGTAATGAGAGATGTTAGATTAAATTAGTAGCCTGAAAGAGGCTTGACCTTTTGGAAGCCGGTAGGATTGATTGGATCAGCCTGGTCTAATAGGAATGGAAAGACCCAAGTAAAATGAGTTTATGGAACTTTACTCCCTTCCTCACCAAGTATTTTTGCCAATGAAAATAACTAAAAAGTGTCAATAATTAGGGCCATTTCTTCTGTGTATCGGCACACCTCAAATTCTGGTCCTTTCCTTATCCCTGATTTTAGCCACTCCACCATTGTTGGCTGTGCCTTCAGTTACCAATGATGAAGCCTTGGCTTTGGACTCTTCCTAAAACTCTCCCTTCTCTACCTCTTTTTTCCTCCTTTTAATGCACACTTTACAATCTAACTCTTGTACCAAACTTTTGTTCTTCTGCTCTAACATCTCCTTATTTACCTTAGTGTTTTGTGAGATGTTTCATTGCATTAGAAGTATAAATACAGGTTATTGTTGAAAGCATTGGAAACATCCCTTGCCTAAAAATCTCCAAATGTTAAACAATTGTCCAACATGCAAACTTGTAGTTGGTGCATATGGCATGATTTGACTGTTAGGCTACCTGTAGGGTCATTTTCTTTTAATACTGATATCGTTTCCAAAGCATAAGCTTTATGCACAAAGCTAATATCTCTGTATCTAAAGTAAAGTAGATTTTAGTTCAACCACCTATTGGGATGAATACGTAAAGGAACAAGCTGTCTGCAACTCTTCAAGAAATGCATCATACATTTTGAAATAAATGATATCTGCAAAAGCACAGATGGATTTGGCAGACAGTGTTGTCTAAATTGCTCAGTGTTTCTTGGCATCTTTCGTTTTAGACATTACATGGTAGGTTTTAAATCTCCGGGCAGGTGGGAAGGTATAAATTTTAAATTCTCAAACCCGATCCTCCTAACCTATCACTATTCACCCACTTCAACAGAGGTTTAGTGGTTTTATGGGGCGACAGGTGGCCAACCCACTCTCGGGATTTAGGACCACCTCTAAAATCTTGCCTCCCTTTTATCTCTCTCAAATTCTGGTAAGTAAAAGCAAGTGAGTAGGACTGGATCCATGAGGTAGGTGCCTTTTTATTGCACTGATGGAATACAATGTGGCAAAATGTGAGGTTATGCACTTTGGTAGGAAGAATAGATGTGGAGATGCCGGCGTTGGACTGGGGTAAACACAGTAAGAAGTTTAACAACACCAGGTTAAAGTCCAACAGGTTTATTTGGTAGCAAAAGCCACACAAGCTTTCGGAGCTCCAAGCCCCTTCTTTGAAGAATAGAGGCATAGACTATTTTCTAAGTGGGGAAAGGCTTTGGAAATCTGAAGCACAAGGGGACTCGGAGTCCAGGTTCAGGACTCTCAAGGTGAACGTGCAGGTTCAGTTGGCAGTTAGAAAGGCAAATTCAATGTTAGCAGTCATGTTGAGAGGGCTAGAATATAAGAGCATGGATGTACTGGTGAGGCTGTATAAGGCTCTGGTCAGACCCCATTTGGAATATTGTGAGCAGTTTTGGGCCCCATACCTAAGGAAGGATGTGCTGGCCTTGGAGAGGGTCCAGAGGCGGTTCAAAAGAATGATCCCAGGAATGAAAAGTTTCTCTCATCAGGAGCGATCGAGGAGTCTGAGTCGATACTCGATGGAATTTGGAAGGATGAGAGGGGGGTCTAATTGAAACTTACAGAATATTGAGAGGCCCAGATAGAGTGGACGTGGAGAAGATGTTCCCACTCGTGGGAGAAACCAGAACTCGAGGGTATTACCTCAGTGTTGAGGGACGATCCTTTAAAACTGAGAGGAGGAAGAATTTCTTCAGCCAGAGGGTGGTGAAATTATGGAACTCGGAGGGCTGTGGAGGCCAGGTCATTGAGAGTCTTTAAGACCGAGATAGATAGGTTCTTGCTCAATACAAGGATTGCAGAGAGAAGGCAAGAGAATGGGGATGTGAATCATATCAGCCATGATTGAATGGCGGAGCAGACTCGATGGGCCAAATGGCCTAATTCTGCTCCTATATCTTATGGTAACTGCATTTTGTCAGTGTTCCCTCAGGCCCAACAAACTTGACCTCAATGCGATTGGCTGACTTCCATTCCTTTTAATTCTTAACTTTTTCTGGGTAACTGTTGATGTAACACAGTCAGAACAATCCAGGGTTTGCGATTTAAATCAGATTTTTGGATGGCTCCCAGCACAGGACAATTGTCTGTAGGAAGTTTGCGCTTCCTAGGTAATTCCAAGAAAGCCTCACCTGGGAACCTTGCGGTCAGGTTCCCAAGCGTATCTTTGCAATATCCCAAATCCAAACCACTGAATCTTGGAAGTTATGGGCCTTTGTTGAACAATCACTAGGGATGCAGTGCATGTTGGCCAAGTGAGTGTTATGTTGGTGCTTAAGTCAATCATGTCTCCTTCAGCAAGTAATGTGACATGGTTTCTTGCAGGTCGGTGCCAAAATTCATGAAGAGGATGAAAGTTCCTGACTACAAAGACAAGAATGTTTTTGGAATACCTTTGATAGTTCATGTACAGAGAACAGGACAACCTCTTCCTCAGAGCATTCAGCAAGCCATGCGCTATCTGAGGAGCCACTGTCTGGACCAGGTACATGGATGAATACATTGAAACAGACTAGATCTTATTGCTTATATCATTTTAATTGATACATTTACACCCCCCAATATTAATAATTATATTTGGTCTAATAGCTTTTATGTAAATGGCAGATTTTGTATGAATTGAAACAGCCAATTTGTCAAGAATTTCATCATCCTAACAGGCCAAGTTCATTAGAGTGAGAAATATTTATTGTCCATTTTCTTAATTTAATATAAACTTTGGCTGAATGGCAACATATACAAGTAAATATGGGTATTGTTTTTTCTAATGCGAATGTGGCATTGTTGGGTATGGGAAGTGCATTAATTGATACCTGTACCGTCATCAGCAAACAGATATATGTCTAGCTATTCATGATGATTAAATATGGTTTTCCCTACAAACAGCCCAGATTAGTGGACAATACTGGTATTATCAAGTAAATTTGATCTAGTGGGCCAACCTTCTGTCTGGGCTAAGAAAACCCAACATGTGCACTTTTGTGGCTTGTACACCCTACCCATGTGTAACTTTACGAGAGATTTTTGTCTTTTGGGGTTGAGTTCTCAGTGCATTTTGTGAGCCATGATGGTGTATATAAGGAGCATTGGTGCAGAGACAGGATTGTTGAAGTCCCAGCTTGGTTTTTAATACAACAGCCCAGATCACAACACTATTTAAATGCCTACTAATCCTCACACGATGCTCTCTTTCCCTCCCACCTCCAAACCACCCACTTCCTCTGCCCCTTCATTCATTGATACCATCCCACACCCCCTTACATTCCCCATGTCACCTCTACGCTCCCCGTGTATCTTCCATAGCCACTCACCCATTTTACACTATGTGCAGTTCTCAGGAACCATGCAATAGCAGTGGGAATTATATTAAAATCATTGGAAAACCATAAATCCCCCAAAATCTAAGAATTCAAACTCGCTATCATTCATAGTGAACCAAAAAACCCAAGGAAGTTAAAAGTTGCAATCCTGGAAGTATCCATATGATTTCTAAACCAATAAAAAACCACATCAAAGGCATATTCTGTTATTAAAGACTTGTAAAAGCTTCAATGGTTAATTGATCAATAAGACCACCTGCTGAGCTGAGGTTTTAAAACCCAGCCAAGCATTCCTAATGGAACAGCTGTCATCGCAAAAACTATCAGAACAGATGATGGAGCAGGCTCGAGGGAGCAAATGACCACCACCTGCTCTTATGTTTCTGGATATTCATTTTAAAACAGAATGGCTATAAATCATTGGAAGGGAAGCAGATGTAAAGCATTTTTACTACAATCAGAAGCAGGCATTTTTTCGACACAGCCAGATCTATGGGCGGCACAGTGGTTAGCACTGCTGTCTCACAGCACCAGGAATCCGGGTTCAGTTCCGGCCTCGGGTCACTGTCTGTGTGGAGTTTGCACGTTTTCCTCGAGTCTGCATGGGTTTCCTCCCACAGTCCAAAGATGTGCAGGTTTGGTGGATTGGCCATGCTAAATTGCCCCTTAGTATCTAGGGGGGTTAACAAGGTAAATACGTGGGGTTATGGGGATAGAGCCTAGGTGGGATTGTTATCGGTGCAGACTCGATGGGCCGAATGGCCGTCTTCCGCACTGTAGGGATTCTAAGATCTGCCCATCCAATTAAGTCAGAGCACACAAACATGACAACGGAGGATGTTGTTTTTACACTTTTGAATACATTACAGTGCTTTCTCTATTTGGAAAAGTACAATTACACAATGCTGGTCATTGTAAGCAGCACAGATCCCCATGATTAATCACTGCACTAAAAACACACTTACAATACAGCGCCGAATTGTGACATTTTAAAGATGTCAAAACATTTTACACCTGCCTTTCAGAATGTTCCTGATTCCTCTGCAGGCTTTCCATTTTATTCACAAACACTCAAACCTCGTGTGCTTTTAATGGGCTTCCAAAGTCTGCACCAGTATGTATTTCCTGACTAGAGAAATAAATGTTGTGGGATCAACAACGTGGAGGGGGAAAAAACCATCAACGTGGCTATTCACGCACTGAGGTGTGCCTCCACACCTGGATCAAAGTTCAACCCAGTGTTCACTTGGGTCTAAAATTCTGAAGTTACCAACAATTGGGGGAGGTAATGGCGTAGGGATATTGTCGCTGGACAATCCAGAGGCCCAGGGTAAATTTCTGGGCACCCGGGTTCAAATCCCACCCACGGCAGATGGTGAAATTTAAATTCAATAAAAATCTACTGATGACCATGAAATCATTGTCGATTGTCGGAAAAACCCACCTGGGTCACTAATGTCCTTTAGGGAAGGAAATCTGCTGTCCTTACCTAGTCTGGCCTACATGTGACTCCAGAACCACAGCAATGTGGTTGATTCTTAACTGCCCACGGGCAACTAGGGATGATCTATAAATGTTGGCCAGCCAGTGATACCCACATCCTGTGAAAGAATTTTTAAAAATTCAGCCTGCATTGCACATTGTGGAAATCTCATATTGCTGTGGACCATGTCCTCATGGTGCATCCTATATTAGAGACCAAAAACTGCTGAGTTTAGACTAGCTGCTCAGCTGCATTATCTTGAAATAAATATTGTTTCATGTTCATTGTCCTGACTTTTGCTAACCTCCATTGTCTTCATCTGTTCCTTTTTATAAAAAATAGAAGGACATTTGTGTGCTGAAGACTAAATGAGTAACTGAGTACAAATTATGTGAGATGTTCAATAATTTGTCATGTGAACATGAAATTAATCCTGTGGCCTGCGGTTACAGATGCTTAAGTATTATCTTTAGAACCATCAGTTCTAAGACAACAGTTAATCGAATAAAATTTCAGCGCACCAGCTGTGCTAATGGATTATTTTACATTCTTATGTTTCCATGTTCTTCTAGGTGGGTCTGTTTAGGAAGTCTGGAGCCAAATCACGAATTCAAGCTCTTCGACAGATGAACGAGGCTTCTCCAGATAATGTCAGTTATGAGGACCAGTGCGCGTATGATGTAGCTGATATGCTGAAGCAGTTCTTTCGAGATCTCCCTGATCCTCTGCTGAGCAGCAAGCTAGGGGAAACCTTCCTTCATATCTATCAATGTAAGCATCATGTTATCCATTGTGAATTTTGATTATGGACGTTTTGGAGCTTTTCTACTTTGTCCTGAGACTAATGCTCAATCCCCATTCATTCATTGGAATCAAATGAAATCAGAAAAAGTAACTCAAAAACATAAAGTGGTAAACTAAAAAAATCTTAGTGATTATAGTGCATAAGCTGAATTACAAACTCTTCCTTTGAACAAAGTGAACAATTGAATGAATTTGGAACAAACCTATTTTCTTTCACTTCTATTTTGGTTCAAATGAAGAATGAATGTCTAGACTGAAATAATCCCTATAAGGATTTATTATAGACCTGTTGAGTGAGATGTATTGTTTATGTAGATTTATCATTGCAGGTGTTGATGTGCCAGACATCCCATGAAGTAGCTCGTGATTTTCAATTTTTTAATTTCATCGAATTATTATATAAAAGGCACAACAGACCATTCAGCGACACTAGCCCTCGTCTATGTTTATCATCCTGCCACTCCTTCGTCTGACTCGGTCAGCATAACCTTCTATCCCCTTTGTGCTCACCTAGCTCCCCCATCCTTAGCTCGTAGAACAATAAGTTAAAAGGCCTCAAAAAAGTTAGTTACTAATTACTATTGTTAAAGTATTCCATTGTGAGGAGAAACAAGAAGTACAAGGATTCCTGGTGACTAGAAGAGGCAAATGATGATTAAATACCTATATTTAGAATAAAGAAATGGAAGAGATGCAAACAGGAGGGAAGCAGCGAGTGGAGTGAGCCTTGGAATCATACTGCTGTGTTGCACGAGTTATCCATTATTATTGACAGAAATGGGGTGAGCTCATTGAAGAAGGTAAATTGGTCGAGAATCAAAATTAATCAATAGGTTGAGTGACGGGAACAATCACTAGAGTTCCGCCCCCTCGCATTTTGTAACTTATTTTGTCAGTACACATCCTGTTTCTACTGCTAAAGGTCAGTGATCAGTTTTTCATTGAAAGGGTTGATCAAGCGACCTGTATCCAGGTCTGTTGCTGCCTCCTTTCACTGATACGGTCTGCACATTTTCACATCAGTAGCAAGGATTTGTTCCATTTCCACCCAGGGAAATCCACTCGTCCTCATCATTACTGATCAGATAGGAATTTGTAAACGGAGCCCCTTCCCTGAGCTGCGATCTCCAGAATTGAAGAATGTGCTTAAGAGTACGTCATGATCATTATTAAAGGTGGGAATGCTAGAGGGGAGAATGGGTACACAGCCATCACCAGAGGTAGTGGTTGATGCACAGGATTACCTCTGTCTGCATTGATAAAAAAATTGAATTCAGATACAGGCTTTAACGGTATACTAAATGCCAATGATTTTGAAAAACAATCAAAGTATTGAATAACTGTCTTGATTTGTTTTCTAACTGTCTGTTGTACTCTGATATGCAGATGTTCCCAAAGAGCAGCGCCTGCAGGCAGTGCAAGCAGCCAGCATGCTGATGTCGGATGAAAACCGTGAAGTTCTGCAAACCCTTCTTTGTTTCCTTAGTGACGTGACTTCTGTAACAGAAAACCAGATGACTCCCATGAACCTTGCTGTCTGTTTGGCACCTTCCCTCTTCCACCTGAATTTATTTAAGAAAGGGACCTCCTCGCCTCGGTAGGCCTCTTGCTTCCTCAGTAGTATTAGTATAATCTGAATTCAGGCATTTTGACAATATTTACTGAGTAGAAATTCAAAATGCCTTACCAACGCTGGCTGTTAGGAAAAATTTGAATCTGAAACTAAAACCATTAACTTCATATCTATATTTCATATTGATAGCTGATGGTTATAGTACTGAGTCAATGCTTTTGAATGTCTGAATTTATATGTTATTTCATATCAGAAAACCAAGCTTGATCAGGTTAGAATTAGTGGCACAGTGGTTAGCATTGTTGCCTCACAGCACCACGGACCTGGATTCATTCCCGCATACAGAGCGGGGTCAAAAACACCCCAGTGCACTTGCTGCATTCTCTTCATCCTTTATCCACTGCTGAAAATAACTCCTGGACTTATTAAAGGCAGGTTGTGACAAAACTCTGCTCTGTCCTTTTATTTAAAAAAAAAACTGTGTCTGAATGACCATAAGATGCAAGAGCAGTAGGCCATTCGACCCATCAAGTTTACTCCCCCATTCAACAAGATCATGACTGATCTGATATCCTCAGCTCCACTTTTCTGCCTCATCGCCGTAACCCTTGATTTCCCCTACCAATTTAAAAATCTGCCTATCTCAGCCTTGAACATACTTGATGACCTCCACAGCTCTCTGAGCTAAATAATTCTGCAGATTCACTACCCTCTGAAAGAAGATTACGATTATTTTCATTCTAATCAGTGTCGATAAAGGCGGAAGGACCATGGCATATTAGAATGCATAATGTTTTCAAATAGAAATGTGAAATTTGTTGGAGCTGGTCTTGTTGAAGCTCATCGCAACAAATTAATTAGCAGAGCTCAAGATAATTTGGTCATTGTATTTTTTTAAAAACTGGCTTTAACAATGATTTATAATAACTATGGATCATTCAGTTCCCAAAAATCATAAATTTTTAAAAAATCTGATATGTCTTTGATCAATATAAACCTAAATTTAGAGCCTACAAGTAAACTCGGCTAACTATTATTTTATTTCTTGGTGTTTGCTTTTGTATGCGAGTGCGATCTAACATTTCTTTATAACCAAGCACTGATAGATTTGACTAAAAATTTAATTTCCTCATTACTGATTACATTGTTTGATGAGCTTAAGTATATTTATTCTCTGGGTAAAACAGCAAATGTATGTGGATACATGCATCCAAGCTGTGACAGCGAATTAATATCCTGGCGTTTTCACTTAATTAACTTTTGGAGGTCAGAAGTAAATTAAACATGTTTTTAATTTTCTGGGCAGTTTTACCCAGTTATTCCCCATTGTCCAAGGAGTAAGCAAGTTGGAGAAAAACACACAACCAGAGCAAATTAGTCTGCTGGAAGTAGCAACCCCTGAATTTATAAGAGGACTTTGCAAATTATTTTAAGAATATTTCTAATTTATGTTGTGGCCCAGGGTTTAAAGCAGTGCCTTGAGAAGGTTCAGAACTATAGCAATACCTCATACCACGGCCGGAACTCTACCCCCTCGCTCGCTCCGGAATCAGCGCAGGCGAGGGTCCGACAACCAAATCTCCGTTGACCTCGGGCGGGAATCTGCGATCTCGCCCGAGCAAGGCTGTAAAATCCCACCCCATGAATCATTCTCCAGTGAGTAAGTGGGAAAACCAGGAGTAGAGTCTAAGTAGTGAAAGCAGAAAATGTTGGAAATCCTCAGCAGGTCAGGCAGCATCTGAGGAAAGAAACAGTTGATTTTTCAACTTGATGACCTTTCATCAGGACTGTCTAAGTAATTCACCTAACAGACAGGACAACAGGAAGCATTTTAACTGGTGAAATGTAAAAGACAGCTTCCTCTTTCACTGTGACGCCATGCTTGTGTGTGTCTAATCATCTTAGTTTGATATTAACAGTTAACCAGCTTTTTCCTGTTTAATTGCAATAGGGTAATGCATCGGAAATATGCAACAGGAAAACCTGATCAGAAAGATTTGAATGAGAACCTGGCAGCAACACAGGGACTGGCCCAGATGATCATAGAATGCAACAAAATTTTCCAGGTGAGTTTCTGTTGGACACCTAAACTGACGAAATACAAATCTGTGGGGATTTAGAGAGCATCATTTGCTAATTGCTGTATCACTATTGCGTGACCATCAGAATCCATTTTAAAATGATAAAGTATAATATGTTATCAAATATTCATTACAATTGTGTTATGAAATAGGTAATGCTTAAGCCATTAGCACCAGATTGGAAATTATTAGGAGTTGCAAACAACTGCCTTTTTTTTTCATTGCTGGTGGGGCAGAGAGCTCGCCTGCTGAGCTGTTGTGTTGGCTTGGCTGGAATTGTTATGATGCAAAGAGTGTTTAATTCCAGGGCATTTGAGATGTTGGCTTTTGTTTGCTTTCAAACTGCTCAAACTTCCAGAAGCCAGCAAGTGACCATCTGAAGCCACCTTGGCCTGGAGACTGTTTATCACTTCACTTCAGGGCAGCATGGTGGCACAGTGGTTAGCACTGCTGCCTCACAGCGCTAGGGACTTGGGTTCAATTCGGGTCTTGGGTCACTGTCTGTGTGGAGTTTGCACATTCTCCCCGTGTCTGCGTAGGTTTCCTCCCACTGTCAAAAGATGTGTAGGTTAGGTTGATTGGCTATGCTAAATTGCCCTTTAGTGTCAGGGGAACTAGCATGGTAAATACGTGGGATCAAGGGGATAGGGCCTGGGTGGGATTGTTTGGTAGAGACTCAATGGGCCAAATGGCCTCCTTCTGCATTGTAGGGATTCTATAGATTCGATGCTGTGCAGGCCAGCAGTGGCGCTTCCATGTGGACACCCTTGCAGTCCTTAGCCTGCCTACCTTGGGGCCTGCTGAGGCTCCAGATCTGCCAATCCTGTGATTGGGGCTGGATGGGACAGTGAACACAATGGCAGCCAATTAAGAGGCTGTCTCTTAGAGTGCTCAGTCAGCTTTGCTGCCAGCAAGATGAAAGCAAAATACTGCAGATGTTGGAAACTGAAACAGAAAATGCTGGAAAATCTCAGCAGGCCTGGAGAGAGAATAGAGCCAAAGTTTCGAAGTTGGATGACCCTTCGTCAGAGCTAAGAGCAAAGAAAATCAAAAGAGATTTATACTTTGAGGGGGGGGCGGGGGGTTGTAATTGGACAAAGGGAATGTAAAGATGAAGAAGAAAGCTGAGAAAAGATCCAGCCGCTTGTGTTCACTTTGTGTATCAATAATTTAGATAATAGGGCTAAGTTTGCAGACAATAAAATAGGAAGCAAAGTAAAGAGGACCAAGGAAGCTGCTATGAGATGGTAGTAAAATACTTAAATTGGCTAAAGGTGACAGGTAGACACATGAGGTAGCACGTCACTTCTTTTTTTAAAGTTGCATAAAAGTTGAAAAACTGGGACTATTACTTTAGAGACGAGGGACACAGTTGGATCACAGTAATGTGCTGGACTGTTGGAGTGAACTCATTATGATGTCCTGCTGGATGCAAAAGAAATTATCTGTGACTTGCCTTTACCCAATTATCAATTTGCTTCAAAAACAGATTCCTCAAGATATGATGATGCAATCTCGGAACTCTTACATTGAATCTGATGCCCATCCACTGATGCTGGAGGAACTTGGAAAGCAGCTGGAAGATGAGGGGGCAAATTACCAAACCTACCTGGAGAACCTGATCCAGAATCTCCAGAAAGAAGCCAAGGAGAAATTTAAGGGCTGGGTTTCGTGTCCCTGCCCTGATAACACTGAACTTTCTTACAGAAAGGTACATTTGTGCACAAGTACTTATGCTTCATTTTAATATTTTAACGATTGAAAAATAACTATGTACTCTTTTTGGGGCAACATTATTTAAACACTCAAAAATACAGAACTAGTTTAAATTGTATCTAAATATTCATTAGCAATTTATTGTTGTCTTATTCTGTGCACATGGTTGTGTTTTGCACCGCCTACTGGAATAACGGTTCATCAAAAAAATTAAGAATGAAACTTTCAGCAGCAGCTGCAAGTGCAAATAAAATGCAAAAATGTCTAAATGCTTTGGTGGCATAGATCACATTGTCACTGAATGGATTGGTAATGTGTGGGCTTACACCATCCAGTCCAATGATTCTTTGTAGGAGAACCAATTTCTGTCAGGCACTCCTAGAAGGAGATGGTGTGAAGAAAAAGCCACTTCTATTGTGAAGAGAAGCTGCCACAAAACTGCATTGCTCTCTCACACCTCCGAACAGCCAAATAAAAAGGCCTGCAAGCGGATTGCCTTTCTGTCCTGAACAGCGATCAGTTATACAGGGAAATCTAACACAATAGCAGCATAGTAACTTAGAAAGTGTAAGAGATGCTGTACAAATTAGTTTTCAACTTAGACGTGCCATTTACACCAGAAACAACCTGACTAATGATGGTAAGCAAAATGCAGAAAACACTGGAAACAAACAATAAGTCAGTGTAGATAGCAGAAAACAATGGTTTGGGTGCAGACTCCTCTTCGAAACTGTGAAAGAGGCAGAATGGTTTTTTACTAATGCTGGTGGAGTGCAGGCATTCAGTTACACTGTCAATTTCCCAGTGCTTGGCCACTGTCCATTTTGCTTGAAGTTGCTGTTACTCGCTATCTGGGTGCGACGACCAAGTTACGATCTAGTATATATTTTGAAATAACAGTTCAGAAATTGTCATAACAGCTTCCTCCTGACGTCCTAAAACACATTCATCATTATCAACTACATTTTACCACAAAGAGAAATAGAAATTACTGGAAGTACAAACAGATTGATTAGCATCTGTCAAAGGGAAGGGCAGAGTATAATGTTTTGGGTGTATTCCCTTCAATAGTGGAAATGTCATAATGTCTGTTTTCTCTTTACCAAAGTCCATTGATCTTTCAGATACTTCTACCATTTTTATTTCACCGATATGATTCATGAGGTGTTCTAGTTTATGATTTTGTTTTATTGAGATACGTAGAATCAATGCAAATATTGCTGACAGACTTGTGGTGAAGCCATATTTGGTGGTATTGTCTCTTGAAAGAGACATTTATATAGCACCCTATACAATCTTAGGTTGTCCCAAACCGCTTTAAAGCTACTGAATTACTTTTGAAGCATATTCATGTTGTATGAAATACAGTAACTAAATTATCCCATGAACAGCAGTATGATGATGAGTAGGAGTATTAGTGGCCTTTCGGCCCTTCAAGCATACTCAGTCGTTGACTAAAATGCTGATTTTGTACCTCAACACCACTACCTTGCACTTATCCCCATAACACTTGATTCCCTTAGTATCCAAAAATATATTGATTTCTGTCTTGAATGCACTTGATGACTAAGCATTCACGGCTCTCTGATTACAAAATTCCAAGATTCACAACCCTTTTCTGTTTATCTCTGTTCTACTTTAGAGCTTTAAACTTTAAAACTTAAATGGACAACCCTTACCCTGCGATTGTGACCCTTTTGCTTGTACATTTCCTACCCGGGGAGATATCCTGTCAATCTGCTTAAGAATATTCCGTTTGAATAATGCCTCAGTTTTTTAAATTTCAAAGGATATAGGCCTAGTCTATTTAATTTCTCCTCGTAGAACAATCCTGTTGCGCCAAGGATCGGTTCTCTTTACACTTGTGTTCCAATGGCTTTGTAATAAATGCTTACTTTGTATTTGCTTTCCTAATTTCTTGCTGCACCTGCATGTTAACTTTGTGCTTTATGTACAAGGACACCCAGGCCCCTCTGATTATCAATATTGTGCTGTCTCATCATTTAAAAATAAAAAACCTGCTTTCTGTTTTCCCAACCGAAGCGTATAATTTCACGACTCTTCACGTTATATTCCAAATGCCATATTTTTGTCCGTCCACTCAGCCTGTTTATGCATCAAGAGCCTCTTTGCATCCTCCTTTCAGCTTACTTTCCCTCCTAACTTTGTATTATCAGCAAAGTTGAATAGATTACACTCAACAAACCCATCACCCAAGTCATTAATCTCGCCTATAATTAGCTAAGGTCCAAGCACTGATCCAATCCACCAGTTACAGCCTGCCAAACCAAATTCCTACTCTTTTCTGTCCATTAACCAATCTTCAGTCCAGGCTGATGTACTTTCCCCACTTCTAGAAGCCTCCTGTGTCTTGGTGAATGATATTTGAAATACAATGTATCTATTGCCTCTCCTTTACCTACATCTCTAGTTACGAGACGATCAGATAATCTCTTTTAGTGGTACCTTCTGAGGAATAAACATGGAAGAACATCAGGAGAATCCCCCCTCTCCTCTAAAAGTGCCAGGGATCTTTTACATCTCCTCTGAAAATTGTCACTCCTTCCGGCACAACACTTCTTCAATACTGCATGTCAGCCTCGTTTTCATGCTCTGGTCTCCAGAATGGGGTTTGAACGCAACCATCTGACTCTTGAGGTGGGGGGTGCTAACCACAAATCCACAATTAACTCAATACCTGCTAATTATGAACCTTTCCGGTCACCTATGAATAAATGACATTTCCTGCTTTTCCACGTTCTGCTTCCAATGACGAAAGCCGCTGTTTTCTTGTAGGTTGGTGATGGTCATCCTCTTCGATTGTGGAAGGTGTCCGTTGAAGTTGAGGCACCACCTTCTGTTGTTCTAAATCGGGTACTACGAGAGCGCCACCTGTGGGACGATGATCTACTGCAGTGGAAAATCATAGAATCACTGGATAAGCAGACTGAAATTTTCCAATATGTCTTGAACAGCATGGCCCCTCACCCCAGCAGGGACTTTGTCACCCTAAGGTGAGTCTTGAATATAGAATACACCATATACCAGATAATAACATAGAAAATAGAAGCAGGAGTAGGCCATTTGGCCCTTCGAGCCTGCTCCGCCATTCATTATGATCATGGCTGATCATATTCAATACCCTGATCCCACCCTTCCCCTGTTTATAATGGTGTTTGGAAATGAGACGAGACTAGTCGTGAAAAGTGTGTAAAGGTTGGGAATTTGGTGAGAGTGGGAATTCTCCAATAAAAGATGAGTGAGCAGATCTTAAATTTAGTTTAAAGTTCTAAGTTAATTTTAAATTGTTAAAAACGGAAAGAAACTGCTTGTAAGTGATTGCCTGAGCAAGGACCAATTACTGTGAAGGGGAAGTTTAGTGAGCACTTGTAACTTGGGTGCCACTCAACACACAGGATAAAAGCAAACGGTGATGTACGGAGTGTAAAAGTTGGGAATTTGGTGGGAGTGAGGATTTTGTTATGCGGGAAGGAGTTGCTGTTTTTCTGCCGGCAGTCCTTGTGGTTCATGTTAACTTCAGGCATTTTTTTTAATAAAATGCCCAGTGTTTTAGTGCTTATTGCAAGTTGTGTGCAGAAGATGTAGAAAAATAAATTTTAGCAAACAAAGTAGATACAAATATGTGTCTGTCCTAATTTTTGCTCCTGAAAGGTCTGTCTCTATTTTTAAGCTATGTCCCCCAGTTCTCTACTTTCTATTTATTTACTCTAATTGTTTCCCTTAATACCTTAAATTTGATCAAACCACCCCTTAATCATCTAAATTACAGGGAACCCTAGTCTGTCCTTGTAACTTAACCCTTGGAGTCTAGATATTATTCTGGTAGGTCAACACTATACCTTTCAGTACATCCTCCCCAGGGTATGGAGTCAAAAAGTAAGAGTCATAAAGTGACAAATTCCCAAAACACAGATGATTTTTGCAAGATTTGAAGGAAAGTAGGTGAGAACATTGCCAATGCCTGTATTTGTTATAATATCCTACCTATATTCCTTTAATTTGTAAAATTGCATGTACTATTCTGCTATTTAAGGAAGGTGAGAAAGCAGGGGATTATAAACCAATTAGTCCGACACCATGAAAATTTTCAGCTGGTCACACAGCGCAGATTTGTAAAGTTTGCGTCATGCATTCAGCAAGGATTAAATGTGGCCCAAGTTCCCTAAATGCAAATGATCCAATAATATGGAATGTTTGCATCACCATCAGTCATTAGAATTCCATGATTTAATTTGCATTGGCAATCTACAGGAGAATTGGTTTGTTTCTGAATTACATCACGGTCATGTATTGGTGTATGAAATGTACCACAGCATTGTGATTCTGACAAACTTGTGTTATTGATACATTATTCCATTGAATATTAATTTAAAATAAAACATTTGTGATTTTTCTTGAGTCTCACATTGATAGAATCCCTGCGGTGCAGGAGGCCATTTGGTCCATCGAGTTTGCACCGACAACAATCCCACCTCGGCCCTATCCCTGTAACCCCACATATTTACCCCACCAATCCCTCTAACCTACTTATCCCGAGAAACTAAGGGGCTAATGCATGGCCAACTTTGGAGTGTGGGAGGAAACCCACGCAGACACTGGGAGAATGTGCAAACTCCACACAGACAGTGACCCAAGCCGAGTGTTAAGATTTACTTTCCATGTAATTGATTAAGTTGTTCCTTTTGTGATCACCATGAGTTTCACTGATGTTGACGAAGTTCTATACCTATTGGACACTGTGCTATGAATATTCTTTCTACTTTTCTCTTGTAAACTCAAGATAAAATAACTGTTTTTGTCTCTGTCGCTTTCAGAACATGGAGAACAGATTTACCAAAGGGAACATGTGCATTAGTGGCCATTTCCATTGAACACGATGATGCACCTCTGGTGGGTGGAGTCCGAGCCATGGTCATTGACAGTCAGTGTCTGATTGAACCATGTGGTTCTGGGAAATCCAGGATGACCCACATAAGCAGAGCTGATCTGAGGTAAATGAGCTGTTGTACTTGTGGAACTCTTCTGTTAATCAGCTTTTTACAATTTTAATATCCGCTTCTAGAAACGAAAGAGGAGAAAAGTCTTCGAGGACAGCTTTGTTCTTGAAGAATGTCCCAATCTCTCTCAGAAATAGATGAAAATAAGCATTTGAATATTGCTGAAAAGAGAGACGTTTTGCCCAAGTTTTGCATTGCGCACTCATCAGGACAAATGCAAGAGTACCAAATTTCAAACACTGTACAGTTTATACAACAGGAGAAAATGGGTGCCAATTGGTTTGAAGCCAACTTTAGTTGGCTGAGGCTTAGTCATGGAGAAAGTAGTGGGGAACGATAAGCTGTCCATGCTTTCAGGTCATTCAAAAAAGGGGGAGAGAGGGAGGCCAGCAATTGGGGCTCGCCATTGGAGGGAGCAGCCTACTGAGGAGGTCGGGGTTGCAAGGGGTGGGTCAGCACTGCAGGAGAGGAGGGGGGAGGGGAAGAGGATCGGGTGGGGGGAGGGAGGGGGGGGGGGATGTGCGGCAGGATATCCAGGCGGGAGGGTTGGGTTGGACCCGGACATGTTGGGGGGCAGTGTTCGGGCTTTGGGGTGGGCGGGGGGGGTCGCGGGGCTCGTCAGCAATTGAGCCAGTGATCTGGAAGGCGGCAGATGGGCCAATGCGCATGTGCCAATCTCGGTGCTGACAGATCGGCACGTGTGCAGTGGCTGGCTTAGTGCTATGCTGCCAGCCTCCCAGGCAGGAGTAGGCCCCGCCCACAGCTTTTTAGTTATTTATGCTGGTGCACTCAGCAGTTCACTGAGTGTGGGAGATTCATTTTGAAAATCCTGCTGAAAAAACCAGCGTGATTTTCTCCAGTTTTTGTGAATTCGGCACTTAATTTGTTTTGGGAGAATCGCCCCCACGTGTTAATAAAAGATAGGAAATGAAGGAAAGGGGAAAGGGTGGCTGCATTAGAGTCATAAAGCTGTACGGCATGGAAACAGGCCCTTCAACCCAACTTGTCCATGCTGCTCCTTTTTTTAACTGGTCCCAATTGCCCACATTTGGCCCATACCCCTCTGTACCCATCTTGCCCATGTAACTGTCTAAATGCTTTTTAAAAGACAAAATTGTACCAGTCTCTACTACTACCTCTGGCAGCTTGTTCCAGACACTCCCCACCCACTGGACCCTTTTGTATCTCTCCCCTCTCACCGTAAACCTATGCCCTCTAATTTTAGACTGCACTATCTTTGGGAAAAGATATTGACTATCTAGCTGATTTATGCCCCTCGTTATTTTATAGACCTCTAAGATCACCCCTAATTGATTTTAAGGGAAACATTGCAGTGCTGGCAAGGAAGAATTTTCCAGATAGGTCAATGATCAAGTCTGTTCGGCTAAAGCTAAGAAACAAAAATATGTCAGTGTGGTCTGTAGGTCACCATCTAGTGGGAAAGATGTAGAGGAACAAATTTGCAAGGAAATTACACAGAAGTGCCAGTATTATGGAGTAGTTATCATGTGGGACTTTAAATACTCAAATATAGACTGAGACAGTAGAACAAAGGGCAGAGGGGCAAGGGTTCTATAGTGTTTTGAGGATAATGTCCTATATAATATGCTGCCAGTCCAGGAATAAAGGGGGCACTGCCAGACCAGTTCTCAGGAATGGGGTGAGCATGGAGGAATAGTGATCATTGTATCATAATGACTAGGTTGGTTATGGAAAAGGACAAAGAACAATCCAGTGTACAAATAATTAACTGGAGGAAAACCAACTTCTATGCGGTGAAAATGCATCTAACGGATCAGTTGGTGGGCAAAATAATATTTGAACAATGGACTGTCTTTAGAGATGCGATTAGGTACAGATAGGGTATATTTCCATAGAGGGGAAAAACGGGGTAAACAAATCCAGAATTCCCTGGATGACACAAGGGGTAGAGATTAAGAAGAAAAAGTGTGCTTATTACAACTGTCAGGTGGACAATACAACCATGAACCAGGCTGACTAAAAGGTTCAGAAGACGAGTAAAAAAGCAAATGAGAAGCAAAGAGAGATCATGTGAAAAGACTAGTAGCTAATATAAAAGGGGAACCCAAAATTTGTCTAAGTATATAAATAGAAAAGAAAAAGTAAGAGTGGGGCTGATGAGGGAGGAAATTGCTCTGGGAATCCTCAACACCGACTCTGGACCCCAGGAAATGTCATGGCATCAGGTCAAACATGGGCAAGGAAACCACCTGCTGATTACCACGTACCGTTCCCCCCTGCACTGCTGGATGCCACTTGAGGAAATACTGAGGATGGTAGAGGCGCAGAATGTACTCTGGATGGAGTATTTCAATGTCCGTCACCAAGAGTGGCTCAGTCGCACTGCTACCAACTGAGCTGGCCAAGTCTTAAAGGACATAGCTGCTCAACTGGGTTTGCAGCAGGTGGTGAGGGAAAACATACCTGACCTCCTCAACAGTCCCATCTTTTTTAAGGTTGAGAACTTATTGGCAAAAGATATTTATGGTCCTCTTAATCAGACTGTCTTTGGCCAAAAGAAGCTCTTATTCAAAATAGTGCTCTGAGATTTTTTACATGCAGAGTCTGCACATTCTCCCAGTGTCTGTGTGGGTTTCCTCCCACAGTCCGAAAGACGTGCTGGTTAGGTGCATCGGCCATGCTAAATTCTCCCTCAGTGTACCCAAACAGGCGCCAGAGTGTGGCAACTAGGGAATTTTCACAGCAACTTCATTGCAGTGTTAATGTAAGTCTACTTGTGACACTAATAAATAAACTTTAAACACCAAGAGACTTTGAAAGATGCAGCTGCAGCAGTGTGGCATTCCTTCAGTACTGCACTGGCATGTCAGCCTAGAGTGGGACTTGAACCAGAGGAGAGTGCAACCAACTGAGCCATAAATGCCACTATAATAAAGAAAATGAGAAGTATATGTCAAATCTGATACAAGTCATACTAGATCCAACCTCACTGTCATTTTATCAGGGTTTCATCTCCATCACATTCCTGTTCATTCAGGAATGCAAGAAAACACATCAGGCAGTGAGTTTCAAAGCATTAATTCAGTTTTGAAATTCTGCTGATATTCGTAAACTGCTCAAACCTCCCTCTGCTGATTAATGATGTCATTGTTCTGCCCAGTTGAATTACTGCTTTGTAACCGTCAACCATCTATTATCGAATGTAGCATTGCTGTCTAAGTCAACTAAACTGAGATTTCTGGTAACATACACCCAGTGAATCAACACCTGATAGAAGAAAATAGGTCAACATTTCAGGTCATACTCAATCGAACTTGGGGGTGAAATATACCCAAGATGTGAATCTGTCATTCTTTATTATGTACAGATAGATTTGTGCATTTTCAATTTTTATTTTCTTTATTCAAGCCTTGTGCTTTCTCAGTGGCATGTTAAACAGCGCAGATATTATTGTGGTTTTAAAAAAAAAAGGCACAAATCTTTTGAAAATTAAATTGTTGTTTTCCCTTAAGCTGATGGAGGTATCCTGCTGCGTAAATGTATTAGTTATTTGTGCTCTGTCGACATGGCTGGGTGCCGATGCTGTTAATTCAGAAAGTAACTGCAGGCTGGTACTGTTTTATTCTCAGATATTTGCAGCTGTTTGCCTGAATCTCTGGGAATGCGTCGCACTAATATCCAAATTCTTGTGTTCCTGTCCTCAGGGGTCGCACTCCAGAATGGTACAACAAAGCCTTTGGGTACCTCTGTGCAGCAGATGCTGGGAGAATCAGAAACTCATTTCAACCTATAATCGCAGAAGGTCCTGAAACCAAAATCTAAAGCGGAGAAGAGCCTGTATTGGAAGGGGTGCATTTATTGAGGGAATGGGAAGGCTGATTGCTCGAGGCAGAAATATAAATGGGCAGAAGGGCGGTCAAATGGTTCACTAATGGTGAATAGCTTCCTTGCTAGCAAAGATAGTTAGAAAATTCTTGTGGTGAGTGATATCTCTGCTTAAAGGTCACATGACACTAATGTGTTCCTCTAGGTTGCGGATACAGTAGTGTTGACCTGCATCATCCACAGCAGGCTTGTATAATATTGCAGTCCTTTGCTCATTGCTGGATCGATTTGCATTAGATCGTGCACCTAGAGCTGTTCAGAAAGTCACTGTTTCAACATTTTTATTAATTTATCCACGTATACTCAGTGAACAGAGTCCAGATAATTATGTTGGGCCACATATACAAAAGCTGCAATCCATAAATCTACAGATAATTTTAACCTGTGCTTTGCACAGTCCAAGGAATAAATGCTTCTGAGAAGCATCTTGCATTTTTATTATATATATGTAGATAATAAAGATATATAAGAAGTATAAATATATATATATTCTGTAACTATATTTTAAACCTTTAACATTCAGCTGTGATGCCTAGCTGATATTCCTGGCTCTTGGATTCCAAATCTTGCCACAGAATTTTAGGTCTATTTTGCTATTGCGAGCTGGGTGTTTGCACAATGAAGCCAATTTTACAATGACCTCTTGGTGAGGTCAGATTTGCTTTGACACAGTTGTAGCTTGACTATACCCGTAATGGAAATAGTTAAGAAAATCAACAGAGTTGAAAATAATGTGCATGTATAGATAGAGCAGATTGTTTCGCCACGTCTTTGGAACCTCCTCCTGCCAACATGCAAATATATATTTAAAAAGCAATTGTGCATTTCAGTAATTTATTGCTCAAAATTAGCAAAAATAAAACAGGAATTTTTACTGGAAACTTGTTAAGACTTTTCTGCAGAGAATACAGTCTTCATTATACTCAACTATTATACTGGGCAGGCATGTTTAAAGCACATTATAATTTTCACAGTATTATTTTCATATGCAATGTACGAGGTGCAATTACTCGTAAACAATAGTGAAAAATTGCTATGTCAGTGCCACATACTTAATCGCCAGTCATATCCTTGATGCGTGTAGTCACTTTATATGTGCATGAGTCAAATGGTTATACTTGGACCATATTTTCAACATAGTATTATGTCTCTGATTGGGATTCAGTATGACCAGGAATTTTATTTAAGGATGTAACTATTTATACCTCATATTTTTACCTCATATTTGTTGGATTTTTGTTGTCTGTAAATATGTTTATCTAATGTTTAGAGTGTGAAATTCTGATGCATTTAAAATATTTGTGGTTAAAATTTTCATTATTTCTTGTACAAAAGGTTTATTTTTTCTTCATTATGAAATGCACTAATAAAGATTACATCATATAAGAGTTTCTTGCTTTGCTAGTGTTCACACGGAAGATTTTCTTGCTGTTTACATGTATACTGAAATGCTACTTAATGAGCTTTTCAGAGGCACAATTTGTTACTCTACACAATGGCATAAATACAGCATAGCAAAATACTGCTTGGCAAACTACAACTTTTAATTTTTATGATAAATCTATCATCAGCTGGATAACAATAGGACAGGAACACTTGGAAAAAAGGAGGGATAAGGCAAAGGGGGTGATAGTAAAACAAGAAGGGAGAATAAAGGGGTTGAGTAGATATTTTAATAGATGAGGAAGGAGTGGTGTGGAGGGGTTAGTGGGAAAGTGAAAAATAAAGAATTTGATCCAGAAAGGACAAATGACTAGGAGATGAGAAGTGGATCATTGGCCATATTTTTTCCTGCAACACCTACCTAAATACAGTCAGCTATCAGTGGTGGCTCCTTTTCCTATCATACCACCCAAAACTACCTCCTGAAAAAAGAGCAAAGAGAAGAAACCATGGTATGAACATTGAAGGTATGACTTGCATTTATGGCACGTTTCACAACCTCAAGGCATTCCAAAATGCTTTCCAATCAATGATACTTTTGAAATATAGTTGCTGCTACAATGTAGGAAATGTGACAGGCATTTTGCACAAAGCAATGGGCCACAAACAGCATTGAAATAAATGACATGATCTGCTTTGGTGATGCTGCCTCGGGATAAATATTGCCCAGGTCACCAAGGCAACCTCCCCTTCATTCCTAAAAAGCTATGGGATCTTTCACATACTTGGAAAAGGACAGATGAACTTGGTTTAACATCTCATCCCAATGGCACTTCAGATATTGCAGCATTCATTCCTGCATGCAAAGTGTTATTGTGATGTTTGTCTCTTTAAGACAGTACAGCAGTAGAGGGTCCCCTGACTTGAAGGACTAATGGGAACAGGGTGAGTAATCACCCATAGGGTGGAGTCTTCTCTCTGGGCAGAATACATCTGGAAGCCATGTAGTAAGCATGTAAAGACAGGAGTAGCTGGGATGGCTGCTCCAAGACAGCCTAGAGTTGCAAACCCTGCACAAAGTCTCTATCAATAAATACCTAATCACTTTATAATGTTCTAATCAGAACCATTTTTAAAAAGTTTCACGTAAGACTCTAAATCAATTTCTAAAAAGTTTCCAGACTGCAATAATCTTTCTTGACATGCTATTAGACTGAAGTTCTCCACTACAAAATATTGTTCAAACAATGCTTAAATTATTTTAAAATGTGATGGTTGTTTCAAAAAGAGAACATAAGTTATGGGAAGCAAGCAGGAAATGAGGATTAGACTAGGAGCATGGTGGGACAGTGGTGAGCACTGCTGCCTCACAGCGCCAGGGACCTGGGTTTGATTCCTGGTTTGAGTCACTGTCTGTGCAGAGTCTGCACGTTCTCCCCACGTCTGCGTGGGTTTCCTCCAGGTGCTCTGGTTTCCTCCCACAAGCAGAAAAATGTGCTGGTTAGATGCATTGGCCATGTTAATTTCTCCCTCAGTGTGTGCGCCGAACAGGTGCCGGAATGTGGCCACTAGGGGATTTTCATTGCAGTGTTGATGTAAGCCTACTTGTGACACTAATTTAAAAAAAAACTTTTTAGTAAGAAAAATACCAATGCAAACTTGATGTTTTTGTAAACTACCCCATGCTGCCCTGCGCCCCATCCCTTCACATTCACCCTGATACGAGCATTTCCAGAACTGCTTGCTAAAATGGTACTTAAATTGCCTTTCTCTATTTGCAGTGTTGTTACAAAAGTGATTTCAATTGACTTTTTTTTTTAAACAGATAAAACCAGAATAAATTCCCCCATTCTTGCATCATAACTTAAATATTCCAAGCTTACAGGATTGGAGAGCATTTTCAGGACAAAGGTGCACCCGTGGTACTGACCAGTGCAGTCCTATCATTTTGCTGTACTTCCAGCCTACATCAGAGTCTGCCTGTCCTGGGGGTGGAGGGTTGGTTATAACAAGTTTTAGCCTGTTGCAACTCAATGTCCAGTGATTCTGGTGGTAATCAACATTAAAAAACAAAAGTGGGCCATTTAAGTTTTAAATGAACCCATGATATCCAGAACTGTATTGAATACTTAGGACAATCGTAAGTCACATCAATTAGCAACTTGATAACCAATTTAAAGAAATAAACTAGAAGAAAAGATGGCAACGTCTGTTGCTACACTTTTTTAATTGATGAGTATTTCTCCGTAATTAAATATTGTCACATGCATCTTTTACAAAGAAAAAATTCTGCATGCTTTATTTATAAATAGCACACTCATCATTACAGTGAACAATGACTAAACTGTATATTAACACAAAAATATGCACATTGAAAAATATATTTTCAACACTTTTCATTTCTGTTTAGAATGATACATTGCTGTGTCAGGCTCTTTAAGCTTTGCCTGATTTCCAGACTTTTTTGAGAGCTGCCTATGTCTGAGGTTTCTCTATTTCTTCAAATGATAATGCATTTCTATCAGGTGTATGTTTATCAGGGATATGCACATGGGAGTCGGATATAAGGATGCTGAAGTACAAATATCAGTTTGTTTGCAAATGTCTTTTTACATTTTTTTTCAGGACACCTAGAATAAAAAATCAAATTATCCCGTGGTCAATCCTCAAAATGAGATGATTGGCAAATTCACTAAGACTCGCTTTTGTAAAGAGATTGATAGTTAAAATGAACAATACTATAGTTATCAACATTGCTATAAACAAGCAAATGGCTGCAAGCAGAAGAAACGATTTGTCTAGAGCTAGAAGTTTTAGCACTTTTGAGAAGAAGCTTCCAAATGGCAATGGCCTTTCAAATGACAGCATATATTTTCCAGTAAATTCCTGATATCTGCTTTGTCTTGACTTTCTGTCTGATATACACTGGCACTGCATTATCACTCTCTAGCACCAGATGAGAAACAATTGAACGACTTGAGAACCTCCCTAACTACTAGAATGCACCAAAGTGTGAACAAGGCTGACTCTCATTCTTTTGTCTCCAATCAGTCAATTCTTGCCCTTGGCAGCCTGCCCGCTGCAGGGATTGATCAGGTGAGAAACTGTGGAAGGAAGAACTTGATTCTTCATCCCACAGGTCAACATGGTCGTGCACTGAAGCACTCTATGAATGGGTGGTCTTTCTGTATATTTCTGACGGTTAATGTTGTAAAGGATTAGAGAATTATCAAATGGTTACAGCACCAAAGGAGGCCATTCATCCTGCCCATGTCTGTGGCCTTCTGCAAGCGCAACCATCTTTGGCCAACCCCCCCCCCCCCCCCCCCCCGCCTTTTGCCCATAGTCCAACAAATGTTTCTTCAGATAATTATCCAAATCCCTTTGAAAACCATCACTGAATCTGCTTCCACCACACTCTGAAGCAGTGCATTCCAAGTCCTAACCATATCCCGTGTAAAATCGATTTTCCTCATGTCTTCTTTGGTTCTTTTGCCATTCAACTTAAATGTGTCTTTTGGTTCTCAACCTTTCCACCAATGGCAACACTTTCTATCTGCTTTGGACAGCCCTCCTGTCCAAAGATCAGTGGCGAATGTTGCTGATCCTGTACAGGTGCTGGTAGCCTGCCCCATTATGATTAAGGTGATACCTCCATAATTTGGACTGGGATCTATGGTAAGCTTCATGGAAAATCGAGAGATCTGCTCCTCCACACTTCTGCAGAGTGAGCCTCCCAGGTTTTCTTAACCCATTGTTTCCTTGGAATAAACTAAGAGACAAATTATTGTCTTTAGTGCTCCTGACACAACTTTACTCAGAGTAATGTATGTTGAAAATTTGGGACCACCCCGATTGGCAGCCCCACTATATCTCATTGAAATGAATGGATATCAAGAGAAAAGTGAAGCCATGAAATGGGTATTCTCCTGGATTTCCGATATCTGCTCCGTGCAAGGCACTGCAGATGGATGTAACTTTAAACTTGTAATGTTGTCACTTTTTGACAATGATGCTCCTGATCTGCTCGGGTGGTTTTATACTGTGTTCATACTATTCTTCAAATTTGATTCAAACTTTAATTCAAATAGAAGAGTGGTTTGTCATTGGGTCACTGGTTCAATTCATTGCCATGTGTAGCACTAGACCATGCAGATTAGGATAGATTCACATCTGGTCTCTGTCCTGAGTTAGCTAGTTTTAAGCAGGTTGCTCAGTTAGGTGTTACACCTGGCCTTGTCCAAGGGAGAAGCCATACTTCTCCTGACTCCTATGTAATGTTGAGTGTATGAGTACGTTTTGACTTGATGTAACAGTGGCAAAAACACTGTTTTGGCAACAGGTCATGCTACGTCTTTCCCAATTTTTATTGGCTTCGATAGAAATAAATATCAGGGAAGAGGCAAAATGGTAGCCTGCCCCAATCACCAAACACAAAGAAAATATAATCACCTGGTATGTGTGACTGATGGGCGAAGACAAGATTGGGACCAACTGATATTCCTCCGCAGTCAAATACGCACTCACTGTCTAGACTCAGTTATGTTAAGTATTAAATGGGTGAAAAATTGAGCCACTGCCTTCAGGACACGGGTGGAAAATATTTTTTCAGAAAAGAAAGGAAAATTAGAACCAGAAGCTAATGCTGGGATATCAACCAGACAGAACATTAAACATCACTCTTATTACACTATAAATGACCACCTTTCTCACAACAATTTCTCTATATATACTTCACTTATATTTTCTGCATCTTTTTGTAGAATAATAAATAATTATAAACATAGTTGCTGTAAAAACACTTAAAGTACACAATGCAAAAATTAGTGATTGTTTTCTTAAATACAAAGGATTACATTCCGCAGAAGAATATAAATCTTGATAACATTTTGTACTGGTGTTTTTTGATGTAGGGAATCCGCCATTATCCACAATTCTCCTGTAATATTCAACAGAGAGTTTAGCTGCTTGATTTGAAGTGTAGAAGCCATAGTTTGGTTTGTCGATATCTCTCAAGGCCCAAGCAAAATAGCCGTGAATATTTACTCCATCCAGTTTTAAAGCTGGAAGATAAATTGCACAAATGACAGGATAAATTTCATGATGTCCACAACTATAACTTAAACATTTCTAAAGATGTTCATTAATTTAAATTTTATATACTGCTCTGTCACAGCTTTGGGATATCTCAGCTTTGACAAGGACATAAACCGGGCAATAACAGATCAGATGTCTGTTATATATTGTGCTTGAATTTCTCTCTGACAATTTTAATCACGTTTCATAACAGGCCGACGATCCACCACCCACCACCCACCCACCTGAAGTTGGATTTGATGTCCTTCTCAATGTCCCTCCTGCTGTTAGACTATTTGTTGCAGGGGTAAATGTGGTAGTCAATTTGTCCACCACAAGATCCACAATAGGCAGATCAGGTGCACAACGAGATGTTTGTTTGAGTCAAGTTGGTTGCCATGATGTGGAGATGCCGGCATTGGACTGGGGTGGGCACAGTAAGAAGTCTCACAAAACCAGGATAAAGTCCAACAAGTTTATTTGGAATCACGAGCTTTCGGAGTGCTGCTCCTTCATCGAGTGAATGTGCCACTCACCTGATGAAGGAGCAGCGCTCCGAAAGCTTGTGATTCCAAATAAACCTGCTGGACTTTAACCTGGTTTTGTGAGACTTCTTAAAGTTGGTTGAGCAGTGAGTACTCGGTAGGTAAGTGGAAGAACTTCCTGCTCCTTTTTAAAATGCAGCTGTTGGATCTTTTCTATCCCTCAAAGCATATCTTAACAATTCACACTTCAGGCAATGCTGATGGAATCTGAAACAGAACCAGCTTCTGCTGTGATTCCACCTGATTGCATGCAGCCATGTCCCAGTTGTCAATCTTTCTACTCACTATCTCTCCCTTCCTACGCATCAAGAGGGCAAGTCTACTACTCCCTTTATGTTCTCCTTAGAACTCACATCAACTGAGAAATCGCATGAGTCACTAGGGCTGTAGATAGGTCTTTAAACTAATTTATGGGGGGGGGGAGGGTGCAGAGGTAAGAGGAATTACGAAATCAATGGTAGAGGAGAGGGAGTGAGTGCAAGTGCATGAGGGCATTCAAGTTGTTGAAGGAGTAGAGGGCAAGGGAGAGGTTGATAGCGTTTCATCAAATTGAGTCCAGATAAAAGCTGGAATTAACACACTTTGCCTGAATGCACGAAGCATTCGGAACAAAGTTAATGAGTTGATGGTGCAAATCAGCACTAATGGGTATGATCTAGTGGCCCTTACAGAAACGTAGCTGCAGGGAGACCAGGACTGGGAGATGAATATCCAGGGGTATCAGGCATTTAGGAAGAATAGACAGGAAGGAAAAGGTGGTGGGGGAGCTCTGTTAATAAAAGATAATATCAGGGTAGTAGTGAGGGATGACATAGGCTCTAAGGAACAAAACGTGGAATCGTTATGGGTAGAGATAAGGAATAGTAGGGGGAGAAAGACACTAGTAGGCGTGGTCTATAGGCCCCTAAATAATAATGTTGAGGTAGGGAGGGCTATAAACAAGCAAATAATGGATGCGTGCAAAAACGGAACGGCAATAATCATGGGGGACTTCAACCTGCATATTGATTGGCTGACTCAAGTTGGAAGGGGTGGGATGGCGGAAGAGTTCTTAGAATGCTGTCGGGATAGTTACCTTGAACAGTATGTTACAGAACCGACGAGGGAATGAGTTATCTTAGATCTGGTAATGTGTAACGAGGTAGGTAGAATTAAGGATGTTCTTGTGAAGGACCCTCTTGGGTCAAGTGATCACAATATGGTCGAATTTCTGATACAAATGGAAGAGGAGAAAGTAGGGTCCCATACCACTGTCCTCTGTTTGAACAGAGGGAAGTACGATAGGATGAGGGCTGAATTGGCTAAGGTGAACTGGGAGAGCAGACTGGTAGGTAGGACAGCTGAGGAACAGTGGAGGATTTTTAAGGAGATCCTTTTCAGTACTCAGCAACAATATATTCCGGTGATAAAGAAGGACTGTAAGAAAAGGGATAACCAGCCGTGGATAACGAAGGAAATTAAGGAGAGTATTAAATTAAAGACCGATGCGTACAGAGTGGCCAAAAGTAGTGGAGAATCGGAAGATTGGGAAAACTTTAAGAAACAACAAAGAACGACTAAGAAAGCGATAAAGAAAGGAAAGGTTATGAAGCTAGGCTAGCTCTAAATATAAAAAATGATAGTAAAACCTTTTACAAATATATAAAAAGGAATAGAGTGGCAAGAGTGAATGTTGGACCCTTGGAGGACGAGAGGGGGGATTTAATAGTGGGAAATGAGGAAATGGCTGAAACTTTAAGTAAGTTTTTTGTGTTGGGCTTCACGGTGGAAGACACAAATAGTTTACCGAATATTAACGATAGAGGATGGGTAGTAGGAGAGGTACTCAATACAATTAATGTTACCAGGGAGGCAGTGCTTGGTAGACTAACGGGACTGAAGGTGGACAAGTCCCCGGGCCCGGATGGAATGCACCCCAGGGTACTGAAAGAAATGTCAGAGGTAATAGCGGATGCGTTAGTGGTTATTTATCAAAATTCGTTGGATTCTGGGGTAGTGCCGGTGGATTGGAAAACGGCTAATGTTACGCCGCTGTTTAAAAAAGGAAATAGACAAAAGGCGGGTAACGACAGGCCGGTTAGCTTAACGTCTGTAGTTGGGAAAGTGCTGGAATCCATCATTAAAGAAGAAATAGCAGGCCATCTGGATAAGAATGGTTCGATTAAGCAGACGCAGCATGGATTCATGAGGGGAAAGTCGTGCTTGATGAACTTATTGGATTTTTATGAAGATGTGACGAGTGCGGTTGACGGAGGGGAACCGGTGGATGCGGTGTTTTTGGATTTCCAAAAGGCGTTTGATAAGGTGCCTCACAAAAGGTTGCTGAAGAAGATTGGGTCACACGGAGTTGGGGGTAGGGTGTTAGCGTGGATTGGGGATTGGCTATCTGACAGGAAGCAGAGAGTCAGAATAAATGGGTGCTTTTCTGGTTGGCAGATGGTAACGAGTGGCGCGCCGCAAGGATCGGCACTGGGACCTCAACTATTTACCATTTATATAGACGATCTGGAGTAGGGGACTGAGTGTAAGGTAACAAAGTTTGCAGACGACACAAAGATAAGTGGAAAAGTGAATCGTGTGGAGGGCGTAGAAGGTCTGCAGAGAGATTTGGACAGGCTGAGTGAGTGGGCGAGGATCTGGCAGATGGAGTATAACGTTGACAAATGTGAGGTTATTCACTTTGGAGGAAATAATAGCAAATTTGATTATTATCTAAATGGAAAAAAATTACAACATGCTACTGTGCAAAGGGACCTGGGGGTCCTTGTGCATGAGATGCAAAAACCCAGTCTGCAGGTGCAACAGGTGATCAAGAAGGCAAATGGGATGTTGGCCTATATTGCAAGGGGGATAGAATATAAAAGCAGAGATGTCTTGCTGCATCTGTACAGGGCATTGGTGAGGCTGCAGCTGGAATACTGTGTGCAGCATTGGTCCCCTTATTTGCGGAAGGATATATTGGCCTTGGAGGGAGTGCAGAGAAGGTTCACCAGGTTGATACCAGAGATGAGGGGTGTAGATTATGAGGAGAGACTGAGCAGATTGGGTTTGTACTCGTTGGAATTTAGAAGGCTGAGGGGTGATCTTATAGAGACCTATAAGATAATGAAGGGGCTGGATAGGGTAGAGGTAGAGAGATTCTTTCCACTTAGAAAGGAAGCTAGAACTAGAGGGCACAGCCTCAAAATAAAGGGGAGTCAGTTTAGGACAGAGTTGAGGAGGAACTTCTTCTCTCAGAGGGTGGTGAATCTCTGGAACTCTCTGCCCACTGAAGTGGTGGAGGCTACCTCGTTGGATATGTTTAAATCATGGATAGATGGATTCCTGATCAGTAAGGGAATTAGGGGTTATGGGGATCAGGCGGGTAAGTGGAACTGATCCACTTCAGATCAGCCATGATCTTATTGAATGGCGGGGCAGGCTTGAGGGGCTAGATGGCCTACTCCTGCTTCTATTTCTTATGTTCTTATGTTCTTATGAGTCTCTCTGAGGGCTTTATAAAACTCTCGAGAGGTTTCGAGTACAAGAGCAGGGATGTGTTGTTGCAATTATACAGGCCTTGGTGAGGTCACACCGAGAATATTGTGTGCAATTTGGTCTCTTTTTCTGAGGAAGGATGTTTTTGCTCTCGAGGGAGTGCAGCGAAGGTTTACCAGGCTGATTCCGGGGATGGCAGGACTGATGTATGAGGAGAGATTGACTAGGTTAGGATTGTTTTTGCTGGAGTCCTGTCGAATGAGGGGGAATCGCATAGAGACTTACAAAATTCTAACAGGACTAGATAGGGTAGGTGCAGGGAGGTCTTTAAAATTATGAAAGATTTTGATACAGTAAATACAGAAAGAATGTTTACTCTTGTGGTGAAGATTATAACGAGAGGCAAGCAATAGAAGATGGCCACTAAGAAATCCAGCAGGGAATTCAGAAGAAACTTCTTTATTCAAAGAGTGGTGAAGGTGTGGAACTCGTTACCACAGGGAAGGGTTGAAGCACACAGTATAAATGCATTTAAAGGGAAGCTAGACAAGCATATGAGAAGGGAATTGAAAGTTATGGCAATAGACTTATAAGAGGAAAGACTGAGGGAAGTTCAAGTGGAATGTAAGCACTCACTGTTTGGGGCTGAAAGGATATATGACACAGAAACAGACCTATATAATCCTGTATAAATGGATCCTCACTTTGCTGGAGCAGAGCACCAAACAGGAGCAGCACAGTGGGGGTGTCCAGAACCAGGGGTCACAGTCTGAGGAAACAGGGTAGACCATTTAGGATGGAGATGAGGAGACATTTCTTCACCCAAAGAGTAGTGAGCCTGTGGAATTCATTACCACAGGAAGTAGTTGATGCCAAAACATTGAATGTATTTAAGAGGCAGCTAGATATAGCCCTTGGGGCGAATGGGATCAAAGGTTATGGGGAGAAAGCAGGATTAGGCTATTGAGTTGGATGATCAGCCATGATCGTGATGAATGGTGGAGCAGACTCGAAGGGCCAAATGGCCTCCTCCTGCTCCTATCTTCTATGTTTCTATGTCAAAGACTCTAGGGAAAGATAACCAACCTGGAGCAGACAGCCCTCCCACCAGGAATTTTGAATGTTTTGTCTTTTTATGGCAAAGAACAAGGGAGTAATAGAAATAAATAAATAAATAATGGTTTAATTAGTAAGTAAGCAACGAATCTCACAAGAACTGAAGAACCCTCTCTGGTTCATGTCAGCACTTGCCTGCGTCTGGCTCCAGCCTTATCACTTTACCTTTTAGTCAGCATTATACCACCCATCTCTTGTCAAGATGCATTTCTTCACCTTCAGGTCATTATTTACTTGGGCCAAAATGTCCCCTTCTGCTGTCAGAATCCTAACCCACACTTTCATCCCTTCGATTTTTCAAATGCTCTCATCACTGATGTCCCAACACCCACCCTTCTCGAACTTCAACTCCACTCCATAACGCTTGTTGTCTCATGCTGTCTTGGGTGCACATCACTCCCAGCACCAAGCCCCTCTGTCCCTTTCCCTCTAATGTATCCATTGTTCTCATTTACAGATCTTTCCTTGATCTTGCTCCACATTACTTTCTCCAGCTGCTTATCCCAGCTCTTCCATTCTGCACCTTCTGCCCCATCATTGGGAATAATTACTGTGCCTAATTTTAATTAACTCAAAACCCACTAACTTAAAAAAAAGAGTTAAAATTGGGCCAAAATCTTCCAGTTGGTCAACTCTTTGGAACTTTCTAAAATCACTTTGCCTCCTCACCATTGTCCTCTCCAAAATAGCCTCCTTAAAGCATATATTTTATGCTGGTGCCTTTACCCTGCTTTTCCCTTTGCTCTGTGTTGTTCCTCCGCTATATCAACGCAACTTTCTGTTGTTGCAAAGGTAGAGTGGGTGAGAAATTGAGAAAGCTGCAATCACAAGATTGACACCAGATAAGGAAGGCCAACTGATGACTTTAATTCACTCATCCAGATGCAAGGGAGTAACAAGAAACAAAGAAGAAAGCAAAATCGAAAATCAAAAGAAAGCAGGAAAACCAGCAGCCATGACTGCTGGAGGAGAATATTTGATTTAATTTGATTTGATTTATTGTCACATGTATTATTATACAGTGAACAGTATTGTTTCTTGCGCACTATACATGAAATAGTATACGTGAAAAGTATTGTTTCCTGCGCGCTACACAGACAAAGCATACCATTCATAGAGAACAAAAGGCGAGAATGCAGAATGTAGTGTTACAGTCATAACTAGGGTGTAGATAAAGATCAACCTAGTACGAGGTAGGTCCATTCAAAAGTCTGATGGCAGCAGGGAAGAAGCTGTTCTTGAGTCGGTTGGTACATGACCTCAGACTTTTTCCCGACGGAAGAAGGTGGAAGAGAGTACGTCTGGAGTGTATGGGGGAATGGAGGGAAAGGAATTTGCATCTTCGCTATAAAGAACCTTTCACACCCTTGGGATGAACTTCACAGCACATGAATCGCTGAAAACAAAACAACCTAAATATAGCCATGGATCAAAGCACATTGAGAAAAATATGAAAACAAAGAGGATGCAATCTTACTGGCTCGCCACGCTGGCCAATCAGCGTGGTGAGCCAGGAAGATAGTGTGAGAGATGGGCATGAATCGGATTGCTGTCTTCCCGGCCCCGTTTAATCGGTGAGAATGGCGTGAAGCCCATTTGCATCAGATTGCCTACATTTAAAAGTCTGGCACAGCTGCTTCCGCCCTCCCGAATGCTTTCCACCTTACCTGCGAGACGTCACGCCAGCGAGAATCACTACTGCTCTGCAGTAGTGGGACCAGGCACCATGGCTATGCCAGAGGGATCAGAGCCCCCGGGTCGGGGACATGGCCGAGCAGTGCCCATAGGGCAGTGTCCTCTTGGCACCCTGGCAGTGCCCAGTTGATCACCTTAAGTGCGCCTGGGGTAGTGCCAAGGGGGTGGGGCCTAAGTGGGGGTGGAGCCTGAGTGGGGATGGGGCCTGAGTGGGTTGGAGCTATGGCAGGGGGCAGGGGGAGAGAGCTTATGCAAAGGGGCTGGTCATGCAGGGGAGGGAGGGCTCTCCAAGGAGGGCAGTCGTTTTCACGCCGTTACGACCCTTAGAAACGTTTTGGGAAAATTCCGCCCTGCATTCCACCCTGTTTGTCGTTTTCCCCATTCCTGCAGTCGGAAGAAATCACCAAAAAATACAAGAAAAATGTGGAATGTACAGTAAAGCTCTGACAATAATCTGGGACCACTGGTAAAGTCTAATCTTCCCTAGCAGCAGGCAGCTCAGACACTAAACATCCATCAAAACTTGTACATTTGTTAAATACAGGGGATGAAGAATGGCTTACCTTTCAAAACTTCATTAATGTAACTCTGAATGTAATAAACCCGTAACTTGTCTTTAGAGGGTGAATCATCATCGATCCCATTGGATGTGATATAGATCGGAACATTGCCATATTTTGATTTTATCCACCGTAAGAGTTTGCGTAAACCCCCTGGCACCACTGCTTTCCCGCCTGGCGATGCCAGCCAGGTAGTGTCTTTCAGGTGCTGCACTTTGAATTCATAACCAGCCTGGGCTTCAGCTTGGCCTTCGAGATGTACAATATGAGTTGTGTAGTGGTTCAGTGCCACAAAATCACCGGAGCCATGTATCAGCCTTTTCTCTTCATCGCTAAAGTTGGGCAAGTACGAATTGTGCCATCCGACGTTTTGCCTCTGGCTCTGCCAGTCCCGCATGATGAAGGGGTAGTCCCCATTGCCAAAGATCGGCTCTGCAAACCAACCAATGTCAAACTCCAAGGTCCTAGCCGCGGCCTCAATGTCACTCCTGGAGAAAGGGTCAGCTGGATCCACCCAGTCGGCATGAAGAGAAACAGAGATCTGTCCCTGTTGTGTCTTGCGAAACTCATTGTTATAAAGATGCCAGACTAAAGCATGTGCTTTGATTAAATTGTGGCCTACAATTGTGAAGTTTCTTTTATAACCCAACAAGTGCTTTATGCCATTTGGCTCACTCATGGTTATCCAGAATTTCACTTTGCTTCCCAGCTGTCTGAAACATAACCTGGCATATTCCACAAAGGCCTGAATGGTCGCCGGGTTCGTCCAGCCCCCATTGTCTTCTAGCATTGAGGGCAGTCGTTGGTCTTCAAGCGTGGGGTGATACAACACAACGACAGGAGTAACATTCACACGTAGAAGCTCACTGATGTAGCATCTGTAATAACGCAGGTTTGCTCGGATCACCTGTGTCGTGTTGCCCGTTGGAAGGATGAGTGACCAATTGAGGGAGAACTGGAAGTGAGTGGCATGTGTATTTTGCAAGAGGTAAACTTCCTGTCTGATGGTACTGTAGTCAGTGCACTGACCTCCACGAACCTGGCCAATGACTCCTTTAACTTTCACCAGCTTTCCAGTCCCATTAATATCCCATTTGTAAATATTGCGATCAACAAATTGGGGAGTTGTAGGTGTCGTTTCTACCTGAGAATTACAAAAAGACAAAAGTACAGTGCAATACTACTGATCAATACAATATTATTTTGGTCTCTGAAAACAATTTAAATTCCTTTTTAATTACTTAAAACTTAAAAAGAAAATGCTGAAACAGTTCAGAGAAAGAAGGGAATGGTGTATCTATTTGTTACAGCCCTGGTTTTATGAAGATTCAGTGACCTTTTTATGCCATATGTTTTCTAAGCTGCTTTTATGCCACCAGGAACCTTATTCACTGCCCAGTTAATAATTTCTGGGCTTGCAATGTGTCCATTTCACAGAGGAGGCAACCAATTGGCCAACTCATCGAGGCTGACAACTGAGCCACAAGTTTGGTTCAAAACTGAAAGAATTCGGATACTATGGAGATAGGATTTGATGGGCTCAGAGACATTGGCCAGGAATCATACCACCCCACCCCGCCACGCGAACCGGAGCGGGCGAGGGGCGGACAATGGAAAGGTCCCTTGACCTCGGGTGGGATTTTACGGTTTTGGGACGAGCTTGGCTGTAAAATCCCGCCCTTTTCTTATTCTTGACGTTCCACATGTTCTAATAACATCAGGTAAAAATATTGAGAACGGTACAAAAAGATGGCTTGGTTGTGAGTAAACTACTAAACTACAGTTTAAGCGAGTCTCATTTACAAAACCTCATGAATCACAAAAACTAATACTGGATTCTTGTTTGAAACAAGTCAAAGTGGACTGAGTTCCTCCATACCAATGTCAGTTTGGCTCAGTGTTAGTATTCACTTCTGAGTCGGAAGATCATGAATTGGTCCCCCTGGGCACAAGCATGGAATCTAGTTATCACTTCAGTGCAATACTGAAGGAGTTCGACATAGTCTGAAGTGAAATGTTAAATTGATTAATCAGGTAGATGTAAAATGTCCCATGGCAATATCCATAAACAACATGGAGTCGGGGGCTGGGGGAATTCCTCCAGTGGAAGGGTCAACCTTCAACTCTTAACTATAAGCTCCAGTACAGATTAAGTGTTTATTTATCCAATATGGTATTTGTGGGTCCGAGATATGTACAGATTGCCTGCTATATTTGTCCACTAAGAAATAGTGCAGAGTCAGCAGGGGTGCCGCTGCCAGGGCTGAAAGTCAGGGCACGTCCTGTTTCAATGGGTGGTGGGACACGGGCCACATTTAGCTGCCAACCAATTAAGAATGGTGTCCTGCCTCCCAGAGCTGCCAGCTCAGACAGAGGGCCAGCATTCTCAGTACCCCCACCAGCGGGGGTGGCAGCTGAAGGATGAGACCACATGGATGGTTGTGCACCTTCAGATCAGGTAAATGAGGTCTGGGACCATTGGTGCCAATTTGGCAGGCCCCAGCGAGAGTGCATGGAACAAAACAGCGAGAGTTCGGAAATCAACCACAGCTTGCCTGCTAATTCACATGTATTCCTTACACTGAATGACAGAGTGTAAGAGAGATTTTTAAAATTGTTTTATCTTTCTGAACTTGTTTAGTAAAGTCGATTTTTGTTTTTTGCAAAACCAGTGGAATCTTGTGGCTTTATTCATTTAGTAAGCACCTTGAAATTTGTCTATTTTAAACAAACTTTATTGTTCCTAACCTGAAGAGCTAAAGGAACCCCAAATGATATGGACTATATTGGAAAACCAGTTCAGAATCAGGTTAAACTGTCATATTTATTGACTAGAGTTCATGTCATTTCAATAACAGCCTACTGAATCTATAGACCACTTTGTCAGCAGATGCAGAGACAAGGGTACAGAGCCAACAGACAGAATTGTTGAGTTGATGGTTGTATCCACTCTACAAGCATTGTAGAAAAATATGTTTTTCTGGCCCAAATGTTGGGCATCCATAGCATCAAAGGATTACTCAAGAATTGGTGTAAGTATGAAGTGACCCTCGCAGATCAATAATGCTTACAAGTCCTAAATACAACCTCCATTGTTGATGTACTCACTGGGACACCCAAACCTAGCAAGATATGTGGAAGATGTGGACTTCTAAGTGCATTGAAGAAATGTCCAACATTTCATCAATTCTGCAAAAGGTGTGGCAGAAAGGGTCGTTGGCAGCAGCAGTACACTAGAGCAAAGGCTGATTCAGCTACAGTCATGCACTGGTCCAAATAGACCATACACAACTGATACCTTCAAGCAATAAGAATGACCATCCAGTATCCCGTCAGAAGCATACACATGAAGTGATTGATAAACCAGGTAACTTAATCAGAAAGGATGCATTTAGCAGGTTGCCTCACCCAACGAAAACAAAAGATACATCCTTAGGTCTGCAGGTTGACTTCATTGACATTGAACTTGAAGATTTTCTCTGGAACATTCTGCACAATGCAAATGCCAGCAGCTACAAGAAGAAATGGTGAAAGATTCTACACTACAGAAACTGTGGGAAACCATTATCAAAGGCTGGTTTGATTCAATTTAGCATATCCACAAACACGTGGGACCATTCTGGCCTTATTGGGATAAGCCAGGAAAGCATTTTTAAAGACAGGGTTGATTATCATGCCAGAATCTTTGTGATCAGATATTCTCCAACAACTTCATCACTTACACTTGGGCAAAGATCAGACAAGAAGACTCTATTGGCCAGCGATGAACAATTACATTGAACTCATGATCAAGAAGTGTGAGGCTTATCAAGTGCCTATAACAAGACAGCACAAAACAGCACTGATTCCACATAAAGTTCCTACCCACCCTTTGTGCAGAATCACATCTGACCTCTTTCATGTCCACGGCACTGACTTCTTCATCATTGAATACTTTACCAAGTGCCTCATTATTCGGTAATTGTACAATAGATCAAGTACAACTGTCACATTCTAAGTGCTATTTTCAGTTTATCTGATGTTCCTAGAGGGATCATTACAGATAATGGTCTCAATGCGTTAGTAAGTTGTTTCAGGACATCTGTGAGAAATTGAATTTTAATCACACTACCTCTTCTCATTACCCTAGGACTACTTGCCTAGCTGAATGAATGATTCACATGGTGAAGTTCCTAATTCTCAAATGTAGACAGAACAAGCAAAATTTACATATTGCAAACGTTATATCTAAGAGTGACACCTTTAATTGCAATATACCATCAGCGGCAGATCTCATTCTTAGCAGACCAGTGCATACCAATCTACCTACTTTTACCCATTCTACTTACTCAGAAACAAGAGAGCAACTTTGAAAACTACAAGAGAAGATGACCAAATGCACAATAAAAACACGGATACAGAGATGCCAAGTTTACAGTTGGGACAACAAGTTCACATCCAGGATCCCATAGACAGTATGTGGCAACCAGCCAAGCTGACAAGGATTTGTTCAGAATCAAGATCCTATGAAAGGTGCAATGGTGAGGTGTAACTGAGGACAAATTAGATCCATTTCAGCTCTTCAATCACTGTACAGTCCAATTGCATCTTGAACAAGATCCAAAACGCAACCAGGAACAACACCCAAGAATGACAATCTCACAGATCACATTGAGCAATTAAAGAAATCTTCAAAGATATCATCATAATATCTGGGCGTACCGGCAGATTATCTTTATGCTTAGTTAGAGACTTAAAGATTCATCAGTTCTATGCACTAATGCAATGGTAACTAAACATGAAAGTGTATTGTAAATAGTTATACTTCTTTGGAAGGGTGGGAGCAATATTGTTGAAAAGAAAGGGGGAAGTTGTAAAATGTATTTAAGGAATATCAGAATGACATTATTGGAAAGGAAATGTGTCACATGATACCGACTTTTGTTTAGAGAAGAGCACACATGATGTCTTCAAGCTTTATCCCTTCATGGGCTTAGTCTGAATAAATACATCTACAATCCCTTAAGAGCAATTGGTGTCTTGTGACCATAAGCAGATTTTTGAAAAGACCTTTAGGAAAAGAAACCAACCATCTTTATCCGGTCTGGCCTTTAAATGACTCCAGTCCCATAGCATAATGGTTTACTCTTAACTCCTCTCTGGAATGTTCTAGCAAGCTACTCAGTTATATCAAACCAGCACAGAGAATACTACATGGGCTCTATCACTTCAAGTAGGCCCACACCTCATTTTCCGGGCAATCATCAATGGATAACAAAAGCTGGCCTTTCCCGTAACACCTCCGTCCTAACAATTAATGTTTTAAAAAAGGGAAATAGTAAGCCGAGTTTTGGACTGAATGAAGAAAATCAATAACAAGTTTAACAATTTCTGGAAGGAAAATTAAATCCAAGGGTGTTTGAAGAAAAGATTCAACAATAGGGAGGCAGCAGATCCAGAGGAGTTAGTTCATGTGTGGCAGATCTACCTGATGTATTCTTTACAAAGAAGTGGTTTTCTTGTTGACTGGACTTCCTTCCTGGTAAGAGACACAAAATAAAAGACGGTGTCAGTAAAGTAAAAGGACCAGCCATACAAACTAGGGCTAGTTCCCTGTCCAAAAACCATGAGGAGGAAGGGGGCACAGTGAGTCACCATTTCATCTAAAAGAAGAAAGATTTACAATCTATGAATCCATTGTAAAAGTTAATTTCTCTTAGCATGCAATGGTGAACCATTGATGAATAAATGGCTATTAAACCTTGATGTCCAACTGTTCACTAATCTGACAAGCATCCTTGTCTTAAACAATGGCTTCTGAGCCTCCAGCAAAATTTGTCGAAGGTTCAATGTTTGAACGTCTGGTAGGATTCAAATGGCTGGCGGTGTCAAGTTGCAGACTGATTGATCTGGTTATTGAAACATCCCGCATACCACATCACCCAAACTGGAAAATATCTATACCTGTTTGGATCAATAGTCAGGTTGATGTGGTGAGACTAGAATTTAAACCAAAAACTTGCACTTTGGTCTTTTGTGACAGGATGTGGCTCTGCAACATGTCCTTCAGCAAGAGGCTATTTACGTTTCAAGCTCTGGACCATTCTGAGGAATGCCAAGTGGAGCCGATCAGGAGTTTGAGACACATGACACTGCAGTTTTGTTCAGACAAGGAAGGCGTCCACAGATTAGTAATCTTCAGAAAGCAGCGATTTAAAATAGCCTAAAATAGGCTAAGAACGAAGTAGATTTAATAAGTAAGCCTCCATAAGCCTCGAATCACAGAGGTGTTAGTGCAGAATAGACAAGGAAGAAAGTCAAGATCTTAATCACTGCGTCAGATCTGTACCTTTGCTGAGTTTTGCAATGACTCCTCACTCGGGCAGAAGAGACTCACATTGCACATGACAAACCTTGTTTTAAAGCACAGGGCAGATCCATTGGTGTGGTGTTTAGTCTTTTCTGGAAATGTGGTTGATTCATTCATTAAAGCAAACTCAACCAAATGAGCAAAGGATGTGGACAGCTAGTAACAGGAAATTCCTCCATGAATCTCTGAAACTTGCATTGCCCTCAAACTGGTGAATACAATTATATTTTTGATTATTTACACTGTGGCTTTGTTCTGTGAGATTGATTTTAAAATCTTTGCAGAGCTTTTTCAGTTACTGTTATATTTCTACTTGACTCTTGCTAGTCAATTGCTTCATCATAATGTGTAACAACTTCAGCTGATAGGGTGGGTATTCATTTAGAATTCCTCTTCAACTCTGGGATTTGGAAGACAAGGCAGATTTCCAGAGGAATCATCATAATGATGTCTGGCATCTGTTTACAGATCCTCTATTGCCCTGGTCCAAACTGGTCTTCTTGGACATGTCTTGGAAACCCAAATGAGGGAGATTGAGAATTGGAATTGAGCTCTCAAGTGGTATTTGGATGTCACAGAGGTTGTAGAATGTAGGAGTGTACGCGCACTGGGTGGTATGAGCATACCTGCAAGCCAACCTGGGTGTCAGAAAATGACCCTTGCAATGAATTGTGTCTAATGAAACATTAGGACCTTGAAAGATGAGTGTGTGTAGACTTGTAAATTGCATCGTGTGAGTGTACCATCTTGAGGCATAGTTGTGACATGCCCAAGAACAAGCTATAAGATTGTTGGAGCTTGGAATGGATGCGAGAAGCAATACACAGTAAGAGAACCTTGACCTTTTGACAAAATACATAGCAAGGTAATGGTTCCTTGCCCAGATTTGATTATGACTAAGCTTCTTCTCCTTCTGATCATAGTTACTGCAGGCAGCTTGCAGTCTGCCTATGACCTGTTGCCACCAATGGTGCTATGACACCTTCTGGGGTGGGTGTTCCATTCGACAGCCCTCCTCACACACAGCTGCATGTCCATTTAGCCATCCCCATAGAAAGGAAACAAGTTCCTGTCCCAAATATTCAACTGCTCACAGAATCAATTTTTATGTCACCACACTGAGATTCCTTTCACTTTATTTAATCCTGACACTCCCCCGCAAATGCTGCTAGCAGCCGTGAGACTTGGAAAAAATCTACAATCAAGGAAACCAGCAACTATAAAATTAGCTGTCAAATCGGAATTGATGGACAGACATGGTCTATTTAAGTAACTTTCTAAAGGTGCTGATATAAATTCCATCAACTCTGTTCCAGGCTTGAAGAAAAGTCATTGTCACTCCAAGGTTTTATTTGAGACTTCAATGTTTTGAGATTAAAATGCAATCAATGTTATTTTAACCAACTCTCAATAGTGGAGCTGAGAAGTTGGAGATTGAGGAGAATTAGTGAATGAAAGGCACCCTATTTTAATCATTCTCAAAGAAGGTTCAAGTCCTAAAGGTCCAGTGAACTGCAGTTATATTGATCTTGCTACAAGAAGAAATTGTGCTACATTATTTCATCACCATCAGTAAGATCTTAATCCGATTGTTGGTGAATGTATATTAATTAGGTATAGTCATTCTACCTATAGACAAATAGTCTATAGAGAAAGAGTAAATGACATGGAATTTTTGAAGAATGCTTGAGGACACTGCCAGCGAGGAGCAAGGGACTGAGATCAAATTATGGACAATGGATCTGTTTCTAATTATTACATGCACTCAGCAGATAAGAGATGCCAACTCCAGAATCTGGACAGCTAGATGGAAAAATCAACTGCCCTCTCCTGTTTAGGTAGACAGTACTTTACATGGTAAAGTATGGAATCTGAAGGACTCCTGTGTCACATGAGCATGAATATATCCTGCAGCCAATGGATTATCCACAACAGTTTTTTTATTTGTTCATGGGATGTGGGCATCGCTGGTTGGGCCAGCATTTAGAATAGAAGAATCCCTACAATGCAGAAGGAGTCTATTCAACCCATCGAGCCCACACCGACGACAATCCCACCCAGACCCTATCACTGTAACCCCATGCATTTACCATGACACTAAAGGGCAATTTAGCATGGCCAAGTAGCCTAATCCACACATCTTTGGCGTGTGGGAGGAAACTGGAGCACCCAGAGGATACCCACACAGACACGGGGAGAACGTGCAAACTCCACACAGACAGTCACCCGAGGCCAGAATCGAACCTGGGTCCCTGGCGCTGTGAGGCAGCAGTGCTAACCACTGTGCCACCATGCCGCCCAAACATTTATTGCCCATCCCTGAGGGCATTTAAGAGTCAGCCATATTGCTGTGGGTCTGGACTCACATGTAAGCCAAACCAGGTAAGGACGGCAGATTTCCTTCATCTACTGCTTTTTACCTCTTGCCCTCACTTTCTTTTTTGTTATTTATTCTTTCATGTGGGTGTCGTTGGCAAGGCCTACATTTGCTGCCCATCCCTAATTTCCCTTCAGAAGGAGTAATTCTCATCATGGAAAAGCTTCTTTGTAAGGTGAAATCCTTCAGACTTAGTCAAAATGTACTGAATAATATTCCTAGATTGAAGAATGCAGGCACCAGGAGCATACTTTTAACCTAATCCCTAATCCTGGTGGATAAATGGACCTTATTGTGGAGCTGCTCAACTGGAGGTTTGGAGACTGGGAATGTGCACAGCCTAGGCCATAAGAGATAACCCTGATTTCCAAGAATCCACGCAAGATCTATCGTTCTGTGGTAGAAATGCCAGCATGGTGAAGCTCCTTAAAAGAAAGCACAGTGGCAACTCCTGTGCTGCTGTTTGGTAAGAGGCTGCACATTGAGAGACTGGAATCTTTTCCTAGTAATGTATATTGATCCAGCTCGTAATGTGATTAAATGAGTGCATCTATGATTGTTTTAGATCTTGGTGAATCCTGCTATTTGATAATATTGCAATGCCCTGAGACATTGTTGCTGATTGTCCAGAAGCTGACTCGGTCTGGAAGATGATGGGTCCATACCTTGCTTGATGTATTTTTACACGTCTTTCTGGATGTCCTGAGTGGCACTCTCTACAATTACTCCATGGCATTGAAGTTTTCTTTAAATGTAGACAACTCTGGAAAAACAACATTTATTTCCTAATTCTAATTATCCTGAAGACATTAAGAGTCAACCATATAATGCAGGACAGGAGTCGTATGTAGGCCAAACCATGCAGAGGGGTAATTCCCTGTCCTGAAGATAATGAGTGAACTCGAGGGGTCTTTACAATAACCTACAAGTTTTATGATCATTTTTTGTTTGAGTGCAGGCCCCAAAATCACCAGGTTTCTTCAAATTCAATTTCACAACTTGTATGATGGGATTTTAAATCAAGAGATGAGGATTATCAGTCCACTAGCATAACCAGTCCACTACCATAACCAGTCCACTACCATAACCAGTCCACTACCCTAATCAATCCAGTACCATAACCAGTCCACTTGCCATAACCAATCCAGTACTATAACCAGTCCAGTGCCATAACCAGTCCAGTACTGTAACCAGTCCAGTACTATGACCAGTCCAGTGCCGTAACCAGTCCAGTACTGTAACCAGTCCAGTACTATAACCAGTCCACTTATCATAACCAATCCAGTACTATAACCAGTCCAGTGCCATAACCAGTCCAGTGCCATAACCAGTCCAGTACTATAACTAGTCCAGTGCCATAACCATTACACAATCACTGTGACTTTAACAACCACTGACTGAATGACATCTATTGAGGAAAGCAGCTCTGTTTGGGACACAGCTCTGTGACAGCTTGCTTTGGAAAGCCCGGTCACAGTTCCTCAGCCGAGTGTAGTTCTGAGTTTCTCGGCCTGTACACTCTACTGTAATGGTGCTTGTTCTCTCTTGTTTTCTCCTCCCCTTTCAGGGAGTAAAGGGAATCCTCCCTGGGGATGCCATTGTGCCATTGTGCCCTGTCAGAAATTGGGAGGGAGTAAATGACAGCCCCCTCAGCAAATGGCACAAAATCTCTACCTCAGGAGCAAACACACAAAAATAAAAATACCACGATAGCAGGATTTCACCCAACACATGTGAAAATGTAAGCTTGTATCTTTAACCTGTAGAACTGAGGGCAGCACGGTAGCACAGTGGTTAGCACTGCTGCCTCACAGCGCCAAGGACCCAGGTTCAATTCTGGCCTCGGTTGACCGTCTGTGTGGAGTGTGCATGTTCTCCCCGTGTCTGCGTGGGTTTCCTCCCACAGTCCAAAGATGTGCAGGTTAAGTTGATTGGCCATGATAAATTGCCCCTTAGTGTCAGGGGGATTAGCTAGGGTAAATACGTGGGTTACGGGCTAATGAGATTGTGGTTGGTGCAGGTGCAATGGGCCGAATGGCCTCCTTCTGCACTGTTGGGATTCTATGATTCTGTGACATTCTTAGGAGACAGTAGAAGTAAGGCAGTCATGACTGAAATAGGACTTACCAAGCCTTAATATAATTACTGTCTCATTTACATATAACATCCAACAATGGGTGGCCGACTGTCAGAATTGACAGTGGGAAATGGGGTGTGGACAGCAATCTTTTAAACCCCATTCCAAGTTCCCATCATCACCCATTCCATCGGCATCACCAAATCGGGCAGGTTGATAGGAAATTGCAGGGTTGGGGAGATTTTCCTCTGCACTGGCCTATATCGTGCCAGATCGAGAGATCATAGGGTCAGGTATTTTCTCAAAGCTATTCCTACATTGCCAGCATCACTTCGCTGTTAGTACAATTAAACTTGCCAGCCTCAATGCCCACCATACCCTGTGAAAACAGGTCCTCCGACAATGCTGCCCACCCCTTTTGATAAGCACCTAAAACCAAAATTCAAAATTAAAAAGGACTTTTAAAAAAATATTTATTAGTCAATACAGAAATTCAGGTCATTATGTTTGGACGACAGAATCTTAACATTGAACATTTTGATTAACATCAAGTATTTATACTTATTTCTTGAGTGCATTTTGAGCAATACTGATATTTCACTGAATATATTTCTCAAAGCATTTTGTCCAAAAATGCTACGAATGTGTAGCTGTCACAAAGATAGCTTTCTTTGCTGAGATAATCTTCTCTCCAAATAAAGCAATGAGGTCATTCCAGTGTGCTAATGAATGTGGCCACTGGAGGGAGCTGAACAGCAGGGAAGTGTGCTGCACTGAAGGAAAGCTGAAAAATTGCGAATGTAAATCTTCTTTTCAAGATAGGAGAGAGGCAGAAACAGGAAACTACAAGGCAGTTAGCTTCTCATTTGCCATAGGGAAAATGCCAGAATTTAATATTAATGAGGTTATAGCTGGGTAGTTAGAAAATCTCAAGTAATCAGGCAGAGTCAACATGGTTTTGTGAAAGGGAAATCGTGTTTGACTAAGTTCATACAGAATCACAGAAACCTTACAGTGCAGAAGGAGACCATTCGACACATTGAGTCTGCACTGGCTCTCTGAAAGTGCACTCTACCAGTCCCACTCCCATGTCTCAGCAGGTCTGACAGCATCTGTGGGGAAAGAATAGAGTCAATGTTTTGACTCTGGATGATCCTTCGTCAGGGCTCTTCCCGCAGATGCTGTCAGACCAGCTGAGATTTTTCAGCATTTTCTGTTTTTGTTTCAGATTCCAGCATCTGCAGTATTTTGCTTTGACCACTCCCATGTCTTATCTCCATAACCTTGCACATTCTTCCTTTTCGAAGTATTTACCTTCTATATCAGTGACTTCCTTTCAGGCCCATTGATGGCTCTGTACAGTGTGTCACATAAAAGATAGGATCGGAAGTAAGCCAGTCAGCCCTTCAAGCCTTGCTCAGCCATTCAAGAAGATCCAGGCTGACCTTCTACCTCCCTCCACCTTCCTGCACCATCTCCATATCTCTGAATTCCCTTAGTACCAAAGATCTGTCTTGAATACCAATCAGCATCCGCAGCTCCCTGGGTTATATAATAACAAAAGCATAACCTCTGGGTGAAAAATGTTCTCCTCGTCTCATTCCTAAACGGTCACTTCCTTAATCTGAGACTGTGACCCGTGTTATAGATTCCCCTGCCAGCGGAAATATTTTGTCAACATCTACCATGTCAAGCTCTTAGTGATGTTACATATTTCAATTAGATCACCTCCCGCTCTTCTCAATTCCAGGTTGACTTAACCCCCTCTCATAGATCAATCCTCTCACCCCAAGAAGCAGCCTAGTGAACCTCCAGGAAAGTACAAAACTGCACACAGTATTCCAGGTGTGACCTCACCACTGTCTTATATACTGAAATAACATTTAGCCGTCTGGTAGAACAGAAAAAAGACAAATATCAAAGCTTTTTATCTTGCACTCATCAGGACAATCACAAGAGTGCAAAAAGTAAAGTGCGCTACACCATCGATGATCTTGATGAAGGCGCCAGTGGTTCTAAAGATTTGCGTTTGTTTTATGACCCTAGATAATAAAAATAGATCACACAGGGAGAAAAGACCAAAATCTGGACCATTTAGTATGTCATATTATACGTTTTCATAAGATTCAATGTCAAGCGTGTGCACCCCATACAATGCTGTGAATTTAAAGTTATTCAGCAGGAGAAAGACCTAGATGTTGCAGGATATGATCTTCTGAAAGTTCAAAGCAGATATTGTTAGATTAACATAAAAGTAAATAGAATACTAGGATGTATTACCAGATACCAAATAAAAAATATTCTACTGGCCTTGATTAGGCCTCATTTAGAAAAGTGCACCAAACACTTCATACAATCATGATGGGAACCAAGAGAAGTCAATCAGCCTTTAACCTGCATGTACCTGTTGACAGCACTGGTGATGGAGAGCTTCCTAGTGGTGATGTTAAGCCTCTTGTGATTAAGAGTGAGCATTAGCTGGAATGTTGAATTCCAAAATGGCAGCGCTGGTATTAAATCAGACTCAATTCTACATGTACTTTAACTTAGGGGCGGCACAGTGGCACAGTGGTTAGCACTGCTGCCTCACAGTGCCAGGGAACTGGGTTCAATTCCCGGCACTGTCTGTGCGGAGTCTACACGTTCTCCCCGTGTCTGCCTGGCTTTCGTCCGGGTGCTCCGGTTTCCTCCCACAGTCCAAGAGCTATGTTGGCCATGCTAAATTCTCCCTCAGTGTACCCAAACAGGCTTCGGGGTGTAGCAACTAAGGGATTTTCGCAGTAATTTCATTGCAGTGTTAATATAAGCCTACTTGTGACAAGAATAAATAAACTTTAAAACTTTTACTTTATCCTCTTACACCCAGCTCAACTCACACTAGGGGGGAATTTTCCTGTCCTGCCCACCACAGGAGAGGGGTGGCGTGGCGGAGGGTGGGGTGGGGGGGGTGCGGGCCATGCAAAGGTCTGTTGACCTCGGGCGGGATTTTCCAGTTTTCGGGCGAGCGTGACCAGAAAACCCTGCCCTAGATATCTACACACACTTCTCAGGCGCCATTTTGGACCTTTAAGGCCAAGCGAAGCACTCAAAAACACAGCACAAGGGATCAAATTCTGTGCTGATCATTTTTGCATGATTTACCAAAAGCAACAGATTAAATTGGGAAATTATGAAGGAATAAAACACAGAAAGGACAAGAATAAGAACCTCCCCTGTGTTTTAGAAGGTGTTTGTAACTCAGGTCATATTGCACATAATCATTCTCCATACAGAAAACAGTTTAGTTTCTCATGCTGACGGGTTGATCTGCAGCAAACCCCTTCAGGTAGTTAGGAATTTTTTTGCATTAAAATCAAGTTGTTAGTTGAACAGTTTATGAGTTCAAAATCTCTGTAAGGGCCCAGAATATTGCTGTGCAATAGCATTACAAGTTAGTCTTCTAGCAGTGGGGATGTGAGGGTTAAGAAAGAAGAAGAGATGTTAATGTACTCTTCACATCCTTCTACAGCTCAAACTGACTGTCCAAGTCTGCAGGCTCCAAATGATTATCATAGGCTCCTTGAACAGAATCAAAGGTATTAACCTCTGGCTGGAGACTGACATGATGTGGAGGTGCCGGCGTTGGACTGGGGTAAACACAGTAAGAAGTCTCACAACACCAGGTTAAAATCCAACAGGTTTATTTAGTAGCACAAGCCACTAGCTTTCGGAGCGCTGCCTCATGACCTGATGAAGGGGCAGTGCTCCGAAAGCTAGTGGCTTGTGCTACCAAATAAACCTGTTGGACTTTAACCTGGCGTTGTGAGACTTCTTACAGAGACTGACATTACATCACTGGAGCCAAAAGTGGGAGCTGACCTCTTGTGGGCCGATAGCCGGAACTGACCTCTTGCGGCCGATAGCGGGACCTGACCTCTTGTGGGCCGATAGCGGGAACTGACCCCTTGTGGCCGATAGCGGGACCTGACCTCTTGTGGGCCGATAGCGGGAACTGACCCCTTGTGGCCGATAGCGGGAACTGACCCCTTGTGGCCGATAGCGGGACCTGACCTCTTGTGGGCCGATAGCGGGAACTGACCTCTTGTGGCCGATAGTGGGAACTGACCCCTTGTGGCCGATAGCCAGAACTGACCTCTTGTGGCCGATAGCCCTTATGATTGGTGGGGATATGGTGGTGGTGCACCAGCATCTATTCAGGCATGGTGATGGTCACTGGTGTTGGATGGCATTCTCCCCCACCTCGGGAACCAGCTGAGTGGCCGTCAAGGTTCATCTGACTGTCTTCCCGTACAGCAATCGGCCTCTCAATACCGACAAAGTGATGGCAGGAATGGGGGGTGGTCCTTAATTAGATCATTCAGTAACTCAGTTAGCTGCCCAGCAGGCAACAGTGCCACAAAGTTGCCACTGCTGGCAATATGTCATGGCATTGGAAAGGGGTCAGACTCTTCTCCTGACACACTTTCCCCTGCCATCCTGCCAACCGTCCTACCCAAAAACCATCTCCAATGAACCAGCAAAATTCAACCCATAGAATCATAGAATGGTTACAGCACAGAAGGAGGCCAACTGGTCACTGTGCCTGAGTCATCTTTCTGTTCAATCCCACACCACTGCCTTTTTCCTGTAGCCCCGAAAATCTTTTCTCTTCAGAAAATTACCCAATTCCTCTTTAAATTGAATCTGCCTCTCAGGCAGTGTATTCCAGATCCTAACCACTGACCACAGAAAAATATATTTCCTTATCTCACTTCTGCTTCTTTTGCCAATTATTGGAAATGGGTTTCCTCTGGTCCTTGACCATTTCACAAATATGAACAATTTCTTCCGCCTCTAACTTCAGACTCATCATAGATCATCATCAAATCCCTACAGTGCAGAAGGAGGCCATTTGGCCCATCGAATCTGCACTGACTCTCCACAAGCACAACTCTGACAGAACACCCCTACCAGGCTCTAACCCCGTAACCCCACATATTTACCCCGCTAATTCCCCTAACCTACAGATCTTGAGACACTAAGGGACAATTTAGCATGGTCAATCCACCTAACCAGCACCTCTTTGGAGTGTGGGAGGAAACTAGAGCACCTGGAGGAAACCCACGCAGACACGGGGGAAAAGTGCAAACTCCACCCAGACAGTCATTCAAAGTCAGAATTGAACTCGGGTCCCTGGTGCCGTGAGGCAGCTGTGCTAATCGCTGTGTCACCCTAAATACCTCAATCAAATCTCTTCTCTGAAGAGAGCAGTTTCACCAATCTATCCACATAAATCAAGTCTCTCATCCCCAACCATTCTTTTAGATTTTTTCTGCACTCTTCACTTCCTTTCTAAAGTTCAATGTCCAGAATTGGACACAATACTCCAGTTGACACTGAACTGGTGTTTTATACAGGTTCGCTATAACCTCTTTGCTTTCCTACTCTAAGCTGCTGCTTATAAACCTAGGATCCCATCTGCTTTCTTAATCTGCCCTGTGACCTTCAACAATTTATACACATATACCCCCAGTCGTTTTGCTTTTGCAGCCTCTTTTGAATTATATCCTTTGTGTTATATTGCCTTTCCTCATTCTTCCGACCAAAATATTTCCCTTCACATTCTCTGCATTAAATTTTATCTGCCTCATGTCTGCCCATTTCACCCGCCTCTTCTTGACCTCTTGAAGTCTATCACAATTCTCCTCATGGTTCACAATACTTTCAACTTCTGTGTCATCTGTAAATTTTAAAATTATGCTCTGTACACTCAAGCCTAGATCATTGATATGGATCAGGAAAAGATGTGTATTGATCCTGAAGAAAGCCCGTTATATACCTATAATGACTCCAGGAGTCAGCTGTCAAGGAACAGTGCTTTTATTGTATAAAATAAAAGTAAAATGAAAACCACAAGCCTGTGGTGAACACAACTGGTCCCAACCAGGCCAAAAGGAATAATGGACCCACTCAGGGGCCTGTTTTATACATGACTCGGTATACGAGCTCCACATGGTTGGTTAATTACCAATCCCCAGGGAGTTGGTATTCAATGAGTTCTACAGGGAGGTCAATCAGTGATTCCCCATTCAAGCCCTGGGGGTTATCACAATACCATCCCTCAGACTGAAAAACAACCGTCGCCACAACTCTGTTTCTTAACATTCTGTTAATTTTATATCCATGTTCATTTTACTCCATGGGCTTCAATTTCACTGACAAGCCTATTATGTGTTAAATGCCTTTTTGAAAGTCCAGGTACACCACATCAACATCAATACCCTCATCGACCCTCTCTGTTACCTCATCTAAAAACTCAACCAAGTTAATTAAACACAATTTGCCCTTAGCAAATCTGTGCTGACTTTCCTTAATGAATTCATTCCTTAATGAATTCATTCCTTAATTAATTCAAGTTTGTTCAAGTGTCAGATCTTTGCTGTGAGCAAAGTTAGAGCTCATGGAATAAAAGAGAGAGTGGCAACATGGGTACAAAAGTGATTGAATGACAGGAGGCAGCAAGTAGTGATTAACGGATGTTTCTCAGAGTGGAGGAAGGTTTGTAGAGGAGTTCCCCAGGGGGCCCTTGCTTTTCCTAATATATTTTAATGACCTGGACATCGGTGTACTGGGCACAATTTCAAAATTTGTGGATGATTTAAATCTTCGAAGAATTGTGAGTTGTGAAGAGGATACTAGGGAATTGCAAAGGGACATTGACAAGTTGTGAGAATGGGCAAACAGGTGGCAGTTCCATACAGAGAAATGTGAGGAGATTCATTTTGGCAGGAAGAACATGGAGAGAACATATAAAATAAAGAGCCCAACTCTAAAGGGGATGGAGGAGCAGAGAAACCTGAATGTATGTGTGCACATGTCATTGAAGGTGGTAGAACAGGTGGAGAGAGCAGTTCATAAAGCATGTAGTACCCTAGGTTTTATTAATAAGGGCATAGAGTACAAGAGCAAGGGGATATGTGAATTTGTATAAGTCACTAATTCAGTCTTAACAGGAATATTGTGCCCAATTCTGGGTGCTACACTTTAAGAAAGTTGTGAAGGCATTAGAGAGAGTACAGAAGAGGTTCATGAGAATACTTTCAGGGATGAGGAACTTCAGTTATGAAGATAGAGTGGAGAAATTGGGAATATTTTCCTTGCAGAAAGAAGGCTGACAGGAGATTTGATAGAGGTATTCAAATCACGAGGGATCTAAACAGTGTAGATAGGAAGAAATTATTCCCACCCTTGAAAAGATCAAAATCTACTCATGGAGGTTCCCAGATAAGGATTCTACAGCAATTGCCTGGGAAGTGCAAACTTCTGATGGACAATGGCTCTGCACTGGGAACCACCTGAAAATGTGATTTAAATCACAAGCCTCTAACAGTTCTGACTGTCTTACATCAATAGTTACCCAGAAAATGTTTGAGGAATTAAAACCAATTCTAGCTTCTGGGCAACTATTGTACTGACCCAAACTGGTCCCCCATGGAACTCCCCCAACCCCTCTCGACTCCTCCATGGAACTCCCCCAACCCCAGATCCCTATCCCTGAGGTCTCCCCACACCCTCAAACTAACCCCGCAGGGAATTCCCCCAACCCTCCAAACCACTCATGGGTTTCCCCCACCCTGAGAAGGGACCATATCTTTTGATGGGAACTCTCCAACCTATGAGATTCCCCCCACCCCCTCCACCCCCATGGGATTTCTTACCCCCTCATGGACTCTTCCACCCTCTCAAGGGGAACCACCCCTGCCCACCCCCATCCCCCTTAATCCCATCTCCTCACCCCCAACAGGCTCAATACCCCTCCACCAAGGCCCAACCAGACCCCACCTGACCTGACCATACCCAACCCGACGCCAATGTCCCCTCCACCCAAAGAGCCAATCTGATCCGATACCTGACCCCAAAGCTCAACCTGACTTGACAACCCTTACCAAAATTCTATCCGTTGACCTTATACACTTCTCCCTGGCTGGTCAAGGACCTTTAAATCTGCCTGGTTTATAGTAGCTAGTGCCATTTATAAGGGGCAGCCATCGGTGCTAGGCCCCAGGAGTGAGCTACACTGCAGAGATCCCTTCCGGTCTGAGTCGCACGACTGGGCAAGATAGGATGGCCTTGATTTGCAGGTGAGCGGAGTGGCAATCCAACTCAGTGAGCACTCCATTGGAAGTTACGGACAGTTTTAGCGTCTTTTGATGCCAGTGATAGCTTTGAACAAACCTAAATTATTTAATATTAGCAGTGGTGTGTGAAACAATACTTAGAAAATGATTTTTGAAGGTAGAACGGGCCATGTGATGATGAAAAATGGAAACACGTACACAGAGAATCCAACAATACGGTAACATGGGCGGCATGTTGGCACAGTGGTTAGCACTGCTGCCTTACAGTGCCAGGGACCCAGGTTCAATTCCCAGCTTGGGTCACTGTCTGTGTGAACAAAGAACAAAGAACAATACAGCACAGGAACAGGCCCTTCGGCCCTCCAAGCCCGCGCCGCTCCCCGGTCCAGGATTGAATCCTGAATCCAGGATCCCCGCCCAATTTTCCAGCCTATCTACATACCAATATCCTATCCACCGAGCTGTCCCTCACAGCTACGATGCTTTGTTCATTACAACCTATTAACTCACCCCCACGCCCCCATTCCAGACCATGTGATCTCCAGGGAGAGGCGAAAACCCAGAGTGAAAAACCCCAGGGCCAATATGGGGAAAAGAAAATCTGGGAAATTCCTCTCCGACCCCCTGAGGCGATCGAAACGAGTCCAGGAGATCACAATGGCCCTGATCGGAAAATGCTTCCCAACCCTAGTCATTTCCACTTCCACGAACACCATATGAATTCCCTGCCCCCGAGACAGATTCCCAACTATCCGCAGTCTCGCTCTGTACTGGCACCAGCAAGATGATCATAGAATGAAGCCATGAAACAAGAAACAAGGAACAATTAGCCCGCGCCGCTCCCTGGTCCAAACTAGACCACTCTTTTGTATCCCTCCATTCCCACTCTGTTCATATAGCTTTGCACATTCTCCCCATGTCTTCGTGGGTTTCCTCCAGGTGCACTGGCTTCCTCCCACAATCCAAAAGACATGCTGTTTAGGTGAATTGGCCATGTTAAATTCACCCTCAGTGTACCCGAACAGGCACCCGAGTGTGGTGACTAGGAGATTTTCACAGCAACTTCACTGCAGTGTGAATGTAAGCCTACTTGTGACGAATAAATAAACTTTATCTTCTGTACTGCAGAATCATTGGAAAATGTCAAAATTCAAGAAAAGATTGTAAACAAAAGAAACCCATCATGTGCGGAGGGGCGAGACTGATTTAAATATTATAATCACAGTCACTTGTTCTTGTTGACAAACTTGTATATTGTGTGAATCAAATAATGGCTTTAATTTTTTACCTGTACAACATCTTCAGAAATACCCCAAACAAAACTGGAGGGAAAGGTTCCTGTAATAGGTTTATTTTCTGGTACAGGTGGAAATCCATTGTCCTCTATCACTTGGCGATAGAAAAAAGCAGATGATTTTGGCATCCTCTCCTTCTCCTTGCTTTGAAAGTCGATGTAAAACAACCCTCGTCGGGTGCTGTAACCAGCATCCCATTCGAAGCCGTCTACCAGGGACCACGCTGTGTATCCAATGACATCTACTCCATCGTACTTAATTGCTGTGGAGGTACAAGTGCCAGAAATGTTAATGCTGAAGTGTAATATTGACATAATGTGTGGAATGTGCACACTTTACAGGAAAACATTTATCTTCCAGGACTTGTTCCGCGACATCAAATTGCATTGCAAAGATAGGCAGCTTGTTAATGACTACCAAGTTGTCCCAAAGCACTCCAAAACCAATAAAGTACCTTTTGAAGTGTAATCACTGTCTATGAAAGCACCAGAACCATCAAGTGGCTAATGGATTTACTTTAGTTTGCAACTGCTGAATGAAATGGAATTCATCGAACATTCTCCTCTTATAATGCAAAGGTGTTAATTACTTGACCACATACCCACTTCCATTAATGATCGATAGGGAAATTTGATCACTAGGTTTTTAGTTGAGTTTAGTTCTCCATAATTTAAGGTTTAGTCCAAATTAATGCAAGAAATACAGCTATTGTGCATAGCAAGACCCCACAAACAGCAATGTGACAATGACCAGAAAAATCTATTTTACTGATGTTGTTTGAGGAATAAATATTGTCCAGGTCACCAGGGCTAAATCACCTGCCTTTCAAAATAGTGACATGGGATATCTTGCATCCACCTGGGAGGGCCTTGGTTAAGTCATTCGAAAGACAAGGCCTCCAACCATGCAGTATGCCCGCCCCTAGAGTGGCACATCAGATTTTTATGCACAAATACTGGAGTGAGATTTGACACATCACTTTCTGATTTAGAGGCATGAGGGCTACCAATTATAGCAACACTTATTGTGGGGATCAACTGGCAAACTACCAAAAATACGGTACTTGATGCTGTTAAAAATGTATGTCCTTTAATGCTTAAAGGTTGAAGTAAGTGTGCTTTATGAAAATCTTGTTCATCAATTGGAAGACAATAGCTCCAAACACATGGCAGATAATCAGATTAGATTTCTCATCCAATCCTCTAATGGAGCTGAATACTATGAAGATGGAAGAGGCTAGGTTTGTGCATCAGAGCTGTCAAAAAATTACAAATTGAAATTGGAGAAATACGTCAAATGCTTAGATGGTTAATTGGTTGTCCAGCATTCTTTGAAAGAGAACAGGTCCCTATCAGAATGAAAAATCTCATTACTTAGTGGCAAGATTTCACAGCTTGAGACTTGCCTGATAGATTCGTTTTTTTTCATCAGCACCACGTAGTAATCTCTATATATGCATGTTGATCTGAGCTTTAAATCAATGCTTTTGTTCGCCTCTTAAGGTAAACTAGTTTAATCTAACTCTCATATAAATACAAAATCCCAAATAGCTTGGATTTTACTTCTTTATTCTTGTTGATTGGGTGGCACGGTAGCACAATGGTTAGCACTGCTGCTTCTCAGCTCCAGGGACCTGGGTTTGATTCCCGACTTGGGTCACTGTCTGTTGGAGTTTGCACATTCTCCTCGTGTCTGTGTGGGTTTCCTCCGGGTGCTCCGGTTTCCTCCCACAGTCCAAAGATGTGCGGGTTAGGTTGATTGGCCATGCTAGAAATTGCCCCTTAGAGTCCTGAGATGCATAGGTTAGAGGGATTAGCGGTTAAATATGTAGAGATATGGGGCTGGGGCCTGGGTGGGATTGTGGTTGGTGCAGACTCGATGGGCCAAATGGCCTATTTCTGCACTGTAGGGTTTTTATGATTCTATGATTAAAAAATGTTATCACGCAACATCGGTAAGAAACCCTTTCAATAATGTTTCTGCACAATTTTGTGAGAAAATGATAATAAGTTGCTTCAAAATGGACATTACTGTAAATTCAACTTACCACTGCAAAAACATATAGGCCTTGTTAGGAGAGCAATATTTGAAATTGTTAGATCTTCGTCCACTTCTAAACATTCCACTTAGAAAGTAACCTGGGAGGTGTTGTAATATGCAGTATGCCATCAATTGAGTTCAGTAAGAAGTCTCACAACGCCAGGTTAAAGTCCAACAGGTTTATTTGGAATCACGAGCTTTTGGAGCGCTGCTCCTTCATCAGGTGAGTGAGGATTTGATTTTGATTTGATTTGATTTGATTTATTATTGTCACATGTATTAACATACAGTGAAAAGTATTGTTTCTTGCGCGTTATACAGACAAAACATACCATTCATAGAGAAGGAAATGAGAGAATGCAGAATGTAGTGTTGCAGTCATAGCTAGGGTGTGGAGAAAGATCAACTTAATGCAAGGTAAGTCCATTCAAAAATCTGACAGCAGCAGGGAAGAAGCTGTTCTTGAGTTGGTTGATATGTGACCTCAGACTTTTGTATCTTTTTCCCGAAGGAAGAAGGTGGAAGAGAGAATGTCCGGGGTGCGTGGGGTCCTTAATTATGCTGGCTGCTTTGCCAAGGCAGCGGGAAGTGTAGACAGATTTAATGGATGGGAGGCTGGTTTGTGTGATGGATTGGGCTACATTCACAACCTTTTGTAGTTCCTTGCAGTCTTGGGCAGAGCAGGAGCCATACCAAGCTGTGATACAACCAGAAAGAATGCTTTCTATGGCGCATCTGTAAAAGTTGGTGAGAGTCGTCGCAGACATGCCAAATTTACTTATTCTTCTGAAAAGGTAGAGTGCTCCGAAAGCCCGTGATTCCAAATAAACCTGTTGGACTTTAACCTGCTGTTGTGAGACTTCTTACTGTGCCCACCCCAGTCCAATGCATCTCCACATCATCATTTGATTCCTGTGCTTTGGCTCAAGTTTTACATCTCCTCCCACTCTCCATTGCATAGGTCATCATGGACCTGAACCACTCTAATCAGCATCACATAATGGAAACCAACCATTTCTATTAGAACTTCAGTCTGCATGAACAAGGAATTGATTCATAACAGTTGGGTGTCAACTGTGGCTTAGTTTATAGCACTCAAGACATGAATTGGCAGGTTCAAGTCCCATTGCAGATCTTGAGTTTAGATTACATTCCAGGTCAGAATATATAAATGAACTTGTTGAGCAAAACTTTTGCATGAATTGTTGTACGATTTTCGTTGGAAAAGAATACATGAGCGATTTTCCCGCCCGCTACATTGGTCGAGTAGCATACCAGGGTGGGAAATTTAAGCGGGAGTCTAAAAAACTGATTCCTGGCATCCAGCAGGTCATAATTCTCCCAGGCCATTTTTTTTTGACATAATCAGCCTCACGCCAGGGAACGATATGAGGCTAATTTTAATATTCATACTCTAATTTGAATGTCTTTAGTGAGCTCCGGATGCCATTGTCCAGACTCACTTGGATTACTGACCTTGCCAGTGAAGGTTCCCACCAGCGGGGATCAACTGCACCCAGACATGATGGCCTCACTGGTAGGACAGGAGGCCATATAGGAGGTCGGGGGCAGGGGAGGAAGTGCTCCTTGGGCAGTGCCAGCCTGGCACTGCCCACCAGTCATCCTGGCACTGCCAGCCTGGCACAAAGGGGCTGCCTGAGAGGGCAGAGCCAAATCCAAGAGGGGGAGAGGTGGGAGGGAAGGGGCGACTCTGCAGCGGTGGGTGGGGCTAGTGGTGGGGTCAACGATTGGGGGTCGGGACCGACAATTGGGGCAGGGGATGGAGTCAGGACTGGCAATTGGGAGGCCGGTGATTGGGAGGAGGGTCAGAGCCCGCGGTCAGGGAGTGGGGGAAGGGCCATCAGGAGTCCAGCGATGAGCTCCCACTGCAGTCAATCAGTCTGCCAGTATGGCCCCCTCTGCTGCCTTCCTCTCTGGTGGGTTTAGGGTCTGCCGCCCCCCCCCCCCCTCCCCACCCCCTCCGGCCCACTGGCGTGAATCACCTGACGGCCTCTGTATTGTACAGAGTGCCATAAATTCATGAAACTCAGCTCACCAAAAAAACGGGTGGGAAAAGCTCCCATTTTCCCGCCTTATAGACAATTTGAATTTTGGGGGGGGAAATCACCCTCTACCTCTTTTTTTTCCAGTCTTTTCTCTTGTAATAAACAGAAATGGAGTGGTCAAGACCAGGTGCATTACATGGACTATATTGCAAGCAAACATATATTCAGTAAACTTTTCATATATTTATTGAAAGAGGGATGGAGAAAGTTATTGGATTGAAGAAAGTTCCATATTCTAACCACGTCGGTGCACAGAAACCTTTATCAAACTCTAATTTAATTATTTGATTGTTGTCTCTGACAGCGCAGCACTTCCTTCACACAGGATTTACCACAGGAATTCACTCCCACTTTATACCTAACTTCCCACTTCCTATACTTACCATTGGTGTTCTTTGTGGGGTTTTTTTTGGGGTGGAGGGCATACAAAATATGAGGGATGGCAAGCCCATCACCTTCTTGGCCACCCCTGAGCTGTTTCCCACAATACGGTATGTGGGCGGGTGCTGAAATGTCAGCCCAACTGCCATTTTAAAATAATAATTAACAGTCAATTGAGCTTGTTACCAAACCAATTGTCCCAAATGATTCACTGCTCATGCCGTTATATGATTGGCATGGGCAGGTACAGGAAGGTGAAAGTGGCTAGGCCATTTTTAAAAAACGCTTCTGGGGGCGCAGAGAGGGCGCCCAGGTGCCCCATCGTGGCTAGTCCCCCAAGATGTTATCCATCCCTTTGACCCGCCCTGCCTGGGCAATGTGCCCCTTGTGAAATCCAGCTCTATGGTTCACCTGTACTCAACCTATCTTTGGTTGTCTTTGGGGCTAAAGGAACCAAGAAATACTGGAGGAAGGTGGGATCAGGATATTGAATTTGATGATCAGCCACAATCAAAATGAATGACAGCGCAGGTTCAAAGGGCCAAATGGCCTACTCCTGCTTCTATTTTTCTATGTCCCTGTTTACACTCTAGTAACTAAATTGATACAATGTAACACTGAGAATGTGTTTTACTATGTCCTTTCTCTCTCTCGCTCTCCCTCTCTTTCTCTCTCTTTCTCTCTCTCTCTTTCTACCTCTGTCTCTCCCTCTGCTTCTCCTTGCCTAGCTTCCCAGGATACTCACTCAGAAGCTACCAAATCACCAGCCCTATCACTGTTGAACCACCAATGAAACTTCCATCTAGGGTTTTGTCCAAATCCCTGGGAAACGGTAATTTAAGTAATTTGGGCAGGTGCTTGCACCTGTAGCATCACAACAGGAGCACTGGCCCTGTAGATGTAGAGAGGCATCCCCACTGCTCCATTAGGGTTTGGAGGCAAAGGTGGGGAGGTTGTTTCAGAGATGCCAGGCTGACCTGTAGATAAGGTTGGCTAAAATGTTTTTTCTCAGCTTGTTCCCAGGATTGATTGCAATTCCTCGGTTGTGGGCCTTACCCTATGTCCAAGACAGAACGTCCTCCTAATCTTAGCAGATGTAGGTACGGTGGTGATGCTGCCGTCTTTCAGATAAGGTGTTAAATCGAGATTCTGTCTACCCTCTTAGGTGGGCATAATGGATCGTCCAGCACTGCTTAAAGAAGGCATTCTGACCAATAATTATCCCTCAAGATGCACCACTGAAAAAGATTACCTGGGTATTTACAACATTGTTGTTGGTGGAAGCCTTCTGTGGGTAATTAGGCTGCAGGGTTTCAAGGATTTGACCTCTTCTGTTGCTTGTAGTAGGCTTTCTGTTTATTCTTAATGAGCAGTTTATTATTGACTGAACTTCCACTAATTAAGTTCCACTTAAACTCCATGGCTATAGTCTGAGTCCTGTCACTAGACCGTTGTCACAAAGGTGACTGCTTTGAACAGTTGCATAATGCAGTTCTGAGAAAGGTGAATAAATGAAACCCTGCACTATGCTGGGACAGATTTTCATCTCTGCTTACATGTAAAACTGACGCCGTGTTTCACTAACATTAATGAAATTGAAAGTTAATCAGCTTCTGTAAGGAACCACACTGCCCAGGTGGCAACTCGAGAATCTACCCCTCTACCTGAGGGAGCAAACTGTTGGTACTACCCGTGTGGAAGCGTGTCCCTTTGGCCAGTGATAATTGGTTGCAGTCATGGCGTAATGCTGACAATTATTCTGATCAATTTGGTGAAATAAAGGGGGCAGAAAAGAGAACTAGAATCATCCAATATTACAACACAGGAACAGAAGGTGGAATTTTGTGGGCTCCTGCTGGTGGGTTTTCAGCGGGGGAAGATCCATAAAATTCTCCGCCCATCACCTGTCTGCAATTTTACAGGTTTTTTTCGTTCATTCGTGGGACATGGGCGTCACTGGCTGGCCAGTATTTATTGTCCATCCCTAGTTGCCCACGGGCAGTTGCGAGTCAACCGCATTGCTGTGGCTCTGGAATCACATGTAGGCCAGACCAGGTAAGGACAGCAGATTCCCTTCCCTAAAGGATATGAGCGAAACAGGTGGGTTTTTGCGACATTCAACAATGGTTTCATGATCATCAGTAGATTCTTAATTCTGGATATTTTTTTATATTGAATTCAATTTCTACCATGGCGGGATTCGAACCCGGGTCCCCAGAACATTGGCTGAGCTTCGGGGTTAATAGTCTAGCAATAATATCACTAGGTCATTTCCTCCCCTTATGCGGTGAGTGAGGCTTGGGGCCCTGTCAGAAATGCTACCTGTTGGATGAAATGTTAAATAGATATTTAATAGTTAAAGCTGTCTTACTTCTTGGATGGAAGCAAAAGATCCCGGAGGATTAATCAATGAAGAGGAGGGCAGTTTTCTCTGATGTCCTGGCCAATATTTATCACTCAACCAACATTTCAAATACAGATTATTTCATCATTACCTCATTGCTCACTGACTGCCATATTTCCCACATTACAGTAGGGGCTACACATCAAAGTACTTTATTTGGTTGTAGAGCACTTTGGGACATTCTGAAGTTGTGAAAGGTGCTGTATGAAATATTATAAAATGGTGAAGAAATGTTACCTTTAAGCACATCCATGAGGAATCTCTTTAAAGGATACATATTATAAACATCCTCAGTCTTTGTACTGCTACTGCTGTCATCCCAGCCATTTTCTACAATGAATATTTTTGAGTTGTTGTATTCTGTGTGAATCCAATAGAGAAGCTGCCTCAGAAGGTATTTTTTTGATTGGTTAAATAACAAATTTGAGTCCAAAAGTCGAAAGCTCAGTGGCCCAAATGAAAGTGCAAAAAAGTCAGCTGTTTTCTTTATTTCCGCTTTCTCTCCAACATTGAAAACTGGCAGCAGAGATTTGAGGTTGTCCTTCATACATGCCGGATAGTCACCGTCTAAGAATATTGGTTTAGCAAACCAACCTAATACAGAGTTGATCGAGCACTGGCAAAGCTGCACAGCTTCAGGATTAATGTCCCCATCCTTTGGCCCAACCCAATGTGAAGCCAAAGCAATTGACACGTGACCTTGCTGTGAATCGCGGAAGCGGTCATTGTAGATATGCCAAGTCTTGGAGTGTGCCTGGTAATCAACATATTAAACACAAGGTTAATTATGTCACAATAACTTCAACATAATCACGGTAAATGAAATATTTTATTTGTTACACAGCATATTTTATGGTCTGAAGCTAAAATCTTGATAATCCCATTTGTTCTATTTTTATGTATTTGAATTTATTCCTGTTTCATCAGGTCTCCCAAGGTCTCTCCAAGGTGCGAAATAAAGGGAAACCAGTTAGTCCCATGTGCTAAAGATGGAATCATTTATTCCATCAGGAACTGGCTCTGATTTCCTTCAGTGTGCTGATCCAGCACTGTGTTCAGAGCTTCTTGTAGATGACATTAAATGCTAAATATGTCACTGACTAGAGGTACACAAATGCAGGTCCGACCACATGGTGCCACAGCATGATATGTTACAATCCAGTTAGGGACTATTAACTTTTTGTTTAAAATAGACAAAGTTTGAAATGCCAGTTACGCACAAGGAGATCAAATCTACAATATTCCACCATTTTAAACAAGCAAAATAAACTTTACTATACACAAAGTCAGAAAAATAAACAATTTACAGCCTCCACACTATACTCAGGCATTCAGAATTAACATGTGGTAAATATAAGTTAATGGGCAAACTGTTGTCAAACACTTCATATTGCACATTAAATAGCAGATGTGGCCAAAACAGATCCCATAGATTTCTCAACAACTCATCCAGACATCAGTTGCCGCTGTGAGTCACAAAATCTTGTTAACACTCTGTATCCCTTATGAGATATGTCAACGCTTCATTTTAAAGAACTTAGCCTCTGAATTCTCTAAAGCTGCCCTGACTTGGCTGCCTCATGACTGCTCTCTCCCTATTGGTTCAATTTCTCCTCTTCAGACTGTGTTCCACAGCACTTACAAAGCTGCATGCCCGCCTCTAATTACTAACTCAATTCCAACTCTTTTTTTTAAACCATTAGCTTCACTAAGATAGCACTGCCCCAGATTTCTCCGAACTCCAGTTTCCCAGCTACACTGAGCTATACATGATTCTCAGGACTTCTCTGAGCCCTGACAGCTTCACACAGGACCAGTGACCTCCTGCCATGCTCTCAGCTCCCCAGGGCTTCTCTGTGAACTAAAAACCAGTAAGAAGTCTCACAACACCAGGTTAAAATCCAACAGGTTTATTTGGTAGCACAAGCCACTAGCTTTCGGAGCGCTGCCCCTTCATCAGGTGAGTGGGAGTTCTGTTCACAAACAGGGCATATAAAGACACAAACTCAATTTACAAAATAATGGTTGGAATGCGAGTTTTTACAGGTAATCAAGCCTTAAAGGTACAGACAATGTGAGTGGAGAGAGCATTAATCACAAGTTAAAGAGATGTGTATTGTCTCCAGCCAGGACAGTTAGTGAGATTTTGCAAGCCCAGGCAAGTCGTGGGGGTTACAGATAGTGTGACATGAACCCAAGATCCTGGTTGAGGCCGTCCTCATGTGTGCGGAACTTGACTATCAGTCTCTGCTCAGCAACTCTGCATTGTCGTTTGTCGTGAAGGCCGCCTTGGAGAACGCTTACCCGAAGATCAGAGGCCGAATGTCTGTGACCGCTGAAGTGTTCCCCAACAGGAAGAGAACATTCTTGCCTGGTGATTGTTGAGCGGTGTTCATTCATCCGTTGTCATAGCATCTGCATGGTCTCCCCAATGTACCATGCCTCGGGACATCCTTTCCTGCAGCGTACCAGGTAGACAAGTTGGCTGAGTTACAAGTGTGTGTACCGTGTACCTGGTGGATGGTCACACTTACTGTGTTTACCCCAGTCCAACGCCGACATCTCCACATCATAACTAAAAACCACACAAAGTATGAATTGCAGCCAAGCTGCACCAGGGCTTCAAGAGCTTCTGCAAGCCCTAACTGCTTAGATCCTGTTAACAGCAGCATCGTTCTGGTATATTCTCTTCCCCTGCTGAAGAACTGCGATAAAATGAAACCAAAGAACCTTCTTGTGCTCCACCCGTTTTCATGATAATGTAGCCTTTCAGTGTTCACTGAATGCTTTTAAGCTAAAATATAATTCTATCTCCCAATACTGCACTTCTTTGCAAATAGTGTAGACATCACGGAAAGAATTCTCCCAAAAAAATTCTAAGTGTTGAATTCGCATGAAAACTGGAGTAATTCACGCTAGATTTTTCAGTGGGAGTTCAGACAAGAATCTCCCACACTCTGTGCGCTGCAGAGGCCACCAGCATGAATATCATTACATTTCAGGGGCGCGCATATCCCGCTGGAGAGGTTGAAATCAGTACACTGAGCGGGCCACTGCGCATGCACCGATCTGTCACACTGAGATCGGCACATGCGCAGTAGCCCCGTCCTTCCATCCTCCCGATCGCTGGCAGTTCGATTGCTCGATTGCTGGCCAGCTCTGCGACCTTTCACTGCTGGCTCTCTGCACCCCCCATGGCCCGATCGCCTAGCCCTGGCCAACCACGGTCTCCAGCACCCCTCCCCCCCACCAATTACCCCCCCCCCGCAAGCTGACCACCCCAAGGCTGACCCCCCCCCCCCCCCCCACCCCTCCGATTGCTGGCCTCCCTGCTTCCTTCACTGATCCCTATGCAGAGTGGCAGCGGAACCCACCCCATCAGGCCCTGGCCACTAGGTCCTGCTCTTATATGCCCCGCTCCCTGGGCACTGCCCCATGCCCAATGGACAGTGCCAAGGTGCCCCTGGGCATTGACACTTTGCCCCCTGGGCAGTGCCAGGGGGCACAGGCTGGCACTGCCAGGGTGCCAATGCCCAGGGGACACACCTGCACCACCCGACCCTCTATGGGGCCCCTATTGACTTCCCTTCACTCTAGCGGGGTCAGGCCACTAGTTCCCCATCAGTGGGGAGTGACTGTAAATCCCGCTGGAGTGAAATACTCTGGCGGGGTGGGAGATGCTCGCGGGCTCGGAGAATTCAGTCCCGGGCCCGCTAATATCATTCAAATTATATTAAAATGACAATTTAAATGGTCTTTGCACTTCCCTGCTGATTTCCAGCAGGGAGCAGATGCCATTGGAAATCCGGCACTGGGAAACTCAAGCAGGGCGTGAATGAATGCGCGAACCCCATGAATCGGCCGACGTGAGGATCTCCCAGCCCACTGTGCTAAAAAATTAGTCATGATGTGGAGATGCCGGCGTTGGACTGGGGTAAACACAGTAAGAAGTTTAACAACACCAGGTTAAAGTCCAACAGGTTTATTTGGTAGCAAAAGCCACACAAGTTTTCGGAGCTCTAAGCCCCTTCTTCAGGTGAGTGGGAATTCTGTTCACAAACAGAGCATATAAAGACACAAACTCAATTTACATGAATAATGGTTGGAATGCGAATACTTACAACTAATCAAGTCTTTAAGAAACAAAACAATGTGAGTGGAGAGAGCATCAAAACAGGCTAAAAAGATGTGTATTGTCTCCAGACAAGACTGCCACACAAAAGACAGTTTCACTGGCTGTCTTGTCTGGAGACAATATCTGGAGACAACCAGATCTCTATCCACAGATCTCTAAAGGTTGCCACTCAAGTGGATAGAGCTGTGAAGAAGGCATATAGTGTGTTAGCTTTTATTAACAGGGGGTTGGAGTTTAAGAGCTGTGGGGTTATGCTGCAACTGTACAGGACCTTGGTGAGACCGCATTTGGAATATTGCGTGCAGTTCTGGTCACCTCACTATAAGAAGGATGTGGAAGCGCTGGAAAGAGTGCAGAGGAGATTTACCAGGATGCTGCCTGGTTTGGAGTGTCGGTCTTATGAGGAAAGGTTGAGGGAGCTGGGGCTGTTCTCTCTGGAGCGGAGGAGATTGAGGGGAGACTTAATAGAGGTTTATAAAATGATGAAGGGGATAGATCGAGTGAACGTTCAAAGACTATTTCCTCGGGTGGATGGAGCTATTACAAGGGGGCATAACTATAGGGTTCATGGTGGGAGATATAGGAAGGATATCAGAGGTAGGTTCTTCACGCAGAGAGTGGTTGGGGTGTGGAATGGACTGCCTGCAGTGATAGTGGAGTCAGACACTTTAGGAACATTTAAGCGGTTATTGGATAGGCACATGGAGCACACCAGGATGGTAGGGAGTGGGATAGCTTGATCTTGGTTTCAGATGAAGGTCGGCACAACATCGTGGGCCGAAGGGCCTGTTCTGTGCTGTAATGTTCTATGTTCTATGTTCTAATGTGCAAACTCCACACATTCATTACTGGGGTTATAACCAGTCATGATTACACCGTTCACAAAGAATATACATTGTGGTTTAATCTGCACAAGCAACAATATGCACCTACAATTCATTTTCAAGCAAAAAAGATTTAATGCGGAAAGGTTTGTGGAATGTAGAGTCCCTATCATTCTTTACAGAAGTGTTTCTACTATCAAGTGTTAATCTCCTGTAATTACAGATGATTCAAAGAGGTTGGGACAAAGGTTTGATGTAGTGCAGAAGATGAATGCATGACTATCTAATGTTGAGCATCTCGGGATCTTGTACTGCAACAACAGGTACTATATAGATGCAAATGCTTGTTGTGACATTGTTACACGAGATAAATTTTCAATATCTTTTTGGTGCATCTCCAAAAGAGTATAAATAGTATGTCTATGATTGATGTTCTCCCAGGTAGCAGTTAGTGTGAGGGTCTGAAGAGTACAGAGGTCCATTGGAAGCTGTCTGGTACTATTCCATCATGTAAGAAGTGAGTGGTCATGTTTCAGTGATCAGTTTCATGTTGAGTGTTAATACAGAAGAAGCATCTTGTTTTGACATTTTTGAAGAGAATTATAACCTTTCTAATTATGTGAATGTATTGTCTGTATTAAGCACAGTTCATTGTTAAATCAGCTTGTCTCTTAGTACATAGTATGTAGAATTTATTTTGTTTCATTTTCCAAAGTCGAGGGAATCAACCTGAGAGCGTATGATGTATTACATATTGTTTATGGAATACAGTGATGACCTGAGTCTTGTTATATTTATTTGAGTAGGCAAAGGCATATTCTGTTTTGTGGGAAAAACACAAGTTCCACTTACAAGACTGATAGATGAGGACAATCCCAAAGAGGATATCCAACAGGATATCCAACTTAAAGATACAGTTGGCGGGATTTTACGGCCTCAAAGAACAAACAAAGAACAAAGAACAATACAGCACAGGAACAGCCCTTCGGCCGTCCAAGCCCGCGCCGCTCCCTGGTCCAAACTAGACCATTCTTTTGTATCCCTCCATTCCCATTCCGTTCATGTGGCTATCCAGATAAGTCTTAAACGTTCCCAGTGTGTCCGCCTCCACCACCTTGCCCAGCAGCGCATTCCAGGCCCCCACCACCCTCTGTGTAAAATACGTCCTTCTGATATCCGTGTTAAATCTCCCCCGCCCTTCACCTTGAACCTATGACCCCTCGTGAACGTCACCACCGAGCTGGGAAAAAACTTCCCACCGTTCACCCTATCTATGCCTTTCATAATTTTATACACCTCGATTAGGTCACCCCTCATCTTCCGTCTTTCCAGTGAGAACAACCCCAGTTTACCCAATCTCTCCTCATAACTAAGCCCCTCCATACCAGGCAACATCCTGGTAAACCTCCTCTGCACTCTCTCTAAAGTCTCCACGTCCTTCTGGTAGTGTGGCGACCAGAACTGGACGCAGTATTCCAAGTGCGGCCGAACCAACGTTTTATACATCTGCAACATCAGACCCCAACTTTTATACTCTATGCCCCATCCTATAAAGGCAAGCATGCCATATGCCTTCTTCACCACCTTCTCCACCTGTGACGTCACCTTCAAGGATCTGTGGACTTGCACACCCAGGTCCCTCTGCGTATCTACGCCCTTTATGGTTCTGCCATTTATCATATAGCTCCCCCCTACATTAGCTCTACCAAAATGCATCACTTCGCATTTATCTGGATTGAACTCCATCTGCCATTTCTTTGCTCAAATTTCCAGCCTATCTATATCCATCTGTAGCCTCTGACAATGTTCCTCACTATCTGCAAGTCCAGCCAATTTTGTGTCGTCCGCAAACTTACTGATCACCCCAGTTACACCTTCTTCCAGATCGTTTATGTAAATCACAAACAGCAGAGGTCCCAATACAGAGCCCTGCGGAACACCACTAGTCATGATGTGGAGATGTGGAGAAACTGTGAACACCACTAGTCACAGGCCTCCAGCCGGAAAAAGACCCTTCCACTACCACCCTCTGTCTTCTGTGACCAAGATATGGAGATGCCGGCGTTGGACTGGGGTAAACACAGTAAGAAGTTTAACAACACCAGGTTAAAGTCCAACAGGTTTATTTGGTAGCAAAAGCCACACAAGCTTTCGGAGCTCCAAGCCCCTTCTTCAGGTGAGTGGGAATTCTGTTCACAAACAGGGCATATAAAGACACAGACTCAATTTACATGAATAATGGTTGGAATGCGAATACTTACAGCTAATCAAGTCTTTAAGAAACAAAACAACTTATTCTGTGACCAAGCCAGTTCTCCACCCATCTAGCCACCTCCCCCTTTATCCCATGAAATCCAACCTTTTGCACCAACCTACCATGAGGTACTTTGTCAAATGCTTTACTAAAGTCCATATAGACGACATCCATGGCCCTTCCCTTGTCAACCATTCTAGTCACTTCTTCAAAAAACTCCACCAGGTTAGTGAGGCATGACCTCCCTCTCACAAAACCATGCTGATTATCGTTAATGAGTTTATTCCTTTCTAAATGCGCATACATCCTAGCTCTAAGAATCCTCTCCAACAACTTCCCTACCACGGACGTCAAGCTCACCGGCCTATAATTAACCAGGTTATCCTTCCTACCCTTCTTAAATGCAGAAAACCCTTCCTGAAAGCAGAAAATCCCACCCGAGGTCAATGTACCTTTCCAAGTTCTGTCCTTTGCCTGCCCCGATTCCCGTTGCAGGTGGGGTGATAAAATTTCGGTCATAGTGACTTCTCAAGGCTGAAATTCTCACGTTAAATCAACCGTTCCTCATTATTCAGACTTGCGCACTTTTTTCATCACCTCCAGGGTTTGACTATCTTCCTGCGCCTCAAGAAATGGACACATTAACTTAGGGTGTGGTCCAACAGTTTAGGTAGTACATCATCACTTTTTTACATTTCTATTGGGATCCTATTTGTTTTATTAATCCACAGTGATTGAATATATTGAGTGTCAAACAGACAAAATTCCTAGATTTCTTCCAACTTACTCCTTGGCTATTTTATAGCATTCATAGGGGGCTCATGCCTCTCAGTTTTCAGTCTTATGTTTTGTTTCATCTCCTGTTGTTCGATCCAATTAAATATTTTGTCTAACTGATTTTGTCATTTATAAGCTGCCCCCAGTTATGTCCTCTAGGTTGCTATCACTTGCAGATCTAATCAATTTGTGTTGAGTTTCTGAATACAAAGTGTTTCTTTGTTGATCTTGGCACCATTGGTTCCCACTGGGAGATTAGTGATTTTGCTAAGACCAGTTGTGAGGAAGATCCAATGATAAAACAGAAAGTGGCAGCACATGCTCCATGCCAATGTAAATGTTGCTCATGTAATTCATGTAAATTGGAAGCAGTAGTGATCCCAATGAATCACTTTGCTCACTACTCAGCCCTTCAACAAGTGCTTCCTATCCTTCAGACAATCTCTTGTCGATTCCAAGATATTATGATTTTATTTCCACAACTTTAAACTTAATATCACCTTCGTTAAAGTTTGCATCTTTTTCCAATCTACTTTCTCTACAGATGCATATGGTTGCTTTCAGTTACTCTCACTTTGGATGCATTTGGAAGGGAAAATGGGTGCAATTAATGTGCTGGTGTCTTTAGGGTAAAGCTCGTGTAATTAAACACATAAATAAATGATCAAGATGTGAGTTTCTCACAACAGAATCGGGGACACAGCCCCTCAGGAGGCACGGTGGCACAGTGTTTTTGGCACTGCTGCCTCACTGTGCGAGGGTTTGATTCCTGGCTTTGGTCACTGTCTGTGCTGAATTTGCACATTCTCCCCGTGTCTGCGTGGGTTTTCTTCGGGTGCTCCGGTTTCCTCCCACAGTCTGAAAGATGTGCTGGTTAGGTGCATTGGCCAGGGTAAATTCTCCCTCAGTGTACCCAAAGAGGTGTCGTAGTGTGGCGACTAGCGGATTCTCACAGTAACTTCATTGCAGTGTTAAAGTAAGCCTACCTGTGACACTAATAAAATAAATTAAAGATGGCTTTCGACAGTGTTACATTCAATAAAAACCAAAATTAAACTAATTGAAGTCTGTGCTGTGGTAAACACATTGTAGCGTGGCTGCTTATTTGAGAAACCGTGCCCACCTGCCTACAGTCTCCTGACTCAGATGATAATATAATTTTACAATTTAACCTGTGCAAATATGAATTGATGTTAATGTACATGGATTTTATACAACATAGTTGAATCACTATAGTCACAGTGTATGTTGGCTTTATTGTAAATGCTATATACCTCCAGAGTACAATAAAGCTGTGTACAAAGCTTAACGTAGCTGAATCCAAATATCCTGAATAATGTCAGCTCTGCATCTTGTGAGCAAAGCATTAAAGTCTGTATCTCAATAAATGACAGGAATATTGTTTATATTTAACTTGTTGCATCATTTCCTCTAGTAGATGGGAAGTTCTAGTTTGATTATTGCATAAAATGAAGATTATTGTTGACTCACTCATTCATTCATTAACGAAAACTAATTAAACATAATTTAAAACATTTCACAGCTGGCTACTTTCGAGTAAAAAGGTCTTTACTAGGAAGTAGGTAGTGATACAACAATTCTTCCTTCCAATGCCTCATTGTCCAAAAATACCCCTTTCCCCTGCTGTAAGACCATAAGACATAGGAGCAGACTTAGACCACTCAGCCCATCGAGTCTGCTCCACCATTCAATCATTGCTGATATTTTTCTCATCCCCATTCTCCTGCCGTTTCTCCATAACCGAACATGTGGATGAATACATATTCTAACGCGTAATAATGGCAGATTTTTCTATTATTCCAGCGTGAGATAGATTGTCCCTAATTTTGCTGCTTACCCTTTTAATTACATTTTAACACTAACGCTTTTTTCCTTAGATTTCCAAACTGATAATATTTTGCATGTTCCAAAGAGACATATTGGACTTGAAATGTCAACTCAAGCCAGGATTTTCCAGCCCTTCCCATCTGCGGGGTCTTCCAGTCCCACCAAAGGCAACCTCCCCATGGCAGGGTGCCCAGTGATGTGGCCAGCGGGCAACTCAAATGGTCATTATCTTCAGCAGGACTGGAAGATCCCACCAGCGGCCAATGGCAAGTTACCTCCGCTGCCAGAAAACATACTGCAGGAGGAATGGAAAATCCCAACCTCTGTTTCTGGCTGCCTGACCTGCTGAGTTTTCCAGCACTTTCTGTTTTTATATCTGACCATCAGCGTATGCTGTATTTTGCTGTTACTTTAGTGTTTAATTCACTGCCTCTCTTCCAGGAATGCCGACCTTGAGGAAATTCTCCTCTTCTCTTTGACAGGATTTCCATTTGTCTCCTTCACCTTGTTCACCTTCACTGCGTTCCATTTCCTGGTGTTTGATAAGGTGTTTACCAAAACTCACGTCACACCCACACTCCATCCTCAATTACTGACTCTGGCTTCAACTACCCCAAGAAGGTTAGAACTGAAATTCCATCCTTGTTTTGAATCCATCCAGGATTGCAGATATCTCCAAGACATACAGCATTCCTCAGACTGCTGTTCTCACCGCATTCTGAAATCCACACTTGGTGCCATGTGCTGCCATGTGTACACACAATGTGACCTCTCTCTCCAATGCACTGACTCATCCTAACTCAAAGCTGACCTTGTCCACAGCTTCATTTCATTCTCCATCTCATCCAACTTTTTTTTTTACAAGAAATTGTTTCACTTCATATCAGGGCTGAAGGAACACCAGCTCCAACAACTTTCTGGTCTTGATGCCCCCTCCCCTCCTTGTTTCCTGTTCAAGCTCAGTTTTCAGGCTGGTTGGAGGAGTTCAGGGGCAGGGGGGAAAGTGGCCCTTCTCAAACGTTGGAGGGGAAGGGGAGGAGAACCTCCATCAATAGTCTACTTTCAACATCAGATGTCCCCACCACAAGGTCTGATCCGGGCAGGTGCTCCTTCATCCCTAGCCTCTCTATCAACACCTCCACTGCACCTCTACCCAACCCCTGGGCCTCACCTACTCTCCCCACTCTGAGACGTCCACACTTACCTGGTCCTGGACTCTCGGGACTTTGACTCTGAGGGCTGCTTACAGTCCTGTCCACTGGCGCTGCTAGGGCTAGAGAGATGCCAGTCAATCTGACTGGCCGGCAGCTTTCTGAGGAAGAACTTCCTTCTAAGTGAGGGGTGGAAGACCTGCCTCCAGTCAATTAATGCTCCTTGGAAGGTTAAGTGGTTGTGGGGCAGCCAGTGTCAGCAGCATTGCATTGACCACTGACTCTTCAGATGGTGGGTGGGAAACCCCACAATCCTAAAAATCCCAAGTTTCATAGGGTACCTTTCCACATGAGAAAATATTCACCCTTTGAACAAATGCCGAGGAAAACAAGGTACAAGGCGAGGCAGACCAACCTCATGTTTGCATTTCAAGCAGTCTTTTCCACCCCTGCAATCACTCATTCTTTTTATTGATAGAATATCATAGGCTGGCAGGGGCACCCTAACCACCATACCTAAGTGTAGGACCTCTCTTTATTAAATGATGGCGTAATCTCTTCAAGATTCTCCACCTCTAAGTCTTTTCCTATTATTCTGTCTTGTTCCCTCAGAAGCACATGATGGCAAGAGATGCAATAAACAATGTAAAATATATTTCAAAATAAAAAAAAGAAAATCAAAATGACAAATGCAAGGTTTGATTTGTCACACTAAGGTTACTCTAGTTCTTTAATGAATGAAATCTTAAAGAGACAAGGCCAGTTTCATGAAATCGGGCAGTCTTACCAGTTGGGACTATGATTTTCCCTTTATCTATTTCTGTAGAATAAGAGAAAAGCAAACCTGGTGAAGAGCCTTCTTCCATGTGCAAAATAATAAGGAAGCTTAAACAAAGGGGAAATCTCCCTTCCTGATTTAAACATCAGGAGCACTATGCTGTTGCTGGGGAACTTTTAAATTGTAAATGAAACTCAAGAAACAGAAGATGATTGTGAGGACAGGAGGTAACACTTCAGAAACTCAGACTGAAAGGGTATCTGAAGATGGCGAACCTTTGATACAAACATCCATAGGATTGTCTTGCCTTCTGTACACTGACAGATGGGATAGTGACTCCCTTCTGCATTGACTAGGTTAGGATTGTTTTCGCTGGAGTTCAGGCGAATGAGGAGGCAATCTCATACAGACTTACAAAATTCTAACAGGACTAGGCAGGGTAGATGCAGGGAGAACGTTCCCGATGGTGGGGGTGTTCAGAACCAGGGGTCACAGTCTGAGGATACAGCGTAGACCATTTAGGATGGAGATGAGGAGACATTTCTTCACCCAATGAGTGGTGAGCCCATGGAATTTACTACAACAGGAAGTAGTTGATGCCAAAACATTGAAAGTATTCAAAAGGCAACTAGATATAGCACTTGGGGTGAATGGGATCAAAGGTTATGGGGAAAAAGCAGGATTAAGCTATTGAGTTGGACAATCAACCATGATCGTGATGAATGGTGGAGCAGGCTCGAAGGGCCGAATGGTCTCCTCCTACTCCTATCTTCTATGTTTCTATGTTTCCATGTACCTTCCAGGAAAGGGACCTTTTGACCCACTTGAGCTTTTCTGCACTCCCTAAATACCTCCCTATTTCTGAGTTAGAGTTTCCCCCCAAAACCCTCAAGCATATCAATGCTCCCCAACTGAATGCCCAACTTTCCAAAAACTTACTGCCCAAACTCCTACAGTCCAGATTCCAATTCTGAGAGGACAGAAACCAGCCCTAATTCATGGATAACATCTTGTGCGATTGTGGTGGCTTATCTTTCCATGTCCTCCCAAACACCTATGCAGTGGTTGATATAGTCAACCATGATATCCTGCTCCATCTCCTTTCCTTCATTGTCCAGCTCAGTAAGATTGCCTGTGTATGTTTATACTCATACTTAGTGAATATAACCATTGCATTACTGATAATGCTTCTCTTCCCCCATGCACTATCATTTCCTTTATTAACCATTTTAGCAGTGATAAAACAAATGTATACTCTAAACAATTTCATTAGCACTAAGGTGCATATGTATGAATACTTTACTTGTAGAGTCATACAGGATTACAGCATGAAAACAGGTCCATTGGTCCAATTTGTCCATGCCACCCCTTTTTTTTAACCACTAAGCTAGTCCCAATTGTCCGACTTTGGCCCATATCCCTCTATACCCATCTTACCCATGAAACTGTCTCAATGCTTTTTAAAAGACAAAATTGTACCTGCCTCTACTAGTACCTCTAGCAGCTTGTTCCAGGCACTTACCACCTTCTGTGTGATAGGATTTCCCCTCTGGACCCTTCTGTATCTCCCCCCTCTCACCTTAAACCTATGCCCTCTAGTTTTAGTTTCCCCTACCTTTGGGAAAAGATATTGACTATCTAGCTGATCTATGCCCCTCATTATTTTATAGACCTCTATAAGATCACCCCTAAGTCTCCTACGCTTCAGGGAAAAAAAGTCTATCCAGCCTCTCCTTATAATTCAAACCATCAGGTCCCAGTAGCATCCTAGTAAATCTTTTCTGCACTCTTTCTAGTTTAATAATATCCTCTCTATAATAGGGTGACCAGAATTGTACACAGTATTCCAAGTGTGGCCTCACCAATGTCTTGTACAACTTCAACAAGACATTCCAACTCCTGTATGCAATGTTCTGACCGATAAAACCAAGCATGTCGAATGCCTTCTTCACCACTCTGTCCACCTGCAACTCCGCTTTCAAGGAGCTTTTTTTAATTTATTCGTGGGACATGGGCGTCGCTGGCTGGCCAGCATTTGTTGCCGATCCGTAGTTGTCTGAGGGCAGTTGAGAGTCAACCACATTACTACGCTCTGGAGTCACATGTAGGCCAGACCAGGAAAGGATGGCAGATTTTCTTCTCTAAAGGACATTAGTGAACCAGATGGGTTTTTCTGACAATCGACAATGGTTTCATGATTATCAGTAGATTCTTAATTCCAGATATTTTTTATTGAATTCAATTTCCATTATCTGTGATGGTGGGATTTGAACCCGGTCCCCAGGACATTGGCTGAGTTTCTGGATTAATAGTCAGCTATGAACTTGCACCCTTAGAGCTCTTTGTTCTATAACTCTCCCCCCAATGCTTTACCATTAACTGAGTAAGTCCTGCCCTGGTTCGATCTACCAAAATGCATCACCATGCATTTATCTAAATTAAACTCCATGTATTCATCAGCCCACAGGCCCAACTGATCAAGATCCCATTGCAATCCGAGATAACCTTCTTCATTGTCCAGTATGCCACCAATCTTGTAGATCTTGATGTCTAAATTTCAATATTAAGCACCCAAAATCAACCTTTTTGTTTGAAGTAAACTAATCCCTTCACCCTAAAAATGAGTGGAATCAATTCTGATCTGGCTCCAAGAACAATTCAGGACAAACTATTGTAAGGAAAAAACTACCATCCAGGTAACATGATTCATGTTAGCAGAATCATGGTAAAATTGGAGGGCTGAGCAGGCCCATTAAAAACAATATATTTTTATTTGCCCCTGGGTGACAAGGCTAGCATTCACTGTGCATCCAGAGTTACCCATGAAAATGAGAGTGGTGAGCTGCCATTTTTGAACTACTGCAGTCCATGTATTGTACACACACACACACACAGTTCATGAGGGAGTTCCATGATTTTGACCCCGGGATAGTGAAGGAACAGTGATCATTTCCACGAAAGAATTTTGTGTGACTTGGAGGGAACTTGAAGGTGATCACTCCTATGAACCTACAATCCTTGTCCTTCCAGGTAGTGGAGAATGTGGGATTGGAAGGTGCTGCTGAAGGAGCCTTGCTGAGCATGTATCTTGTAGATAGTACATACTGCTGCTATTGTGCAATAGTGGTGGAGGAAGTGACTACTTAAGGTAGTGCATGGGGTCCCAGTCATGTGGGCTGCTTTGTCCTGGCTGGTGTCAAATCGCTTGAATGATCTTGGCGCAAGTGAAAAGTATTCCTTCAATCACCTGATTTGTGTCATGTTGATCAGGGCCAACGTTGGAGAGTGGGGAGGCGAGTTCCAAGCTCTGGTAGCCGTATTTATGTGATTGATCCAGTTAAGGTTCTGATGAATAGTAAACCTCCAGGATGTTGATGGTTGGGTAATCAATGACGGCTGGGCCAAGACGAGATGGTTAGATTATCTCTTGTAATTTAAATATATTGCACGCAATGATTTGTGTTCTTCTACTTGAAAGGTGTGTACATATTTTGACTTCTGTTTGCATCATTTGCAAATGACAAAGAAAAACAATTCTTACTTCATAAAGTTGTCTTTTTAGATACTATAAAATAGAATCATTGCTTATGGCACAGAAGGAGGCCACTTGGCCCATCGTGATTGCACTGTCCAAGAAAACGAGCCACCCTGCCTAATCCCACTTTATAGCATTTAGTCTGTGGCCCTACATGTTCAGTTGAAACATCCAGGCACCTTTAAATGAGTTGAGGGTTTCTGCTTCTGCTACCCTTTCAGGCAGAGTTCCAAACCCTTCTGGGGTGAAAAAACATTTCCTCATCTCCCCTTTAATCCTTCACTTTAAATCTCTGCCCCCTGGTCACTGACCTCTTTGCTAAAGTCTATTAGGTCCTTCCCATCCACTGTCTCCAGGCCTCTCTCAATTTTGTACATCTCGATAAAATCTCCCCTCAGCCTCCTTTGTTCCAAGGAGAACAACCCCAACCTCTCCAATCTTTCCTCATAGCTGAAATTTTCCTGCCCTGGCAACATCCTTGTAAATCTCCTCTGTACAATTTCTCATGCAATTACATCCTTTCTGTAATGATGTGACCAGAACTGCACAAAGTACTCAAGTTGTGGCCTAATTAATGTTTTATATAATTCCAACATAACCTCCCTGCTCTTATATTAAATACCTCAGCTAATAAAGCCTTGATAACCACCTTAGTGAACTGTCCTGTGTTTTGATCTGGTAATTGCCACACAAACCAAATCCCAAAGGGAAATTTGGCACATGCATCACAACTCTTTCTGTATTCTGACCATGAAAAGATAAGTTTACTGAATTCAGAAGCCACAAATTCCAGTGAGACTTTTGGAATTTTAAACATCTATTAACAAACGGAAAGAAAACCTAAGCATAGAACATAGAACATAGAACAGTACAGCACAGAACAGGCCCTTCGGCCCACGATGTTGTGCCGAGCTTTATCTGAAACCAAGATCAAGCTATCCCACTCCCTATCATCCTGGTGTGCTCCATGTGCCTATCCAATAACCGCTTAAATGTTTCTAAAGTGTCTGACTCCACTATCACTGCAGGCAGTCCATTCCACACCCCAACCACTCTCTGCGTAAAGAACCTACCTCTGATATCCGTCCTGTATCTCCTACCACGAACCCTATAGTTATGCCCCCTTGTAATAGCTCCATCCACCCGAGGAAATAGTCTTTGAACGTTCACTCTATCTATCCCCTTCATCATTTTATACACCTCCATTAAGTCTCCCCTCAGCCTCCTCCGCTCCAGAGAGAACAGCCCTAGCTCCCTCAACCTTTCCTCATATGACCTACCCTCCAAACCAGGCAGCATCCTGGTAAATCTCCTCTGCACTCCTTCCAGCGCTTCCACATCCTTCCTATAGTGAGGTGACCAGAACTGCACACAATATTCCAAATGTGGTCTCACCAAGGTCCTGTACAGTTGCAGCATAACCCCACGGCTCTTAAACTCCAACCCCCTGTTAATAAAAGCTAACACACTATAGGCCTTCTTCACAGCTCTATCCACTTGACTGGCAACCTTTAGAGATCTGTGGATATGGACCCCAAGATCTCTCTGTTCCTCCACAGTCTTCAGAACCCTACCTTTGACCCTGTAATCCACATTTAAATTTGTCCTACCAAAATGAATCACCTCACATTTATCAGGGTTAAACTCCATTTGCCATTTTTCAGCCCAGCTTTGCATCCTATCTATGTCTCTTTGCAGCCTAAAACAGCCCTCCACCTCATCCACTACTCCACCAATCTTGGTGTCATCAGCAAATTTACTGATCCACCCTTCAGCCCCCTCCTCTAAGTCATTAATAAAAATCACAAAGAGCAGAGGACCAAGCACCGATCCCTGCGGCACACCGCTAGCAACCTGCCTCCAATCCGAAAATTTTCCATCGACCACCACCCTCTGTCTTCGGTCAGACAGCCAGTTACCTATCCAATCGGCCAACTTTCCCTCTATCCCACACCTCCTCACTTTCATCATAAGCCGACCATGGGGGACCTTATCAAACGCCTTACTAAAATCCATGTATATGACATCAACTGCCCTACCTTCATCAACACACTTAGTTACCTCCTCAAAAAATTCTATCAAATTTGTGAGGCACGACTTGCCCTTCACGAATCCGTGCTGACTATCTCGGATTAATCCGCATCTTTCTAAATGGTCGTAAATCCCATCCCTAAGGACCCTTTCCATCAATTTACCAACCACCGAAGTAAGACTAACCGGTCTATAATTACCAGGGTCATTTCTATTCCCTTTCTTAAACAGAGGAACAACATTCGCCATTCTCCAGTCCTCTGGCACCATCCCCGTGGACAGCGAGGACCCAAAGATCAACGCCAAAGGCTCTGCAATCTCATCCCTTGCCTCCCAAAGAATCCTAGGATACATTTCATCAGGCCCAGGGGACTTATCGACCTTCAGTTTATTCAAAACTGCCAAGACATCCTCCCTCCGAACATCTATTTCCTCCAGCCTATTAGCCTGTAACACCTTCTCTTCCTCAAAAACATGGCCCCTCTCCTTGGTGAACACTGAAGAAAAGTATTCATTCATCACCTCGCCTATCTCTACTGACTCCATACACAAGTTCCCACTACTGTCCTTGACCGGCCCTAACCTCACCCTGGTCATTCTTTTATTCCTCACATAAGAGTAAAAAGCCTTGGGGTTTTCCTTGATCCGACCCGCCAAGGACTTCTCATGTCCCCTCCTAGCTCTCCTAAGCCCCTTTTTCAGCTCATTCCTTGCTAACTTGTAACCCTCAATCGAGCCATCTGAACCTTGTTTCCTCATCCCTACATAAGCTTCCCTCTTCCTTTTCACAAGACATTCCACCTCTTTTGTGAACCATGGTTCCCTCACTCGGCCATTTCCTCCCTGCCTGACAGGAACATACCTATCAAGGACATCCAGTATTTGTTCCTTGAAAAAATTCCACTTTTCATTAGTTCCTTTCTCTGACAGTTTCTGTTCCCAACTTATGCCCCCTAATTCTTGCCTAATCGCATCATAATTACCCCTCCCCCAATTGTAAACCTTGCCCTGCCGTACAGCCCTATCCCTCTCCATTGCAATAACAAAAGACACCGAATTGTGGTCACTATCTCCAAATTGCTCTCCCACAACCAAATCTAACACTTGGCCCGGTTCATTTCCCAGTACCAAATCCAATGTGGCCTCACCTCTAGTCGGCCCCTCCACATATTGTGTCAGGAAACCCTCCCGCACACACTGCACAAAAACTGCCCCATCCAAACTATTTGACCTACAAAGGTTCCAATCAATATTTGGAAAGTTAAAGTCCCCCATGACAACTACCCTGTGACCCCCACACATATCCATAATCTGCTTAGCAATTTCTTCCTCCACATCTCTATTACTATTTGGGGGCCTATAGTAAACTCCTAGCAACGTGACCGCTCCTTTCCTATTTCTAACTTCAGCCCATATTACCTCAGTGTGCAGATCCCCCACGAAGTGCCTTTCCGCACACAAGTTTGCATTTATACTATTAAAATTAGTCTTATAAAATGTTCCTTCAAAACTATTTCCTATTAAGACTTACAAGTAAACAGCCTTTAGGCAACAATCCTTTATAAATGTTTAACTTTGATTTGATTTAGTATCGTCGTGTGTCTTCGTATACAGTGAAAAGTATTGTTTCTTGTGCGCTATACAGACAAAGCATGCCGTACATAGAGAAGGAAATGAGAGAGTGCAGAATGCAGTGTTACAGTTATAGCTAGGATGTAAAGAAAGATCAACTTAATAGGAGGTAGGTTCATTCAAAAGCCTGACAGCAGCTGTTCTTGAGTAAGATGGTACGTGTCCTCAGCCTTTTGTATCTTTTTCCTGATGGAAGTCGGTGGTAGAGAGTATGTTCGGGGTACGTGGGGTCTTTGATTATGCTGGCTGCTTTTCTGAGGCAGCAGGAAGTGTAGACTGATTCAATGAATGGGAGACTGGTTTGCATGATGGACTGGGCTATGTTTAAAACCCTTTGTATTTTTTTGCGGTCTTGGACAGAGCTGTGATACAACTAGAAGGAATGCTTTCTATGGTGCGTCTATAAAGGTTGGTGAGAGTCGTCGCAGACATGCCAAATTTCCTTAGTCTTCTGAGAAAGTAGAGGCGTTGGTGGGCTTTCTTAACTATAGTGTCGGCATGGGGGGACCAGGACAGGTTGTTGGTGATCTGGACACCTAAAAACCTGAAGTTCTCGACCAATTCCACTTCATCCCCATTGATGTAGACAGGGGGCATGGCTTCCGCTATGCTTCCTGAAGTCGATGGCTACCTCCTTCATTTTGTTGACATTGAGGGAGACATTATTGCCATCGCACCAGTTCACCAGATTCTCTCTCTCTTTCCTGTACTCTGTTTCATCATTGTTTGAGATCTGACCCACTACGGTGGTGTCATCAGCAAACTTGAAAATCGAGTTGGAGGGGAATTTGGCCTCACAGCCATAGGTGTATAAGAAGTATCGTAAGGGGCTGAGGACGCAGCCTTGTGGGGCACTGCTGTTGAGGGTGATTGTGGAAGAGGTGCTGTTGCCTATCCTTACTGATTGCGGTCTTTATGAAATCCAATAATATTACCCCAAGACAAAGCTGTTGTCACTTTGGTGATGCATACCACATGATCTCTCAGTCTTCACTTCCATTTGTCTGTGGAAATTCAAAAGACTTAAAATCAAAACCTCACTTTTTGTAAAACAGACACTTCTCTGGCTTGGCTGGAATAGCTGCTTCAGATCTTCTCTCAACATGAGTGGTGTCCCAAGAGGTCTCTCACATGGCCACTTCCTAAAACATCTCTCCTTAAGTAATTTTTCCCTTCTTCTTTGTTTCCATTGTCCTCAGCCCCTCTTTGAAACAACTTTCTCAGAATATAACTGTTTTCATGTTCTCCCTATCACCCCATTTTTGCCTTATTTACTTAGGAAACCTTTGCAAGTTGTAAACCATTTTACTCCCCTTTTAAATTTAACACCTAAAAATCCAAACCCTCACTTATCTCCTAATGCAAATTTTGACACACTGCTTATTTACCGATAGTATATTAATTTGACAACCTCACGTCAAATGCATGCCTTTAACACCTACATTCCTTTATTGTCCTAAGCCTTGTAGACAATCAGCCCCCCGTTTAATTAAATTATGTTCATACACAGACACATACAGAGCCACACAAGCCTGCTTCACAGCATAACCCAATAAACGCCAAAAATATTAAATATAATGCCATCTCTTGTCACACGTGCTATCTTTAGGGATCTGTGGACATTCGCTCCAAGATCCCTCATCTCCTCGACACCCCTCAATATCCTCCATTTACAGTGTAATCCTTTGCCTTGTTGAACAACTCAGATACATAGAAACATAGAACATAGAAAAACTACAGCACAAAACAGGCCCTTCGGTCCCACAAGTTGTGCCGAACATATCCCTACCTTTTAGGCCTACCTATAACCCTCCATCCTATTAAGTCCCATGTACTCATCCAGGAGTCTCTTAAAATACCCTATTGAGTTTGCCTCCACCACCACTGACGGCAGCCGATTCCACTCGCCCACCATCCTCTGTGTGAAAAACTTCCCCCTAACATTTCCCCTGTACCTACCCCCCAGCACCTTAAACCTGTGTCCTCTCGTAGCAGCCATTTCCACCCTGTGAAAAAGCCTCTGAGAGTCCACCCGATCTATGCCTCTCAACATCTTATATACCTCTATTAGGTCTCCTCTCATCCTTCGTCTCTCCAAGGAGAAAAGACCGAGCTCCCTCAGCCTATCCTCATAAGGCATGCCACTCAATCCAGGCAACATCCTTGTAAATCTCCTCTGCACCCTTTCAATCTTTTCAACATCCTTCCTATAATGAGGCGACCAGAACTGAGCACAGTACTCCAAGTGGGGTCTGACGAGGGTCTTATATAGCTGCATCATTATGCCCGGACTCCTAAACTCAATCCCTCGATTGATAAAGGCCAGCACACCATATGCCTTCTTAACCACCTCCTCCACCTGCAGGGCTGATTTTAGAGTCCTATGGACCCGGACCCCAAGGTCCTTCTGATCCTCGACAGTACTAAGAGTCTTTCCCTTTATATTGTACTCCTTCATCCCATTTGACCTGCCAAAATGGACCACTACACATTTATCTGGGTTGAAGTCCATCTGCCACTTCTCCGCCCAGTCTTGCATCCTATCTATGTCCCTCTGTAACTTCTGACATCCCTCCAGACTATCCACAACCCCACCAACCTTCGTGTCGTCGGCAAACTTACCAACCCATCCCTCCACTTCCTCATCCAGGTCATTTATGAAAATGACAAACAGCAAGGGTCCCAGAACAGATCCCTGGGGCACACCACTGGTGACCGACCTCCATTTAGAAAAAGACCCATCTATACCCACTCTCTGCCTCCATTGAGCAAGCCAGTTCTGGATCCACAGGGCAGCAGCCCTTGGATCCCATGCCCTCTCACTGTTTCTAGAAGCGTTGCATGGGGGACCTTATCGAACGCCTTGCTAAAATCCATATAAACCACATCTACCGCTTTCCCTTCGTCAATGTGTTTAGTCACATTTTCGAAGAACTCCACCAGGCTCGTAAGGCACGATCTGCCTTTGACAAAGCCATGCTGAGTATTCTTGAGCATACTAAACCTCTCAAAATGCTCATAAATCTTGTCCCTCAGGATCTTCTCCATCAGCTTACCAACCACTGAGGTTAGACTCACCGGTCGGTAATTTCCTGGGCTATCCCTATTCCCCTTCTTGAAAATAGGAACCACATCCGCAATCCTCCAATCCTCCGGCACCTCTCCCGTCTCCATCGATGACGCAAAGATCATCGCCAGAGGCTCTGCAATCTCTTCCCTCGCCTCCCACAGTAACCTGGGGTACATCCCATCCAGACCCGGCGACTTATCTATCTTGATGCCATTCAAAGATTCCAGCACAACCTCTTTGTTACATGACCTCACACTTCTCTTGATTAAATTCCATTTGCACTTTTCTGCTCGCCTGACTAGCACGTTGATATCTTCCTGCAGTCTGCAGCAATTCTCCTCATGATCAACCATGTGGATAATTTTGGTGCCATCTGCAAACTTCTTGATCATTCTTCTCATGTTTACATCCAAACTGTTAATCCATGCCACAAAAAGCAGTGACCCTGGTGGTGAACCCTACAGAACCCAGTGGAAACAACTTTTCAATTGCAAAAACACCTTTGCTTCTGCCACCAAGCCAATTTTGTATCCAGTTTGCCACGTTCCGTGGATCCCATGGGCTTTTTTTTTAATGATGTGGAGATGCCGGCGTTGCACTGGGGTAAACACAGTAAGAAGTTTAACAACACCAGGTTAAAGTCCAACAGGTTTATTTGGTAGCAAAAGCTACACTTTTGCTACCAAATAAACCTGTTGGACTTTAGCATGGTGTTGTTAAACTTCTTACTTTTTTTTTAGCCAGTGTGCCATGTGGGAGCTTGTCAAAAACCTTGTTAAAATCCATGTAGACTACATAAACTACTATCCTCATCAATCATCCTTGTTACTTCAAAAAATGTATCAAATTAGTCAAACGGCACCTTCCCTTAACAAATCCAGGCTGATTGTGCTTGATTAATCCATGACTTTCTAAGTCACAGTATGATTTGATTTATTATTGTCACATGTGTCTGGATACAGTGAGAAGTATTGTTTCTTGTGCGCTACAGAGAAAAAACATCCGGTCAATAGAGTGCATGGGGGAGAAGGAAAGGAGAGGGTGCAGAATATATTGTTGCAGTTGCAGATGTGGTGAAGTGAAAGATCAGCTTAATATGTGATAGGACCATTCAAAAGTCTGATGGCAGCAGGGAAGAAGCTGTTCTTGAATCGGTTGGTACCGATGAGACAGGGGGGTGTTGGTAGGGTACGGGAACCGTGGTGCACGAAGGTTGTGATGAACCTGGTGAATAAGAAAAGAGAGGCGTACAGAAGGTTCAGAGAGCTAGGAGGTGTTAAGGATTTAGAGGAGTATACGGGATGTAGGAAGGAGCTTAAGAAGGAAATTAGGAGAGCGAGAAGGGGTCATGAGAAGGCCTTGGCGGGTAAGATTAAGGAGAATCCCAAGGCTTTCTACAAATATGTCAAGAGTAAAAGGATGAGATGTGAAGGCATAGGACCCTTAAAAGGTGAAGGGGGAAAAGTTTGTGCGAAACCGTTAGAAATGGCGGAGCTGCTTAATGAATACTTTACCTCGGTATTCACGGTGGAAAGGGATCTGGGTGGTTGTACTGCTGGTTTGCGGTGGACAGAAAGGATCGAGCATGTGGACATAAAGAAAGAGGATGTGTTGGAACTATTGAATGGCATCAAGGTTGGTAAGTCGCCGGGACCGGATGGGATGTACCCCAGGTTACTGTGGGAGGCGAGGGAGGAGATTGCGGAGCCTTTGGCGATGATCTTTGCATCGTCGATGGAGACGGGAGAGGTTCCGGAGGATTGGAGGATTGCAGATGTGGTCCCTATATTCAAGAAAGGGAACAGGGACAGCCCGGGAAATTACCGACCGGTGAGTCTAACCTCAGTGGTTGGTAAGTTGATGGAGAGGATCCTGAGAGACAGGATTTATGATCATCTAGAGAAGTTTAGTATGATCAAAAGTAGTCAGCACGGCTTTGTCAAGGGCAGGTCGTGCCTTACGAGCCTGGTTGAGTTCTTTGAAAATGTGACCAAACACATTGACGAAGGAAGAGCGGTGGATGTGGTCTATATGGACTTCAGCAAGGCCTTTGATAAGGTCCCCCATGCAAGACTTCTTGAGAAAGTGAGAGGGCATGGGATCCAAGGGGCTGTTGCCTTGTGGATCCAGAACTGGCTTGCCTGCAGAAGGCAGCGAGTGGCTGTGGAGGGGTCTTTCTCTGCATGGAGGACAGTGACCAGTGGAGTGCCCCAGGGATCTGTTCTGGGACCCTTGCTGTTTGTCATTTTCATAAATGACCTGGATGAGGAAGTGGAGGGATGGGTTGGTAAGTTTGCTGACGACACCAAGGTAGGTGGTGTTGTGGATAGTTTGGAGGGATGTCAGAAGTTGCAGCGAGACATAGATAGAATGCAAGACTGGGCGGAGAAGTGGCAGATGGACTTCAACCCGGATAAGTGTGTGGTGATCCATTTTGGCAGATCCAATGGGATGAAGCAGCAGTATAATATGAAGGGTACCATTCTTAGCAGTGTAGAGGATCAGAAGGACCTTGGGGTCCGGGTCCATAGGACTCTTAAATCGGCCTCGCAGGTGGAGGATGCGGTCAAGAAGGCGTACGGCGTACTGGCCTTCATTAATCGAGGGATTGAGTTTAGGAGTCGGGAGATAATGCTGCAGCTTTATAGGACCCTGGTTAGACCCCACTTGGAGTACTGCGCGCAGTTCTGGTCACCTCATTACAGGAAGGATGTTGAAGCCATTGAAAGGGTGCAGAGGAGATTTACAAGGATGTTGCCTGAATTGGGGGGCATGCCTTATGAGGATAGGTTGAGGGAGCTTGGTCTCTTCTCCCTGGAGAGACGAAGGATGAGAGGTGACCTGATAGAGGTTTACAAGATGTTGAGAGGTCTGGATAGGGTAGACTCTCAGAGGCTATTTCCAAGGGCTGAAATGGTTGCTACGAGAGGACACAGGTTTAAGGTGCTGGGGGGTAGGTACAGAGGAGATGTCAGGGGTAAGTTTTTCACTCAGAGGGTGGTGGGTGAGTGGAATCGGCTGACGTCGGTGGTGGTGGAGGCAAACTCGTTGGGGTCTTTTAAGAGACTTCTGGATGAGTACATGGGATTTAATGGGATTGAGGGCTATAGATAGGCCTAGAGGTGGGGATGTGATCGGCGCAACTTGTGGGCCGAAGGGCCTGTTTGTGCTGTGGCTTTCTATGTTCTATGTGACCTCAGACTTGTATCTTTCCTCCAATGAGAGAAGGTGGAAGTGAGTATGTCCAGGGTGTGTGGGGTCTTTGATTATGTTGGCTGCTTTCCCAAGGCAGCGGAAAGTGTAGGCAGAGTCAATGGATGGGAGGTTGGTTTGTGTGATGGGCTGGGCTACATTCACAAGTCTTTGTAGTTTCTTGTGGTTTTGGTCAGAGCAGGAGCCATACCAAGCTTTGATACACCTGGAACGGATGCTTTCTATTGTGTATCTGTGAAGTTGGTGATAGTCATTGTAAACATGCCGAATTTCCTTAGCCTCCTGAGAAAGTAGAAGCAGTGGTGGGCTTTCATAACTATAGCGTCGGCATGGAGGGATCAGGACAGGTTGTTGGTAATCTGGACACCTAGAAACATGAAGTTGTCGACCTTTTCCACTTCATCACCATTGATGTAGACAGGGGCATGCCCGCCACTACGCTTCCTGAAATTGATGACTGTCTCCTTCATTTTGTTGACATTGAGGGAGAGATTATTGTCATCACACCATTTCACCAGATTCTCTATCTCTTTCCTGTACTCCGTCTCTTCTTTGTTTGAGATCCGACCCACTACGGTGGTGTCATCAGCAAACTTGAAGATGGAGTTTGGGCAGAATTTGGTTATGCAGTCATAGGTGTATCAGGAGTATAGTAAGGGGCTGAGGGCCTTCCTGCCTTTGAAATTTGACTCTAATGATTGTCCACTACTGAGGTTAGGCAGGGAGATTTCGGGGAGAGGTTAAAGTAGCAAGACTTCAAGACAGTGAGGTTAAAATAGCAAGACTTCTGGACAGAGAGATTAAAACTGCAATTAAGTCTTTGCAGTACGGGAAACTCAGAGGGAATACATCACTGGAGCAGTGAGAAAACTTGTGGGCATAAAAATCATTACTAATGAGGCATAAGGTTCGGCCCAAAAACACGCTGGTGCCGTCAACGGGGAACACTCAATTTTTTGTGCCGAAACCAACACTCTGCCATTTATTAGTAAGATTTTGCCCATAAATCCAATAAAAATTGGGATTAAAAGTCTATTGATGACCATGAAACCGATTGTTGTAAAAACCCACCTGGTTCACTAATGTCCTATAGGGAACAAAATCTGTTTTCCTGACCTGGTCTGGCCTATGTGTGCCTCCAGATCTAACTCTTAAATATCCTCCAAGGTGGGCAATAAGTACTAGCCTAGCCAGCGGCACCCACATCCTGTAAGTGAATAAATAAAAACTGAACCACCCATGGTGCTGCAAACTTAGCTTTTACTACACACTTCTGAGGAATCATTGCCCTCACCAACACCCAAATTGGAAAATTGATTTGTGAGTGAGATAACTCAGAGGATTCCTGTATTCCCTGCCTGGTCCTCCTAGATGTTCTGGTGGTAACCTCACTATCTGTTATGCTTCTAACCTGTGGTGTAACTACTTCCCTAAATGTGCCATCCACATAGTGCTCAGGCTCACGGATGCGCAAATTTTGAAACCCAGAACTCAAGTTTCCACAGCCGGTGACACTTCCTGCAGACTTGTTCGTCTAGACCACGTGCAGTCTCCACAACTTCCCACATAATACAGGAGGCACATTCCACTAGGCCAAGCTGTCCTGCCATATCTTAATCTTACTTTTAAACTCGTTGCTCATAGAATGTAGAATTACAGACCCTCACTCACCAATCAGTTCCTTCTCTGTTCTCCTATAGGCAGTTTATTTAAATATTCAAATGCCAAAGTTGATTGATAAGCACTTACTATGAAAATTAATAGGCATGAAATGGGAATTTTCATTATTACAGGAAGATTGGAAGAATTACTATGAATCAATAACAAACCAGTGCCAGGCTCTGAAATTCCCTCCCTAAACCTCTCCACCTCGCGAACACCTACTCCTCCATTTAAGATGTGCCTTAAAACCTACCTTTTTGACCAAGCTTTTGCTCACATGTCCTAATATCTCCTTATGAGGTTTGGTAGCACATTGGCTGGGATTTTACGACCTCACCCAAGCGAGGCTCGTAAAATCTCGCCCGAGGCCAATGGAGAATTCCGTTCTGTGAGCCACGCCCGCCCCGGAATCGGGGCAGACAAGGCGGTAAAATTCCAACCATTGTGTTTGATGATGCTCTTGAGAAGCAGCTTGATATGTTTCACTGCATTGAAGTGCTACATAAATACAGGTTGTCATTATATTAGCAGGCCATAATGAAAATAAAATAGGATTTATGACACTTCAAAATCATGATGCCTTGTTGTAATCTGAAGGGAATGACACAAGTCCTGACGTCAATGCTGGCGTCATTATGATTAAGACTCTGTGTCCTAGCTAAATATCTAATTCTCCATTAGGATTCAATGAGCCTTTGTAACATCCCTGAAGGAAGCGTCTGTACAATTTAATCAACTGAAGGTAATTTTTATCTATTTGGCAGCACACAATGTTTACACTTTTAGCTACAGTAAATCCCTGTCAAATGCAAGAAGTAAAGGAAAATGAGACAAGTCTACAGATGTCTAAAGTTGCTAACAAGGTGATTGATTTTGCTGCGACTAAAAAGGAAGTTACTTAATTAATCTATAATTGTATCAATTGCTGTACATACACCAGTAAAATTTATGAAAATAGAAAGAAAGAGAACATTCATAGTGAATAATATGTAAAGAGAGAAAATAAAGACCTTTTAACAAACAAAGACTTATAAATCAGAACAAGCAAATCAGCACCTTCAGCTCCAGCTGGCCCCACAATACAACAGCCTGACCATCCTTATACCTGCCATCCTCATAATCTCCATCTGATTGTCACCTTACAATCCAGTATTATGGATCTTACCCTCACTAAACTACAAATATTAATGTCAACATCAAGTTTAGACAAACAGCTGAACTCGAACAGCTCGGTTCATACTTGTCTAATGTTTAACTTGCTGCGTTAAGAATCATCCTTGAGCAAGCCCCTAGAGTCTGTCTCCACTTGTTTACCTGTCCTGGTGCTCCTATGAAGCATATCCCCCGTGGCTTTTTCTTGAGATGCAGCAGGCTGCTGAGATTCCTTTGTGGATACTTCAGACAGCCACGGTGGGCAACCAGCCTTTAATGGCCCATTTGCAAACTACAGCATTTCGGACTGGGTTGCGTACGAGTGTGGCCCAGCTGGCTGTGTGGTACTGACAAGGCGACTGCTGGAGCAGGAATGCTATCTTCCTGACAGAGGACAGAAGGGGCCTCTCTTAAGAACATAAGAACTAGGAGCAGGATTAGGCCATCTGGCCCCTCGAGCTTGCTCCGTCATTCAATAAGATCATGACTGATCTTTTCGTGGACTCAGCTCCATTTACCCACCCGCTCACCATAGCCCTTAATTCCTTTACTGTTCAAAAATGTATCTATCCTTGCCTTAAAAACATTCAATGTGGTAGCCTCAACTGCTTCACTGGGCAGGGAATTCCACAGATTCACAATCCTTCTCAGTGTTCCTCATCAACTCAGTCCTAGATCTGCTCCCCCTTATTTTGAGGCCATGCCCCCTAGTTTTAGTTTCACCTGCCAGTGGAAACAACTTCCCTGCTTCTATCTTATCTATTCCCTTCATAATCTTATATGTTTCTATAAGATCTTCCCTCATTCTTCTGAATTCCAGTGAGTATAGTCCCAGTCTACTCAGTCTCTCCTCATAAGCCAACCCTCTCAACTCCAGAATCAACCTAGTGAATCTCCTCTGCACTCTCTCCAGTGCCAGTATATGCTTCCTCAAGTAAGGAGACCAAAACTGTATACAGTACTCTAGGTGTAGCCTCACCAGCACCTTATACAGCTGCAACTTAACCTCGCTGTTTTTAAACTCCATCCCTCTAGCAATGAAGGACAAAATTCAATTTGCCTTCTTAATTACCTGCTGCACCTGCAAACCAACTTTTAGTGATTCATGCACAAGGACACCCAGGTCCCTCTGCACAGCAGCATGCTGCAATTTTTTACAATTTAAATAATAGTCCATTTTGCTGTTATTCCTACCAAAATGGATGACCTCACATTTACCAACATTGTACTCCATCTGCCAGACCCTTGCCCACTCATTTAGATTATCTATATCCCTTTGTAGATTTTCAGCGTCCTCTGCACACTTTACTCTGCCACTCATCTTAGTGTCATCTGCAAATTTTGGCACACTACACTTGATCCCCAATTCCAAATCATCTATGTAAATCGTAAACAATTGCGGTCCCAACATTGATCCATGAGGCACATCACTAGTCACTGATCGCCAACCAGAAAAACACCCATTTACCCCCACTCTTTACTTTCTGTTAGTTAACCAATCCTCTATCCATGCTAATACATTAGCTGTATCACCCTGCACCTTTATCTTATGCATGGGACCAATGCCACATTTGTCAGATAAAATTGGAAAATTCTGTGACGGTGCCAGACCTGCTTCTTATTTCCAGCATTTTCTGTTTTTATCTTGGCACAGTGGCTACCACTGCTGCCTCACAGCACCAGGGACCCGGGTTCGATTCCCACTTTGGGTCATTATCTACGCAGAGTCTACACGTTCTCCCCGTGTCTGCGTGGGTTTTCTTTGGGTGCTCTGGTTTCCTCCTGCAGTCCAAAAGTTAGGTGCATTGACCACGCTAAATTCTCCCTCAGTGTACCCAAACAGGCGCCAGAGTGTGGCGACCAGGGGATTTTCACAGTAACTTCAATGCAGTGTTAATGTAAGCCTACTTCTGACACTAATAAATAAACTTTAAACTTTATTTTGCTTTTGCCACCCTGGTGCGGTTTCTGCCTCAGGTGCCTTTGGGCAGCACGGTGGCACAGTGGTTAGCACTGCTGCCTCACAGTGCCAGGGACCTGGGTTTGATTCCCGGCTTGGGTCACTGTCTGTGTGGAGTTTGCACGTTCTCCCCGTGTCGGCGTGGGTTTCGTCCGGGTGCTCCGGTTTCCTCGCACAGTCTGAAAGGCATGTTGGTTAGGAGCATTGACCCGAACAGGCGCCAGAGTGTGGCGACTAGAGGAATTTCACAGTAACTTCATTGCAGTGTTAATGTAAGCCTTACTTGTGACTAGTAAATAGACTTTAACTTTTTAACGTTTAACTATGGCACTCTGCTAGAAAAGGGGGAGTGTTATGAGCAGTAGCAGGCAGTGCAGATGTGAGGAGAGAGGTGAGTGGCAGGATTCTTACATTGATAACTCTGGTGAGGTATTGAAGAGCTTTCAAGTTGCAGCCATTTCCTGGGGGTTAAGTAACTGACATCGATCTCCTCACTGACCTTTTCCCACTTTTGTGGTGATGCTGCCTGGAAAGATTTCCATCCTTTCCCAGGGATAATGGGATCTCTCCACTCCAGGCCAGCTGATGGACTCAGACCTCCAATGCTGTATCAGAGAACCTGATCTCTCGCAAGACCTTTTATTGCAAAAATGTACTTTATCCATATAAAATCTAAAGACGCATTACAAAATAAAATTACACATTACAAAATTGCTATAACCGAGATACTCTCTGAGGTGGTTCAGTTCCATAATGAGTACATTACAAACATTTCAATGTTTTCATTACAGAGAGTACAATTCTTTAGGCTTCTTCCATTTGCACTTGTCTAAACCTTTCATGCCCTCGACAGCCACAGTGCATCCCCGCCACCTCTCCCCCCGCCTCCAGTGCCCTTTAAGGGGCCATGATTGCTTTTAACTAGTGTCATGAAATGCCTGATTCCTCACATCACTCCCAAAAAGACACACAACCAAATGGGCAACTAGTACAGTCCTGACAGCATTCCTGATCCATGATAACATAATCCCAGTACCCAATTAACATGGTTCATTTCTTGCAGTAATTAAATATTCATATTTAACTATTATACATTCCTGTTTTCCTGTAATGTTAATAGGTGACAGTCATAGAATCCCTACAGTGCAGAAGGAAGCCATTCAGCCCATCAAGTCTGCACTGACAACAATCCCACTTAGGCCCTATCCCCATAACCCCATGTATTTACCCTGCTAATCCCCCTGACACTAAGGGACAATTTAGCATGGCCAATTAACTTAACCCACAAATCTTTGGACTGTGGGAAGGAACCGGAGCACCCAGAGGAAACCCACACAGACATGGGGATAATGTGCAAACTCCACACTAGCTGTGACCCAAGGCCAGAATTGAACCCTGGTCCTTCTCTTAATCATCCCGACTCTTTTTAAAGGGTAATTCTATCCCTGTTTCTGTATTATTTTATCTAATAATATAAACCCTAACCTTTCAATCACAAACAGCATGCAAAATGTACTTATACCACTTAAACTCTGATTCTAGCCATGTGGACAGAATGGTCTTCCAGTCCTAAGCACTTCTATCTGCCTGTGTGGTTTGGTTTGACTATGGCATGAGTTTAGCAAACAATTTGCAGTCCTATAGCATTATACAACAAATGTATAATGATAAACAGAGACACAAATGCAGACTAGTTTATGGGTATTGTGGTATCCAGTACGTGGCATGAATATTTGAAATAAGCTACTTGTTTTGGCTTTTAAAATGTTTTAATTAGTTCAAATTGTCTTCCTTAAGGTCAATTTTTGCATTGATTTAGATGGAGGTCATGAAAGGTAATAATAGGCTAAATAACCTTTCGGGCGAGATGTTCCGGCCATGCTTGTCCTGAAACTGGAAAATCCCACCCAAGGTCAATGGACCTTTCCTTGATCCGGCCCTCGCCCACTCCGATTCCCATGGCAGACGGAACAGGAAAATTCTCCCCTTTGTGTTCCATGGTCTCTTCATTTTTTATACTTCCATCTGACTGTAACATTAGCTCTGGCTGTCTTGCAATTTGGAGCTCTTCTTTGCACTTTTCAATTAGTTAGATATTTTTAGATCTGCCTTTTAAAGCAGTATAAATGGAGTCTGGACCACAAAAAGCAAACAATATTGTAAAAGAGTACATATCACCGTTGATATTATTAACAGGCACTTATCATCGACTGGCTGATTGCAGTCTAATTGAGCTGTTGAGTAAGAATTTTAAATAGCATAAGTGATGCTGCTTTTCCTGTATTTGATTATTGGCATCACTTAGAGACTAAATTCAGAAGGAACCAAAACAAAGCCACCTGCATTCAGAACTGCGGCTGGTCAACAGTAGTCTACCAGTCTGCTCAGCCAAAGGATCAAGCAACCTTCCTTTCATATTCTTAATGTTAGAACATTAACAATCTGATGAACACAGGCAAAGGGATTTACACAAAGCTGAAATGGAGAGATGGGTGTCATGTGACATGATTCCCCCCACTCCCTCAATCCCCCAGCCTGTGGATCTATTGTATTTCCTTATGGAACTGCAAAGCTTAGTCTGCCACCTTCCATCTATCAAGCAGCAACACATAAGAGGGTTTCAGTCTACGTTTCAATGCCTGGTCCCATTTACACTGTTTCTACTAGAACTTCTATAGAACCATAGAACCATAGAAAATTACAGCTCAGAAACAGGCCTTTTGGCCCTTCTTGTCTGTGCCGAACCATTTTATGCCTAGTCCCACTGACCTGCACTTGGACCATATCCCTCCACACTCCTCTCATCCATGAACCCGTCCAAGTTTTTCTTTATATATATATACTTATATACCATCATCTACAAGACTAATTAATCTCTGCATGCCTATCTCATCATGAACGTCAACTCCAATGGAAAATTGAATTATCCAGCATCAGCTTTCAACCTGCCAACCTCTGTGAAGGAATACACCATTGGACTTTGATTCTAGACTCAGGACTCATGTGAAACAATAATTCTTTATTTTGTGATCTTTTACCTGTAAATTTTTCTTCCTCTATCCCCCTGTTTTATCATATGAGTGAAAAGGAGACAGCGCTACTACCCTCCTCCATATTTGAGTTTGCACAAAATAAACAAATTCAACCTATCTCACATTTGCTGCGGGGTTATTAATAGAAATTAGATCACATCAAAACTGAGGGCTGGGAAGTATGCCACTGCTTATAAGGGGGAAATCAAAATATCTCCCTATTTATGGATGGGTGGTTAAAGGTGAAATCAAGGCTGTTTAAATTAAATCCCCTCCAGTTTGTTACAGAGTTCTGCATTTTACCAAAAAGATTCTAAGTGCTCAACGAGCATGAAACCGGGTGAGTTTCAGACCTGTTTTATCGGCAAGAGAAAAATTAAAATCTTCTGCCACTTTGAGAAAAAAGTGAGGCAAAATGTGATTCTCGCCATTACAAAGAACAAAGAACAGTACGTTACAGGAACAGGCCCTTCGGCCCACCAAGCCTGCACGGATCATGTTGTCCTACATAGACCAATCATCTGTTTCCCTCTATACCTCGCCTGTTCATGTGCCTATCCAGATAAGGCTTAAATGTGGCTGAAGTATCTGCCTCAACCACCTCACTTGGCAGTGCATTCCAGGCCCCCACCGCCCTCTGTACAAAAAAATGTCCCCTGCACATGTCTACTGAACCTTTCCCCCCTCACCGTGAACTTGTGCCCCCTTGTGATTGTCATTTCTGCCCTGGGAAAAAGCTTCCAACTGTTCACCTTATCTATATCCCAAAGGGGCATACGGGTAGGGGACGTTTATGGAATCTATTCATGCTAGGAAGGCAGCTGATGGCTGCTGGACGTTGCGCATGTGTCTAATATCCCAATGCACCAGCTATGTACAAGTGTACACAGATAGTGCACTGAGCGATATCTTATTTCCCTGCTCCATCCCCTTATGACCGCCCCACTCATGACCCCCCCCATCAATCACACCCCCCATTCACCCCTCCCAGCCGATCGCCCCCATCTTCACCATCCTCTGGCCGATCGCCCCACCAATTAACCCCCGGCAGATAATTCCGCCCATTCACCACCCCACCCCCCAACCCGGAAGATCACCCCCATTCACCCATCTTAGTCGATCGCAGTCCCCGTTCAACCCCCATCGATTGCAATCCCGGCAATCCCCCATTGCAGACTGCGCAGCTCCCCATGCACTACCCCCCCTTAGGCCCCACCCCCTCCCTTTAGGCCTCACCCCTTGACACTGCCTGGTGCCTGGTGGGCAGCGCCAAGATCCCTCATGGCAGGCTGGTGCAAAAGGTTAAATCATTTGACAAGGTCCCTCATGGCAAGCTGGTGCAAAAGGTTAAATCTCACAGGATCAAAGGTGAACTAGCTAGATGGGTACAGAACTGGCTTGGCCATAGAAGACAGAGGGTAGCAGTGGAGGGGTCTTTTTCTGATTGGAGGTCTGTGACTAGTGGTGTTCCGCAGGGCTCTGTACTGGGACCTCTGCTGTTTGTGATAGATATAAATGATTTGGAAGAAGATGTAGCTGGTCTGATTAGTAAGTTTGCGGACAACACAAAGATTGCTGGAGTTGCGGATAGAGATGAACATTGTCAGAGAATACAGCAGGATATAGATAGGCTGGAAAATTGGGCGGAGAAATGGCAGATGGAATTTAATCCAGATAAATGCGAAGTGATGCATTTTGGTAGATCTAATGCAGGGGGGAGCTATACAATAAATGGCAGAACCATCAGGAGTATAGACACACAGAGGGATCTGGGCGTGCAAGTACACAGATCCTTAAAGGTGGCAGCACAGGTGGAAAAGGTGGTGAAGAAGGCATTTGGCATGCTTGCCTTTATTGGACGGAGCATAGAGTATAAAAGTTGGCATATGATGTTGCAGCTATATAGAACGTTGGTTAGACCACATTTGGAATACTGCGTCCAGTTCTGGTCGCCACACTACCAGAAGGATGTGGAGGCTTTGGAGAGAGTGCAGAAAAGGTTTACCCGGATATTGCCTGGTATGGAGGGTATTAGCTATGAGGTGAGATTGAGTAAACTAGGGTTGTTCTCCCTGGAAAGACAGAGGTTGAGGGGCGACCTAATAGAAGTTTATAAAATTATGAAGGGCATAGATAGGGTGAACAGTTGGAAGCTTTTTCCCAGGTCAGAAATGACAAACACAAGGGGTCACAAGTTCAAGGTAAGGGGGGGCAAGGTTCAATACAGATATGCGGGGGACATATTTTACACAGAGGGTAGTGGGGGCCTGGAATGCACTACCAAGCAAGGTGGTTGAGGCAGACATGCTAGGATCATTTAAGACTTATCTAGATAGCCACATGAACAGACTGGGAATAGTGGGATACAAACGGATGGTCTAGTTAGGAACACATGATCGGTGCAGGCTTGGAGGGCCGAAGGGCCTGTTCCTGTGCTGTACTGTTCTTTGTTCTTTGTTCAGTGGGCACTGCCAAAGTGCCTGGCTGGCAGTGCCAGGGTGCCAGACTAACACTGCAAGAGTCCCAGGCTGGCACTCTCTAAGGGGCACTTCCCTCCTGCTCCTGACCACCCAGGGGCCACAATGGCCTCTGGTCCCACCAGCGAGGCCATCACATTTGGTCCCCATTGCTGAGGACCATACGTGATCCTTGTCGATGAGGACCTCCACTGGCCTGTAAGGCAAGTGAGGCTGGACAATAGTGTCCCGGGCTCACTAAACATATTAAAATTAGAATTTAAATATTAAAATCAGCCTCGCGTCATTATGCCGGGAGATCAGGGCTGGTAAGATCACGGGAGGCAAGAAACCAGGTGCGAACCCAGTTTTTCGCCTCTCTTGTGATCTTACCGGCTCGCCGCGTCAATCGACTGGCATGACAAGTTGATAAGATCGTCCCCTCAGCTTAGATCTTGTAATTAACCCACAGCTTTTTGACTGAGAGGTGGAAGTGCTATTACTGAGCTGTAACTGACACCGTTTAGGCAAATGCAGAAGGCACACTGCACGTAGCAAGATTCAACAATCAGATCAATGAGCCATGAATCTATTTTTCATATCTATTTCTCATCATTTATGGGCTTCTTGCATCCACCTGAACATCCCATAGAGGGACAGGGACTTGGTGTCATCCAAAAGTCAGCGTCTCTGACAATACAGCGCCCCCTTCTGTGTTAGCAAAACGTATCAGCCTAAATGACATGGTCAATCCTGGAATTGGGTTTTGAATATACAACTTTCTTAATCAGAGACGACAATGATACCTTTGAGCCAATCGCCCATCTCAAGTGCGGTCACTGAGCCAATGCTGATACTTTATTACTCCATGCTTACTAACCTTGTTTATCCCAAAATTTTTACTGTACAAAATACACAAATACCTTCAATGTTCTAATTTTAAGGAAATGGAAAGTGAGACCAAGTGGAGACTTAAACCGCTGGACATCATATGGAGGGAATCACTTGCACTGTGCTTGAGACTTCAGGCTGCAAGGAACTATAGGATCAATTCAAGAACTTTGTGACATTGTGTAAAATTTAAACATGTCTTATCAGCGGTCGTGACTTTATGTCTGTACCTCTAAACCGAGGAAGGATGAAGCAATATTCTGAAATCATTGCTCCATCCTAAAACAGCTTGTTATCACAAGAAGCTTCAAAACAATAATGGTTTTGCAAGATGTCAATTGATGAGAAGTCAATAATTTATTCAATTCAAAACACTAATTATTTCTCAGACTGAGTACATACAGAACAAGGAAAATGTAACCAACTGTCAGTGCAAGATAAATAGTGAAGGTGTATTACTACCTTCTTTACTCAGCAGATGAAATAAGGAATCAATCGCATTTCATGAAAAATCAACAGTCTTTATTATGTAGTGTCATATTGTGTACAGAAACCACACTGCAATACAAATGGAGTTTACAACTGATTGCTCGGTTTATTATTTGCATCCCTTGAGGGGATAATTGAGCCTTCAAACAAATAATCAATATAATTACCACCTTAAACATTGCATAAGAAGTTATTGCTTCATTTTCCAAATGTGTGGATCAAGAACTAAATATGTAACTAGGAGATTTCTATCCTGTCAAGGGTACAACATACAAAGGAAAGAAAACTTTCAATTTTGCAACGTGGAATGTTAGAACACTCAAGGATAATCTCAAGAAGAACAACAATTGTGTCATGCGAGCGACCAAGACACCAAATTGACATTGTTGCCCTTGGTGTGACCTGCCTTCCCTGGGATAGGGCAGCTAAAAGAACAAGCATGTTGCGTGAACAAGCAACAAGCAAGAGCAAACAAGAACAAGCACCATCTGCTGGAAAGGAAAGGCTAATCTTGACCCTCATGTCCACAGAGTTGGTTTTACCATCCAAACTTGGATCTTGGGTGCACTGCCAGATCTGCCTAATTGTATGAATGATAGGTTCATGACACTTCACCTGCAGCTCAGCTGTCACCAGCACTTTGCCCTGACCCTTGACTCCAATGAAGATATTAAGGAAAAGATCTATTCTGACCTTAAAATGTCCTCATTGTCATCCCAAAAGAGGGATTTTGAAGTCCCCCAAAAGATCATCCTTTTGGGGGACTTCAATGCCAGGGTTAGCTGTGATCCCAATGTCTGGACAGCAACCATTGGGAAAAACAGCATGGGAAATGCTATTGCAAAGAGTGCCTGCCTGCTGACAAATTGTGCTCAGCATGGCCTGATGACAACAAATACCTTCTTCCTCTAGAAGGACAAATACAAAACTGCATGGAGGCATCCTAGAGCAAAGCAGTGGCACCTCCTGGATTATGTCACTGTTCGAGTCAAAGACCTAAGTGTTGTCTGTATCACAATCATTGCAGGGCATTGATGTCTGCTGGACAGATCATCAACTTGTTTAATCAGTGATGAACATCCACCCAACATCAAGACATTGCAAGAATCAAAAGTCCAAGAGGAAGAAGGTGAATGTCTCAGCCCTAAAACAGCCTGACCAGAGAGAGTAATTCCAAGCACAGCTCACAATTAATTCAGAAATTCTTCACACATCCAACTCAATTCCAGAACAGTGGAATCAAATAAAGTCAGCTATTCTGAACTCCTTTGTCCAGATCATTGAGTTCCAGCATCTCTAGATGGAAAAATACTCTCTGGTTGGAAAACTCTTTAACTGCGGTGGCCTCTGTGCCAAAACTAGACTGACCACCATGAACATACATGATCTGCAGTCTGTGGATGACTTTTATGTTATCACCCACTCTGTACCAAATTTTCTTGATCTCTTCGATTCCACATATAAAAGACAAAGTAAGCTTTGTGGTGATATGGAGTAAAATCTACTTCACATTGACAGAATCAATGCAACAGTTTTGTTACGTTTTATTTGGTTATTTTGTGGCACCCTAAATATTGGTGCAAGATTTTACACTTCCCCCAAGGCAGGTTCTGAGGTTGGGGTGGGGAGTATAAAAATTGAATGGACAGGATTCCCTCCCAGGAATTGCAGCTTTCTGCATCATTGCTGCTCTGGGACGAAGTCGAAACGGTTGAGAGCATCAGGTTTCTAGGTGTCCAGATCATCAACAACCTGTCCCTCCATGCTGATGCTATAGTTAAGAAAGCCCACCAACGCCTCTACTTCCTCAGGAGGCTAAGGAAATTTGGCATGTCTGCTACGACTCTCACCAACTTTTACAGATGCACTATAGAAAGCATTCTTTCTGGTTGTATCACAACTTGGTATGGCTCCTGCTCTGTCCAAGACCACAAGAAACTACAAAGGATTGTAAACATAGCCCAGTCCATCACGCAAACCAGCCTCCCATCCATTGATTCTGTCTACACTTCCTGCTGCCTCGGAAAAACAGCCAGCATAATCAAAGACTCCACCCCGGACATATTCTATTCCACTTTCTTTCGTTGGGAAAAAGAAACAAAAGTCTGAGGTCACGTACCAGCTGACTCAAGAACAGCTTCTTCCTTGCTGCCAACAGACTTTTGAAATGACCTACCTTATATTAAGTTGGTTTTTGATGTAAAGAGAAAAGGATTGACAAAAACGAATGTAGGCCCCTTACAGTCAGAAACGGGAGAATTCGTAATGGGGAATAAAGAAATGGCTGAGGACTTTGCTTCAGTCTTCACAAAGGAAGACATGAATGATGTACCAGAAGTGTTGAGAGAAACATGTTTTAGTGAGGAGCTGAAGAAAATCAGCATTGGTAGAGAAATGGTTTTGGGGAAATTGATGGGATTGAAGGTGGATTAATGTCCAGATCCTGATAATCTTCATCCCAGAGTACTTAAGGAAGTGGCCCTGGAAATAGTAGATCCATTGGAGGCTATTTTCCAAAATTATTTGGACTCTGGAATGGTTCCTACAGATTGGAGGGAAGCCCACTATTCAAAAAGGGAGATAGAGAGCGGGAACTATAGACCAGTGAGCCTAATGTTGGTACTGGGGAAATTGCTAGAGTCTATTATTAAGGATTTCATAACTCAGCATTTGAAAGGCAGTAGTATAATCAGATAAAGTCAGCATGGATTTACAAAAGGGAAATCATGGTTGGTGAATCTACTGGAATTTTTTGAGGATGTAACTAGTAGAGTTGACTAAGGAGAACCAATGGATGGGGTTTATTTAGACTTTCAGAAGGCTTTTGACAATGAAGAAGGGAAAGGGTTAATGTTTTTTTTTGTACTCAATGTATTTTGTGCCTAAAAGGTTGAACTTTGTATCTGGAATGTATCATAAACATATCGTTTACTTGTGGCTAGTCACCCCTTTGTTTATATTGCTCCTGGTAGTACCATAAGCTATTTGTTCATGTCTTTCATCTTTTACTTTAGTATAAGCCATTTGTTCATGGTTCTCTCGCTTGTTTATATCATTCTGATAAAACAGACAGTTGAATATAGATGTTAGTCTTTCTTTCCCGGAGGCTTGTCTGTGATTTAAGCAGAGGAAGCAGCGACCAAATGGTAGAGTGCGAGAATGGCCGTTTGAAGGAGGACTCCCACTGGGACAGTTGCACTCAGTCACTTCAAAGGAAACGCTGCGGGAAGAGCAGGGGACCAGAGGTGACACCTTGACTGCAACGACCAGAAGAATTGTGCTTTATGACCCAAGGATACCAGATGGTCTCTAACCATGATCCAAAGACTATCAGAAGCTGTTAAAGGAACTATAATTTACGATCAAGGACTGTAAACTGGACTTTGCTTTATGGCTTGTATTGGGAACCCTGATGTACAAATATCCACGTTTCTTGTGTTCAGAGAGAACTTTGGCTTCCGCTTTCAAGGGGTCAAGTTCTCCCATAAGCTTATGAGAATAAAGCATGACTGTATTTTGACTCATACCAGCCTATAGAGGTATATTTTCCGACTTCAACAAGGTCTCACAAAACAGACTACTATGTTAAAGTAAAAGCACATGGGATTGTGCGTAATGTCTTGAGATGGATAGAAAGCTGGTTAGCAGATAGGAAGCAAGCAAAGATTTGCATAAATGCGTCTTTTTCTGTTTGACAGTCAGTGACTAGTGGGGTTCCGCAGGGATATGTGCTGGGACCCCAATTGTTCACATTATATGTTAATGATTTGGAAGAGGGAACTGAATATATTATCTCCAAATTTGCAGATGATATAAAGTTGGGCGGGAGAGTGAGCTGTGAGGAGGATGCAGAGATGCTTCAGTGTGATTTGGACAGGCTGAGTGTGTGGGCATCTGCATGGTAGATGCAATATAATATGGATACATTTGAAGTTATCCACTTTGGTAGTAATAATAGGAAGACAGATTATTACTTGAATGAGTGTAAATTGTGGGAGGTGGATGCTCAACGAGAGTTTGGAGTCCTCGTGCATCAGTCACTGAAAGTAAGCATGCAAGCAGTAAAGAATGCAAATGGTATGTTGGCCTTCATAGCGAGAGGATTTGAGTATAGGGATAGGGATGTTTTGCTGTAATTGTATTGGGCGTTGGTGAGGCCACACTTGGACTATTGTGTGCAGTTTTGATGTCTTTATCTGAGGAAGGATGTCCTTGCTATAGAGGGGAGTACAGCGAAGGCTCAGCAGGCTGATTCCTGGGATAGCAGGTCTGTCATATGAGGAGAGACTAAGTCAATTAGAATTATATTCACTGGAATTTAGAAGAGTGAGAGGGGATCTCATAGAAACTTATGAAATTCTAACAGGGTTAGACAGGGTAGATTCAGAAAGAATGTTCCCAATGGTGGGGGAGTCCAGAACTAGGTGTCATTATTTGAGGATAAGGGGTAAACATTTTAGATGTGAGATGAGGAGAAATTTCTTCACCCAGAAGGTGGTAATGTGTGGAATTCACTACCACAGAATGTAGTGGAGGCCAAAACATTGAGTGATTTCAAGAAGAAATTAGAAATAGCTCTTGGGCTAAAGGGATCAAAAGATATGGGAGGAAGGAGGGATCAGGATAGTGAATTTGATGATCAGCCATGATCAAAGTGAATGGTGGAGCAGCTCAAAGAGCCGAATGGTCTACCCCTGCTCTATATCCTATGTTTCTCTACACCCTAGCTATGACCATAACACTACATTCTGCACTCTCTCCTCTCCTTCTCTATGTGCAGTATGCTTTGTCTGTATAGCATGCAAGAAACAATACTTTTCACTGTATACTAATACGTGACAATAATAAATCTAATCAAAAAATCAAAAAAAGAAAACTGAACCCACCAGGTATACATTGAGGGTTACCTCGCCTTCTACCTCCTGCCCCTCGGCCAATCCCTCTGCGTCACTCTGCTGCCTGTGGCTGGATGTGCTGCTCGTTGTGCTGCTCCTCTTTTGTTGTCTACCTGACCACTGGTTGAGTGGGCCCCGTGTCTGGGTACGCTTCAGTGCAGTAGCCTGCACAGCTTAGTTGACCTGGCAGAGTATGCTGGTGCAAGACGCCCTAAATTATCACCCCTCACACTCGGTCTGTCAGCTGTCTCAAACTGATGACTTCTCACTGTTCTGTCCCTGGCTATGCAAGAAATTATTCCTGCTGCATCTGCTCTATGTAATACTGACTGGCTGGCAATTTCAATGGACAATGTCTTCCTGTTGTGCAGCTTCTGCAGCCTGAGTTGCTGAGATATTGGCCAGATCTCATTGCATTTGTAATGAAAGGGCTAATTGCCCTTTAATTCACACTAATTGGCTACCCATGCACGGAGGCAGGAACACATCAGAGAGTTGCCCTGAGGTGCAACTTTTTAAATTTCTCCACTCCCCACCTCGAAATACACCTTCATGAGGCAGGGGAATATTCAATCTGTCAAGTTCATAAAATATGAAAGAGATTATAAACTATTTAAATCTGAGTATTTGAAAATGGACTTTGCCAGACCAAAAACATGACTGCTTCAAGTCAAGTTGACTACAAATCCAGAAACCTCTAACAGTAATTGCACGACAGTTCTCAAGTCTCACCCTTGTGGAATCTCACACCTATTATTGTGTGGACCCATTACAATCAATGAAACAAAGGAGTAGTAGGTGGTTTATCTCCCCAGCCTGAACCTATCACTAAGGGAGAGTTATTGAAACGTGTTATATCTATAGAGATGCTAATAACCACCATCTATCTAATAAGGTAAATAATGGATTTTGACCAGAGGCATAAAAACTGATTGTTACCCTGAAACTGACTCCATAATGGGCAATTCTACTTGACTCAGGGGAGGCAATGGCGCAGTGGTATTGCCGTTAGACTAGAATTCAGAGACCCAGAGCAATGCTCTTGGGACCCAGGTTCGAATCCCACCACAGCAGATGGTGAAAAATAAATTCAGTAAAAATCTGAAATGAATGATGACCATGAAACCATTGTCGATTGTCACTAATGTTCTTTAGGGAAGGAAGTCTGCCTTCCTTACCCGGTCTGGCCCACATGTGACACCAGATCCACAATCAATGTGGCTGACTCTCAAATGCCCTCTGAAATGGAAAGCAATTAGGGATTGGCAATAAATGCTGGGACCAGCCGACGATGCCACATCCCATAAAATGAATACATTTTTAAAAAATCTTTTCTTTCCTATATATTTCTTTTGTACTTTGTGTGTGTGTGCATGTGTGCGCATGCATGTACATGCGTGTGCATGCGTGTATGTGCGTGTGTGCGTGTGTGTGTGCCTGTAGTTGTGACAATGGGTTTGTATGTATGAATAAGCAATGCTTCTGGTTTAACCCTGAAAAGAGTTTTCTGAGAATCACTTTAAAATTGATTTCACAATCAGAGGGCTTGGGGAAACACGCAACAACCTATTTCAAAAATTAAAACATCATTGATTTCGGAACAGCCGGCAAGAAAAATAAAGGAGTTTAGTTTGCCTCTACACCCCCTGTCTGTAACATACATGTTAACTTTATTTCTCTCTCCGCAGATGTTGCTTTACCTGCTAAATATTTTCAGTGTTTTCTTATTTTATTTCAGATTTGCAACCATTGGAGTATTTTACTTCTGTGAAAGAATCCCACTGTTACAGGATAAGAAGTGACAAAGAACTGGCAATGGAATTTAGCCTAAAAGTCCTATATTAATTTAAGCAGCAACAAATCTGAAACTAGTAACTGTGCAATGCCAATGCTCATATAATATTCAATATTAGAAATTCATGCAAAGCAATTTGTACATGTTCTCTCTATAAATTACACCTTGAAAACAGCAAATAACACTTGATACTGAAAAATTCATATCTACCCAGATTCATATCTACTTATCACATTGAAGGAAAAGTGATATCACTGGAAAGAGATACATGTTGCTGAAGCCTTTTATTGCACTCATCAGGACAAACACAAGAATGCAAAATTTCAAGCAATCACAACAATTTATACTACAGGGGGTAAAAAAAGAGGTTAGCTAGTTGACTCTGGTTCGAGGAATTGTCATGGAGAAAGTCCATGCTTCTGGGTAACGAAAGAAAGGCACATGGCTTGAACACATTCTTTTTGCTTGAGGGTCCCTGCCTATGAATGTATGATGCTTCTTGCAAACATAAATGAGCCATGTTACAAGTCAACTGGTTATCTTAAATTAGTTATTGGTGCAGCTATAAGTACACTCAGGATTGTCCAGCAAATCCTAGCCAAATGGGAATCACATCTAAAAGTAGACATTCAGTTCAACGTTTTACAAGTCAATACTCTATTTTGAACAACTAGAGGAACGGGCTGTTTGATTTGATTAGTAAATCTTTGGTGTGCATGGCCTATGTACCTGGCAATGGCACTGAAATGTATGCATGAAGTTCCTCACTTTTGTGATAGGCTGAATGTCTTTTTGGATGGTTGGCAGCAGCCTGTTAGTGGGAAATATCACTCGTGTAGCCACTGCAACTCGTAGCAACTTGTACAGCTTACTTAATCTGTTCAAAGTTTTGGCATAACAAGTGTGACATGGGTGGCATGGTGGCACAGTGGTTAGCTTATTATTATTATTGTACTAGTGTCACAAGAAGGCTTACATTAACACTGCAACAAAGTTACTGTGAAAATCTTCTTGTCGCCACACTCCAGTGCATGTTCAGGTACACTGAGGGAGAATTTAGCATGGCCAATTCAGCTAACCAACACATCTTTCAGACTGTGGGAGGAAAGCTGAGCACCCGGAGGAAACCCATGCAGACACAGGGAGAACATGCAGACTCCGCACAGACAGTGACCCAAGCCAGGAATTGAACCCGGGTCCCTGGCGCTGTGAGGCAGCATGCTAGCCACTGTGCCACTATGCTGCCTTAGCACCTAGCACTGCTGCCTCACAGATCCAGGGTCCCGGTTCAATTCCGGTCTCGATTACTGACTTTGCAGAGTTTGCGCGTTCTACCCATGTCTGCGTGGGTTTCCTACGGATGCTCCAGTTTCCTCCCACAGTCCAAAGATGCATAGGTTAGGTGGATTGGCCATGTTCAATTGCCCCTTAGTGTCAGGGAGGATATGTGGGGTTACAGGGATAGGGCCTGGGTGGGATTATTGTTGATGCAGGCTCAATGGATTGAATGGCCTCCTGTGGTGATTCTATAATTCTATGATTTCCAACATTACATAGCAGTTTTGTTCTCATGAGTCACAGACAATAACTCACAGACATAGGGTTAGCCAACTTAATGGCCTTTGTCAGCTGAAAGATCCAGTTTAAAATTAATTAATAGCAATGAGGATATATTTTTATAAAAATAGTGTTAGGTTCTGTTCCGTCACATCAGGACAATGAGAGGTAGATCAGGCCCCTTTCATGCCAAATATGGTGACTTTTGGCCCATTTGTGAGCTTGCATTATACACAGCAAACATCGACCTGATCAAGATAGTCATTATCTTGCAAGATAGCTTTGATGCTCTCAATTTCTGTGTCAAGCTTGTAAGATGAGCAAATGGCTAGGATCCTATTCACAAGATTGCTGACGTCAATCGTATAGTACATGGAGCTATACAAATCTCAATGGGTGCATTGACCATTGAAGGTAGGCTTAGTAGACAGTAGTGGAGAAACCATTAACAAACTTCTCAATTAGCCTGTCAAGGAAAGGGAGCGCGTTAGACAGCTCCATCTCAAAAGTAAATAGGAGCGCAGGATAGAGTCTAATAAAGGTGTTTAATGAAATCCTTACATACTGCTGCAGATCTGAATGCAGCAAACCTATCATCTATGTATTGGAGATATGCAGGGGGTATGAAATTAGAGCTGATTCCATTTTGGAAAGCAGCAGAAACATTAGCAAGGATTTAAAGTTTAAAGTTTATTTATTAGTCACAAGTAGGCTTACATTAACACTGCAATGAAGTTACTGTGAAAATCCCCTAGTCACCACACTCCGGCGCCTGTTCAGGAACACTGAGGAAGAATTTAGCATGGCCAATCCACCAAACGTGCACATCTTTTGAACTGTGGGAGGAAACCGGAGCACCCGGAGGAAACTCATGCAGACACGGGCGAACGTGCAGACTCCGCACAGTGTCACAAGCCGGGAATCGAACCCAGGTCCCTGGCGTTGTGAAGCAGCAGTGCTAACCACTGTGCCACCATGCCGACTTCAAGTGGATCCTATGACTACGCCATCTATTTCGGCATATACGGTGGGCGCAATCTTACCTGCCGTTCGCACCACACTCCCGCTGCAATGAGGTTGGAGAATTTGGCGTCCCGCCAAATCTCCTTTCACTGTAGCGGGATGGGAAAATCCCACCAGAGTGAATGGTGATAAGATTCCGGCTGGTGTCACTAAAATTGAATTTAACTGCACAAGTTGCTAAGTTGGCAGAATGCTTTGACTGTCAGAATAGCAATGTGGCTCAAATGTCAATGCCTTCCTTTAGCGGCACATTCATAAAAAACAATGTGGAATGATCGACTTGTTACTATCAATATGTAATTCATGTATGTCTTAGCAAAGGTGAAGGAATTTTTCACTGAGTTTGAGGAAAACTCACTAAAAACTGACCGTAAGTAACTCACTCAACCATTTGTAAAGACATGCAGAGCAGAACCAGGCATTGATAAAATAAGGTGTAATGGTGCACCACACTGCGTGTCTGAAGCAGCCTATACATGTATGGATGTAGTGAGACATGAGGATGATCCCATCATGTATGCCACATGAAAGTTCATTTATCTTACACTAGTCCAACAAACTTGCCACCAATCAGCATAGGGGAGAAGATTGCATCATGGCAATGCTCTGGAAACGCGGGTTTGAATCCCACCATGGCAGCTAGTGGAATTTAAATTCAGTTAATAAATCTGGAGTGTAAAAGCTAGTCCCAATAATAGTGATCAATTGTCGTAAAAATCAACCTGTTTCACTAATTTCTAGTGGCTCCAAGCCCACTCACGATCCTGACTTAGAAAAATATCGATATTCCTTCACTGTCACTGGATAACAAACCTGGAACTCCCTCCCTAACAGCACTATGGGTGTACCCACACCTAGATGCAGGAAGGATGTTCCCACTCTGGACAGTGGGAGTGTCCAGAACAAGGGGTCATAGTCTAAGGATACAGGGTAAACCACTTGGGACTGAGATGAGGAGAAATTTCTTCGCCCAGAGAGTAGTAAGCCTGCGGAATTCATGACCACAGAAAGCAGTTGAAGCCAAAACATCATATGTTTTCAAGAAGTTAGATATAGCTCTTGCGGCGAAGGGGATTGAAGGATATGAGGTAAGGCAGGACCAGGCTATTGAGTTGAATGTTCAACCATGATCACAATGAATGGCAGAGCAGGCTCAAAGGGCTGAATGACCTACTCCTGCTCCTATTTTCCCTGTTTCTATGTTTCTATGTCTAGTCAAGAAACACCCTGACATAGTCATACTTACCAAATCATGCCTTACAGATAATATCCCAGATACCATCATCACAATCCCTAGATATGTCCTGTCCCAGAACATGCCTACGAGAGGTAATGGCACAGTGGTATACAGTAGGGAGGGAGTTTCCCTGGGAATTCTCAACAATGACTCTGGACCTGGTGAAGTCTCATGGTATCAGGTAAAACATGGGCAAGGAAACTTCCTGCTGATTACCACATACCATCCCTTCCTCAGCTGATGAATCAGTACTCCTCCATGTTCAACACCACTTGGAGGAATCATTGAAGGTGGCAAGTGCACAGAATGTACTCTGAGTGGGGGGGCTTCAATGTCCATCACCAAGAGTGATTCGGTAGCACCACCAGAGACCAAGCTGGCCAAGTCCTAAAGGACATGACTGCTAGACTGGGTCTGTGGCAGGTAATGAAGAAACCAACAAGAGGGAAAAACCTACTTGACTTAATTCTCACCAAACTCTCTGTCCATGCATCTATTCATAAATGTATTAGTAGGAGTGACAACTGCACAACCCTTGTGGAGACAAAGTCACACCTTCACATTGAGGCTACCCTCCATTGTATTGTGTGGCACTACCACCATAGTAAATGGGATAGACTTCAAACAGATCTAGCAACTAAAAACTGTGCAACCATGAAGCACTGTGGGCCATCAGCAGCAGAATTGTACTCAACCACAATCTGCCACTTCATGGGCTGGTATATTTTCCATTCTATCATTCCCATAAAACCAGGGGATCAGCTCTTCTCAATGAAGAGTGCAATAGGGCTTGCAGGAGCAGCACCAGACACACCTAAAAATTGATGTCAACCTAGTGAAGCTATTACACAGGACTACCTGCATGTCAAACAGTGAAAGCAGCATGTGAGATAGACAGAGCTTAAATGATCCACAACCAACCGATCAGATCCAAGCTCTGCAGTCCTGCCACATCCAGCGTCAATGGCAGTGGACAATTAAACAATTTGTGGAGCAGGCTCCACAAATATCCCCATCCTCAGTGACGGAAGAACTCAGCATATCAGTGCAAAAGTTAAGGCTGAAGGATTTGCAGCGATCTTCAGTCAAAAGTGTCAAGTGGACGATCAATCTCGGCCTCCTACAGAGGCCCCCAGTGTCACAAGTGCCAGTCTTCAGCCAATTCGATTCACTCCACATGATATCAAGAAACGGATAAAGGCACTGGTTATTGCAAAGGCTATGGGCCCTGACAATATTTCGGCAATAGTACTGAAGACTTGTGCACCAGAACTAGCTGTGCCCTTAGCCAACCATTTTCAGTACAATTACAACACTGGCATCCGCCAGGCAATGTGGAAAATTGCCCAGGTATGCCTGGCAACAAAAAGCAGGACAACTCAAATTTGGCCAATTACTACCCAATTAGTCTACTCTCAATCATCAGTGATGTGATGTAAGGGGACATTGACAGTGCTATCAAGTGACACGTCCTCAGCAATAATCTGCTCAGAAGCATGGGAGCACCACCAACTGCAAGGTCCCCTTCATGCCATACACCATCCTAACTTGGAAATATATAGCCATACTTTCAGTTCCTGGGTCAAAATCATGGAACTCCTTCCCTAAAAGCACTGTGGATGTACCTACACCACATGGGCTGCAGCAATTAAAGAAGGTGGCTCATCACCACCTTCTCAAGGGAACTGAGGGATGAGCTTTAAAAATGATGGACTAGCCAGCAACACCCACGTCCCATGAAAGAATAAAACAAACCTTTTCTCCTGGAGTGTGAAGTGCCATGATTGCCTAAAATATGGCATTCTTCTATTTGTCCTGATGAGTGGAAGATGAGAAGCTTCAGCAGAATGTCTATCTTTTCAGCAATGTTCAAGATAGGTACTACTGAGCAACTGTTTGATAAATGTTATACAGTAACTACAAACCAATGGAGAAGTGGATTGAACAGCACGATGGCACCTGGTTAATCAGTGGGCAATCTAGTGGACAGGATTAGGTTAGATCATTTAGATCATATGTTTTGTGATATTGAGATCACAGTGAAATAGTTTAAAACAAGTATGTCATTTTATTTTCTTATAGAAATGACACAGCAGCCGCAAAGAAGTTACTGGTGTGCAATAAATTTCTCTCCTCACATGAGATCACCCTGCTGTGAAATATTTATGTATTTATTTTGAATCAAATGATTTCTATAAAACATTTCTATCTGTCTATCCTTGTCTCTGCATTATGGAGTGTTCAGTAAGAAGTCTCACAACACCAGATTAAAGTCCAACAGGTTTATTTGGTATCACGAGCTTTCAGATGCTGCCCCTTCATCACTCACCTGATGAAGGGGCAGAGCTCCGAAAGCTAATGCTACCAAATATACCTAATGGAGTGTTGGTAGTGTAGTGGTATTATCACTGAGCTAGTAATCCAGAGACTCTGGGGGCCCTGGTTTGAATCCCAACATGGCAGATGGTCAAATTTGAATTCAATAAAAATCTGGAATTTAAAAAAAATGTCTAATGATGACCATGAAGCCATTGTTGATTGTCATAAAAACCCATTTGGTTCACTAATGTTCTTTAGGGAAGGAAATCTGTCATCCTCACCTGGTCTGACCTACATGTGACTCCAGACCCACAATAATGTAGTTGACTCTGAAATGCAAACCATTCAGTTGAAGGGCAATTAGGGATGGGCACCAAATCCTGGCCCAGCCAGCAAAGCCCAGATCCCACGAATGAATCAAAAGAATGGAGTTAATTCATGATTCAATGCAACTGTGAAAATACTTATTCTTCCAATTCATCGCAGTGCAGTAATGGGTGCATTGAAATGATCGTCTTTGCGTAGTTTGCACGTATATTACTTATTCTGTTCAAGGAAGAATTGGCCCACCTGCAAAGGTGGGTGTCAACCATAAGGAAAATGGATGGGCACGGTGGCACCAGGGACCCGGGTTCGATTCCTGGCTTGGGTCACTGTCTGTGTGGTGTTTGCACATTCTCCCCACGTCTGCGTGGGTTTCCTCCGGGTGCTCCGGTTTCCTCCCACAGTTCAAAGATGCACTGGTTAGGTGCATTGGCCATGCCAAATTCTCCCTCAGTGTACCCGAACAGGTGCCAGAATGTGGCAACTAGGAGATTTTCACAGTAACTTCATTGCAGTGTTAATGTAAGACTACTTGTGACTAATAAATAAAGTTTGGATCATTATCTGAAAAGGGAATCATTGCACAGCTCTGGGGTAAAGGCGGCCAACTGGCGGGGTTGGGGGGGAGGGGGGTAATTGCTCTTGCAGGCATTGGCACAGACATGATGGGCCAAGTGGCCTCCTTCTTTGCTGTAACCACTCTGACTCAATAATCCCATTTTATTGCTTTATTCCACATCGCCCATCTTATTTCAGGGGAAGGACTTTAAAAACTTTTAGGGAGATAAGGAAAGTGACACGTTTGGGCTATTCCTCGTCATTTATTTTAACTTTGTGGACGGGAGGTGGGTGTGGGGGTCGGTGGGGGGAGGGAGGGGGTGGTGGGGGGTGACAGAGTAGGTCGTTTACAAAGCATTTAACAGTTAAAATCGATCACAAGGGAGTTGTGAAAATACAGTCTGACTCAAACCTTTCCGAGAGTTCAGTTCATTATGCCACAACTTCCCACTTCTTTTTCCCGTTTTATGACCAAAATAAAAAGCCAAAATACAGGAAGGGCTCTTATTTGTCCAAATAATTGGTCGTTCGGCACCGTGGGCTGTTTCTTTTGTAATGAGTAACTTAACAAATAGTTTTTAATTCTGAAAAAAAAAGTTGCCTTCCTTTTGTAATCAACTTTTCTCCAATTCAGATCTCATCCCAGTGGGTTGTAAATTCCCAGTTAAACATGCTTGCTCCCAGGGCTTTATCTAAACAGAGCTCAAGGCATCGTTCCGCGATAGGGAGCACCTTACCTTAATCAGATTATGTGCCACTATGTAAGGTACATTTGGAGCTCCTTGGATGCCAGGAGCAAGCTTGCCCGTGCCGTAGCCGTGCCAAGCCAGCGCGTACGGGTTGTCCATGGTGATCCAATACTTCACCCGATCCCCTAAAGCCTTGAAACAAAACTCGGCGTATTCACTAAAGCGATCCACCAAGGTTTCATTGATCCAACCTCCATACTTGTCCTGGAGAGCCTGGGGTAGGTCCCAGTGATACAGAGTCACTATGGGTTCAACACCTATATCTCGGAGTCTCTGGATTAAGTGCGAGTAGAAGTTCAGGCCGGCTTCGTTGCGGTGTGAGACCATTCCATCTGGAAAGACCCTGGACCAGGCGATGGAGAATCGGTAGTGTGTGACTCCCAGTGTCTGGATGGCAGAGATATCTCTCTCCATGTTGTGGTAACTCTCACTGGCCACATCCCCGTTGGCACTGAGCAGCTTGTGGGTGAAGGTGTCCCAGACGGTCGCTCCTCTTCCACTCTGCTGCCAGGCGCCTTCTGTCTGGTAAGCTGATGTGCCCACAGACCACATGAATCCCTCGGGGAAAGTGCCATGCAGGAAGAGTTTGTCCTCCGGGTAGGGCAGACTGGCAAACCTGGCCCAGGTCCTTTCTCCTGACCCAGGGTCCCCGTCCAGGGACACTAAGCATGGGCAAAGGATGAGAAGTGCAAGCGCCGCTGGCTTCATGCTGTTGCCCGCTGTGTGGTAGGCATGGCTTGGGGTTTCCAGTGCTCTGGGCAGAGTGGAAGATGATCTGCCGGGGAAAAAGATCGTGCTGTGCGCTCTGCTATGACACACACACAACATGCCCCACACTGAAGCTCATCAGGACATCAGTCCCTCCATCCAGGGACATCTATTAATAATTACCCACTGACTGTTCCTAACCAACAGCTTGGGGGCAGAGAGAAAGCGAGAGCGAGGGAGAGAAGCTAATAATACTGCCAAGTGATAACTGGTCACTAGATCCCCTGCAGAGTTTTGCTAAATCAAGAGGCAGCAAGACGCGAACACAGCGGCTTCTCGAGTTTGTTCGGCGCAGTTCCTCTCAGCTGCCAATTAGCAAGTGGTACAATCACTTATTTCTTATTTTGTGTTTAACGAAGGAAGAGTCAGCGAGGGTCCTGTCACCGTCTCTCTGAGGTAGATGTGCGTCATTTGAACTTTCCAAATGATTCCACTGGATGGGAAAGTGACAGGGAATCCCAGGTCGGTGTAGATTTCAGAAAGCAACACTGCCTGTTGCCGGCCTCTGGAGAGCTGGGGGGGAAATAAGCTGGCTGCCAGGAATCACTGGGGAAGATCTATCTGTGTTGTGTTTATGGTGAGCGGGTTCACCTCCAGCGTGTCCCTCTTGCAGCTCCCCCCCCCCCCTCCCTCCCCCCGCTGCAGCCTTACCAAGTTCTCTGATTTGAAGGGACTGGCAACTTTACCTTCAGTTTCGCGATTGCAGGAAGCGCTGAACATCTCCTAGAGGCTTTGGAAAAGTCCCCGTTCCTCTCAAAGGGAAGCAGCCGGAATGACAGGCTCGACTTTATTGGCCACGAATGATTGCGGCGGCTTGTTAATGATTACTTTGATCCGAATCAGTACCTTGGTGACATTGAAACACCGCAGTCTCTTTCTTCACCGCTAACATTTCAGGTTGAAATACTGCGAGCCTGAGTGTAGCAGCCCGCAGACCATGGAGCCAGGCTGGGTCACACATTTAAACAGATGGATAGGAAAGTAAAACATTTACAGAAATACAATGCTATATCTAAGATAAAGATAATGAATGAGAAAATAGATGCCCCAACTCAATGATGCCCAATGAAATTTGCAGCTGTTAACTGCAGATCTTCTGAAAGTGCACCGAGTACAGCTTTCTATTTAATTGAAAGTTTTCACTGTAGGTCCGTGGGATATGGGCATTGCCAGCTAGCTGGGCATTTAATGCCCATCTCTACCCTTGAGAAGGTAGTGGTGAGCTGCCTTTGATTTGATTTGATTTATTATTGTCACATGTATTTAATATACAGTGAAAAGTATTGTTTCTTGCATGCTATACAAAGCATACCGTTCATAGAGAAGGAAAGGAGAGAGTGCAGAATGTAGTGGTACAGTCATAGCTTGGGTGTAGAGAAAGATCAACTTAGTGCGAGGTAGGTCTGCGACCACAACTTTTGTATCTTTTTCCCGAGACGGAAGAAGGTGGAAGAGAGTATGCCTTGATTATGCTGGCTGCTTTTCCGAGGCAGTGGAAAGTGTAGATAGAGTCAATGGATGGGAGGCTGGTTTGCATGATGAACTGGGCTTCATTCATATCCTTTGTAGTTTCTTGCAATCTTCGGCAGATCAGGAGTCATATGGTGCATCTGTAAAAGTTGGTGAGAGTCATAGCTGACGTGCCAAATTTCCTTAGTCTTCTGAGGAAGTAGAGGCTTTGGTGGGCTTTCTTAACTATAGTGTCGGCATGGGGGGGACCAGGACAGGTTGTTGGTGATCTGTACACCTAAAAACTCTAGACCATTTCTACTTCGTCCCCACTGATGTAGACAGGGAAATGTCCTCCACTACGCTTCCTGAAGTCGATGACAATCTCTTTTGTTTTATTGACATTGAGGGAGAGATTATTGTCATCGCACCAGTTCACCAGATTCTCTATTTCATTCCTGTACTGTGTCGCGTCATTGTTTGAGATCCGACCCACTACGGTGGTGTCATCAGCAAACTTGAAAATCGAATTGGAGGGGAATTCAGCCACACAGTCATAGGTGTTTAAGGAGTATAGTATGGGGCTGAGGGGCACCTCAGTCTTGTGGGGCACCAGTGTTGAGGGTGATCATGGAGGTGGTGTTGTTGCCTCTCCTTACTGATTGCAGTCTGTGAGTTAGGAAGTTCAGGATCCAGCTGCAGAGGGAGGAGCCGAGGCCCAGGCCACGGAGTTTGGAGATGAGATTCATCGAAATAATGGTGTTGAAGGCTGAGCTGTAGTCAATAAATAGAAGTCTGACATAGGTATCTTTGTTATCTAGGTGTTCCAGGGTTGAGTGCATGGCCAGGGAGATGGCGTCTGCCGTGGACCTGTTGCAGTGGTAGGCAAACTGTAGTGGATCCAGGCAATCTGGGAGGCTGGAATTGATTCATGCCATGGCTAACCTTTCGAAGCACTTCATAAGGATGGATGTCAGAGCCTCTGGGTGATAGTCATTAAGATACGCTGCTTGACTTTTCTTTGGTGCCGGAATGATGGTTCTTGAACCGCTGCAGTTGATGTGATGTAGGTACACCCACAGTGCTGTTGTGGCGATACAGTTCCAAATCAGGATAATGTGTAGCTTGGAGAGGAATTTGCAGTAGCATGGGTCTGCTGCTCTTATCCTTCTGGGCGTAAAGGTTGTGGGTTTAGAAGGTGCTGTTAAAGGAGGCTTGGCGAGATGGTACACACTGCTGTCACTGTGCATCAATGGCGGAGAGAGTGAATGTTGAAGGTGGTGGATGGAGTGCCAATCCAAATGGCTGCTTTGTCCTGGATGGTATTAATGTTCTTGAGTGTTGCTGGAGCTGCACTCACCCAGGCAATGGAGAGTATTCCATCACACTCCTGACTTGTGCCGTAAATGGTGGACAGGAGATGAATTACTCAGCAAGAATTTCCACCTGTGACCTGCTCTTTCTGCCACAGTATTTAAATACCTTGTCCAGTTCAGTTTCTGGTCAATGGTCACCCCAGAAAGTTGATGATGGGGGATTCAGCGATGGCAGTGCCATCAAATGTCAAGGGGATATAGATTCTCTCTTGGAGAGGGCCACTGCCTGGTGCTTGTGTGGCACAAAAATTATTTGCCACTTCTCAGATCAAGTTTAAATGTTGCCCCAATCTTGCTGCATGCAAGTATGGCTTGCCTCAGTATCTGAGAAGCACTGGCCCTCAGCTGCATAAAATGCCCCGCAGGCTCTGCAGTTCAGCCCCTCTGAGCTTCCTCTCAGCTTGGTGATTAGGATTCCTTACTTTCTGCAAAATTTCCCACTCCAGTGGAAGGGGACTGTACAAGGCTGACCTTCCCCTCAGAGCCTGAGCCATCACTTGGATAACACCACATTTGAATGGTCAGGGTCTGAAGACCATTATTTCTGTGTGTGGAGCATCTACTTTGTAAAAAAAAACATTCAATTGTCAGAAAAACCCATCTGGTTCATTAATGTCCTTTAGGGAAGAAAATCTGCTGCCCTTACCTGGTCTGGCCTACATGTGACTCCAGAGCCACAGGAATGTGATTGATTCTCAACTGCCTTCCAAGGGCAACTAGGGATGGGCAATAAATGCTGGCCAGCCAGTGACATCCATGTTCCAAGAATGAATTTTTAAAAAATTCAATTCCATTCAGGGACAGGGAAATATATTGATATAGTGAGTTTTAATGTGGAGTACCACAAGGCTCCATTCTTGGTCTGCTGGTATTCTTTATATATTAATGACATTGTAAACTCTCCTTCTGTCCAGCGCTGCATTCTCTTTGCTGATGACACCAATCTGTTCTATTCGCATTCAAGTTCCAAGGAACTTTTCTACATTTTAAATTATGAACTGCCAAAATTATTCGCCTGGTTTTGTCCAAACAATTTATCCCTAAATTTACAAACGGTCAGTTTTATTTGCTTCAAATCTAAAAAAACGTAACTGAATGATTCTCAAGTTGCAATGAAGATAGATGGAGTAGATACTGAAAAAAGAATGCAACATTCCTAGATTTTGTGATCAATGAGTTTTTAAATTGGAATGAACAAAAAACAAAAAAAGTTGAACAATGTTTCTTGTTGCATCAGAATATTGTGTAAATTGAGATATTGTTTGCTGGTTCAAACATTGCTTCCCATATTTAATTCTGTTCTTTGGCCACATAGAAACTACTGTAAAATGTGCACCATAAATCAAAAACCCATCCTTTTTTACTATTACAGAAGAAAGCTGTATGGATTTGGGCAGGCACAGGCTATTTTGACAACACAAGCCTATTACTTATTTTCTTTAATATTTTAAAAATTGAAGATAAACATTTTTTATTAAAAAATTCTCTCCTTATATTTCGATTTCATTTCAATCAGTTACCACCTTTGTTCAACAAAATGTTTCAATTGATTCCTGCCATTCTTAACCTGATCAGAAATTCCTACAATGCACATCTGATCAATCCCACAACTGCTTTAGTGCATAATAAGGTAAGACACACTAGCCCAGTTGTGTGGAATTCAAAACCACTGGACATTCAAAACAGCTCAACAAAATTTTAGTTCAAGTCTAAAGTGATAGTTAAACTTCGTGATAACATATTAGCAAATATCTTATCACTGGGTCTCTTCTGTCATTTGTGTTTTTTTATGCCCGTCTCAGAAGTTTTCCAAAATCTATTTCTACCAGATGGTTGCCTAGTGACATCCAGAAAGCTGGTAGAAGGCTGCTGTTTGCCTTTTAGGAAACTTTGCCAATGACCTCTGGGTGTTTGAGCTTGTGAGGGTCTGCCAATAAACTGCTGTGCTTAGAGTACTTGCCAGAGAAATTTGGCGTCAGGACCATGATGGGTATCAGTTTATGGTGTGGTAAAATTACAGATATGTTGATGCCCGAGATATAGCAACACATACTGCTCCTGACACACCATTATCACTCCCATGGGGCGGGGGCTCATAAATTCCATTGACATGTGGGAGAGCAGACTGCAGAAGATGAATGACTTCTTGAAAACCCTATCCACGTAAGCCTACGAATCTCTCCAAGGTAGACACTTGACCCTCCAAGCTGCAACCATGAGCTTGTAGTCAGTTGTTTGATATTCCACCAAATCTGCAAAGTCTGGTGACACCAAGCTCACTTTGTAAGGGCAGGGTGCAGCTTTGCTGGAGGTGGTCACAGAGTGCTGATGCCATGCACAATGATGCCACACTGGTTACAAGCAGACTCCTCCACATTTCGAGCTACAGTGCTGAAATTCGTTGGAAGTCTTCCAACACCTGGTATAATTGCTTGTGTGAGGAAAAGTCTTCATGGCTAGGCCCCTTGAAATCTTCACCTTTGCGCTCCTCGGTGAAACTGCAAGAAGGCTGTGCTCTCCAACAACCCTGTCCTTGGCTATACCCACTACTAGTTGTGGCTGTCCACTTGAGCTTGGTGTTTCACTCAGCTAAGCTTTGGCAAACTCTCTAACCTGCGTTTTCTGCTCAGCCTACCCACTATTTCCATATTGAATTAAAATTGACACTGTACTTGCTGACCTTACCAAAGCATACACAACATCCACTCTGAATGCTTTTGTGGTGCATCCTCCCTTCTCTTCCTCCTATGCCTCTCCCAAACTGCCCACCACGGTTGACATCTTCCATCCTGCTGTCCAGCAACATGGAACTGCCTTTGAATTGTTCTGTTGCTGTCTATTTGAATGTGCATTATCATCAATGACCTAAAATTCCTCCCCTGCAATGTCATCTTCCGAGTTCTGCAAGGATCTATCCTTGACTTTCTCCTTCTCCTGAGCAACTGGCCACTTTAACATTTGGGCTGAGTCATTTAAGAATAAAATCAGGAAGCACTTTTTCACACAAAGTGCACTGAAAATCTGGAACTCCCTCCTCGAGAAGGTTGCGAATGTCGGGTCAACTGAAGTTTTCAAAACCAAGACCAACTTTTGTTGGGGGTGGTGGTGTCAGTTGGCTGCAGGAACAGGATCAGCTCCCACGTGTATGCATTGTGCACCTTTCTGAACCACTCAGCTACCCGTTTAACCTCCAGCCTTAGATCAGTTGTCACTGCCTCCAGCTGGAACTTGGGAAACTGAACCATCATCTTCAATCACAGCCACACACTCCACCTTCTTTCTAATTATTCTGTAGCCCCTGCACGGTGACTGGCTTAGTTTAAACCCGCCTGCTTAAAGACTCGGAATCCCATTGAACTGGAACTGAGCTTTGGACACAAAATTCTCTGGAGCACAAAACAACTTATTTTCACCTTCACAGCATTGTTCACGTTGACTGAAAACTTATACATGCTTTCATCATCAAAAGACTATTGCGCAGTCCAAGGATGCACTGGTTAGGTTGATTGACTATGCTAAATTGCTCTTTGGTGTCCCAGGATGCGTAGGTTAGAGGGATTAGCAGGGTAAATATGTAGGGTTACAGGGATAGGGCCCGGGTGGGATTGTTATCGGTGCAGACTTGATGGGCCCAATGGCCTCCTTCTGCACTGTAAGGGTTCTGTGGGATTCTATGGTAATGCTCTCCGAGGAGGCCATGCAAGCTTTACTCTTCACAAATTCAAACTTATTTGAAGCTCCTACAAATATCCTGTGTTTCCCTATGCAGGCACGATAGGCTGAAGGGCCTCTTGCTGTGTGTAAAACTCTATGACTCTATGAATCACAGATTCTCCTCTGATCTTTATGATTCAAATGGTTAGGTGGATTGGCCATGCTAAATTGCCCCTTAGTATCAGGGGGACTAGCTAGGGTTATGGGCTTTCGGGATAGGGCCTGGGTGGGATTGTGCTCTATGCAGACTCGATGGACTGAATGTCGGGATTCTATGGATTTATAACAGCCTTCCATGGCCCAGTGCATTAAATTAAGGATGCATTGACTTATTTCTAAAATGTTTCCATGGTCTCATCCCACCGTATCTCTGCAATTTCCTCCATCCCTACTCCCCAAATTCTTTGTTCCTCTGGCTCTGGATTTTTTGACCACCTCATCAATTCTTTGCCCATTACTGGTTGCTGATCCTTTAGCTGTCTCAGTCCAAGGGGTTTTTTTAAAACTCTGAGTGGGTTTTGGGTGGAGGAAAGACAGGAAAGGAGAGGGATGAATGAAGTGTCATCAGTGTTGTTGGGAAAGGTGGAGAGATGAAACATTGTGGTCACCCCCTTGTGGGGCCATTGAATCTCTTCCTATAATATTGTGGAAAAAATTCCCAGTAATGCATGAAGTATATTATGAGAATGTAATTAGTTGCAGAGCACATCTGATTCATGCAAGATTCTAACTGTGATTACAAACTACAAGTGTGTGGAAGTGCTATTGTATCAGTTGATGAGGTTCAGCACAGCAGAATAACAAGATGAGTCACAAACCATTGAGGGTGAGGTTAGTGTGCCTCTGAAATTGTAATGCTCGGGTAAAGCCAATCTGTGTTTAAAGCCCTACAGAAGTGTTCCTATTCTTCACTTACAATGATAAAATGTATTGTGTGAAGAACAATGAGTTTATGTACTAATTAATGCATTGTCGCACTTACTATTTGATGGCCTTTGATCTGTTTTCCAGCCTGTGCCAACATAGACCACATTGTTTAAGATCACCAATGACATTATTTTTTCATCTGCTTCTGTACCTCTTTGTGGCTTTTGACAAAGGTAGGGCAAAAAAAATCCAGAACTCCCTGGATGAAAAAGGAGATAGAAATTTTGATGAAGTGTGCCCATGAAGGTAGAAAATACAATTGAGAACCAAGAGGAATTCAGAAGCTTCAGAACATAGATGTAAAAGTGTAATAGAGAAGCGAAGAGGGATTATGAGAAAAGACTGTCAGCCAACATAAAAGGGAATCTTAAAGTCTTCCAAAGGCATAGTAACATGGTGATATAAAGAGGAGTAGGGCTAATTAGGGACTGAAGAAGGAATTTTCACATGGAGGCTGGGAGCATAGCTGAGATATTAAATTAATACTTTGCATCTGCCTTTACCAAAGAGGTAGATGCTACCCAGGCCATGGTGACAGAAGAGGAAGCTCTCACTAGAAGGGTTCAAAATTGATAACGAGGAAGTGTTGGATAGACTGTTGGCACTTAAAGTTGACACAGTACTGAGACCAAATGAGGTGCATCCAATGATATTGAAATAAATGAGAGTGGAGATTGCAGGGGCACTGGCCACAATCTTTCAATCTTCCCCAGATGCAGGGGAGGTGCCAGAGGACTGGAGAATTGCAGACATTATGTTCTTGTTCAAAAAGGTTGTAAGGACAATCACTGAAAACAAGCAAGCAGTTAAGAAGGCCAAAGGCCTTCATTGCAAGAGGACCTGAGGACAGGAGCAACAATGTCTTGCTGCAGGAGCAGAGGGACATGGATGTATATATCATTGAAGGTAGCAGGGCAGGTGGAGTGTTAATAAAACATGTAGTACCCTGGGCTTTATTAATAGGGAAATAAAGTGCAAGAACAAGGAGGTTTCTGAACTTCGACAAGACACTAGTTGGACCTTAGCTGGAATATTGTGTACAGTTCAGGGAATCACACTGTAGGAAGAATGTGAAGACATTGGAGAGAGTGCAGAAGAGGTTTATAAGAATGGTTCCAGGGATGAGAAACTTCAGTTATGAGGATAGATTGGAGAGGTTGGGACTGTTCGCCTTCGAGAGAAGAAGGCTAAGGAGAGATTTGACAAAGATGTTCAAAACCATGAGAAGGATGAATAAAAGGATCAAGAATGAGAGGGCACAGATTTCAACATAATTTGCAAAAGAAGCAAATGTGATGCAAGAAAACATTTTTACACAGCGAGTGGTTCGGGTCTGGAATGCGCTGCCTGGAAGTATGATGAAGGCAATTTCAATTGAGGCATTCAGGAGGGTATTGGATGATTATTTGAATAGAAACAATGTGCAAGGATTAGAGGGAAAATACAGGGAAATGACACTAAGCCATAATACTAATTTGAATAGCCAATGCAGACATGATGGGCTAAATAGCCTCCTTTTGTGGAAAAGCAATTTTGTGATTCTGTACATTATGTCGCTCCAAGATCTCTCTTCTATAAGTCATCCTCACAAAACTAAGGTTCTCATCTGGCCTTTCCAATGTCTACGACAGGTCTTGTTAGTGTTACTGTTGGCTACCTCTCGCAAGTGAGGATGATTGTCTTCCATGAGTCCGGGGATGGTTGATGAAGCTGATTCGGAATCTGCAGACTTTATGCATGTTAGGCATTTGTTACCATGTGGGATATGTGATCGTGTTTTACCAGTTCCAGTCTTGCCATAACATTTTCATTGCTTTCGCTTTTCCTCTTCATTTTGCCATTGTTGAGGTTATGATCATCCGCCATCCTGTTCATATCAGTCCACTCTTTAAAAAAGGTTATAGAGGGAAACCAGGGCAATACAGACTAGTTAGCCCAACATCTATTATCAGGAAATTGGTAGATTCTATCATTAAGTATTAAGTGACCGAACACCTTGAAAAGTTTGCGTTGATCAGAGAGAACCAGTATACTTTTAAAGGGTAGGTCATGCCTGAGAAACATGACTGCATTTTTTGAAGAGTAGGTTAAATTAGTCAACAGAAGAATGTCTATGCATGTGATTTATATTGACTTCCTCAAAGAATTTGATAAAGTCCTTCACAAGGGGCTGCTAGCTAAGGTTGAATCCTATAGAATTGAAGGCAAATTATTGACCTGATTAGGAAATTGGCTGAGTGCAAAGGAACCAGAGATTAGGGATAATGAGCAGATACTTCAACTGGCAGGATGTGACAAATGTTCTGCTGCAAGGATCTGGGTTGCGGCCTCAAATATTCACGGTTCTAATGAACATTAGATGATGGAGTTGGAAGCCATATATTCCAGTCTGCTGATGACACAAAGATTGGTGGCATTGTAAACTGTAGATATTGAGGCAAAAAATTACGAAAGGGCGGCACGGTGACACAGTGGTTAGCACTGCTGCCTCACAGTGCCAGGGACCCGGGTTCGATTCCCGGCTTGGGTCACTGTCTGTGTGGAGTTTGCATGTTCTCCCCGTGTCTGCGTGGATTTCCTCCAGGTGCTCCGGTTTCCTCCCACAGTCTGAAAGATGTGCAGGTTAGGTGAATTGGCCATGCTAAATTGCCCCTTAGTATACCCAAGCAGGCGTAGGAGTGTGGCAACTAGGGGATTTTCACAGTAACTTCATTGCAGTGTGAATGTAAGCCTAATCATGACTAATAACTAATCCTGTTAGCGAGTGCCACTGTTTAAAGATCAATTTGAATACCTAGTGAATAACTGAAAAAAATGTGCCACAAGATTGCACATTTTTAAACAAAAGTAAACTTTATCAAAAAATTAACCAAAGAATGCAATACTAACCCTACATTATGGCCTGAATTATTTTGGATGGCCGGGTCCCACTTCAAGCCATCTGAAGAGTTGGTGGGGAACACATCACCACCAAATCCAAATGCCCTACTTAATGCTCGAATGAGGGTTAAAGTGGTTGCAGGCGGGGCTTCCACCCACTCACTCAGGAGGAGGACCCGCCTTACTGAACTACTGGCCAATCAGATTAGCCAGCAGCCCTTCAGTCCTTGTAGTGCCAAGAGCTGCAATGGACTGAAGAGGAATTGTGCGAGTCCAGCCATTGGAGGCCAAGGTAAGCTCAAGTGGTCACAATGCAGGGAGGGTAGGGAAGGCCTCATGGGGCACGAGGGGGACCATCAGGGTCTTGATGGAGAAGCCGTGTTGGGGAGCGAGGTCCAAAGGCCTCCGGAATTTGAGCTGAGGGTGGCCAACCACCTTCTTGCCCGAGATCTAAGTCGGTTGATTTTTGGGCTTCCCCCACGCAAGGTCAATCCCCTGGCAGCCTACCAATCTAGGCTGGGCAGGAAATTGTCCTTAAGTGGCCAGTAATTAGGGAAAGGGCGGACATCTCATCTGAGACCTTGCCCACCCCGATGGAAAATCAGGAACCTTTCCTTCACTTTCACACCCCACCTGGGTCTATAATGTCCTTTAGGGAAGGAAATCTGTCCTTCTTAGTTGGTCTGGCCTAGATATGACTCCAGATCCACAACAATGTGGTTGATTCTTAAATGCCCTCAGGGATGGGTAATAGTTGCTGACCCAGCCAGCGACACCCATATCCCATGAATGAGTAAATGAAAAGGTTTTCTATTTATCTTACATTTAACACTTTAATCTCTGACCTAAAATTTATATCCCTAAAGCTAAGCGTTATTCCTGTAAAATGCTTGAATTATGGAATCACATTTGCAACAACAGATGTTGATAGATTAAGTGAAGTGGTAAAACTATGGCAAATGGATTTCAATCTAGGCAAATGTGAGCTCCTCCACTTTGAACACAAAAAGGATAAAACAAAGATATGTTCTCAATGGTGTAAACAGTGAAGTTCCAAAGGGAATTAAGGGTGTGGGTACATAGATCATTGAAATATCATGACACAGGTACAAAAAATAATGAAAAGGGCTAATGGAATTTATATTTAGAGGACAAGAATGCAAGGGGGTAAAAATCATATTTTACCTCTAGAAAACCTTAGTTAGACCACACATGGAGGACAGTCAGCACCACACCATGGGTGGAATTTTCCGGCATCGTTCGCCCTGAAACCGGAAAATCCTGCAAGGTCAACGAACCTTTCCATGGTCCGCCCCCTCGCCTTCTCTGATTCCCGTGGTGGGCGGGAGGGTAAGATTCACCCCCATATATATTGTACTGGGCTTGATGGAAGTGCAGCATAAATGATACCTGAACTACAAGGGTTAAATTACGGGGGCAAGTACACAAACTAAGATTGTATCCCCTGTCATTCAAACGGTTAATGGATGATTCGATCAAAGTTTTTTAAAATATAAAGGGGAACAGATAGGGTAGATGGAGAGGAGCTATTTCCACTTGCTGGGGGGTTTAGGACTGGGCGGCACAGACTAAGAATTGGAGTGAAATTAGGAAACACACAAAAGTCGGGATTTTCTGACCATTCCTGTTGGCAGGATGTTCCGGTCCCGCTGATGGCGAACCCCTGCCGCGGGTTTCCCAGCCAGGAGAGGCGGGGGGGGCGTTGCATACAACAGGGAATCCCGTTGACAGCGGCAAGACCAGAAGATTCTGCTTCCAGCCAATGGCAGGCCGCCTTCGCCACCTCGAAACAGACTGTGGGGGCGCGCGGAAATCCCGCCCAAAGGACGGTAGAAGTTTCAAATTCAATTCCGTAAAATACAACTGTTGCTGGATCAGTGTAAATATTAAATCTGAGATTGTTTTAAGGGATGTGTGTCAAAGCTGGGGCTATAGAGTTCGGTCACACAGCAGCCATGATCTCATTGGCAATCTGAAGGGGCTAAATGGCCTTCTCCTGCTTCCTGTTTCTAAAGCCTTTCTTATTAGTTATCATAAATTAAGTCAGACAGCATAATCATGAGCTGTATATTGTTTATTAACCTTCGAATCATGGTGCACGGTGCTTAAATGTAAATAATGGGGTGATTTTCCCAGCACAGCGGGATGGGAATCTCGAGTGGAGGCCCTTTCGCGGGCTCCCCGCTGGACGCCACGGCCTCCGCGAGTCTCTGGCAGCGAGATTTCCGGCACCGCCAGCTTCGCACGAGAAATCGCCGCGGAGCTGCATAAATAATGCTAATGGACATTTACATCTACTTTACATTTGATTAGCGGGCCTGGGACTGAAATCTCCGTGCCCGCTAGCATCTCTCCCCCTGCCAGGAGAATTTCACTCCAGTGGGATTTATTATAGCTCCCCACTGGCAGCCCGACCCCACTGGAGTGAAAGGGAGGCAATCGAGGCCCCCCCCCCCCAGAGTATTGGATGCTGGGGAGTGCCCCCTGGGTATTGCTAGCTTGGCAGTGCCCAAGGGCCAAAGTGCAAATGCCCAGGGGGCAGGGCCTAATGGAGACGGGGCCTCTGGGGCCGATCGGTGGGAGTGGGTAAACCTGCAGAGGGAGGGAGGCCAGTGGTCGGGGCTGGGCATCGGGTAGGAGTGGTAGGCCCGCTGGGGGGGGGGGGGGGGGGGTGCCGGGGTGACGTTGGGGGGGGCGGGTCTGGGGGGGTGTCATTAGGGCTGTCAGTGGGGGGGGGGATCAGGAGATCGGGGTTGTGGGGGGGATCAAAGCAGATGGGGGGGGGCAAGGCTGGCCCGGACACATCTGGGGGGTCAGCGATCAGGGCATGGGGACGTCGCAATGCGGGGATCGCGGGGCTGGCCAGTGATCGAGCTGGCCAGCGATTGGGAGGCCAGCAGTGCGGGCATGCGCCGATCTTGGCGCTGACAGATTGGCACATGTGCAGTGGCCCACTCAGCGCTATGCTGCTCCCCAGCAGGAATAGGCCCTGGCCACAGTTTTTAAATAGGATTCACGCGAGGGCACTCTGTCGTGCACAGAGTGTGAGAGATTCATTTTGAAACTCCCGCTGAAAAAAAAGCGTGATTTACTCCAGTTTTTACACATATTCGACAATTAGAATTTTTTGGGGAGAATCGTCCCCATTGTGTTTGCAGTTAGTTAGTAGATACTGGAGAGTTAAAATACATGGGAATGATTACAAAGGAGTTCAGTTTCTTTACAATGATTAAGCATTAACTGTTGCTGTTTATAATTTGCTACGATCAGAGACTGAGATGGAAATAAATTAGTATGATTAATTTAGAATTAGACTCCTGAAATAACTCATATGTTAACAACTTTAAATGCCAATCTAGTGAATATATTAATGTTATATGTGATTAGTTAGCAATGTTACAGAGTCTGTCCTTAGGAGCTGGTGGGGGTCTTGCTGCCCTTTCTCCAGGGAAATGATGTTAGTCCGTTGGGATGTCAGTGTGATAATCCTCTATCAGTAGGGATGCTACTCATTCCTCCTGAATCCTCTGTTCCTCGGTAGGTTCACCCTCCACACTGAAGCCTGTTATAGGTACTAGCTCATTTAAACCTCACCTCTTTTGTTCTTAGGGAAGTTAATACATCTGAATGACTCACTTTTACACAATTTTATCATGCGGTTATAATCATATAATCCTACCTTCTGTAACCTTTCACTCTGCATTATCCAATTTTAGAAATATACCAATCGACACCTACCCAGGAAAGAACTCTTACCCATTCCACTCTGATCATTGCTACATTCTCTGACTAAGAGAGCCATAACTAAACTAAAGACTGAGCACTAATGATTTTGATGTTAAAAGCCTTCTGGCGGCACGGTTACACAGTGGTTAGCACTGCTGCCTCATAGTATCAGGAACATAGAACATAGAACAATACAGCACAGAACAGGCCCTTCGGCCCACGATGTTGTGCCGAGCTTTATCTGAAACCAAGATCAAGCTATCCCACTCCCCATCATCCTGGTGTGCTCCATGTGCCTATCCAATAACTGCTTTAATGTTCCGAAAGTGTCTGACTCCACTATCACTGCAGGCAGTCCATTCCACACCCCAACCACTCCCTGAGTAAAGAACCTACCTCTGATATCCTTCCTATATCTCCCACCGTGAACCCTATAGTTGTGCCCCCTTGTAATAGCTCCATTCACCCGAGGAAATAGTCTTTGAACGTTCACTCTATCTATCCCCTTCATCATTTTATAAACCTCTATTAAGTCTCCCCTCAACCTCCTCCACTCCAGAGAGAATAGCCCTAGCTCCCTCAACCTTTCCTCATAAGACCTACCCTCCAAACCAGGCAGCATCCTGGTAAATCTCCTTTGCACTCTTTCCAGCGCTTCCACATCCTTCTTATAGTGAGATGACCAGAACTGCACACAATATTCCAAATGTGGTATCACCAAGGTCCTGGACAGTTGCAGCATGACCCCATGGCTCTTAAACTCCAACCCCCTGTTAATAAAAGCTAACACACTATAGGCCTTCTTCACAGCTCTATCCACTTGAGTGGCAACCTTCAGAGATCTGTGGATATGGACCCCAAGATCTCTCTGTTCCTCCACAGTCTTCAGAACCCTACCTTTGACCCTGTAATCCACATTTAAATTTGTCCTACTAAAATGAATCACTTCACATTTATCAGGGTTATACTCCATCTGCCATTTTTCAGCATCCTATCTATGTCTCTTTGCAGTCTACAACAGCCCTCCACCTCATCCAATACTCCACCAATCTTGGTGTCATCAGCAAATTAACTGATCCACCCTTCAGCCCCCTCCTCTAGGTCATTAATAAAAATCACAAATAGCAGAGGACCAAGCACTGATCCCTGTGGCACTCCGCTAGCAACCTGCCTCCAGTCCGAAAATTTTCCATCCACCACCACCCTCTGTCTTCGATCAGATATGATGTGGAAATGCCGGCGTTGGACTGGAGTAAACACAGTAAGGAATCTAACAACACCAGGTTAAAGTCCAACAGGTTTATTTGGTAGCAAACGCCACTAGCTTTCGGAGCGCTGCTCCTTCGTCAGAATCCATCTCATCCCTTGCCTCCCAAAGAATCCTCGGATATATTTCATCAGGCCCAGGGGACTTATCGACCTTCAGTTTATTCAAAACTGCTAGTACATCCTCCCTCCGAACATCTACTTCCTCCAGCCTATTAGCCTGTAACACCTTCTCTTCTACAAAAACATGGCCCCTCTCCTTGGTGAACACTGAAGAAAAGTATTCATTCATCACCTCTCCTATCTCTACTGACTTCATACACAAGTTCCCACTACTGTCCTTGACCGGCCCTAACCTCACCCTGGTCATTCTTTTATTCCTCACATAAGAGTAAAAAGCCTTGGGGTTTTCCTTGATCCGACTCGCCAAGGACTTCTCATGCCCCCTCCTAGCTCTCCTAAGCCCCTTTTTCAGCTCATTCCTTGCCAACTTGTAACCCTCAATCAAGCCATCTGAACCTTGTTTCCTCATCCCTACATAAGCTTCCCTCTTCCTTTTTGCAAGACATTCCACCTCTTTTGTGAACCATGGTTCCCTCACTCGGCCATTTCCTCCCTGCCAGACAGGGACATACCTATCAAGGACACACAGTATTTGTTCCTTGAAAAAGCTCCACTGTTCATTAGTGCCTTTCCCTGACAGTTTCTGTTCCCATCTTATGCCCCCTAATTCTTGCCTAATCGCATCATAATTACCTCTCCCCCAATTATAAACTTTGCCCTGCCGTACGGCCTTATCCCTCTCCATTGCAATAACAAAAGACACCGAATTGTGGTCACTTTCTCCAAAGTTCTCTCCCACAACCAAATCTAACACTTGGCCCGGTTCATTTCCCAGTACCAAATCCAATGTGGTCCCACTTCTTGTCGGCCTATCCACATATTGTGTCAGGAAACCCTCCTGCACACACTGCACAAAAACTGCCCCATCCGAACTATTCGACCTACAAAGGTTCCAATCAATATTTGGAAAGTTAAAGTCCCCCATGACAACTACCTTGTGACCCCCACACCTATCCATAATCTGCTTAGCAATTTCTTCCTCCACATCTCTATTACTATTTGGGGGCCTATAATATACTCCTAACAACGTGACCACTCCTTTCCTATTTCTAACTTCAGCCCATATTACCTCAGTATGCAGATCCCCCTCGAAGTGCCTTTCCACAGCCGCTAAACTATCCTTGATTAACAATGCTACTCCTCCACCTCTTTTACCAGCTTCCCTACACTTACTGTCCAACAACCATTCCTGTCCTTGTTCTACCCATGTCTCCGTAATGGCCACAACATTGTAGTCCCAAGTACCAATCCACACCCCAAGTTCAACTACCTTGTTCCGGATGCTCCTTGCATTGAAGTAGACACAGTTCAACCCACCTTCCTGTTGACTGGCACCCACCCTTGACCTTGATACCTTCCCCAATACCTCACTACCCTCAACACTGACTTCCAGACTACAACTCCTTTTCCCACCCCCCTGACAAAATTAGTTTAAACCCCCCTGAAGAGCCGTAGCAAATTTCCTTCCCAGGATATTGGTGCCCCTCAGGTTCAGGTGCACCCCGTCCTGTTTGTACAGGTCCCACCTTCCCCAGAATGTGTTCCAATTATCCACGTAGCTGAAACCCTCCCTCCTACACCATCCCTGCAACCACATGTTTAACTGCACTCTCTCCCTGTTCCTCAACTCGCTATCACGTGGCACCGGCAACATACCAGAGATGACCACATGTTTTGTCTTGGCTCTCAGCTTCCAGCCCAGCTCCCTAAATTCCTGTTTTGAACCCGGGTTCATTTCTGGCCTCGGGTCACTGTTTGTGTGGAGTTTGTACATTCCCCCCATGACTGCGCGGGTTTCCTCCAGATGCTCCAGTTTCCTCCCTCAGTCCAAAGATATGCAGGCTAGGTTGATTGGCCATGTTAAATTGACCCTGGTGTCAGGGGATTAACAGGGTAAATATGCGAGGTTACTGGAATAGGGCCTGGGTGGGATTGTGGTCAGTGCAAACCCGATGAGCCAAATAGTCTCCTTCTGCACTGTAGGGATTCTATGATTCTATATATCCTTAACTTCCAAATAAATCGCCTCATTTCTATTGACCAATCTGAAAGACACCAGTGTCAGAATATACAACATACGAGCATATGAATTAGGAGCAGATATAGGCCATTCAGCCCCTCTGCCATTCGATGAGATCATGGCTGATCTGTCTGTGTTTCACGTCCTGCATTCCCATCTACCCCTGATTACCTTTGATTCCCTACCTAACAAAAATCTATCTGCCTCTGTCTTTAAAATATTCAATGACGCCCACCTCCACCGCCTTCTGAAGCAGAGATTTCCAAAGTCGCACAACCTTCTGAGAGAAAAATATTCTCTTCATCTCTGTCCTAAAAGAGTGACTCCTAACTCCTAACTCTGTCCTAACTAGGGTGCCCCCTAGTTTTGGACTCACCCACAAGAGGAAACACGCTTTCTACATCCACCTTGTCAAGACAATTGAGGATCTTATACACTTAATCAAGTCAGCTCTCACACTTTTAAACTCCAATGGAAACCAACCCAGTCTCTCTAATCTTTCCTCATAAGACAACCCGCTCATTCCAGGTATCCATCCAGCAAACCTAATCTGAACTGCCTCCAACATTCTTCCTTAAATAAGGACACCAAAACTGCGCACAATATTCGAAATGTGGTCTCACCAATACCCTATATAACTGAAGCATAACATCCTTCCTTTAATGTTCAATTCCTCTCATAATAAAGGATAGCATTCCATTAGCCTTCATGATTACTTGCTATACCTGCATACTAACTTCTTGTGACTCATGCACTAGAACACCTAGTTCACTCTGCACCTCAGAATTCTTCAGCTGTTGTCCATTTAAGTAATACTCTGCTTTTTTTTATTCTTCCTGCCAAAATGAACAACTTCACACTGTCCTACATTATACTCAATCTGCCAGATTGTTCCCACTAACACAACCTATCTATATTCATCTGCAACCTCTTTATGTTCTCTTCATAGCATACTTCCCTACCTATATTTGTATCATCTGCAAATTTAGCTTCAATGTCTTTGCTCCCCTCATCTAAGTCATAGATATAAGTTGTAATTACATGTGCTAGCACCTGTGGGGCTCCATTCTTCTCATCCTGCCAACCAGAAAAAGACCCATTTTGCACACTCTCTGTTTTCTGCCGATCAATCTTCCACCTAGGCTCATATGTTACCCAGCTTTTATTTTCTGCAATAACCTTTTGATGTGGCACCTTATCAAATGCCCTCTGGAAATCCAATTCAGCATGTTTACAGTTCCCCCTTATTCACAGTGCATGTTACTCCTTTAAAGAACATTACATCGGTTAAATGTGTCTTCTTTCAAAAAACCATGCTGAATCTTCCTAATTATCATGAGTTTTTCTACATGCCCAGGTATAACCTCCTTGATGATCAATTTTAATACCTTCCCCATGACAGATGGTAAGCTAACTGACCTATAGCTTTCTGTTTTCTGCTTCCCTCCCTTCTTGAAGAGAGGGGTTATGTTTGCTGCTTTACAGTCTGATGAACCTTTCCAGAATATAGTGAATTCTGGAATATTAATGTCACTGATACCTTATTAGCCACATCTTTTAAGAGTTGGGGGACGGGGGAGAGTCCATTAGACTTGTCAACCGCAGTTTCAACAGTTTGTTCAGTACAGCTACCTAAGTGATTGTAATTCCACCAAATTCCCCTCTCCATTCCACCTTTTGATTTATTGCTAATGCTGGATTTTTTTGTATCCTCTATAATAAAGGTAGAAGCATATATCTGATCATTTCATCCACTATTTCCTTATTATATACTCACTCCTCATTGTCACTCTCTAGAAGACCACCCCACTTTATTTACTCTTTTCCTTTTAAAATACCAAGAGGAACTCTTGCTATCTGTTTTTACATATCTAGCTAGCTTCCACTAATACTCCAATTTATTTCTCCTGATTAACCTTTTAATCATTCTCTGCCATTCTTTATATTCTGATCAATCATTTGACCTGCCACTCATATTTGCACAGTTGTATGCTTTTTCCTTAAGTTTCATATCCTCCTTAACTTATTTTCTTAACCACAGATGGTGGGATCTCCCTTAGAATTTTCTTTTGTAGTAGGAATACACTTGTTCTAAGAATTCTGAAATATCCCCATAAATGTCTGCCATTGCTTTTCTATTGATCTATCCCCGGGCCTAGGGTCCTAGTTCACTAGACCTAGCTCCACTTTCATGGCCACATAATTGTCCTTATTTAAGTTTTAAGACACTTGTCTTAGACCCATTCTTCTCCCTTTCAAACAGGATACAACATTCAATCTTATTGTACTCACTGCTACCTAAGGGTGCCTTTACTCTGAGATCATTAATTAATCCTGTTACATTGTACAATACAAAGTCTGATATAACCTGCTTCCTGCTTGGTTCCAGAATGGGCTGCTTTAGGAAACTATTCTATGACCTCTTCATCCAGACAACTACTGCCAATCTGATTTTTCCAGTTGATATGTAAATTAAAATTGCCTATGATTATTGCCATTCCTTTATCACAAGCACCCAATATTTCTCCTTGTATATTTTTTCCCATGTTGTCCTGTCAAGAGGCCTGTAGACCACTCTGACTAGTGACTTCTTTCCCCAACTATTCCTCCTCACCACCCAAACTGATTCTACATCCTGATCTCCTAACTATTGCAACAATACCACCCTTGATAAACAGCTTACCTCCACCTTTACCCCGCTTCCTGGTCTTCTTGAATATCATATACACCTCAGGTTCAGGACCCAATCCTTGTCATCCTGTAACCATGTCTCAGGAATGGCAATTAGACCATATTTATTTCCTTCAATGTGCACTATCAATCCATTTACTTTGTTATGAATGCCCGCGGCAGGAATCGTCAGGGGAGGGACAGAAAATTTGACGAACCATTTAAAGGTCCATTCACCTCGGGTGGGAATTTCCAGCATTGGGTTGGGTGCGACCGGAAAATCCTGCCCAGAGCGTTTAGTTTTGTCTTTTTGTTGCCTTTGTAACATCTAGTCTTAACTATTGGTATATTCTCAGGTTTTATCTCGTTGTCCCTTCCTGTTATTCCATCACGCTTATTTCCCATATTATTATTACGGTCTCCTACCTTGAATCTACCCCATGATTTGTTGCATCTGATCAAGCTTGATACCTCACCCTGTCCAAACCCTCCCCTCACCCCCATTTAGTTTAAAGCCTGGTTACACAATTCGCAAGAATACTTGCAAGGTTCAAGTTTAGACTGTCCCAACAGTACAGCCCCAATTTCCCCACTGTTGATGCCTGTGTCCCACAAACTGCAACCCATGTCTTCCACACCAATCTTTGAGCTATACATTCATTTTTGTTATCTTATTTGCCTTATACCAATTTTCATATGTCTAGATTATTACCTTTGAGGTTCTGCTTCTTAATTTGTTACCTAGCCTCTGATACTGACTATGAGAACCTCATTCCTTATCCTGCTATGTCGTTGATACCTCCATGGACCATGATGACAGGATTCTCTCTCTCCCATTGCAAGTTGATCTCCAGCTCTGAGCAGTTGGTCTAAACCCTGGCACCCACTCTTCTGTGTTAATTACTTCATAACCATTGCTACCCTTGATGCTCTCCAAATCAATGAAGCACCAGCACTGGATCATTGCTTCCCTCCTCAACATCTCAGCTCTTTGCTTACAGAGAGCATCACACCAATTCATAAAAGGGAGCACATATTGGGAATATTCCTGGGCTGGGGACTTCTCACTTCAACCCCACCCTCCCTTGCTCTGTTCATGTGAGTGCCATGTCCTAGATGGCATTCAAGCAGTATGCCCCTGCTTTACCAGCATGTTTGTTCCCCCTCCTGACTGTCACCGCCTATACTGTCCCACCCTCCTTGAAATCACATGACCATTCACAATGGCTGAAGCCAGCATTGAACCCCACTAGCTGTTCCTATGCAGAATGCATGAAGTTAGAAATCCCAAGCAAAAAATAGCATTTGGTTGCCTGTTAAAACCTTCCCGCCAAGTCTCAGCCTGGCTGTCCTTCATAATATCCAGCTGTGATGTGAAAATATCAAGCTTCCCGCCCAATGCCTTTCATTGCAATGACTTTTCCCATCTCTGATCTGGAGATATGGGGCAAGATATCACCAGCATTATGGCAATATACTGTATATTGGGAGATCTGTCATTCCCCCCATCCAATCCCAGACATCACGCCGCCACCCCCCTCTCCCCCCCCCCCCCCCCCCCCCACCCCCCACCCCCTCAACCCAGATTTCAATCCCCCATGATCGCTGCCCTGGTTGATCCCCACTCCTCCAGATCACCGCCCCCAATTCCCCCCAGCTGATTGTCCCCCACAGACCCCCCGCAGCTAAACACCACCCCAGCCAATCACTGAAATGGAAAGTTATCAATGACTGACTGTTTCTGAAGCTTTTTTGTTACACATTTTATTGTCAATATAGTGTTCATTGGTTCTATAGCATGCATAGTGGGTAAGTGGACATTGAAGTGCCATAACTTGGCATGGGGACAGGCTGGTGGCAGACGTACAAATACGTTCCTGACCTGTCAAGTGATTTGGCTCAGTGCCCAGCTGTATATAATTAATAATCTTTTACAAAGCACAAAATTGGGCTCGGGTTTCTGTCATTCCAGCCAGTGGGAAGTGTGGCCGTTTGAACTGCACGTCACCACATTTGGAACAGGATATTCCCAGACATCGGCAAAGGTGGGTGGAAAAAGCAACATTGAAGCAGCCAATAGCAATGGTGGCTTTCTCCACCATACAGCGCAGGACTTGGAAAGAAAATCTTCAAGCGACAGGCCCCACGACGTATCGCTGGCAGGATGGCCTCAGGTTTGCCTGTTCCACCAGCAACTTAAAAACTTGAGGATCCAGGGCATCATTTTGAAAGGCCACTCCGGCGTCACCCTGGCACTAACCCTGGCACTGCCCAAACTCTCCCCAGGCACCAGCCTGGCAGCACTTTATGAGCACTGTCCAGGCACTGCTTGATCAATATCAGGGGAGTGCCCAGGCAGTGCTAAGACAGTGCGGGGGCAGTGCTCTGGTAGAGCCCAGGCAGTACCCAGGCATGAGCCTGCACTCCCCAAGTGTTGCTCTCACCTGATGGGGTGGGCGGGGGGAATGATTCTGGAAGACATTATATGGTAATGTATTCAAATGAGGCATCTGACGCTAAATGTCAGGAAAGGCAGCTAGTCATTGATGGCGGGAGAGGGTAATTACATCATGCATTCACACCGACGTAAAACACAATTTGCATTTCTCGCTATATTTTCCGTTCCCGTAGCTGAACCTGCTTGACGCAAACGGGAGTGGAAAATCCCGGCCTTAGTCTCATAAAGGGAAAATGTTGCCCTATGTTTCTATGATTGTATATCTTTAAGATGACAGCATACCAAATTTGTCAGCTATCAATATAGACATTGATTAAACAAAACCTTGCTCTGTATATACAGAGCACCATCTCCAGAGTAACCATTTACCGAGTGTTTATTTTCCATATTAAATATTTTCTGCACGTGTTTGATCCTTCCTCCTGGTTTCCAGCCCAATGCTGACATGCTGCAACACCTTCTCCAGTGCACCCCCAGTGGCAGGCTAACATGGGCAATGATGAATTAGCAGCCCGGTACACTCTTGTCCGATTTTGTCCGCAGTCAACAGAAAGAGTTAGATGGAATACAAAGCAGGTGGCTGGCCGATTCACTATTGCCTGGTTTACATTACTACACAAAACTGATATATATTTATATACATATATGTGAGTGTGTGTGTGCGTGTGTGTGTCTGTGTATGTGGTTAAGGTATATTCCAGTATGTCTTAGTTTTGAACTCACCAGTCCTAACTTCTGCTGCTGGTGACTTCATCAATAAGTACATAGGGCGGGATTTTACCGCCGCATTACACCCATTTTGCGGTGGGAAATTGCCATAACATCAGACGTAAAGCGGCCAGCATGAATGGTGCCGGTTTTCACAACCAGCGGGATTTTATGGCAGCTGGTGTGGTCAGCCTCGCGCTGGAAATGAACGAGAGGTTGGTTAATTTATTTAAATTTATTGAAATGTGCATTTTTATGTTTTTAGTCAGTCCGGCGCTCAGTTGTCTCGGTTTGCTTGCCTTTATGGCCTCGCTGGGACAGGTTCTCGCTGGCGAGGAAAACATCTACTCCCCATGACCGGGGAACAGTCATGTTGGCCTCGCCGGTAGAACCGGAGGCCATTGAGGCCCCCCTGGGGAGGCCGAGGGCAAAGCAGGGGTGCCCCTAGGGCATTGCCAGCCTGGCACCATGGCAATGCCAGCCTGGCACCTGGGCAATGCCCACTGGCACCTGGGCAATGCCCATTGGGAACTTGGGCATTGCCCACCGGGCAGTGCCAGGGGGAGAGACCAATGGGGCGGGGCCTGGGGGGGACATTGCCGGGGGTGGGGCCAATGGGGGCAGGGCCTGTCGGGAAGGGGGGCCCGCTGCCACTCTGCACCCAATTGGTGGGGAAGAGGGGGAGGGTCCGCAATCAGTAAGGGTGGGAGGGAGGTCCACAATCGGTCTGGGTGGTGCGGGGGGGGTGGGGGGGGGGGAGTGGGGCTGCATCTTGAACCATGGGGCCCCGCGATTGTGGGGAGGAGCTAGTTGAGGCTGTCTGCAGTAGCAGGGGCCTGATAGCTGTCCCTTTGATCATCACTGCTACTGTCAATGCGCATGTGCAGCATCAGAAGTCTGCACATGCGCACTACCTCCCTCTACAAGCTGGCTGGTGAGTTAAGCCCCACCCACAACTTCTCTGGCCAGAAATAGACTACTCTAAAATTTTGCAGACAGAGTGCATAAAATTAGGCCTGAAAACTAGTCCAAAAAAACGGGTCTGGAACTCTCCCCATTTCACGCCTGCCCGACACTTAGAAAAAAATCTCGTAAAATTCAAGCCTAGAGAGTCAGTAAAATGTGATATCCTAATATGGGCAAGAGGCAGCATTGCACTTATTCCTCATGGGAACTTAGGAAACATAAGAACAGGAGTAGGTCATTTAACCCCTCGAGCTAGTTCCACATTCATTCAATGACTTCAGGGTCTATCTGGGACCTAATTCCATACATGCTCCTTTGTCCCTTATCACTTTCTTGTGGCGAAAAAAAAACTATGGGTGGGATTTTACAGTCTCATTCATCCTGAAACCGTAAAATGGACCTTCCCATTGTCTACCCCTCATCCGCTTTGATTCCAATGGCGGGTGGGGCGGTAAAAGTTTGGCCCATCAGTCTCAGGTTTAAAGTTCACAAATGATCAAGCATCAATTTGTGGTAGAAAGTTCTAAACTTGTACCACCCTTTTGTGTGTAGAAGGAGTGCAACTTCTCTCCAAAATAGAGTCTGAGGTTTAGACTATGCCCCCCAGCCCTAGATTCCCTACCAATGGAAATAATTGCTCTTTCTCCCCTATCCCCCTAATATCTTAAAATCTTCGATCGCTCATTATTCCTCCACTCACTAGGGCTGTTCCAGTTGCTGTGGCTACACTTTGTCACAATTATCCATCGTAACTTAGCATTGCTGAATTTCTTTGTCACTAAACTGAATGTCAGTGAGAAGTGAATTAATGCCTGGCAGAACATTCTAGCCACATCTGGATTGCACTGGCAGCCATGCCTTACAAGGGACATTATTCCTAACACCCTGAGAAGGAGAAGAATTAGCCCAAGATCTGAAACTCTCACTTATGACACATCTCACAGGTGCATCATCATAAAAAAAATGACTGATCCACAAATTATCTGTATTCTTTTACTGAGTGTACTGTAGCACACACTGCTAGTTTAGCTCTGAAATTGGTCATTTACCTTTCAATAACCTTTTCTGAGCTGTTTATAAATATCTCAATGACCAATACAAGAAGTGATGACCTCAGTAATGTTTCACAATCTCGGCCTCGAACTATAATCTAAAAGCAAAATACTGCGGATAAGGAGATGCTGGAAATCTGAGTTAAAAACAGAAAATGCTGGGAGACCTCAGCAGGTCTGGCAGCATCTGTGGAGAGAGAAACAGAGTTAATGGCTGAAATATTCCAGCCGTTCACACTGGTGAGATCTTCCGGCCCCACTGACGGCGCACCCATGCCGTGGGTCTCCTAGTGGTGAGGAGTGCATTCAATGGGAAAGCCCATTGACCACGGCAGGAGCAGAATATCTAATGGTGAAACACACGGTGGGTTGGTTGGAAAATCCCGCCCAACATTTCCGCCCACCTGCCTGCCCACCACAGAATCGGAGCGGGCGAGGAGCAGACAATGGGAAGGTCCCTTGACCTCGAGCGGGATTTTCCGGTCGCAAGTCAAGTGAGGCCATAAAATCCCACCCTTTGAGTCTAAACAACTCTTCTTCGGAGCAAATCTGAGTCATACGGACTCAGAGTCATAGAGGTTTACAGCATTGAAACAGGCCCTTCAGCCCAACTTGTCCATACCGCCCCTTTTTTTAACAACTAAGCTAGTCCCAATTGCCTGCATTTGGCCCATATCCCTCTATACCCAGCAAACCCATGTAACTGTCTAAATGCTTTTTAAAAGATAAAATTGTACCCGCCTCTACTACTACCTCTATAAGATCATCCCTCAGCCTCCTACACTCCAGAGAAAAAAGTCCCAGTCTATCCAGCCTCTCCTTATAACTCAATCCATCAAGTCCCGGTAGCATCCTAGGTGCTGGGGGGTAGGTACAGGGGGGATGTCAGGGGTAAGTTTTTCACTCAGAGGGTGGTGGGTGAGTGGAATCGGCTGACGTCGGTGGTGGTGGAGGCAAACTCGTTGGGGTCTTTTAAGAGACTTCTGGATGAGTACATGGGATTTAATGGGATTGAGGGCTATAGATAGGCCTAGAGGTGGGGATGTGATCGGCGCAACTTGTGGGCTGAAGGGCCTGTTTGTGCTGTGACTTTCTATGTTCTATGTTCTATGTTCTACCTCTGGCAGCCTGTTCCAGACACTCACCACCCTCTGTGTGAAAAAAGTGCCCCTCTGGACACTTTTATATCTCTCCCTTCTCACCTTCAACCTATGCCCTCTAGTTTTAGACTCCCCTACCTTTGGGAAAAGATATTTACTATCCAGCTGATCTATGTTCTTCATTATTTTATAGACCTCTATAAGATCATCCCTCAGCCTCCTACACTCCAGAGAAAAAAGTCCCAGTCTATCCAGCCTCTCCTTATAACTCAATCCATCAAGTCCCGGTAGCATCCTAGTAAATCTCTTCTGCACTCTTTCTAATTTAATAATATCCTTTCTATAATAGGGTGACCAGAACTGTCCACAGTATTCCAAGTGTGGCCTTACCAATGTCTTGTACAACTTCAACACATCCCAACTCCTGTATTCAATGTTCTGACCAATGAAACCAAGCATGCTGAATGCCTTCTTCATCACTCTGTCCACCTGTGACTCCGCTTTCAAGGAGCTACGGACATGTACCCCTAGATCTCTTTGTTCTGTAAGTCTCCCCAATGCCCTATCATTAACTGAGTAAGTCCTGCCCTGGTTCAATCTACCAAATGCATCACCTCGCATTTATCTAAATTAAACTCCATCTGCCATTTGTCAGCCCACTGGCCCAATTGATCAAGATCCTGTTGCAATTGGAGATAACCTTCTTCGCTGTCCACTCTGCCACCAATCTTGGTGTCATCTGCAAACTTACTAACCATGTCTCCTATATTCTCATCCAAATTATTATTATAAATGACAAATAACAGTGGACCCAGCACCAATCCTTGAGGCACACCACTGGTCACAGGCCTCCAGTTTGAAAAACAATCCTCTACACCCCCCTCTGGCTCCTGTCATCAAGCCAATTTTGTATCCATTTGGCTACCTCACCCTGGATCCCATGAGATTTAACCTTATGCAACAACCTCCATGCGGTACCTTGTCAAAGGCCTTGCTAAAGTCCATGGAGACAACATCAACTGCACTGCCCTCATCTATCTTCTTGGTTACCCCTTCAAATAACTCAATCAAATTTGTGAGACATGATTTTCCACTCACAAAGCCATGCTGATTGTTCCTAATCAGCCCTTGCATCTCTAAATGCCTGTAGATCCTGTCTCTCAAAATACCTTCCAACAATTTACCCACCACAGGCTCATTGGCCTGTAGTTCCCAGGCTTTTCCCTGCAGCCCTTTTTAAACAAAGGCACAACATTTGCCACTCTCCAATCTTCAGGCACCTTACCTGTGACTATCGATGATTCAAACCTGCTTCTCTCTCCATAGGTACTGCCAGACCTGTTGAGTTTTTCCAGCATTTTCTGTTTCTATTTCAATTATAGCCAAGTTGAATGTGATACCAGTGTGCTGTTCATATGTGTGCTAAATCCCAAGTAGGCTTGTCAATATAACTTCAGCATTTAACAGTTCAGGATTTTTTTTTTACATGCAAACTTTGTATTGGCAGTCTTTCAAAAACTACTTAATAATGAATCAGTTCTACTACACATAGTAACTGGATTTTGACTGTGCTACTGCATAACAGAGAGTCAGCTTTTCATATCCCTAAAGATCAATGTATGACATTTCTCCCAGTCAACAGGTCTAAATATATTACACTATATCATACCAAAAAAAAAGACAAAATCTAATTTAGGTTTCTTCACTATTACATGCAGCTGACATATTTTGTTCTGATTTGTGTTCTGGCCCAGGCACCTCGACCATATGTTTTCCATAATCTGCACTCAAGTTGCCATTCAATAAATAAAACTGATCAATACCACTGTGGAGCTGTGAAGACAAAGGTATCAATCAAATCATGGGGTATTAGTGTCTTTATTTTGTGAGTTCTTTCCTGAGCACAAGTCAATTTGTAAGATATTTCTAGTGCCTTGAAACCCATTAATGCCTTACATCTGGTGGAACATTGTATCTGGACAACAAATAGACAAAATAAAGACATTGTTTGCTCTAGAGGACAACGACTGCCTATGGCTTACAGATGCCAATGATCTGAGAAGCCTCAAGGCCATTGATTAGCAATTTCTGCTGAGTCCTCACCAACGCACATGCTAATTGGGTAAATGTGGATAATTTTAAGAGTCTGTGGAAAATCATGGGCCTGAATTTCTATTTACACTACAAGTGAACAAGAATCCCCATTAACATATGTAATAGATCGAGGGCGGCTCGATGTGGCTTGAACCAACAAAGGCTTTATTGCCAACAATAAGAATAATATCTACAACAAGGTCAGACTGAATTACAAAGCGACTGTCGTACTCGACTCTCTGGCTCCCACTGCGGGTCCCTCTTCGCCCCATGGTATGCATTCTCCTGCTGATTGGCTCAGCTTCCCGCCATGACAATCCTTAGGGTCTGAACCAATCATGTGGCCCTCGGGAAATGCCCTCCACCCCCTTAAAGGGCCACACTACTACACTCCTTCCCCCTAAAATCTGAAATACACATATGCAGGAACAAAGAGCAGGATTAGTAAGACACACAATAAGCCTTAAATAAAAAGGGTAACATAAAGAACCACTGGAAAACTCATCAAAGGTTTAATCGGTCCAGAGACTGCAGGCTCTGGTAGAATGCCTCAGTTCGGTGATAGACTCTTTTAAATTTAAAAGATCAGCTGTCCAGATGGAAAAGGCAGACTCATTAATCCAAGATCTAGTTGCTCTTCAGCAACTTCTGTCTCCTCAGTCTCCACAATCATTGGTTGCTCTGGTCCACATTCTCAACCGAGATCCCAGTAACCAGACCTAGCAACGTCATACTATCTGCAGGGGTCGCCGGTTGATCCCCTGTGTCCATTACTGCTCTCCTCCTTGGGTGGTCTACATGTTTCCTGAGCCAACAGCTTTGTACCTCCACAACGTGGAAGACCAGCCCTGTTCTCTCCACAATTTTACCAGCTACCCATGCAGGGCCTGCTGCAAAATTTCTAACTAAGACTGTATCCTTCACATTAAACACTGGGGGGGCAATCTTACCCAAAAAAACTCTAAGTACTGAATGAGAGAGTTTCAGATCTGTTTTTTCAGCAAGGCCACAAATGAATTCTTGAGCCACTTAGTGCAAAAAGTGATGCACAATCTGACTCTCACCAGTAGAGGGAGTCGATGGAGCCTATTCACACTGGAAAGCCAGCTACTCATACTCGAGGGCACTTCCGTGCATGTGCAGATCTCTGTTCTGTGCAACGGAATAGAGAGTCTGTCAGGCACCCCACCCCCCCGGATAATTGCCGCCCCAATACCCACCCCAGCCGATCGTCCCCCAACGCCCAATGCCCCCCCTGCCAATTGCGCCCCCCCAAACTCTCCGAGCCCAGTCACTGCCCCAACCAATCCCCGGTTGCAGAGTGCACAGCTCCCAACCCACCTCCCCTTTTGCCCTGTCCTCATCATTGCCTCACCCTCTCCCCTTAGGCCCTGCCGCATCATGACCCCACCTCTTGGCACTGCTGGGGTCCCAGGCTGGCACTGCTAAGGTCCCAAGCTGTCAGTGCAGGCTGGAACTGCCCTAGGGGCATTGCCTCCACCCCGACTTCCCAGATGGCCTCAATGGTCTCTGATCCAACCAGCAAGGCCACCACACCAAGTCCCCATTGATGGGGACCATACCTGATCCTCGCCGTTGAGGACCACCACCGGTGAGGCCATTAAGCCAAGTTAGCCCACACAATTGCGTTCGGGCTCACTAATAACACTTCAATCAGGATTTAAATATTATAATCAGCCTTGCACCCTTCCCGGGTATGAGGCTGATCATACTGGCTATCCGGTGCCGGTAAGATCACCAGAAACCAGGTACGAACACGATTTTTCGCCTCTCTCACGATCGTACCTGCTTGCCCCGCCCATCCACCAGCTTGATGAGTCGGTAAGATCACCCACTATGCTTTCTCTTTCTGAATCATGATTTTCCTTCTGAGAGCCTCCACCTTTCCTGCCAAATTTGGGAATATCATGTCCAATCGTGTTCTTAAACGGCGTCCCATCAGTAACTCAGCTGGTGTGACCCATGTGGCGATGTTTGGGCTGGTGTTATGAGATGATAGAAAACTGGCTATTCATAAAGGAAGAGGCCTATTTATTTGTTTTTTCTTTATTGACGCCTTGAATGTTTGTACCACACGCTTCGCCAGCCCATTCGATGCTGGGTGGTAAGGTGCCGGCCTCACATGGTGAATGCCATTGGACCTGAGAAATTTTTGGAATTCTTCCGCCATGAACGATGTGCCAATGTCCATCAAAACCACATCTGGAATGCCATGAATAGCAAAGATCTTCCTTAACTTGTCACTGGTGGCTGTGAACTTCATCAGCTGTACATCTAACCACTTGGAGTGTACATCTACTAATATAAGAAACATATGACCCATAGATGGCCCAGCAAAATCAATACGTAGCCTCTCTCATGGTCAGCCTGGCCACTCCCATGGATGCAAATTCTCCGATGATGGTAAAGCATATTGAGCTTCGCAACTAGGATACTGACTAAGCATCTTTTCTATTTCCTTGTCAATGCCTGTTCACCACACATAACTCCTGGCTAGGGCCTTCATTCTGCTTTGGCCTGGATGAAAGTCATGCAATTCTTGCAACAGGTGTCATCTCCCCTGGGGTGGGGTTATAACTCTAGCCCCCCCATCGTAACACACCAATTCGCAGGTTATTCCCAGCCTTCTACTTTGGTAGGATTTCAGCAACTCTGACTTCTCATATTGCCAACCTTGCATGACCATCTTTTTTACTTTAGACAGATGAATCATCATTCTATCTCCTTTACAATAGCATTGGAGAGAGATAGGATCAGACAAGTTAGAAAAGTGTTTAATTGGAGTAAGGGGAATTATGAGGCTATCAGGCAGGAAATTAGAAGCTTAAATTGGAAAGAGGTTTTCTCAGGGAAATGTACGGAAGAAATGTGGCAAATTTTCAGGGAATATTTGTCTGGAGTTCTGCATAGCAACGTTCCAATGAGACAGGGAAGTTATGGTAGGTTACAGGAACCGTGGTGTACAAAGGCTGTAATGAATCTAGTCAAGAAGAAAAGAAAAGCTTACAAAAGGTTCAGGGAGCTAGATAATGTTAGAGATCTTGAAGAGTATACGGCTAATAGGAAGGATCTTAAGAAGGAAATTAGGAGAGCCAGAAGGGGTCATGCGAAGGCCTTGGCAGGTGGGATTAAGGAAAACCCCAAGGCATTCTACAAGTATGTGAAGAGCAAGGGGATAAGACGTGAAAGAATAGGACCTATCAAGTGTGACAGTGGGAAAGTTTGTATGGAACCGGAAGAAATAGCAGAGGTACTTAATGAATACTTTACTTCAGTATTCACTATGGAAAAGGATCTTGGTGGTTGTAGTGCAGACTTGCAGCGGACTGAAAAGCTTGTGCATGTAGATATTAAGAAAGAGGATGTGTTGGAGCTTTTGAAAAGCATCAAGTTAGATAAGTCGCCGGGACCAGATGAGATGTACCCCAGGCTATTGTGGGAGGCGAGGGAGGAGATTGCTGAGCCTCTGGCGATGATCTTTGCATCATCAATGGAAGCGGGAGAGGTTCCGGAGGATTGGAGGATTGCGGATGTTGTTCCTTTTTTCAAGAAAGGGTGTAGAGATAGCCCTGGAAATTATAGACCAGTGAGTCTAACCTCAGTGGTTGGTAAGTTGATGGAGAAGATCCTGAGAGGCAGGATTTATGAACATTTGGAGAGGTATAAGATGATTAAGAATAGTCAGCATGGCTTTGTCAAAGGCAGATCATGCCTTACGAGCCTGATTGAATTTTTTGAGGATGTGACTAAACACATTGATGAAGGAAGAGCAGTAGATGTAGTATATATGGACTTCAGCAAGGTATTTGATAAGGTGCCCCATGCAAGGCTTATTGAGAAAGTGAGGGGGCATGGGATCCAAGGGGACATTGCTTTGCGGATCCAGAACTGGCTTGCCCACAGAAGGCAAAGAGTGGTTATAGATGGGTCATATTCTGCATGGAGGTCGGTCGCCAGTGGAGTGCCCCAGGGATCGGTTCTGGGACCCTTACTCTTTGTGATTTTTATAAATGACCTGGATGAGGAAGTGGAGGGATGGGTTGGTAGGTTTGCTGATGACACAAAGGTTGGAGGTGTTGGGGATAGTGTGGAGGGATGTCAGAAGTTGCAGCGAGACATTGATAGGATGCAAGACTGGGCGGAGAAGTGGCAGATGGAGTTCAACCCAGATAAGTGTGAGGTGGTTCATTTTGGCAGGTCAAATAGGATGGCGGAATATAATACTAATGTTAGGACTCTTGGCAGAGTGGAAGATCAGAAGGATCTTGGGGTCCGAGTTCATAGGACGCTCAAAGCAGCTGTGCAGGTTGAGGCTGTGGTTAAGAAGGCGTATGGTGTTCTGGCCGTCACCAATCGAGGAATTGAGTTTCGGAGTCGTGAGATAATGTTGCAGCTATATAAGACCCTGGTCTGACCACACTTGGAGTACTGTGCTCAGTTCTGGTCGCCTCATTACAGGAAGGATGTGGAAGCCATAGAAAGGGTGCAGAGGAGATTTACAAGGATGTTGCCTGGGTTGAGGAGCATGCCTTATGAGGATAGGTTGAGTGAGCTCGGCCTTTTCTCCTTGGAGAGACGAAGGATGAGGGGTGACCTGATAGAGGTGTATAAGATGTTGAGAGGTATTGATCGAGTGGATAGTCAGAGGCTTTTTCCCAGGGCTGAAATGGTTGCCACAAGAGGACACAGGTTTAAGGTGCTGGGGAGTAGGTACAGAGGAGATGTCAGGGGTAAGTTTTTCACTCAGAGGGTGGTGGGTGCGTGGAATGGACTGCCAGCAACGGTGGTGGAGGCTGATTCGATAGGGTCTTTTAAGAGACTTTTAGATAAGTACATGGAACTCAGTAAGATAGAGGGTTATAGGTAAGCCTAGTAATCGCTAAGGTAGGGACATGTTTGGCACAACTTTGTGGGCTGAAGGGCCTGTATTGTGCTGTAGTTTTTCTTTTTTTCTATGTTTCTATGAAGCATCACAGGTGGCTATCAAGGTTCAAATGCACCAACAAGGCAGATGACTGCAGAGCCTGTTTAACCTTTATGAAGGCTTCCCTTTTCTCTCTCTATTTCCATCTTTAGTGTTATTTTAACAGTTGGTGAAGTGGGGTTAAGATGGTAGAAACATTTTTTTTAAATCTGCTATAATAATTTACCATAACCAGAAATGAGTTCAGCTCTGATACATCTTTTGGCTGTGGGACCTCCTCGATAGCTTTTACCTTTTCTTCCAAGGGATGTAATCCTTTTGAATCACCCCTAAACCCTAAGTAGGCGATTTCTTCTTACTGAAATGTACATTTCTCCTGTTTTAAGCTTAGCACATGCTTCCTTAAATGCCTCAAATACTTCTTCAAAATTTGATCTGTGATCTTCAGCTGAGGTACCAGTGATTATGTGATGATACTATAGAAAGAAATCATAGAAACCCTACAGTGTAGAAATAGGCCATTCGGCCCATCGTGTCTACACCGACCACAATCCCACCCAGGCCCTACACCCATATCCCTACATATTTACCCACTAATCTACCCATCTCGACACTAAGGGGCAATTTTTAGCACGGCCAATCAACCTAACCCGCACATCTTTGGACTGTGGGAGGAAACCGGAGCACCCGGAGGAAACCCACGCAGACACGAGGAGAATGTGCAAACTCCACACAGACAGTGACCCAAGCTGGGAATCGAACCCAGGTCCCTGGAGCTGTGAAGCAGCAGTGCTAACCACTGTGCTACCGTGCCGCCCTATCGATATGTTTTATGTGCTATCGATATGCTATCGATATGTTTTATGTTTCTGTAGAATGTTTTAAATTCAGCTTCATTCTGCAGGTAGTCAGTGTGCCTGGAAAACATTCAGCTCAAATGCTGGAAAAGCAGGGTAGTTGCTCATTTTAGCCATGTGATGTTTACTAAGATAGAGCTAATATGTTTATGAAAGAAAAAGCCTTGCTTCAAGGCTGTTGACACAATTTATAGCAAGTATGCCTGGGGTTGCTAACTGTATTTAAAGTGGTATTTGAGTCTAAGAGGAATGTTGGAACTGAAATAGTGATAAATTAGAAATTAGAGTTGTTTCCTTCCATTTTTAAATTATTGGTCAACTTTTCAAAATTAAGCTGCTTCATTTTGTTAAAGTTATATTTAACCAGTGTCATGAATAAAGCTGGTTTTGATAAAAGATCCCTAATTTGTCAGTAGACTCACTCCTGGAGTAAAGCATCTTATCCTCACATTTATGCCAAAATAGAAAAATTGTTGGGGTCTAGTCTGGCTTCATAACATACCTTGGGGTTCTGATCTGGGACCCTAACAATTAGTATGTTGCCCAGATAAACCACTTCCTTGTAAAAGACACTCCATTGTATGATGGAAAACAGCACAGGCTGATGAAACTCCAAAAGGCAACCTCGTATCCCGGTACAAACCCTTGTGCGTGTTGATTTGTCGCCTATTATTGTAAATCCTCATCCAACTCCAGCTGCTGATAGGCATGACTGAGTTCTAATTTAGTATATTTTAAATCTCCTTCTAGTTTTATGTAGAGATCTTCAATTCTTGGAATTGGGTACCTGTCTAAGACCCTCCACTGACAGTTAATTTGTAATCCCTGCAGATTCTCACTGTCTAATCCGGTTTCAGAATGGGGACTATGGGTGCAGTCCATTCGGAGAATTCTATGGGCTTTATGATAGCTAAATCTTCCAACTCCTGAGCTCGATTTTCACCTTCTGATGGAGTTTAAAAGGCACCAGGCGCTTCCTGAACCAGAATAGTTTTAGCTTTAGCTCCCCATGTACATCCTAATTCATCTTGAAGGCCTCAAAATATTTATCAAGCAGCTCCTGAAAAGCTCCAGCCTTCAGATTTAATATTTCCAGGCAGTTTAGCCGTATTTGCTTTAATCAATCACGGCCCATTAAACAAGGTCTATGACCCTTAATTACCAAAACTGGCAGCTTCGCCTTCTGGTTCTGATAGGCCACTGTTACTGTTGCTGCACCTACAGTCTGCAGTGGCTCTCCGGTATATGTGGACAAAACGATACCTGACTCATTCAATCTTAAAGGTTGGAGCTGTTTTTGAAGATAACAAAATGCCTCTTCCCCAATGACTGTGGCTGCCACCCTTGCATCGACTCCCATCTTGAGTGCTTTGCCATTTACCAGCAAGGTTATCTCTATTGGGGACACTTTGCTTCGCTGGGCCCGGTTTAGGGTGAATGATTCAGATCCCTTGCCAGGCTCTTCATTCGATTTCTTTACAAGGGAGTTAAACCAATAATTGTTTTTTTTTTGTACTGACTGTACTGGTTGCTTTGCTCTGCACCATGCTTTTAAGTGATCTTTTCTGAAGCATGCATAATTCTTGAATTTACAAACATCTTGGGAGTGTTCTCCCCCGCATCGAAAACACACTTCAGCCCTCACTACTGCACTTATTCTATTGGGTTCTGTTACGCCCGCTCCTGGGCTGTTTTGTACCACAGCTGTTTCCCGCCACAAACGATTTACCTCGTTCGGCATGCTTTGCAAACCTTGCAACTCGTTTATGCCCTGTTCTGCACACTCAGTCGCATGGACCAGCCACACAACATTTTCTAAAGTGATTTTGGTCTCAGCCAGTAACTTCGTTTGTATGATTAGACTGTTTATACCACAGGCCATTCTGTCCCTTAACATTGCTCCCAGTGGTGGGCCATATTTGCAATATTCTGCCAGTCCCCAAGTCTTGCCACAAAGCCTGGGACTATCTACCCTGGCTCTTGGATTGCCACATGAAGTTTGTACCTCAGCATAATGATTGAGGGACGAGGGGTTAAAATGAGTTTCGACGAGTTCCACAAACTGGTCAAAAGACAGTTGTCTAGAACATCTGGTGATGTTAATGTTCTCAGTAACTGTAAATCTGTGGGCCACAGACTGTAAGCAAAATAATCTTTCACTTTTCTTCAGTTGTTATTTCCTGCACTACAAAGAAATGATGCAGCCTTTCTTTACATTGTCCCCAGTTATCTACTTCAGGTTTAAATGACTTGACTTTTCCAATTATAGGCATTGTACTCAGTAAATGTATCTTACTTCATCTTACTTCTTTGTATTCTCGACACTCAAGTCTCCTCCCCCTCTAGCTGGCCACTGCGATGTCCGACGACTTCAAAGTTTTGCCTCGTCGCCAATGTAATAGATCGCGGGTGACTCAACGCGGCTTGAATTGACAAAGGCTTTATTGTCAACAATAAGATTATATATACAACAAGGCCAGACTGAATTACAATATGACTGTCCTACCTGACCCCCTGGCTCCGAGTGTAAGTCTCTCCTCAACTCACGGCACATACTCTCCTGCCGATTGACTCAGCGTCCCGTCATGACAATCCATAGGGTCTGAACCGATCATGTGGCTCTCAGGAAATGCCCCACCCACCCTCCCCCCCCACCTTAAAGGATCATGCAATTACAACATAGAAAATTATCTCCAATATTTTCATACATGTACAAGAACAGATTTTTCCCCACTAATCTGAATTATCAACCATCAGTTTAATGCCTATACAACACAATGGAGATCAAGCTCCACATTGACCAGCTGGCTGACCACAGGGCTCGAGGCATCCTGATAAGATTACAGTTACTGGAGAAATATTGTGCAAGTGTTAAAACTTCTTACAGAAAGCATGTTATGTTTAAATATAAAATATGTTCTAGTTTGCCGAGGAAAATGTGCTGAGAACAGCGAAGTTCCTTTTTACGAGATGATTAGTTGAAACTACCACCTAGAAATAAGTACTTTTACTAAAGATTACAAGCTGTGTGAGCCACATTATAAGGATATGAAGCATATCTGTTTCTGTATTAGTGGTAATTAATGGGAACTTTATGGCCCTTAGCAGTCTAGAAATAGACATTTCCGTTTCATGTGACTGATTTTAATTCAATTCTTCTTTCATTCTACTCCCACCCTTTCTTCCACACGACCTCCAGACTCTGGAATTATATATCTCCTTCAATCTACATCTATAGGCTTTTACAGCTCTTGTCTGGTGTCACCTAACTACGTTTTTGATTTACTAAAGCATTTCCAGTACTTATGGCCTTTGCCTTAAGTCTCTCAACTTCAGAAAAAAAAAGCCTCAAAGGTGAAGGACAACGAGCCAAAAGTTTCACTTGCATTATATAATTCGCAGAAATAAAATCAGAAGTGGAATTAGGAGCGGGAGTGCCAGATGGGATAGGGTGAATGTTTTGGAATTAATTTTCAACGCTCCAAGCACATACCAATAACAACTTGCATTTATGGACTACTTCAAATATCAACAAATATCTGAAGGTGCTTTTTTTAAATTCATTCGTGGGACATGGGCGTCGCTGGCTGGCCAGCATTTATTGCCCATCCATATTTGCCCTTGAGAAGGTGGTGGTGAGCTGCCTTCTTGAATCGCTGCAGTCCACGTGCTGTGGGTTGACCCTTAATACCGTTAGGGAGGGAATTCCAGGATTTTGACCCAGCGACTGCGAAGGAACGGCGATATATTTCCAAGTCAGGATGGTGAGTGGCTTGGACGGGAACTTGCAGGTGGTAGAGTTCCCATGTATCTGCTGCCTTTGTCCTTCGAGATGGAAGTGGTCGTAGGTTTGGACGATGCAGTCTAAGGACCTTTGGTGAATTGCTACAGTGCATCTTGTAGATAATACACACTGCCACTGCCGAGTGTTGTTGGGAGGGAGTGGATATTTGTGGATGTGGTGCCAATCAAGTGGGCTACTTTGTCCTGGATGATGTCAAGCTTCTTGAGTATTGGAACTGCACCCATCCAGACAAGTGGGGAATATTCCGTCACAATCCTGACTTGTGCCTGGTAGATGATGGACAGCTTTGGAGAATCAGGAGGTGAGTTACTTGCCACAATATTCCTAGCCTCTGACCTGCTCCTGTGTTTACGTGGCGAGTCCAGTTGAGTTTCTGGTCAATGGTAACCCCAAGGATGTTGACAGCGGATAATTCAGTGATGGTAACACCATTGAATGTCAAGGAGCGGTGGTTAGAGTGCTTCTTATTGACGATGGTCACTGCCTGGCATTTGTGTGGCACGAAGGTTATTTGCCACTTGTCAGCCCAAGCTTGGATATTGTCCAGATCTTGCTGCATTTGAAAATGGACTGCTTCAGTATCTGAGGAGTCGCGAATGGTGCTGAACATTGTGCAATCATCGGCGAACATCCCCACTTCTGACCTTATGACAGATGCAAGGTCATTGCTGAAGTTTCAAAATGACATTAGCAAAAACAGCTGCCAAGCCAAAAAAGGGAATCATTATGAGGGACAGTCATAAACTTGCTAACAGCAGCAGATTCTAAAGAGACTTCTAAAGAGGAGGAGGCAACTGATAAGATGGAGAAGTTAACTGAAGGAATGCCAGAGACAGTGGCCTAAACTGCCCAAAACATGGTTTTAGAGGGGTATAGGATAACCTTGGACTAATAGATCAAAATAGGTTAATTTAGAGTGAATATAATATAGTAAAAGTACAAAGTACCTTGAGTTACAAAGGTACTGTTTGCATGGAAACACATATAACCACTGTTAGCGAATTTAATCATGTATTTTTGAAAACATATTATATTCTGTATTAAAGCGTACATCTTGGCCAATTACACACTGCTCTAAGCATGATGGGATATAGCTAAATAAGAAGAACCACATTCCTTGAAAACAATACAGCTACTGAGGGAAGCAAAGGAATTCTCTTAAGCATGAGCTTTAGAAAGTACAAGTTTCCCACATGGTAGAATGAGTAGGTAATACAATTTTCCTGATAATTGGTTGCTAAGTAGACAGTGGGAACTCTATGGACCTATATATTTGGGGTTCCTAAGAGACAGTGGGAAAGAACTTTCGAACTCTATGGACCTATGTATTGGGGTTGCTGGGAGATATTGGGCAAGAACTTTCAGATTCTACGACCTATGTATTCTCATGGTGCCAGAGAGTAGAATGTTATTGGCCAAGGTAAATGATTTATACTAAAATGGTTGGCTCACGTCCGGTTAGGATGAGCAGAGTAGGTGGGCAAATTATTTTTGAAACATGTATAATTGTAATACTGATAACAATGCAATTTAAAATAATTTGAGCTGCCCCAAATTATTCCCCCACACGCGTGGACCAGGCCTGGGCAACAATACAATATGTCTTCAACCAGAATTACTGTCTCTGTGAGTTCTTTGTATTTGCTGAGCTGTAATTAATAAAGAAAAATCGCTCACATGAAAGCCAGCACAAAGCTCCTACACATGGGACCCACCATTAATGGAGCAAGAAAAGGATTGATGCACTGGGTTAGAGTCAGAAGAATGGAGAGTTTGATGAACTGCGAGGCCTCAAACAGTTACAGAGCTGGAGGATCAGGCTATGAAGAAAAAGTACAATTTAAATACAAAAATGTAAAATATGTGGCAGTAAGCATTAGGACCTGATTAAGGTCATCAAGGATAAAAATGATGGATAAGCAGAGTAGAATATGATGAGCAGCGTCTTGGATGAACTGAAGTTTAATAATGGTGTAGGATTGGAAATCCACCAGGAGAACATTGCATTTGCTGGAAGACTTCAATATTAGTTAAAGTGAGGTAGAGACAAAGATGGGTAAAGTTTAGGATTAAAAGTATTGGGGGGGGGGGGGGGTGGGGGGACACAGTCTTGGTTATAGAATGTATAGGATATCAGAAACGTAACTTAACATAAGATAGAACATCAAGGTTACAAATGGAAGCAAAATACTGTGGCTTCTGCAGAGCTTAAATAAAACCAAAAGTGCTGGAAATACTAAGCAGGTCAGGCAGCATCTATGCTTAAGGATAGTCTGGTTCTTCCTGAGATAATAGTGAGGAATTTGTGGTGAGGGCACAGATTCTATACTGAAGGCATTAAAACCACTCAAGTGTTTCCAATCTTCAGCTGAAGAACATTATTGATCACCCAAGATTGAGGGACGATTCTTCATCTCTAAGCTAATACTAATCCTACTCTAGGCTGTTTTATGTGTTGTATCATCCATCATATTTTTTTACATCGTTTAATCCTTCCATGCAGTCCTTTCTCACTGTATTTAGTAACACTGTCCCTCCAACATTCAACAGGGATTGTTTCCAAAAAGACTTATTGCATATCACCATTCCTTCTCGCAGAACGACCTCCATCAAATTTTTTCATCATAGCTTTTACCTGCTTCCCCCCAGTGGCAACAGTACAATTTCAAATTAAATGCTCAGTTAGATCATTAAATTATAGAATAATAAGCAATTGCTCCATTTGAGTTTAGTTACGATTGTATGGCATTAATTACTGATGATATCACTGTCATTACCACCAAAGGAAAATGTTGTTCAGAGTTCAGTGCACTGTATCATGATAACCATCAGAAGGGAAGAGATTTTATCTCTTTGAGCCAGTATTTGAACTTGATTCACAGGGTAGATTCTATGAGTTAGCATTGAAAATTCAGAGTTTTGGTGGCAAGAGTGAATATTGAGAATTTGGATATGAAGGTCAACACGTCCTATTATGGACAGAAAATTGCACACTGACCTCCTAGGTGTTCCTGTCATTGCAAAGCTCTGCATTTAAAATCTTATTTGTAAAATATACCCAGAGTTCAAAGAAAGGTTAAACATTGTGAATTACAATACTGCTATTGTACAAACTACTGGAGCAGGAGGAGGAACTAACGAGTTATTCCAAGCCACTGCTTTAACAATTACCAGAAAGAACCGTGGTGCAGTGGTTAGCACTGCAGCCTCACAGCACCAGGGACCCAGGTTCAATTCCTGGCTTGGGTCACTGTCTGTGTTCTCCACGTGTCTGTGTGGGTTTCCTCCGGGTGCTCCGGTTTCCTCCTACAGTCCAAAGATGTGCTGATTAGGTGCATTGGCCATGCTAACTTCTCCCTCAGTGCATACGAACAGGCGCCGGAGTGTGGCGACTGGGGGATTTTCACAGTAACTTTATTGCAGTGTTAATGTAAGCCTACTTGTGACAAATAAATTAACTTTAAACTTTCTTAAAGTTAAAGTTTATTTATTAGTCACAAGTAAGGCTTACATTAACACTGCAATGAAGTTACTGAGAAATTCCCCTAGTCGCCACTTTCCGCCGCCTGTTCGGGTCAGTGCACCTACCCAGCACGTCGTTCAGACATCTCTTTGAATGTCATGATCGTAATATTTTGAGTATTGCTTTATATTTAATCTAAGAAATAATATTTTGGGAGGTTGCCATGTAGGATGTGGGTTCACACTGCCAGTTCCCCACACGCTGAGTAACAGATCTTGGCTTTGCCTTGGAAGAAATGGGTCGAGCAGATGTTAGACTCTTTCACACAGCCAGGCTGAGATATTTTCTGTAAACTGACTTCAAATTGCCATTCAGCAGCCGGATGAGATGAGTATGCTGTCCGCCTGCCCTCCGGCTGTAGGGAGGATTAGGGAAAAGGAGGGTTACAGTTATTGAAAAATGCAGCCAAAAACAGAAGGGTCTAAATGTACTTCTGGCAGCTCTTGTGTGTGAATGTCTACAGATAGAGGTGGCCCTGGTGGGATGACCTGATCCACCAGAAATCTCTCTGGTCTCATCCCGCTGCTCTTTCCAGCTGCATGAAGCAGGTGTACAAGCATGCTGCAGGATTTGATCCTGGTGGAAGTGGAAGCCATTGTCATTTCAAAGGCCAGCTTCCCAAAGGCAATTGATCACAGTTGAAATTCATTAGTGCCGAGTAATCAGCAAATTTAAGTTAGAGTTTGGAGATTTTATTTTGAAATATGTTCCACTTGTCCATCCAGCCCACTTCCAACATGAGTCTCCATTTAAACTATGCTGATGTTCTGACCTTGGGATTTGTCACAGGATCAATAGCATATCCCTGGGGTAGATAGAAGTTCTGCCCTGTTTAATGTCTGCCCATGAGAACAATTTCAAAATGCCTGCAGTGCAGGAAGAGGCCATTCAGCCCATTGGGTCTGCACTGACTCTCCAAAACAGCATCCTACCCAGGTCCTGTCCTCCATTCTATCCCCGTAACCCCGCACATTTAGCATGGCCAATGCACCTAATCAGCACGTCTTTCAGACTTGTGGGAGGAAACCGGAGCACCCGGAGGAAACCCACGCAGACACGGGGACTCCACTCAGACAGTGACCCAAGCCAGGAATCGAACCCAGATCCTTGGCACTGTGAGGCAGCAGTGCTAACCACTGTGCCACCGTGCTGCCCATGTCATTAACCGTCAAAGGGAAATGGTTAGATTCTCTCTTGCTGGAGATGGTCACTGCCTAACATTTGTCTGGCAGGATTGTTCCTTTCCACTCTACCAGGCGAAGGCTGAATGTTGTCCAGGTCAAGCTGCAAGAGGGTATGGACTACTTCAGCATCTGACAAGTTGCGAATGGTACTGAACACTGTACAATCCACAGCAAACATCTTCACTCCTGACCTTAAGTTGGAGGCAAAATCTCTGTGATCAAGCAGTTGAAGATAGTTGGACCCAAAGAAATGCCTGCAGTGATGTCCTGGGGCTGAGATGATTGGTTCATGACAACTACAACCAACTTCCTTTGTGTTAGCTGTGACTCCAACCAGTGCATTGGCCATGGTAAATTTTCCCTCAGTGTACCCAAACAGGTGCCGGAGTGTGGCGATTAGGGAATTTTCACAGTAACTTCATTGTAGTGTTAATGTAAGCCTACTTGTGACACTAATCAATAAACTAGAAGTTACAACTGCTGAATCCTAGAAGGAATTATCCAGGAGTTGACCAGAAATTTCACTGCACCAGCCATATGAATACTACAAGAGCAGGTCAGAGGCCAGGAGCTAGTAGTGGATCTTCTGACTTCCCTGCAGTGGAAAAAGAATGGCTACAACAATGATTTTAACAACAATAATGGTAATAGTGGCTTTAAAATGGCTATTCTGGCTGAGAGTTAAGCATGCTGGGATTTTTGGTCAACTTATAATTAAAACCAGATGCAGGTCATAAAGTTACTCTGAGTCAGGGTTCTCGTCTGGGAGCTGTGATCTGAAGCTTCCTGTGTTGACCAAATATGGGATGTTGTTTACTTTGAGTAGTCTGGGTGGCATTGAATTTTATTGCCATTATATGAGGGATATGCCATTTGAACTAAGCATAATGATGTCGTTTACAAGTAATTCCATTGATTGTTCATGCCATGTGATTAGTTTCTGATTACACAATTAGCTGGATGACAGAGAATCTTCTGGAAGCAACTGAAGAATTTGTAGATAAAAGACACTGCAGTCCTATGTTTGTCAATGACAATTCTATAGAGATTAACCATCATAAGAAGTGTGCCCTGAAGGATTCTTCAGAGAGAAGATAGATTCTATATTGGGGATATTTCTTGGCCAAGTTTTTCCTAAACTTGGTAGTATCTATTTTCAGTTAAATAATTAAAGTTAATGTCCAGTTGAGAGTTAAAGTTCAGTAAAAGAGTTGCAAGTGTTTAAGCTTGAGTTGGTACCTAAAGTGTTAAATAAAGAAAGATTGTTGAATGAACTAAAGGGTTAGCTCCTGTTCTTGTTTGCCTCATTAAACTGGAATGATTGAAGAGTGTTTAAATTAATAACCGGGTAATACCCCAAATTCTGTCCACCATCTACAAGGCACAAGTCAGGAGTGTTTTTTTTATTCATTTGTGGGACATGGGCATTCATTCGTGGGACATGTGATGGAGTACTATCCAACTGACTGGATAAATGCAGCTCCAACAACACTCAAGACGCTCAACAACATCCAGGACAAAGCAACCCACTGGTCAGCACCCCATCCACCACCACCTTATACATTCACTCCATCCACCATTAGCACTCAGTCGCAGCGGTGTGTACCATCTCTCTACCGAATGCACAGTACCAACTCGTCAAAGCTCTTTGATACCACCTTCCAGTACCTGTGCCCTGCTGGTTGGATGCTGCTGCCTCCTATAATGTGCCATTTTGTCCTGCAGGAGAGAAGGAAATGTGTTAGTGAATGTGATGCAATGTGGTTGGGCCATGTGCCTGTCATGGTTACATATCTGGCAGCAAATTCAACCGGCCTAAATCTTGCAGCAGTCGTAAATGCATGAGGGGGAGGTGAAGCTCTAAGTGTGAGGTAGGGGTTATGATTGATAGAGATTGCATAGTAGTGAGTGAAGATGTTGGGATGATCAATGTAGGATTTTGGTTTAGGGTATAAGGATATGGCATTTGAAGTTCAATTTACTCAACTTGACCACTGACACCTTTGAACTTTTTGTGGCACTGCATTCAAGTCCTTGGGGCTATCTGCATCCCTTGCCTTCTAACAGTGTGTCCGGTGAGCCTCCTGGCCTCCTGTGTCTCGAGGGCCTCTTCCCTCCAAGGACTTGAGCACTGCATCTGAAAACTTTTGGATCACACATCATGCCATGTTCCACCACTAGTCAGTGCTCTTTCTGCTCAGAATGCTTTATCATAGAATCATCGAATCCCTAGAAGCAGAAGGAGGATGTTCGGCCCACCAAAGCTGCACCGATTCTCTGACAGAGCATCTTGCCCAGGCCTACCCCCTTTCCCTATCCCTGTAACCCCACATATTTACCCTGCTAATCCCCCTAACATACACATTTTGGGACACTAAGGGACAATTTAGCATGGCCAATCCACATAACCTTCACATCTTTGGACTGTGGGAGGAAACCCAAGCACCCAAAGGAAACCCACGCAGACACGGGGAGAACATGCAAACTCCACACAGACAGCGACCCCAGGCTTGAATTGAACCCTGGTCCCTGGCGCTATGAGGCAACAATGCTAACCACTGTGCCACCGTGTCGCCATCTTCTCCATCTACTTCCAGTACCTGGTCCAGTCAAAATGCATATTTTCTTTAAGAGCAGCTTAAGTGCAGCTTAGCTTTAAATGCTGCTGACCTTGCATGACCTTGGACCCCCTGCTAAGGTGTGCAGCTTTTTAATAGCTTATTTAGCATTAGGCTGCACATATCTACCGTGCGAAAAGCAGGCATCATGAGTTTGCATGCTGCCGACTTCCAAAGAAACAAGCGTGGGTTAATCACGCATTGTGATCTTTGTGGCTGTCCAATTTTGCCTCTGTAACTTTTTATGTAAAAGATTGATAGATATAAAAATTTCTTGTTTCTATTTACGTTGTTTTTTATTAAGAATCCTAGCCAGACAGGCCAAGGACAATAGCACCTCACCAAGAAGCAGATAGGTCATGGTCAACTGAGTCATTGCAGCGCAGAATGAGGCCATTCAGCCCATTGAGTTCATGCTGGTCAAAGTCAATTTGTATTTTTAATGATCAAGTACAAAAAATGAATACATTAATATAGAAGAATTGGGCTTTTCCGAAGCAAATATTGAAACTGGAGACACCACATGTTCTTGGCAGTGAATTCATTTTGTTGTCAAGGATTCGGTTACAAATGTACTTGATAAGAATCTGGGCATAGGCAGAGCTCCATTCCATGGACATCATTCATTTCATCAATGATAATAAACAGCAGCTGGGAACCTTGGGAGAACTGGTATCATCCTTGGACTGCATGACATTCTCCGAGCCTTATTTCACAAGAAAGCAAACATAACCTTTAAAGTTTAAATTGCTGAATCACTTGTCTGTAACTAAGGCTCAGCCAGTCAGTGATTCCTAATACATCTTTGTTAAAAGCTAAGATCACAAATTGCATCTTATTTTGAACTTCGATGTGCCTTCATTTCCTGAGCTGCTGTTGCTTCACCTCTTATACAGCACTATTAAATTTCTAAATGAATCAGCCGATAAAGACTTTGATACCTGACACCCATGTACGGTAAAGCTCCAGTTTAATTAGACTGAATATCAAGTGATCCTGCTCTTGGCTTCGTACTATCATCTCCTATTTGTATATAAGAGGACACCTGAGGAATTATAAGATGTTTTATTTCTGAGCCGTCTTAATTAACAAAGGATGACAGCTTTTTCATGGTAATAAATTCTAAGTTTAATTGCAAAATCTATTCAAGAAAGCATGATTCTCTACGATATTCTGTTCCCAGGGATAGCTCAATAAAATTAAGGCTACTGCAGTAGAAATAAATAACCTGTGTTTATCCAACTCTATCAAATCCTTAGGATGACTCAGTATTTTATAACCAATGGATTACTTGCGAAATGTCCCTCTTACGGTGTATGCAAATGTGTCCAGCCAATTTGTACCGCACAAGGCTCCGAAAACGGCAAATAAATAAGTGATGAGATTAGATGACTTATAATGGATCACCCCCGCAATAGGAGCAGGGGATCACAATGTACAATTAAACCTAGCCTATTGATTGAAATGCAGGCAGGATGCCTGCAGACGATCATGATTTCTGGGTGTAGCCCAGTGCACCTAGCACTGTTCATTGGCTGCACACATCCAGCGCCCACTATCATGATGGTCCAACACGACTTAAAACTACCCTGCGCCTTTCAAAAGGCTGGTGCATTGTGTCTGCAGGAAGTATCGAAATTATTGGGAATAATGTGCTGTGCAACAATTGATAATGCTGGAACTCTCCGGCTGTTAATGCAGGCAGGATTTTCCAGTCCCGCTGACGCCACACTGCTGCGGGTTTCCCAACGGCATGGGGTGGCTTCAATGGGAATTCCCATTAACAACGGCAGGATCAGAAGATCCTGTCACCAGTGAATAGTGTGCCGCCGAGGAAAACACTAAGGGGAGGCCAGAGAATCTTGCCCGTTGACTAACCTTATGAAAGAGGGGCTTTCAATTGGTACCCTATGAGGAAACCCACGCAGACATGGGAAGAATGTGCAAACTCCACACAGACAGTGACCCAAGCCGGGAATTGAACCCGGGTCCCTGGCGCTGTAAGGCTGCAGTGCTAACGGCTGTGCCACCGTGCCACCCAAACCAACTTGTAAATATTTGACGACCTGTTTGAATAGCGCTAGTTGGTGCGGAGGGTGGGATCCTAAATGTTATGGAATATGTGTTCAGTTCTGGGAGGTTGAGAGGGCATTGACTGGAATACGGGGCTCTTAAATAAAGTGCTGGCATAAATGATGTAATAACCTGCTTACTCCAGTGGCTTCCAACCCGTGTGCCACGGCAGACTGGTGTGCAGTAAAGACCACCCCCCACCCCCCAAGTATGCCATGAAGAAAGATTCAAAATGATTCAAAATTCATGTAAACTAAAAACAACCTTCATCCTCAGGTCTGTGGTCAGCATCTTTAAGACCCAACGAATCTTGGGCCTCCCACGCATGTGCCAGCTGGGAAAGAGCCGTGGTCTAGATGTTTAATGTTGGTCAGGCCCATGCGCGTGACCAACGAGACTTGGAGCTGAAGACAAAAAGTGAAAACTCAAAAAGAGCACACAACTCAAAAAACTCAAAAAGAGGCGAGAGAGACAGGGAAAAGTTATAAGCAAAGTTCCCAGAAAGGGAAGACAGAGAAAATAGGAGGTGTGTCTCAGAATTTATTTGTAGTATAGAGGTGTGTCGTGGCATGTAAAAGGTTGGGAACCACCGGCCTACTCTACTGCTGACTGTTATTAGGTACATTAACCCTGTATGGCAACTGGTGCATTTTGCACTGGTGCAAAGTGCCCAAAAACAGATGCAGGAGGGACAAATTTTGCTCCCCTGACTCCCACCCCATCCCCACTGTGGTGAACCATCGTTGGTTCCCACTAGATAGTACTGAGCCAGGGTCTGGCCAGTACTACGAGTATGTATATATGTTGCTGTTGGGGTTAGGGATGGGTTGTTCTACTTGTTGCTGTTGGAGTTAGGGTTGGGTTGTTCTACATGTTACTGTTGGGGTTAGGGTTGGGCTGTTACACCTGTATTATAGTTATTATGGTACATCCCAGTCGGGCTCCGCCTCCTGGGAGAGGTATAAAGGTCACTGCTCTGTCTGGGACCCCTCAGTCTGGGATCGTGTACTATACATGGTAGCTTAATTGTAATAGTAAATAAAAGCCTTTATTTCCTTGAGCATCTCAAGCCTCGTGTGTGATAACGCGCATCAATTTTATTTACTATTAATTAAACTCTCGTCGTTAAAAAAAAGGAAACGATACAGAGAGTATGGAGCAAATGTTAAAACCCGAACGACTTACACTAGATCCACGTGCAGCGGGCGCCTCTAACACCTTCGACCACTGGTTGAAATGTTTTGAGGACTACCTGGCAGCCTCCGCAGCGGTCACCACAGACGACGACAGACTCCGGGTCCTCCACGCGAGGGTAAGCGAAACCGTATACCTCGCGATCCGTGCGGCCACCGACTACACAAGGGCCCTCGAGCTTCTTAAGAAGCGTGACATTAAACCGCCAAACGAGATGCATGCTCGATACCTCTTAGCCACTCGACGACGGCAGCCCGGCGAAACGACGGAAGAATACGCGAACGAGCTCCTACAGCTAGCCAGGGGCTGTAACTGCAAAGCAGTGTCGGCAGACCAGAACATGAACGACCTCGCTCGGGATGCGTTTGTGGCGGGAATCGGATCATCTTATATCCGACTCAGACTGTTGGAGCAAGGTAATCTTGATCTCACTAAGTCGATAGAACTAGCGGATAGGTTGGAGACGGCCTCCAAAAGCCTAGTATTGTATCCCGAAGATCACGTGGAGACAACGTGGCAGGAGCAGTCGCTGATCCCTCCTCGTCCCTTGGGTTCGAAAAGCTGCGTGATGGCGTGCCCACACTCGGGCCTGACGACGGCAGCAGCTCCGGGCGGCCCGCGGTGTTACTTCTGTGGGGGAGTGAAGCACACTCGGCAGCGATGTCCCGCTAAAGCTGTGTTGTGCTCCGCCTGCGGTAAAAAGGGGCACTATTCGAAGGTATGCCGATCCAAACTTACTTCCAGGAACAGCAGTGCGGCCTGCGACTCCCCAGAGCCCGGTTCCTCGCCGTCGGCATCGTCGAGGGTTTCGTCCACGTGCGAGGCCAGGACGTCGCCATTACAGTCGACGGAGTCGCAAGAGATGCGCGACCACCAGGGGTCGCTGATTTTGGCACCATCACCCACGTGCGACCTATGGGAGCAGCCATGTTGGTCGGCACCGACCGCGAACGACCAGCAGGGGTCATCTTCATCGATCTCAGCTGCCTGCAGTGGCGCTCACGAACCAACGGTGGCGTCGATCATCCTGGACCAGGCCAAGCCTCACAGACTCGACAAGTCTATGATGGACATTCAGGTAAACAAACACTTGATTTATTGTCTGTTTGACAGCGGGAGCACTGAGAGTTTTATTCACCCAGACGCTGTGAAGCGGTGTGGCCTCCAGATCCAACCTGTCAAACAGACGATTTCGATGGCATCAAGGTCCCGGTCTGTCACCGTGCTAGGGAGTTGCGTGGTAAATTTAACGGTGCAGGGCACGGTTTACGAGCGCTTCAAGCTCCTGGTGTTACCGCACCTTTGCGCGCCAATACTCCTCGGACTAAATTTCATGGTCCACTTGAAGAGTGTAACCCTACATTACGGTGGGCCACTCCCTCCGCTTTCAGTGGGAGAACAGCAGCTTCCAAATTGCCCAACGCCTGTAGCCTCTCGATACTGAAGATTACCACACCCTCCCTGTTCCAGAATCTTGTGCCAGGCTGCAAGCCCATCGCAACTAAGAGTAGGCGTTACAGCGCTGAGGATCGGATCTTCATTCGATCTGAAGTTCAGCGGCTCCTCAAGGAAGGGATCATACAATCTAGCGCTAGTCCATGGAGAGCACAGGTCGTGGTGGTCAAGAGTGGGAACAAACCCCGGATGGTCATTGACTATAGTCAGACCATTAATAGATACACACAGCTGGATGCGTATCCCCTCCCGCGCATATCTGACATGGTCAACCAGATTGCGCAGTACCGGGTGTTCTCCACCATAGACCTCAAGTCTGCCTACCACCAACTCCCCATTCGCCCAGAGGACCGACAATACACGGCTTTTGAGGTGGATGGTCGCTTGTATCACTTTCTCAGGGTTCCTTTTGGTGTCACCAATGGGGTCTCGGTCTTCCAGCGTGCTACGGACCGAATGGTGGACCGTAACGGACTGCGGGCTACCTTCCCGTACCTGGATAACGTCACCATCTGCGGCCATGACCAGCAGGACCACGACACAAATCTCCTTAAGTTCCTACGCACTGCATCTCGCCTGAATCTGACCAACAACAGGGAGAAGTGTGTATTTTGTACGCGCCGTTTAGCCATCCTCGGATACGTGGTGGAAAACGGGGTCATTGGCCCTGATCCAGACCGTATGCGTCCCCTCCTTGAACTTCCCCTGCCCACTAGCGCAAAAGCACTGAGAAGATGCTTAGGCTTATTCTCTTACAATGCACAGTTGGTTCCCAATTACGCGGACAAAGCCCGTCCGCTCATCAAGTCCACCTCTTTTCCCCTAACACCAGAGGCTCGATTGGCCTTTGATAACCTAAAAGCCGACATCGCGAAAGCCACAATGCACGCTGTTGATGAGTCCATCCCCTTTCAGGTGGAGAGCGATGCATCTGATTTCGCCCTGGCCGCCACACTTAATCAGGCGGGCAGGCCCGTCGCCTTTTTTTCCCGCACCCTCCAAGGCCCCGAAATTCAACATTCAGCGGTGGAAAAGGAGGCCCAGGCCATTGTGGAGGCCGTCAGGCATTGGCGCCATTACTTGGTGGGAAAACGGTTCACCCTGATCACGGACCAGCGGTCCGTGGCGTTCATGTTCAATAACACACTGCGGGGCAAGATCAAGAACGACAAGATCTTGAGGTGGAGAATTGAACTCTCCACCTATAATTACGACATCATGTATCGTCCAGGGAAACTCAACGAGCCCTCGGATGCCCTGTCGCGTGGAACATGCGCCAGTATACAGGAGGACCGTTTGCAGGCTCTCCATAATGACCTATGCCATCCTGGGGTCACTCGGCTCTACCACTTCGTAAAAGCCCGCAATCTGCCCTACTCGGTGGAGGATGTCAGGTCCATAACGAGAAGTTGTCGGGTATGCGCGGAATGCAAACCGCACTTTTACCGACCTGACCGGGCACAACTAGTCAAGGCCACTCGTCCCTTCGAAAGACTGAGTGTCGACTTTAAGGGCCCCCTTCCCTCGACAGATCGGAATGTGTACTTCCTCAACATCATTGATGAGTACTCGAGATTCCCTTTTGTTATTCCCTGCTCTGATACATCCGCTGCCACGGTTATCAAGGCATTCTGTGATCTGTTTACTCTGTTCGGGTACCCCTGCTACATTCACAGCGATAGGGGCTCGTCGTTCATGAGCGATGACTTGAGGCAATACCTGCTCTCATACGGGATTGCCTCTAGTAGAACCACGAGCTACAACCCTAGGGGTAACGGACAGGTGGAACGTGAGAATGCTACAGTCTGGAAGGCTGTCTTACTGGCGTTGAAGTCAAAAAGCCTTCCAGTCTCCTGTTGGCAAGAGGTGCTCCCTGATGCACTCCATTCCATACGCTCACTCCTGTGTACGGCAACCAACGCTACTCCTCATGAGAGGCTGTTTTCATTCCCTCGGAAGTCTTCCTCTGGGATCTCATTACCGTCTTGGTTGATGTACTCAGGACCTGTCCTCCTGCGGCGACATGTAAGGGCCCGCAAGTCCGACCCGTTGGTCGAACAGGTCCATCTCCTCCACGCCAACCCTCAGTATGCCTATGTGGCATACCCTGACGGGCGAGAGGACACGGTCTCGATTCGAGACCTGGCGCCAGCAGGGGACGTAGAAACCCCTGTCGCTCCCATGCCCCCTGTTAGAGACCCCCCAACTATTGTTTCCCCTCCTGACACGGCGCGGGCAGCATCGGGACCATTACTTAACCCTTTTACTCCCTTGTACAGGTTGCCTGAGTCCAGGAGATGGTCACCACTTCAGGGCGTGTCGGAACTCAACGGATTATCATCACCTCGGGGTCAGCCGGCCCGTGAGACTGTGGAGGAACCGTTGGACATCGCCTTGGGGAGAACGCCACCACGAGTGCCTACTCCGGTGTCATCACCGGTGTTGAGGAGGTCACAACGACAGTGCGGTCCCCCTGACCGTCTGAACTTATAGACTGATGACAAATTATTCTGTTTTTGTACCCCGCCAGCCTTTGTCTTCAAAGGAGGGGTGAATGTGGTGAACCATTGTTGGTTCCCACTAGGTAGTACTGAGCCAGGGTCTGGCCAGTACTACGAGTATGTATATATATTGCTGTTGGGGTTAGGGTTGTTCTACTGACAAAAATCGACTGGAAGCAGAGCCTAGTGGGAAAGACAGTAGAACAGCAATGGCAGGGGTTTCTGGGAGTAATTGAGGACACAGTGCAGAGGTTCATCCCAAACAAAAGAAAGGTTATCAGAGGGGGGATTAGGCAGCCATGGCTGACAAAGGAAGTCAGGGAATGCATCAAGGCAAAAGAGAGAGCCTATAATGTGGCAAAGAGTAGTGGGAAGTCAGAAGATTGGGAAGGCTATAAAAACAAACAGAGGATAACAAAGAGAGAAATAAGGAAGGAGAGGATCAAATATGAAGGTAGGCTAGCCAGTAACATTAGGAATGATAGTAAAAGTTTCTTTAAATACATTAAAATCAAACGGGAGGCAAAAGTAGACATTGGGCTGCTCCAAAATGACGCTGGTAATCTAGTGATGGGAGACAAGGAAATAGCTGAGGAACTTAATAAGTACTTTGCGTTAGTCTTCACAGTAGAAGACACAAGTAATATCCCAACAATTCAGGAAAGTCAGGGGGCAGAGTTGAATATGGTTGCCATCACAAAGGAGAAAGTGCTAGAGAAACTAAAAGGTCTGAAAATTGATAAATCTCCGGGCCCAGATGGGCTACATCCTAGAGTTCTAAAGGAGATAGCTGAAGAAATAGTGGAGGCGTTAGTTATGATCTTTCAAAAGTCACTGGAGTCAGGGAAAGTCCCAGAGGATTGGAAAATCGCTGTTGTAACCCCACTGTTCAAGAAGGGAACAAGAAAAAAGATGGAAAATTATAGGCCAATTAGCCTAACCTCAGTTGTTGGCAAAATTCTAGAATCCATCGTTAAGGATGAGATTTCTAAATTCTTGGAAGTGCAGGGTCGGATTAGGACAAGTCAGCATGGATTTAGTAAGGGGAGGTCGTGCCTGACAAACCTGTTAGAGTTCTTTGAAGAGATAACAAATAGGTTAGACCAAGGAGAGCCAATGGATGTTATCTATCTTGACTTCCAAAAGGCCTTTGACAAGGTGCCTCACGGGAGACTGCTGAGTAAAATAAGGGCCCATGGTATTCGAGGCAAGGTACTAACATGGATTGACGATTGGCTGTCAGACAGAAGGCAGAGAGTTGGGATAAAAGGTTCTTTCTCAGAATGGCAACCGGTGACAAGTGGTGTCCCGCAGGGTTCAGTGTTGGGGCCACAGCTGTTCTCTTTATATATTAACGATCTAGATGACGGGACTGGGGGCATTCTGGCCAAGTTTGCCGATGATACAAAGATAGGTGGAGGGGCAGGTAGTATTGAGGAGGTGGGGAGGCTGCAGAAAGATTTAGACAGTTTAGGAGAGTGGTCCAAGAAGTGGCTGATGAAATTCAACGTGGGCAAGTGCGAGGTCTTGCACTTTGGAAAAAAGAATAGAGGCATGGACTATTTTCTAAACGGTGACAAAATTCATAATGCTAAAGTGCAAAGGGACTTGGGAGTCCTAGTCCAGGATTCTCTAAAGGTAAACTTGCAGGTTGAGTCCGTAATTAAGAAAGCAAATGTAATGTTGTCATTTATCTCAAGAGGCTTGGAATACAAAAGCAGGGATGTACTTCTGAGGCTTTATAAAGCACTGGTTAGGCCCCATTTGGAGTACTGTGAGCAATTTTGGGCCCCACACCTCAGGAAGGACATACTGGCACTGGAGCGGGTCCAGCGGAGATTCACACGGATGATCCCGGGAATGGTAGGCCTGACATACGATGAACGTCTGAGGATCGTGGGATTGTATTCATTGGAGTTTAGGAGGTTGAGGGGAGATCTAATAGAAACTTACAAGATAATGAACAGCTTAGATAGGATGGACGTAGGGAAGTTGTTTCCATTAGCAGGGGAGACTAGGACGCGGGGGCACAGCCTTAGAATAAAAGGGAGTCACTTGAGAACAGAGATGAGGAGAAATTTCTTCAGCCAGAGAGTGGTAGGTCTGTGGAATTCATTGCCACAGAGGGCTGTGGAGGCCGAGACGTTAAGCGTCTTCAAGACAGAAATTGATAAATTCTTGATTTCTCGAGGAATTAAGGGCTATGGGGAGAGAGCGGGTAAATGGAGTTGAAATCAACCATGATTGAATGGTGGAGTGGACTCGATGGGCCGAATGGCCTTACTTCCGCTCCTATGTCTTATGGTCTTATGTTACTGTTGGGGTTAGGGTTGGGCTGTTACACCTGTATTATAGTTATTATGGTACATCCCAGTCGGGCTCCGCCTCCTGGGAGAGGTATAAAGGTCACTGCTCTGTCTGGGACCCCTCAGTCTGGGATCATGTACTATACATGGTAGCTTCGTTGTAATAGTAAATAAAAGCCTTTATTTCCTTGAGCATCTCAAGCCTCGTGTGTGATAACGCGCATCACCCACACCCCCCACCCACCCCCCCCCCCCCCCCCCCCCCCCCACAACCACATCTGACTTTTTGTTTGACAGAGGAATGGTGGCCAAGGAACGTGAATTCATCACTCTTCCGACTCGAGATCTTTAAAATTATGAAGTGCTTCAATGGGTTAGATATTCCCACTTGTGGAGAAGTCCAAAAACTGGAGGCCAACTATAGCACCTCCTCCATAATTGGCATCTGTTGACGGTTCAAACTGTAACAGAGGCTGGATTTTCCACGTGTGCGTTGCTGAAATACAGACTGGGTAAACACACTGAGCCTTTCTCCTTTCTCATTTTGGCTTGTTACCAGAATCCATGTTTGAATCCTTAGATGTCAGAGATGCAGCAGATGAAGTAGAGAGGTTGTTTCTGAGAAATGATAGTCATTATTATGACGTGGCGCTGTGTCATCTTCTCCTCAAGCATCACAATAATGTAAAGCTCAATAGGGAGATGATAGCACTGCACAGCAAGCTTCCTGCCTGAAAACCATCTCAAATTATAATCAATGCTGTGCACCATTGAACACATAATGTACAAGGTCACAGAAAGTACATTATGTGCTGATCGGTATGTGATAAGTGGTGACAGTGTTCTGTGGATAAGAGTATTCTCGTTTTATGGATTGATGAAGTACTCCACCTCTCTGTTTGTCATGATCAAACAGAATTCCACTAACCCTATGCGTACTGAATGTTCTTTTTGCTTTCCAAATATTCCCATTTTGTTATTTTACCCATTCATTGACAAAAAGCTATATTTATCTTTGAACATTCTGCCTGCCAAATGCCATTAGCCGCAGTTTATGTTTACACAGTTGCTTTATCTGACTAAATACTAGTATTTTGCAATGGGGTTCATTTTATGAATGGAATGAATGCAAGTACATCAGTCAAATTAAAATAAATAGTTTCCTCATTTAAATCCTTCTGAATATGACACTTGTTCAATGGCTGGGATTTACTTACAAACAAAGATGTTTAGTTGCCATGATGTCACCTCAAGAATTATTTTATTAATAATAGATTCTCAATTAAAAAGAAACTGTAAAAGGGGACAAGCATGCTCAACTTGCAGGGATTAGATTGTGTGCAGTCTGATTTTTTTTGGAATCCATCACTGGAATTCTGCCTCGCCCACCACGGAATCAGAGCGGGCGAGGTGCAGACAACAGAAATTCCTTTGATCTCAGGTGGGATTTTCCAGTCTCACTCGAGCAAGGCTGTAAAATCCCACATGTATTCTATTCATGAAAGCTTAGAATGGTAGAATTAGAATCATAGAATCCCTCAGTGCAGAAAGGGGCAGAATCATAGAAACCCTACAGTGCAGAAGGAGGCCATTCGGCCCATCAAGTCTGCACCGACCACAATCCCACCCAGGCCCTACCCCCACATATTTTACCCGCTAATCCCTCTAACCTACACATCCCAGGACTCTAAGGGGCAATTTTTTAACCTGGCCAATCAACCTAACCCACACATCTTTGGACTGTGGGAGGAAACCGGAGCACCCGGAGGAAACCCACGCAGACACGAGGAGAATGTGCAAACTCCACACAGACAGTGACCCGAGCCGGGAATCGAACCCGGGACCCTGGAGCTGTGAAGCAGCAGTGCTAACCACTGTGCTACCGTGCCGCCCAGAATGTATTCTGACTGTAAAGATGCACTGGTAAGAGGTTATTTAATTATTAGATGATCCTGAATTCCTATAAGAGGCAAGCGTTTCAAAGGAGGGACAGCACTTTTGTTCTCAAGAGAGCCATGAGGAATGCTGTACAGCTTTCATAGATTGTACAGTAGTATGTATAATTAAAATAAGGGCAAGAAATAGGGGCAGCACGGTAGCACAGTGGTTAGCACTGCTGCCTCACAGCTCCAGAGACCTGGGTTCAATTCCCAGCTTGGGTCACTGTCTGTGTGGAGTTTGCACATTCTCCTCGTGTCAGCGTGGGTTTCCTCCGGGTGCTCCGGTTTCCTCCCACAGTCCAAAGATGTGCGGGTTAAGTTGATTGGTCATGCTAAATTGCCCCTTAGTGTCCCGGGATGTGTAGGTTAGTGGGGTAAATATGGGGATAATGGGGATAGGGCCTGGGTGGATTGTTGTTGCTGTAGACTTGATGGGCCGAATGGTCTCCTCTGCACTGTAGGGATTCTATGGAAATTGATCCCAAAGTAACATTATCCGGAATATTTCATCTCGCATGTTTCTCAAAGAGTGTGTATGATTGTGTAGCATTGCAGCATGACTTTGTGGACATTTCTGAGGACATTATTCTAATCTATCCAAGTAATTCATTCTGAATGGCCCAATAGGTCAGCCACAGAGCCTACACTTGTGAGCTGAGGTCGGTTGCATTCTGGGCCTCGTGAAGGCCCCAACACTTAGGAAGAAAACTGTAATATAGAACATAGAACAGTACAGCACAGAACAGGCCCTTCGGCCCACGATGTTGTGCCGAGCTTTATCTGAAACCAAGATCAAGCTATCCCACTCCCTATCATCCTGGTGCGCTCCATGTGCCTATCCAATAACTGCTTAAATGTTCCTAAAGTGTCCGACTCCACTATCACTGCAGGCAGTCCATTCCACACCCCAACCACTCTCTGAGTAAAGAACCTACCTCGAACATCCTTCCTATATCTCCCACCATGAACCCTATAGTTATGCCCCCTTGTAATAGCTCCATCCAGCCGAGGAAATAGTCTTTGAACGTTCACTCTATCTATCCCCTTCATCATTTTATAAACCTCTATTAAGTTTCCCCTCAACCTCCTCCGCTCCAGAGAGAATAGCCCTAGCTCCCTCAACCTTTCCTCATAAGACCTACCCTCCAAACCAGGCAGCATCCTGGTAAATCTCCTCTGCACTCTTTCCAGCGCTTCCACATCCTTCTTATAGTGAGGTGACCAGAACTGCACACAATATTCCAAATGTGGTCTCAACAAGGTCCTGTACAGTTGCAGCATAACCCCACAGCTCTTAAACTCCAACCCCCTGTTAATAAAAGCTAACACACTATAGGCCTTCTTCACAGCTTTATCCACTTGAGTGGCAACCTTCAGAGATCTGTGGATATGGACCCCAAGATCTCTGTTCCTCCACAGTCTGTAGAACCCTACCTTTGACCCTGTAATCCACATTTAAATTAGTCCTATCAAAATGAATCACCTCACATTTATCAGGGTTAAACTCCATCTGCCATTTTTCAGCCCAGCTTTGCATCCTATCTATGTCTCTTTGCAGTCTACAACAGCCCTCCACCTCATCCACTACTCCACCAATCTTGGTGTCATCAGCAAATTTACTGATCCACCCTTCAGCCCCCTCCTCTAGGTCATTAATAAAAATCACAAATAGCAGAGGACCAAGCACTGATCCCTGTGGCACTCCGCTAGCAACCTGCCGCCAGTCCGAAAATTTTCCATCCACCACCACCCTCTGTCTTCGATCAGAGAGCCAGTTATTGCAGAGAGATCAATTACCATTGAAGCGTTGCCCTGCAGGTTGAGGAAAAAGGCTGGAGAATTTTCTGCCTTCTTTTGCAGCTTGTCTTAGGCCTCAGGAGCGCTCTCCTTTCTAATCCAGTTTCCAACTCCTCAGCGACACAACCCACAGTGGATATTCTACCAGCCCTACCCCGGGGATTTAGAGTGAGGTGAATGACAGGACAGAATGATGAGCAGAATTAAGTTTGATCCTGCCATGCTTTTATTCCCTCTGCTTTTTCCACAGAATTTCTATCCTCTAATGTTCACTACTATGTACCCATAGAAATACATGTGCCACTAAAATACACATCAAATAATCACATTGGAGAAAGATTTCCTTGGTATTTTGTATATAACAAAGTTGTAAAATCTTGTTTTATAAACAGTTTTACCATCTGTCGTTGTTGGAGGCCAATCATGTCAGTCCCAGGATGTCCACAGCAACAAGACCTGGACAGCATTCAGGCCTGATAAGTAGCAGGTACCATTTGCTCCACAGAAATGACAGGCAATGACCTTCTCCAACAAGGAAAAAAATCTAACAATCTCACATTAACATTCAATGGCTTTACAATCACTGAATCCCCCACTATCAACATCCTGAGGATTACCATTGACCAGAAACTGAACTGGACCAGCTTTATAAGTATTGTGGCTACAAGAAGCTGGTGGAAGTCAGTGGTCTAGTGGTAATATCTCTGGACTAGTAAACCAGAAGACCAAGCTAATGTGCTGAGGACACGGGCAACTTATTAAATTTAAATTCAACTAATCAAAAATCTGGAACCAAATGCTAGTCTCAATAACGGTTGCCATGAAACTGTTGATTGTTGCAAAAACCTATCTCATTCACTAATGTCCTTTAGGGGAGGAAATCTGCCATCCTTACCTGGCCACATGTGACTGCAGATCCACACCGAGGTGGTTGACTCTTAACTGCCCTCTGAAATGGCATAGCCAGCTATTTAGATCAAGGGCAATTAGGGACGGGCAACAAACGCTGGCCTTGCCAGCGATAGCACATCCCTACAAGAATACATTTTTTAAAATTCTGGTCAGAGGTCGAGAATTCTGTGGTGAATAACTCACAGCCACAAGGCTGTGCTCCTGCTCCCGGTTTACAAGCAAAAACTGAAGCGGGAGAATCCATCAAAGAAAGTTGTGCAATGTTGGTCTGAGGAATTGGATGGTCGCTTACGGGGCTGCTTGGAGTCAGTGGACTGATCAGTATTTGAAAACTCTGCGACCAGCCTGAGCGAGTACGCCACTACAGTAACTGACTTCATTTGTAAGTGTGTAGAAGACTGTGTGCCAAAGAAGCAAATCGGTGTGATCCCCAACCGGAAACCATGGATGAACAGGGATATCCACTGCTTGCTGAAGTCCAGGTCTGAGGCCTTCGAGTCAGGCGACACTGACCTATACAAGAAAGCCAGATACGATCTAAGGAGATCCATCAAAGATACCAAAGGACAGTACCGGACCAAGCTAGAGTCCCAGGCTCGCCACACCGACCCCTGCCGACTATGGCAAAGTCTGCAAGACAGAACAGGCTACAAGATGAAGGCATGTAAAATTGCCGGCTCCAACGCACCCCTCCCTGATGAGCTCAATGCACTCTATGCCCGTTTTGAGCAAGAGGTCAGCGAGAGCATGCCCTCCACCCTGGAAGCCCTGGATGAACCTGTATCTGGGGTCACCACTGCAGATGTCAGAGCAGCTTTCTTGAAGATCAATCCACGGAAAGCGACTGGCCCGGATGGGGTACCCGGACGAGTACTCAGATCCTGTGTGGATCAGCTGGCGGGAGTATTCTTCAACCTCCCATTACAACAATCTGAGGTCCCTATCTGCTTCAAGAAGACAACCACCATCCCGGTACCTAAGGAAAACCAAGCAGCGTGCCTTAATGACTATCGGCCGGTGGCTCTGACATCCATCATTATGAAGTGCTTTGATAGGTTAGTTATGGCATGAATCAATTCCAGTCTCCCAGACGACTTGGATCCACTACAGTTCTCCGACGCCAAAACAGGTCCACAGCAGACGCCATTTCCCTGGCCCTGCACTCAACCCTGGAACACCTAGATAACAGGGACACCTATGTCAGACTCCTATTTATTGACGACAGCTCAGCCTTCAACACCATTATTCCCATGAAACTCATCTCCAAACTCCGTGGCCTGGGCTTCGGCACCTCCCTCTGTGACTGGATCCTGAACTTCCTAACTCACAGACCACAATCAGTAAGGATAGGCAACAATACCTCCTCCACGATCATCCTCAACACCGGTGTCCCACAAGGCTGTGTTCTCAGCCCCCTACTATACTCCTTATACACCTATGACTGTGTGGCCAAATTCCCCTCCAATTCGATTTTCAAGTTTGCTGTTGACACCACCGTAGTGCGTCGAATCTCAAACAATGACGAGACAGAGAATGAGATAGAGAATTTGGTGAACTGGTGCAGCAACAATAAGCTCTCCCTCAATGTCAACAAAATGAAGGAGGTTGTCATCGACTTCAGGAAGCGTAAAGGAGAACATGCCCCTGTCTACATCAATGGGGACGAAGCAGAAAGGGTTGAGAGCTTCAGGTTTTTAGGTGTCCAGATCACCTTTCTAGCTTATGACGTGCCCTGGTCCACCCATACCGACACTATAGTTAAGAAAGCCCACGAATGCCTCTACTTTCTCAGAAGACTAAGGAAATTTGGCATGTCAGCTACGACTCTCACCAACTTTTACAGATGCAGGATAAAAAGCATTCTTTCTGGTTGTATCACAGTTTGGTATGGCTCCTGCACTGCCCAAGACCGCAAGGAACTACAAAAGGTCATGAATGTAGCCAATCCATCACGCAAACCAGCCTCCCATCCATTGACTCTGTCTACACTTCCCGCTGCCTCAGCAAAGCAGCCAAGATAATTCAGGACCCCACGCTCTCCGGACATTCTCTCTTCCACCTTCTTCCTTCGGGAAAAAGATACAAAAGTCTGAGGTCACGTACCAACCGACTCAAGAACAGCTTCTTCCCTGCTGCTGTCAGATTTTTGAATGGACTTACCTTGCATTAAGTTGATCTTTCTCTACACCCTAGCTATGACTGTAACACAACATTCTGCATTCTCTCATTTCCTTCTCCATGAACGGTATGCTTTGTCTATATAGCATGCAAGAAACAATACTTTTCACTGTATGTTAATACATGTGACAATAATAAATCAAATCAAATCAAATCCTATCTCCCCAATGTCTGACCTTCATTTAGGAGTGTGATGCTTGGATGAGGGCAACTGCAACAACACCACTCAACACTATTCAGGCAGCTGGCTTGACCAGCAAAACTTAAACACCTCCACCACTGATGCTTGATGACAGCAGTGTATACCATGTACACAATGCACTGCAGCAATGCCCCAAGCCACCTTAGACAGCATCTTGCAAACCCACAACCTCTTCTACCTATAAGGTGTTGGAGTCCCGGACCAAAACGCCAAGTTACATTAGAAAGCCAGACTAGCCCCCAGCAATTTTTCTTTTTTGACATAAATGTGAGGATAGGATATTTCTTTCCAGGGATGATTCCACTGACAATGTAGAGATCTTTCATAATAAAACAAACTTCATTTAATTACACAGTTTCACAGTGGCACAGTGGTTAGCACTGCTACCTCACAATGCCAGGAACCCAGGTTCGATTCCAGCCTTGAGTCACTGTCTGTGTGGAGTTTCCACATTCTCCCTGTGTCTGTGTGGGTTTCCTCCGGGTGCTCCGGTTTCCTCTCACAGTCGGAAAGATGTGCTGGTTAGGTGCATTGGCCATGCTAAATTCTCCTTCAATGTATCCAAAAAGGCACTGGAGTGTGGCGATTAGGGGATTTTCACAGTAACTTCATTGCAGTGTTAATGTAAGCCCACTTGTGACAATAAATAAACTTTATATTAGTCTTTAGTTTAAATATAACTCTAACAAATGAATCAACTTAACCATTAACAGTTGAACAATATTTTAAAATGAAAGGAAACAACTTTACTTTCTAGCTTATGACTGTTCCAGTTCCAAATAACCACATTCATGCATAGATCAACACCACATTTAAATACAGCTAGCAAACCCAGGTACATTCATTATATGAACAATCATGAAGCTTTCAGAGAGATTTTTGGAGAAAAGGTGAGTTCTTTGGAACATCCTATACATGTCTCTGACTTTAGAAGACTTTCAACTGCTCAGTTTTTCACTCTGCTACAGACCCAGTTCTGCACATTAACCACACTATCACATGGCCCTGTCAATCAACTTAATCAAAAACCCCAGGGGAAATCTCCATCTATAACAAAAACCCATTAGCTCTATCTTAAGTAAATACTACATGGCTAAAATGAATAATTATCCTGCTCTCACAGCATCTGAGCTGCATTCCCGTCAGACATACCGACTACCTATAGAATAAAGCTGAATTTTTAAACATTTCCCTTAAATATATATATCTATATCAATTGCACTACTATCATCACAAAGGACATGGGCAGTAGAGGTGTGAGACACCATCTCTGCAAGTTCCCCTCCAAGCCACACACCATCCTGATTTAGATCTATATCACCGTTCCTTCACTGTCACTGGATCAAATGTTGATACTCCCTTCCTAACAGCACTGTGGGTGTACCTACACCAGATATGTAAAAATAATTGCCCCACTGGAACCTTTTTTAACTCTCCCCTCTCACCTTGAACCTCTGCGCTCTAGTTTTAGACTCTCCTACTTTTGGGAAAGGATATTGACTATCTAGCTGATCTATGCCCCTCATTATCTTTGTAGACCCGCAGCAGTCCAAGAAGATGATTCACCACCATCTTCTGATGGACAATTAGGAATGGGAAACAAATGCTGCCTTACCTGCGATGTCCGTATTCCACAAAAAAAAAGCCATTCATAACTTTCTATGCACAGAGGTTCTATAGTCAGGGAATGCATATTTTTTATTCTGAAAATAGCAAATAATAGCAAATTACTGCACATGCTGGAATCTGAAACCAAAGGAGAAAATGCTGGAAAATCTCAGCAGGTCTGACAGCATCTGTAAGAACAAAAGAAAATAAGAACTAGGAGCAGGAGTAGGCCATCTGGCCCCTTGAGCCTGCTCCGCCATTCGATAAGATCATGGCTGATCTTTTTGTGGACTCAGCTCCACTTACCTGCCCGCTCACCATAACCGTTAATTCCTTTACTGTTCAAAAATTTATCTATCCTTGCCTTAAAAACGTTCAATGAGGTAGCCTCAACTGCTTCACTGGGCAGGGAATTCTACAGATTCACAACCCCTTGTGTGAAGAAGGTTCTCCTCAACTCAGTCCTAAATCTGCTTCCCCTTATTTTGAGGCTATGCCCCCTAGTTGTAGTTTCACCCACCAGTGGAAACAACTTCCCTGCTTCTATCTTATCTATTCCCTTCATAATCTTATATGTTTCTATAAGATCTCCCCTCATTCTTCTGAGTTCCAATGAGTAAGAAGAGAAAAGAGCTGGCGTTTCGAGTCCAGATGACCCTTTGTCGAAGCTTTGGTGAAAATAGTAAATATTGGTTAAAATGTTAATGTTTTAGTAGAACGCTATCTCTATATAATTTTCATTGTTTTAACACTGATGATGCTGGGATTACATTTTCCCAATTACTATTTCTCAAATTTGCAGACGATTCTAATCCAGTCAGAAACAGAAAGGGTCGAGAGCTTCAAGTTTTTAGGTGTCCAGATCACCAACAACCTGTCCTGCTCCCCCCATGCTGACACTATAGTTAAGAAAGCCCACCAATGCCTCTACCTTCTCAGAAGACTAAGGAAATTTAGCATGTCAGCTATGTCTCTCATCAACTTTTACAGATGCACCATAGAAAGCATTCTTTCTGGTTGTATCACAGCTTGGTATGGCTCCTGCTCTGCCCAAGACCACAAGGAACTAGAAAAGGTCGTAAATGTAGTCCAATCCATCACGCAAACCAGCCTCACATCCATTGACTCTGTTTACACTTCCTGCTGCCTCGGCAAAGCAGCCAGCATAATTAAGGACCCCACGCACCCCAGACATTCACTCTTCCACCTTCTTCCTTCGGGGAAAAGATACAAAAGTCTGAGGTCACATACCAATCGACTCAAGAACAGCTTCTTCCCTGTTGCCGTCAGACTTTTGAATGGCCTTACCTTGCATTAAGTTGATCTTTCTCTACACTCTAGCTATGACTGTAACACTACATTCTGCACTGCATGAGTTTCCTTCTCCATGAACGGTATGCTTTATTTGTATAGCACACAAGAAACAATACTTTTCACTGTATGCTAATATATGTGACAATAATAAATCAAATCAAATCAAAGCTAATGGGTTAAACATATATGCTTTATTGGTTTTAAGAGTGCTATATGAAGTAAGTTTTGAGTAATCTTAATTGAGTAAAACAAATTAATAATCTTATTAGCAGAGACAAAATGGGGAAAAATCATCTCGGTGTGTGGCAGAAAGACTGAATTCCAGAAGCGATCAAAGGAGGAAGAGGAATCTAAATGCTACTGCGAGGAGAACAGGGATTTCTGAATCAAGGAAGAAGGGATGAGTATGGATAAGGAAGAGAATGCCAACCAAAATCATTAGAGAAAGGAATGGACAATCATTTTTTTTCTTCCAATCTCTATCCTATTCAGACTAAGTGCAGCACCCTCTGCTGTTATCCTAACTGAGATCCGTCGAGCCTGGGAATCAGATATAGACATAGTTTTACCCATCAAAGTAAAACCGAGATCTTGAAGGGTCTAAGATGACAGCCTGTTCTTATTAAGTGAGATATAGTAAAGGGAAAAGAAGGAATAAATTGCCAGTCTTTGTGAATAAATTATGCTGAAATGAATCTTGAACTTGTGACTGCAGGATGTTAGATTCTGTCATCATCACTACTGCTTTAAACACTATAGAGATCCTTATTATCTCAGGGATCTGGCATCCTCTCACATCGGCAAGAGGAACTAAAGAAAGCGTTGTTATGCTAATGCTGGTTACGGATGGTAAAACATATTTACAGGAAAAAGAAAAGTAATGATCTAAAGAAAGATGCAGCGAATAAGAACACAATACAAAATTAAACGTATATAAATATATATAAATAAAGGAGGAAAAATGTAAGGGAATGAGGAAACTAGATCTTGAAAAATAAAGCAGTACTGTACTATAAGTTTTAAATTATACTTTTCTACTTGTAAATAATGCAAACATCAGGACACAATGGTCCCTATACAACCATAGTAGAATGTTAGTAAGGGTACAAACTACTTCTGAACACTGCACAGTGCAGCCATTTGAGAATAAATTTGATGGACAGCAAACTGGAATAGCATCAGTTCTAATTGAGGTTTATACCTGCTGCCTTTCTTCTGTATGCTTGTGTTTCTCTCCCTAAACTTCAAAAAGCAGCATTTTACTCCAACACAGCCACACAACTTCATCTGTTCTCCATTGTTCTGTTAGTTAAAAACACAGAAAGAGACAGAGAAGTCACCATTGCATACATAAAAACTCATTGGAAAGAAGAATAATGCCAAATGACTGGTGAACAGCTAATACGATTCCTAATCCCTATAAAAAGGGAGATAGAAGAAGACCAGGTAACCATCACAAAATCTTTACAGTGCAGAAGGAGGCCACTCGACCCATCAAGTCTGCACTGGTTCTCCGAAAGAGCATGCTGCCTCGTCCCACTTTCTTGCCTCACCCCCGTAACCTTGCACATTCTTTCTTTTCAGATAGCAATCCAATTCCCTTTTGAATATCTCGATCAATCCTGCTTCCACCACCCTCTCAGGGAGCTCGTTCCAGACTCCAGCCACCCTCTGGGTGAAAAATATTTTCCTCACATCACTTTTACTCCTTTTGCCAATTATTCTGAATCTGTGTCCTCTAGTTCTTGATGCTCTCTTGAGTGGGAACAGTTTGTCAGTGTTTACCCTGTCCATGCCCGTCAGGTTGTTGAATACCTCTATCACATTTCCTCAGCCACCTTTTCTCCAAGGTAAACAAACACAACAGGTGGGATTTTCCAGCCACCCTAGCCCCGAAACCGGAAAATCCCGCCCGAGGTCAACGGACCTTTCCATGTTTTACCCCTCACCTGCTCAGTTTCTCGTAGCAGGTAGAACAGGAAAATTCACCCCAACATCTTGAATATATTCTCCCAGCTACAGTTCTTTATCCCTGAAATCGTTCTTGTGAATCTCCTCTGTACTCTCACCAATGACTTCACATCCTTTCTCAAGTATGGCACCCGGAACTGGACACAGTACTCCAGATGAAGCCTAACTAGCGTCTCATACAAGTTTAACATGATCTCCTTACTCTTGCACTCAATGTCACTATTAATGAAGCTTGGGATTCTTTATGCTATATTTACTGCTCTCTCATTACGCCCTGCCATTTTTAATGGCATATGTACAGATACACCAAATTCCCCGTTCCTGCACCTCCTTAAAAGTTTCTCGCTTTATTGTACACTGTCTTCCGATATTCTTCCTGCCAAAATGAATCACCTCACACTTCTCCGGATGGAATGCATCCCAGGGTATTGAAAGAAATGTCAGAGGTAATAGTGGATGCGTTAGTGATTATTTATCAAAACTCGTTGCATTCTGGGGTAGTGCCGGTTGATTGGAAAACGGCTAATGTTACGCCGCTGTTTAAAAAAGGAAGGAGACAAAAGGCGGGTAACTATAGGCCGGTCAGCTTAACGTCTGTAGTAGGGAAAATGCTGGAATCCATTATTAAGGAGGAGATAGCAGGGCATCTGGATAGAAATGGTTCGATCAATCAGACGCAGCATGGATTCATGAGGGGAAAGTCGTGCTTGACGAACATGTTGGATTTTTATGAAGATGTGACTAGGGCGGTTGATGGAGGAGAACCGGTGGATGCGGTGTTTTTGGATTTCCAAAAGGCGTTTGATAAGGTGCCCCATAAAAGGCTGCTGAAGAAGATTAGGGCACACGGAGTTGGGGGTAGTGTGTTAAAGTGGATTGGGGACTGGCTATCCGACAGGAAGCAAAGAGTCGGAATAAATGGGTGTTTTTCCGGTTGGAGGAAGGTAACTAGTGGCGTGCCGCAGGGATCGGTACTCGGGCCGCAACTGTTTGCCATTTATATAGATGATCTGGAGGAGGGGACGGAGTGTAGGGTAACGAAGTTTGCAGACGACACAAAGATAAGTGGAAAAGTGAATCGTGTGGAGGACGGAGAAGATCTGCAGAGAGATTTGGACAGGCTGAGTGAGTGGGCGAGGATATGGCAAATGGAGTATAACGTTGATAAATGCGAGGTTATACACTTTGGAGGAAATAATAACAAATGGGATTACTATCTCAATGGAAACAAATTAAAACATGTTACCATGCAAAGGGACCTGGGGGTCCTTGTGCATGAGACGCAAAAGCCCAGTCTGCAGGTACAACAGGTGATCAAGAAGGCAAATGGGATGTTGGCCTATATTGCGAGGGGGATAGAATATAAAAGCAGGGATGTCTTGATGCACCTGTACAGGGCATTGGTGAGGCCGCAGCTGGAATACTGTGTGCAGTATTGGTCCCCTTATATGAGGAAGGATATATTGGCATTGGAGGGAGTGCAGAGAAGGTTCACCAGGTTGATACCGGAGATGAGGGGTTTGGATTATGAGGAGAGGCTGAGGAGATTGGGTTTGTACTCGTTGGAGTTTAGAAGGATGAGGGGGGAATCTTATGGAGACTTATAAGATAATGCGGGGGCTGGATAGGGTGGAGGCGGAGAGATTCTTTCCACTTAGTAAGGAAGTTAAAACTAGAGGACACAGCCTCAAAATAAAGGGGGATCGGTTTAAGACAGAGTTGAGGAGGAACTTCTTCTCCCAGAGGGTGGTGAATCTCTGGAATTCTCTGCCCACTGAGGTGGTGGAGGCTACCTCGCTGAATATGTTTAAAGCGCGGATGGATGGATTCCTGAGCGGTAAGGGAATTAAGGGTTATGGGGATCAGGCGGGTAAGTGGTACTGATCCACGTCAGATCAGCCATGATCTTATTGAATGGCGGGGCAGGCTCGAGGGGCTAGATGGCCTACTCCTGCTCCTATTTCTTATGTTCTTATGTTCTTCTCTGCATTGAACTTCATTTGCTTCTTGTCTGTCCGATTCACCAACATGTCTACGTCCTTTTGAAGTTCAAAACTACACTCGTTACAGTGGACAATGTCTCCGGTCTTCAAATCATCTGCAAGTTTGGAAATCAAGCCCTAAACATCTCAGTCTAGGGGCGGAATGTTCCTGTCCCACCCACCATGGGAATTGTAGCAGGCAGCACATGGACCATGCAAAGGTCTGTTGACCTCAGGTAGAGGTTTTCAGTCATGGGGCGAGTGCAGCCAGGAAGTCCCACCTTAGGTCTTTAATGTACATCAAGGAGAGTAAGGATCCCAACACTGATAGGAATGTAAGAACTAGGAGTAGGAGTAGGCCATTTGGCCCCTGGAGCCTGCTCCGCCATTCAATAAGATCATGGCTGATCTTTTCGTGGACCCGGGTACTCCACCACAAACCTTCCTCCAATCTGAAAAATAAACATTTATCACTACTCCCTGTTTCCAGTATTCCTTTAGACAAGGTTTGTCCAACATATGGCCAGTGGAGTGGATTGTGGCTCCAAAACCATTCACTAACTTCCACTTAGTAAGGAAGTTAAAACTAGAGGACACAGCCTCAAAATAAAAGGGGATCAGTTTAAGACAGAGTTGAGGAGGAACTTCTTCTCCCAGAGGGTGGTGAATCTCTGGAATTCTCTGCCCACTGAGGTGGTGGAGGCTACCTCGCTGAATATGTTTAAAGCGCGGATGGATGGATTCCTGAGCGGTAAGGGAATTAAGGGTTATGGGGATCAGGCGGGTAAGTGGCCGCCAGAGTCACTGTTCAAAAGGCTGGGAAGACGCTCAAGTGAAGTGAAGATTCTGCAAGAGGTTGCTCCTCCAATTATAGACTGTTCCTCTTCCGCGTTTGCTACTGATAGACTCACCAGTCAGCCCATTGGCAGGAAATGTAGGAGAGGAAACAGGCTGTGATTGGAGGAGCAGTGAACACCAGCGGCGCTGATTATTCTGGGGAAAAAAGGCTACCAATAAGTTTAATGTTGATGGTAAGAAAGAGAATGCCATCCTTAATCAAAGCTGTAAAGAAAAACATCTAGAAATTTAAAATATAATACAGAGTATTCAACATGAATTCCAAAGGGATGGTCCTGTTTGTCTATGGGCGAAATTTAGTGGCTCCATTAGCACTGGGCGCAAATACCGTAGTGGCTAGTAAATCTCGCGAGAGGCCAAAATGGGATTTGCACTGGCAAGATTTCAGAATGCGATTTTCCCAACGCCTCCCCCAGTGATGCAATGAGGTTCACGCCCAGAGAGAGTGTGAACCTGATTTGCATGTATTTGAATACATTATCATATACTTAGCGGGCTTAACATCACTTCCTCCGCCCTCAAAAAATTTTCCCCTGACGTCACGCTGGTGCGAATCACTACTGCTCATTATAGCTGTGAACCAGGCAGCGTGTCCTCCAAGAGGGTGGAAGGAGGCGAGCACCACAGTCTCCACTCAGCACCAGGGAGTCCAATGGGACAGAGGCCACTGGGCAGTTCTGGGTGGTCAAGGGTTGGGGGGCTTCAGGTTCGGGTGATCGGGGTGGGGGGTGGAGGGTTTGGGAGAAAGAGGAGGTCAGCTGTCAGTCATGAGTGACTTTATTTGTGGGAGGGGACAACAAAATCGCAGTCAGTGCCAGTGGCCTTGGAGTCTGCTCTCTGTATTGTATGAGGCTGGTCTATGTGGCAAATGAGTCTGGGGCACAGCCATCTGGCGCTGAGGCAGACAAAAAGAATTCAAAGATTTTGTTAAAATACAAATTTTAATGCCCCTGTAATTTTCTCCTGGGTTGTTCAGACAAGCATACGGATTAAGCGCAGGAGTAGGTCAACTGGCCTTTTGGCCCTGTTCCACTATTTGAAAAGATTATAGCTGCTCTAATGTGGATCCAACTTTACATTCCAATCTACCTCTGATACCCTCGTCAATCAAGAATCTGTCTAACTCAACCTTAAAAATATTTAGTAACCCTACCTCCACTGCTTTCTGGGAAAGAGAATTCTACAAAGTGTAGCAGTGTCTTGAGACTCCAGGGTATTTGTAGAAGATTGGAAAGACTATGGGAAGACTCACCCTCCCTGCCCATTTCCATTTACGGTTGAATACAGAGCAAGATGTGGTTGGATATTCTGAGATTTTGTAAATAAAAAAATTATTAAGACACAAAGGATAAGTTTCTGCATCAATGTGATCATTCCAATTATAAAGAATTAATTTATTATTCACTAAACAGAGGAGACCTTTCCAGACAATGACTCAGTGTGTTCCAGCTACATACTGCAGAGCAGTCTCATACGCTGTGTAGTCTATTAGTGTTTTGAAAAGTGTAATGTTTATTTAGTCCACTTGAACTCACGAATTGCATTTTGTACCAGCGGAGGGAGTCTGCTGGTGCCAGCAGAAGCCATTTAAATAAAGGAAGCTATCGTTGTTCATGCAATTTTAATTCTAGTGTCTCAGGCTGTTTCATGTCCCAAGAACTTCACATTGGCAATGAGAATGATGAAAAATGACAAACTTTCCTTTCAGGTATGAATCTTTTTGGAGGGTTTTGCCTATCTTCTACTGCGAAAACAGTATTTTAAGCTGAAGACATAGAGATACATTCAGGCTGTGTTAACTGTACATAGCTTGGATCTAACAAGCAGGAAGATGTTTACAGAGAAGTTTAATCACTGTTAAGAATATGGCACTGTTTATGTTCAATCTGTTTTTTTTTTAAGTGCATTTGGAGCCATCATCTGTATCCCCACATTGGCAAAAGTGCCTGTGACGTTTTGAAGCTGTGATGGCAGGTTCATCAAAAATGATGAAGGGAAAGAAAGCATTACTTCTCCACTATGACAGTGAAGAATTGGAAGACGTTTTTGAAACATGCTTGAGCAAAATGACAACAACTTAGTTACAAATGCAGTAACATCCTACTTCCCATCCAAAAACATACAATAGATGAAGCAATCAGCTTCTAACACAAGAAGCAAACCAGGCAATTGACCAACATTGCACACGCTTTAAACAATAGAATCATAGAATCCCTACAGTGCAGAAGGAGGCCATTCAGCCCATTGAGTCTGCACCGATCACAATCTCACCCAGGCCCTATTCCCATAACCCCTCATATTTACCCTGCTAATCCTGCTGACACTAAGAGTTAATTTAGTATGGTCAATCAACTTAACCCACACATCTTTGGATTGTGGGAGGAAACTGGAGCTCCCGGAGGAAACCTGCGCAGACACGGGGAGAACGTGCAAACTCCACACAGTGACCCGAGGCTGGAATTGAACCCGGGTCCCTGGTGCTGTTAGGCAGCAGTGCTCACCACTGTGCCACCATGCTGTCACATGCAGCAACCAAATGTGACTTTAGTGATGTTGAATATGTCGAAAGGGAAATCAAAGCACAAATGGTCGAAAGTTGTCTTTCTTGCCAACTGCATTGCAAAGCGCTCGAGGAAGACAGAAAGCTGTCAGAGCTGTTGGAATTAGCAACATCACTATTACTTTCAGAGTCCAGAGCTGCTGAAGTTGAGACTGCTTAAAGTAACTACCAGACTCCAAGTTCAACTCCTTGTAAACATTATTCATCACTCACATGCCAGAAAATCACCTGCAAAGCAACAGCAGCAGTCTCACAGTGTTGTGCCATGTCCAAACAATGTTTCCACTGTGGCAACCCTTCCCCACTGAACGTCTCACTACTGGCAAACAGAGCAGAGCTTGTGGAAGGCCTAACCATTTTGCTTGTGTTTGTCATTCATTAAGAAAATCAATTACTGAGACCAATACCAACAGATGGGTGCTACTGATGCATACCACAGTGATGTGCGATAAATCACACGGGAGGCAGGATGTACCCGGGAAATAAAGGCTTTTTTGCCAACAATAACGGAGCTAGTATATACAATATACAATCCCAGACTAAAGGGTCACCAGGCAGAGCAGTGACCTTTATACCTCTCCCAGAAGGCGGAGCCAACTGGGGTGTACCATAGGACTATATTAACAGGTAGAACAGCCCAACCCTAACCCCAACAGTAACATATCTACAGACTCATAGTGCTGGCCAAACCATGGCTCAGCACTCCTGGTGGTAACCAACAATGGTTCACCACACACTGCAACATGGTAAGAGAATGTAGTTAATGTAGAAGCAGATGATGCTGGACATACTTTTGTGTTCTCTTTCAGACATAGCAAACAGTCACATGTGGCAATGGCCATTGGTTGCTCGAATGTGATCTTATAGATACAGAAAAATCCACCAATATCATGAGAGACAAAACATCCAAAAACTTCAGGATCACCCCATTCTCTGCAAACCAGGGAATGTGAAAATTTTCCCTTACAACAGTGACAAACCACTGAAAATATTCAGGACATTTAAACTGCCAATTTAATTCAAAGACACCAGAACAAGTATCTGGAGAATGTGACAGTCACACTTATCAGTTTCCACACAGCAAGAGACCTGCGTGTAATTGCTGTCACATTCACAATTCCTTTGCATTCATGACAACAAATTGTGTCGTGACCACTTCACTGGTATCGGCAAACTGAAAGGTGTTACATGCAAGTTGCATATAGACCCCAATCTGTCCCGCATCAATGGCAGCGAATACTCTTTCAGGTCAGGAAGCAGGCTGAGAAAGAACTCAGCATATACCTAACATTAACATTATTAAGAAAGTTGGAGATAACCCATTCCTTGGGTCTCACCCATACGAGTGGTCAAGAAACTCAGGAGCAGGAACCAAATTAGAATTTGTGTTGATATGTGGTCACCAAGCCAAGCCATACAATGAGAAAGATATTTAACATTGACAATCAATGACACCTTAGAGAAAATGCATGGTCCAAAACACTTTGCTAACCTTGGCCTCAATGCAGGAAACTTTCAAAAGAAAAACTGTGATATTTTACAGTACTCTCCACTCACATTGGGCTTGTTCAATAGAAGAGACTCGGTGATGGAATCAATTCAGCAGCTGAAGTATTTCAGCAAATGATTCAGTCTGCACTTCAAGGACTTGAAGGCACGTTGAACATCAGTGACGACATTCTCATCTATGGTCACACTGAAAATGAACTCGAGACATGCCTACATGCCTACAATGCCTTAGAGAATGTAACCTCACCTTGAACAAGACAAGTACTTATTCAATGAAAGCAGAATCAGATTCTTCAGGCATCTGTTCAGCGGTGAATGAGCATCACCTGATTCACGAAAAGTTGAAGCCATTGCAAATGTTGTGGCTCCTTTAAATGTGCAGGAGGTCTGGAGTCTGCTAGGATTCATCACACACTATTGTCACTTCTTTCCTGACATCTGCCCCTCTATCCAATCTGACAAAAGAGAGCACCAGGAGGGAGTGGACTGTATCGCACAAAAAAGTTAAAGTTTATTTATGAGTCACAAGTAGGCTTACATTCACAATGAAATGAAGTTACTGTGAAAATCCCCCAGTCGCCACACTCCGGCGCCTGTACACTAAGGGGCAATTTAGCATGGCCAATGCACCTAACCTGCTCATCTTTGGACCAAGGGAGGAAACCAGAGCACCCAGAGGAAACCCACACAGACACGGGGAGAACATGCAAACTCCACACAGACAGTGACCCAAGCTTGGAATTGAACCCAGGTCCCTGGTGCTGTGAAGCAGCAGTGCTAACCACTGTGCCATCATGCCGCCCAAACAGGCAGTGCAGCAGATCAAACTGCAATTGTCAGCAAGTTGCACAAATGCCTATTTGTAAGTGCAGCTCTCATGCAAAAGGCAGGGAATAGATCAATTGTTGCAATGTCAAGCTGATTGCTAACACCCATAGAGTGATATTATTCATAAACAGATAGAGAAGTGCTCTCAACCACATGGTATGTCTTACATGTTCATCTCTAATTGCATGTGTGAGTTTGAAGTCATAGCCAATCAGAGATCACTAGTAAACTTACATCAGAACATAGGAAATAGGAGCAGGAGTAGGCCATCTAGCCCCTCAAGCCTGCTCCGCCATTCAATAAGATCATGGCTGATCTGATAGTGGGTTCAGTTCCACTTACCCGCCCGTTCCCCGTAACCCTTAATTCCCTTAATGGTTAAAAATCTATCTATCTGTGACTTAAACACATTTAACGAGGTAGCCTCTACTGCTTCATTGGGTAGAGAATTCCAAAGATTCACTACCCTCTAGGAGAAGAAGTTCCTCCTCAACACTTCTGAATTGACTCCCCCGTATTTTGAGGCTATGCCCCCTAGTTCTTGGTTCCATTGTAAGTGGAAATAGCCTCGCTGCTTCTACCCTGTCTAGCCCCTTCATTATCTTATATGTCTCTATAAGATCTCCCCTCAACCTTCTAAACTCCAATGAGTACAGGCCCAGTCTGCTCAATCTCTCCTCATAAGCCAACCCCCTCATCTCCGGAATCAACCTGGTGAACCTTCTCTGCACCCCCTCCAAAGCTAATATATCCTTTCTTAAATAAGGGGACCAAAATTGTACACAGTACTCCAGGTGCGACTTAACCAGTACCCTGTACAGTTGCAGCATGACCTCCCTGCTTTTATATTCCATCCCTCTCGCGATAAAGGCCAACATTCCATTTGCCTTCTTGATTACCTGCTGCACCTGCAAATTGAGTTTTTGTGATTCATGCACAAGGACCCCCAGGTCCCTCTGCACAGTAGCATGTTGTAATTTTTCACCGTTTAAATAATAGTCCATTTTACTATTATTCCTTCCAAAGTAGATAACCTCACACTTACCAACGTTATACTCCATCTGCCAGATCCTTGCCCACTCATTTAGCCTATACAAATCTCTGCAGACTCTCTGTGTCCTCCACACAATTTGCTTTCCCACTCATCTTTGTGCCATCCGCAAACTTTGTTACCCTACACTCGGTCCCCTCCTCCAGATCGTCTATGTATATGGCAAATAGTTGAGGCCCTAGCACCGATCCCTGCGGCACGCCACTAGTCACTGATTGCCAACTGGAAAAACATCCATTTATTCCAACTCTCTGCTTTCTGTTAGATAGCCAATCCTCAATCCACGCTAACACTTTACCCCCAACTCCGTGTACCTTTATCTTATGCAGCAATTTTTTGTGAGGCACCTTATCGAATGCCTTCTGGAAATCTAAATACACCACATCCACCAGTTCCCCTCTGTCAACCGCACTCGTTATATCCTGAAACAATTCCAGTAAATTAGTCAAACATGACTTTCCCTTCATGAATCCATGCTGCGTCTGCTTGATTGAACCATTCTTTTCCAGGTGTCCTGCTATTTCTTCCTTGTTCAATAATCCACACAGCAAGCCATCTACTTGAATAGAGCTTTGGATTCCCAAGGTACAAGAGTATGAGTTCCACGTTGAGTATCAGCCAGGAAAGCTTAACCCAGCAAACTATCTTTCATGACATCAACTATCATCGGTTACCAGTCCAGCTAATCATGAGGAAAGGATGGCTGATCAGCAACCTAACTATGTAAGCCTATATATGGCACCAAAGTCACTAAAACTACCTGATACCAAAGTGGCAACAAAACAAATGAGGCATTAAACTATGTATGACAACTATGGAATCATGAAAATAGAAAGAAATGGCCAAAAGAGAGTGTCTACAACAAAGTTGGTCACATACTACAAGGTACTCAAAGTGCTCAAAATGAGATCACTGTTACAACCACATCTGATCTTGTTATAATGCAAAAACTGCATTATAAGTCCACACTCATTGAGGGAATGTATTGCCGATATAATAAATAAAGGCCAGCATGGAATTGTCAAAATCAAACAAGTCCTCAGGGAAAAGATATGGTTCCCAGTAATTGAACACCAAATCAATCAGTGTTTGCCACATCAAGCAACCACAATGGCAAATCTTCATGATCCTCCCAAGATGTCTGAACTACCTCCTGGACCATGGTAGTGTTGATTTTTCAGGCTTGCCCACTGGTGAACACTTGCTTGTTGTCACTGACAACTACAGCAGATTCTCAGTCATGGAAATCATCCCATATACTTCAACGAAGACACTCATCCCAAAGCTTGACCAGATTTTTGTCTTGCTTGGAATCCCTCAAATGCTGAGAAGCGACACTGGACCCTCATTTAGCAGTGATGTGCTCAGTAAATTTGCGAGCTATCAACGTTTCACTCATTGAAAGACAAGAGCTAATGGAGAAGATGAGAGATTTATGTCGACTTTTACACATACAGCTACAGCTCCAAGCAAGTCATTGAAGCAAGAGTTGTATCACTTTCTTCACAATTTCAAACTGACTCCTCACTTGACTACTGCAAAGCTTCCAGCTACATTCATCATTGCACGGCCTATGTGTATACGTCTTCCTGAACTAACCCATGAAGCTAATGATCAATGTCTATGCAAATATGATTGAGAACAGAAGAATTGAATGAGAGTAATTGTAGAGTGAAACATAAGATTCAGAGCTACATCATTAAAGGCAGGAGATAAAGTGCTTGTGAAATGTGATGGTCATGTTGGAAAGCAAGCAACCTCTTAAAACATCTAGCCATTTGTTACTGACCAACACAAAAGGATCAATGATCACTGCTAAGCACAGTTCACAAATCATCACACGAAACATGTCATTCTTCAAAGCATTGAAAATGCCATTTATAAACATTGAATCTGGTTCTAATACTGACATCTCAGGTTCTTTTTTATTCCTTCGTGGGACATGGGCGTCGCTGGCTGGCCAGCATCTATTGCCCATCCCTAGTTGCCCTTGAGAAGGTGGTGGTGAGCTGCCTTCTTGAATCGCTGCAGTCCATGTTCTGTGGGGTTGATCCACAATGCCATTAGGGAGGGAATTCCAGGAATTTGACTCAGCAACGGCAAAGGAACGGCGATATATTTCCAAGTCAGGATGGTGAGTGGCTTGCAGGGGAACTTGCAGGTGGTGGTGTTCCTATTTATCTGCTGCCCTTGTCCTTCTAGATGGAAGTGGTCAAAGGTTTGGAAGGTGCTGTCTAAGGATCTTTGGTGAATTGCTGATCTTATGATGGAGAGAAGGTCATTGATGAAGCAGCTGAAGATTATTGGGCCTAGGACACTATCCTGAGGGACTCCTGCAGAGATGTCGTGGAGCTGAGGTGACTGACCCTCCACAACCACAACCATCTCCCTATGTATCAGGCATGACTCCATCCAGTGGAGTGTTTGCCCCCTGATACCCATTGATTCCAGTTTCGCTAGGGCTCCTTGATGCCACACTCGGTCGAATGCAGCCTTGATGTCAAGGGCTGTCACTCTCACCTCACCTCTGGAATTCAGCTCTTTTGTCCATGTTTGAACCAAGGCTGTAATGAGGTCAGGAGCTGAGCGACCCTCGCGGAACCCAAACTGGGTGTCACTGAGCAGGTTATTGCTGAGCAGGTGCTGCTTGATAGCACTGTTGATGACCCCTTCCATCACTTTACTGATGATCGAGAGTAGACTAATTGGGTGGTAATTGGATTGGATTTCTCCTGCTTTTTGTGTACAGGACATACCTGGGCAATTTTACACATTGTTGGGTAGAGGCCAATGTTGTAACTATACTGGAAGGGCTTGGCTAGGGGAGCGGCAAGTTCTGGAGCACAAGTCTTCAGTACTATGGCCGGAATGTTATCAAGGCCCATTGGCTTTGCAGTATCCAGTGCCTCCAACCGATTCTTGATGTCACATGGAGTGAATCGAATTGGCTGGAGATTGGCATCTAAGATGCTGGGGACCACTGGAGGAGGCCGAGATGGATCATCTGGCTGAAGATTGCTGCAAATACTTTAGCCTTATCTTTTGCAATGATGTTCTGGACTTCTCCATCATTGAGGATGGGGATATTTGTGGAGCCTCCTCCTCCAGTGAGTTGTTTAATTATCCACCACCATTCTCGACTGGATGTGGAAGGACTGCAGAGCTCGGATCTGAGCCGTTGGTTGTGGGATTGCTTAGCTCTGTCTATCACTTGCTGTTTTTGCAAGTAGTCCTGTTTGATAGCTTCACCAGGTTGACATCTCATTTTTAGGTATGCCTGGTGCTGCTCCTGGCATGCCCTCCTGCACTCTCCATTGAACCAGGGTTGATTCCCTGGCTTGATAGTAATGGTTGAGTGGGCCATGAGGTTGCAGATTGTGCTGGGGTACAATGCCACTGTTGTTGATGGCCCACAGCGTCTCATGGATGCCCAGTCTTGAGTTACTCGATCGGTTTGAAGTCTGTCCCATTTAGCACGGTGATAATGCCACACAACACGATGGAGGTTATTCTCAATGTGAAGGTGGGACTTCATCTCCACAAGGACTGTGCGGTGGTCACTCTTACCAACGCTGTCATGGGCAAATGCATCTGCAGTTGGCAGATTGGTAAGGATGAGGTCAAGTATGTTATTTCCTCTTGTTGGTTCCTTCACCACCTGCTGCAGACCCGGTCTAGCAGTTATATCCTTTAAGACCTGACCAGCTCAATCAGTAGTGCGGCTGCCGAGCCATTCTTGGTGGTGGACATTGAAATCCCCCATCCAGAGTACATTTTGCACCCTTGCGGTTTTTCAAAATGGAGAAATACTGATTCATCAGCCAAAGGAGGACGGTACGTGGTAACCAGTAAGAGGTTCCCATGCCCATGTTTAACCTGACGTCATGAGACTTCATGGAGTCCGGAGTCGATGTTAAGGACTCCCAGGGCAACTCCCTCCCGACTGTATACCACTATGCCACCACCTCTGCTGAGTCTGCCCTGCCAGTGGGACGGGACATATCCAGGGATGGTAATGGTAGTGTCTGGGGTGTTATCTGTAAGGTACGATTCCTTGAGAATGACTATGTCACACTGTTGCTTGACTAGTCTGTGAGACAACTCTCCCAATTTTGGCACTAGCCCCCAGATGTTAGTAAGGAGGACTTTACAGGGTCGACAGGGCTGTTTGTTTTGCTGTTGTCTTTTCCGGTGCCAAGGTCGATGCCAGGTGATCTGTCCAGTTTCATTTTTTATTGAGATTTTGTAGTGGCTGTTACAACTGAGTGGCTTGCTAGGCCATTTCAGAGGGCAGTTAAGAGTCAACCACACTGCTGTGGCTCTGGAGTCACATGTAGGCCAGACCAGGTAAGCACGACAGATTTCCTTCCCGAAAGGATATTAGTGAACCAGATAGGTTTTTCTGACAATCGACAATGGTTTCATGGTCATCAGTAGACTCTTAATTTCAGATATTTTTTATTGAATTCAAATTCCATCATTTGCCGTGGCGGGATTTGAACCCAGATCCCCAGAACATTATCTGGGTTTCTGGACTAATAGTCGAGTGATTAATACTACTAGGCCATCGCCTCCCCAGGTGAAGGGGAGGTGAAGAAGAATCTCAGGTGAAGAACATGAGTTAAATGAGACCATACCAGAGGTCAGACAATATCCTCCTTCCCGTGAGAGAAAGTATCCACCATACTGAAGTGATGATGTTACGAAGTGAACTATTTTCAGTTGCGGAACAAAATTTTCATCTCATTGTAAATAGCTGAGTCCATTGTTAAATTACTACAAGAGTTGGAATATGTAATAAGCTAAATATTTAAGCTATATTTAAGTTTATTGCTTAGACTTTGGAGACAAATTAGTGCAAGATGCTATGGGTGGGATTTTCTGGCCGTTCCCGCTGGTGGGATCTTCTGGTCCTGCCAACTGTGATCCCCTGCAGTGGGTGAACAATGGGAAACCCCATTCACAGGAGCTGTTGGGAAGATCCTGCTACGGGTCAATAGTGGGCCGCCTCCATTGCCACAAAACACACTGGGGGAAATTCCTGCCCTATGTCTCTCATTCACTCGGAAGGGGAGAGAGTGTATTAGTGCTTTGGAAAGTGCAATGTTCATTTTGCTTATTTGAAGCTATCAAATGCATTTATACAAGCTGGAGGAGTCTGTCAGAGACTGCAGAAGCAGATTAAATAAAGGAAGTCACTGTTGCTCCTTCAATTTTAATACTGGTTTCTTAAAAAAACAGGGAAGGCAAAGTGAGTGTTCTCTCAGTTGCTTTATTTCACTTTGCCAGAAAGGTTCTGCATGGCAAAAATGGTAATGGTCATAGTTATAGAGCCATAGAGGTTTACAGCATGGGAACAGGCCCTTTGGTCCAACTTGTCCATGCCGCCCAGTTTTTACCATTAAGCTAGTCCCAATTGCCCGCGTTTGGCCCATATCCCACTATACCCATCTTACCCATGTAACTGTCTAAATGCTTTTTAAAAGACAAAATTGTACCTGCCTCTACTACTACCTTGTTCCAGACACTCAGTACCCTCTATGTGAAAAAAATTGCCGCTCTGGACCCTTTTGTATTCCTCCCCTCTCACCTTAAACCTATGCCCTCTAGTTTTATACTCCCCTACCTTTGGGAAAAAATGTTGACTATCTACCTTATCTATGCCCCTCAGTCTTTTATGGACCTCAAAAAGATCACCCCTCAGCCTCCTACACTTCAGGGAAAAAAGTCTATCCAGCCCCTCCTTATAACTCAAACCATCAAATCCCGGTAACAACCTAGTAAATCTTTTCTGCACTCTTTCTAGTTTAATAATATCTTTTCTACAATAGGGTGACCAGAACTGTACACAGTATTCAGAGTGTGGCCTTACCAATGTCTTGTACAACTTCAAAAAGATGTCCCGACTCCTGTATCCAATGTTCTGACCAATGAAACCAAGCATGTCGAATGCCCTCTTCACCACCCTGTCCACCTGTGACTCCACTTTCAAGAGCTATGGACTTATACTCCTAGATCTTTTTGTTCTATAACTTTCCCCAATGCCCTACCATTAACTGAGTAAGTCCTGCCTTGGTTCGATCTACCAAAATGCATCACCTCACATTTATCTAAATTAAACTCCATCTGTCATTCATCAGCCCACTGGCCGAATTGATCAAGATCCCGTTGCAATCCTAGATAACCTTCTTCACTGTTCACTATGACACCAATCTTGGTGTCATCTGCAAACTTATTAACCGTGCCTCCTGTATTCTCATCCAAATCATTAAAATAAATGACAAATAACAGTGGACCCAGCAACAATTCCTAAGGCACACCACTGGTCACAGGCCTCCAGTTTGAAAAACAACCCTCTACAACCATGCTCTGTCTTCTGTCGTCAAGCCAATTTTGTGTCCAATTGGCTACCTCACCTTGGATCCCATAATATTAAACTTATGCAAAAACCTACCATGCGGTACCTTGTCAAAGGCCTTGCTGAAGTCCATGTAGACAACGTCGACGGCACTGCCCTCATCTACCTTCTTGGTTACCCCTTCAAAAAACTCAATCAAATTCGTGAGACATGATTTCCCCCTCACAAAGCCATGCTGACTCTCCCCAATCAGTTTTAGTGACTGTCCCTAATCAGTTTTACACTCAGAACTGTAGAAGTGCTCCTTCTTGGCTCCACAGCTAAATGCTCTGGTTCACTACCCCCATCACCCTGCCCCTCCGGACGTATCGGCAAGCCAGTTCAACATTCTTATCATCTGATTTTAAGAAGGGCCCATCTGGTGAGCTGCAATGTAAAGTTTAGTTTTTATTTAAGTTTAAAGTTTATTTGTTGGTGTCTCAAGTAGGGTTCCATTAACACAGCAATGGATGGCTGATGGGTTTCCACCCCAAACTGGTGTTCTGTAGGTGAGATCCGAGGCCCAGGTTGTGTGGGTCTCAAGCTTCTCTCATTGCACATGCATTCTTTTCACACCAGTCAATTCATTCCCATTGAGAATAATTTCCCAGGCCTTATAACTGGTCTTCCTTCTTAGATTTGCGTCGCAAGTGAATTTACACCACACCCAACCGTTACCTTTATTGTGTCAGTTTGAATCCGTGCAAGCATTTCAAGTAAAGATGTCACTGTCTTGGGGATATCATTGAGGCCAATGAAAAGGAAACTAGACAGGGTATATAATTGATAGCTGACCTGCCAAATTCCAGAGTTGAATTTTATCCCTGTTGTACATAACTTTAAGTAACAACTCAGTGATAGAATCTGTTTAAAATGCATTTTTGCACATGTGCTCAAATATAGTTCTGGTAAAGAGCTTTATTCAAAATGTTAGCCTCATTTCCCTCTTAAGAAGTGTTGACTTACCAACTATATTTTTTCATGATTTGATATTTTTCTTACAGTATTCTTCATTGTTTTAGAAGAAAAGTCAAATGGTCAGACATTGCACACAGCCATGTATAATATCAGGACCAGAAAACATTTTATTCAATGGTTGCAATGTGGGAGGGATAGCGGATTCACTTGGAATCTGCTGCCAGTTTTTACTGATGTGTGTGAATCAAAATCAAGTGTCACAAACATAGAACAATGAAAGGCAGGAAGAAAACTAGCTCGTCCATCAAAATTCCTCCACACCTATGGTGGTTAGAGAGCATGACTAGATGTACCCTGTCCACTATTACCAACCCTACCTCCACCCTACAACCCACCCACAATCACTAAATTCAGGGTCATTGAGGGAAAAAATACTCAGGAAAAGTTTCCTCCGGCCATTTGAGGCAATCAGAAACAGCCCCATGGGGGTAAATATATTCACTTAGCAGCGCTTCTGGGGGCACAGTGCAGACTTCCCTGGATTCCCCAGGGAACACAGTAAGAAGTCTCACAACACCAGGTAAAAGTCCAACAGGTTTATTTGGTAGCAAAAGCCACTAGCTTTCGGAGCGCTGCCTCGTCGTCAGGTAAGTGGGAGTTCTGTTCACAAACAGGGCATATAAAGACACAAACTCAATTTACAAAATAATGATTGGAATGCGAGTCTTTACAGGTAATCAAGTCTTAAAGGTACAGACAATGTGAGTGGAGAGAGTGTTAAGCACAGGTTAAAGAGATGTGTATTGTCTCCATGCAGACCATGCAGACGCTACGACAACGGGTGAATGAACACCGCTCGACAATCACCAGGCAAGAGTGTTCTCTTCCTGTTGGGGAACACTTCAGCGGTCACGGGCATTCGGCCTCTGATCTTCGGGTAAGCGTTTTCCAAGGCGGCCTTCACGACACACGACAGCGCAGAGTCGCTGAGCAGAGACTGATAGCCAAGTTCCGCACACATGAGAATGGCCTCAACCGGGATCTTGGGTTCATGTCACACTATCTGTAACCCCCACGACTTGCCTGGACTTGCAAAACCTCACTAACTGTCCTGTCTGGAGACAATACACATCTCTTTAACCTGTGCTTAACACTCTCTCCACTCACATTGTCTGTACCTTTAAGACTTGATTACCTGTAAAGACTCGCATTCCAACCATTATTTTGTAAATTGAGTTTGAGTCTTTATATGCCCTGTTTGTGAATAGAACTCCCACTTACCTGACGAAGTGGCAGCGTTCCAAAAGCTAGTGGCTTTTGCTACCAAATAAACCTGTTGGACTTTAACCTGGTGTTGTGAGACTTCTTACTGTGTTTATCCCAGTCCAACGCCGGCATCTCCACATCATGTTCCCCAGGGAAAGGCAGGCAGGACCATAGGCCACCACGTCCACAGACCATGTGAAGATCCCATGTCCGCCACCAGTTTACATGGATCACATGTTACTTGTAAAGACACTTATCTCTGTCTCAGTCAAGAACTGGTGCAACTTCCTCTTGAAGGCATGCAGAGAGCCAGCAATCACTATACGAGTCAGCAATGTATTCCAGAGGTTCAGCACTCTCTGAGAAAAGAAGAATAACTTAACAAAGTAACATCCAGTCTATACTCACTCTCTCAAAATTAAACTTATGTCCCTGTACCTCCTCAATCTGTCAGTGTGGAATAATCTATAAACAGGAGCACTAACGAGTCCTTTCATTCATTTCTAGAACTTTAACAAGTTGCCACTAGGACTATGATGCTCTACCCTAAATAAACCAGCTCCTTAAGCTTGTCTGAATGATTGAGATGCTTTAAGATAGGATTCATGTCCATAGTTCTCATCTAAATTTGTTTCAGATAAAGCTCGGCACAACATCGTGGTGTGCTGTTCTGTGCTGTACTGTTCTATGTTCTATGTTCTAAATCTTTCCTAAGGCCACAATGTCCTCACACAATGGTCTATATGAGAGTCTGCCTCTGCTTGACTAGCTCAGGACACGGCCACTAAACATCTGAAAACTCTTTAATTGGCGAGAGATGCAACGTCCACCCTTCTCCAGGAGAAAGTCCCACCTCAGAGGGCTGCCGGCCAATCAGAAGGCCAACGGCCCTCTTTTCCCAGCAGTGCCAACAGGAGCTGAGGCCACAGCTGGCTTCTCACTGCAGTGAGAGGTTGGGGGACATGGTTGGAAAGGGCATGGGGCTAGAATGTGGGGGTGAGTTTGGACCTTGGGGGTGGGGTTGCCAGTGTCCAGAAGTCGTGGATAAATTTCCACCAGCGAAGGGAAGAGGCCTTCAATGTGATTTCAAGGAGAAATTCCATATGGCTCTGGGGACTAGAAGGATCAAGGAATATGGGGAGAAGTCAAGACCAGAATATTAAGTTTGATGATCAGCCATGATCAAAATGAATGGCAGAGCAGGCTCAAAGGGCCGACTGGCCTACTCCTGCTTCTATTTTCGATGTTTAATTGGCTACTTAAGGGCTTCAATGAGCCCACTGCAGGCCAACTCCACTACTGGTAAAAATGTACTGAGGATGGACAAATGGTAGGCACCAGGAATGGCATCGCTGGTATGGTGCCAATTTTATGGTTCCCCAGCCCCCTCCCCTCCCCCTGCCCCTGCCTGCAATTCCAGATGCATTCTAGTCAGTGACCAATATAATGACATAACTCTGTCCTTTGATTTGTGCTAATGGTTCTATCAATACACATCAATACCCTGATAGCTTCAGCTGTGTTTTATTTACACCAGCACCAATTTACAACACATAAATTATTTCACATGCTCTGTGTTTGGGAGCTGACTCTGAAAGGCATATAGCCCTGAGATTAAGTTTAGAATAGTCAAGTATATTGCTACATTACAATAGCAAGTCCATACAAAAAGCTTGATGGTGTTATAAGGATGGAATGCATTTTCCAAAGCAGTGAATTCTCTGGAATAACATAATTTTTTCCAAAGCCACAAAAAAATCATTCCTTTAAGTTATTTTGATAATTTTGTTGTCAATGAAAATAAGTAAAGGATTAAAAAAACGAAACCACGTTTTTGAGGAGTCCCTCCCTCTTGTTATACGCAATATTTTCATTTTCTTTCTCCAAAGATTTTGTTCTAAATCTTAATTGAACTTTTTTTTCAGTGACATTCTGGCAGTACCTATAACACAGGTGATCCTTTATCATTTTTGATCCATTGTAATTCAGACAAAACATAGTCAAATCAATTGAAAGCGGAGGAATTTACATGAGAAACCATCCAATTTAACAAAACACACAAGCTAAAATTGATGCTTGGCCACAGTCATGCTTTTCAGTGATTGAGAAGCTATTGTAATTGGAAATAAACCACTTACTGAATCATGACTGCTAAAATAGTGACTCATGGGTCTTGTAGGTGTTGTGCTAACTCCAGGTAATGTACTGAAGTTGACTCCATGTGCATCTGGTCTCAGATTTCGAATGGAATTTCATGCTCTTAGACAATGAGTCAGGGTCCCAACCCTGTCCTGATTGTTAGGGTGGCCACTCAGGAGATCAGACCAGAGGCAGCCAATTAAAAGGCCATCTCTGGATCCGCTGTCCAATAAGGATGGTGAGTGGGTTCCTGACAGGCACAATCCAAACACCAATCGGTCTTTGGAGGGCACCAGAGGTGGGCACTGCCACTGCAGGATGAGAACTAAGGGAGCGACTCCATCTTGAGGCATCTGCTGAAGGGGTTTTGCTTTACTCTCCTGGCTTCAGTTGCCAGGCCACTCCTAAGGAGGGGAAAATACCTCCCTCTCCTCTCCACCCGCCCCCCTACAGCTGTAGCCATTGAATAAAGCTGCTGTTGTGTTGAGGGTGGGGTGGGTATAGGAGGTTTCACAGGCCCCCACAGGCCAGCCACTGACAAACTGGCTCCAGCCAGCTGCCCAACGTAGCCCTCAGTGGGGCACCTGTTCATCACTGGGAAGATCCTAATTACATCCCTAATTAGTCCACAGATAGACAGATTGGTTACTCACCCTGCATTGGTGACAACCTGACTCAGGAAAGATTGCCTGGAAGAGCCTATGTGTCAGCCCACTGACCTGTCATTGATATCTCTGACATTTCTCCTGGCCCGACCTTCAGTTCCGCCCCTGTGGGACTGGGGGAGACTCCACCCTTTGTGTGCACCTGGACAGCAAGGTTTGAGCATGTAGGAAGTGCAGTTTTGGGAGAGTGCTTCATTGTCAGAGGTGGACACCTTTTGGATGAGGCATTAAACGGAGACTCTCATGTATATGTGAACAATTCCATGGCATACTTAAAGAGGAGCAAGGCAATTCTTCCGGTACTTTCAACCAACTCCAGAAAAAAATTGATTAACAGGTTTATGCCCTCTGGATTGGAGGACAGTTAGGGACAGGTAATAAATGCTGATCCAGCCAGCAACACTCAAGTTCCACAAATGAATTTTTAAAAAATTGCTGTTTGTGGAACCTTGCTGTGTGCTTATTGGCTATCATGTTTCCCGAATGTATAACAATGAATATCCTTCACAAAATATACTTCATTAATTGTGAAACACATTCGGATGCAAAAGGCACCAAAGAAATAAAACTTAGCTTTTTCTATCTTTTTTGTTTTTAAGCCCCTAATTTTGGACTGGATTCATACAACCTTGACATTATTCTCAGTTTATTTAGTTTATTTTACTAATGTAACAAGTAGGTTTACATTAACGCTGTAATGAAGTTACTGTGAAAATCCCCTAGTCACCACACTCCGGCATCTGTTCGGGTACACGGAGGGAGAATTGAAGTCTCTTGTGTGTGAATGTCTACAGATAGAGGTGGCCCTGATGGGATGACCTGATCCACCGGGAATCTCGCCAGTCCCAACCTGCTGCCTCGCTGCTCTCTCCAGCTGCCTGAAGCAGGTGTACAAGCATGCTGCAGGATTTGATCCTGGGTGGAAGTGGAAGCCATTTCAAAGGCCAGCTTCCCAATGGCAATTGATCACAGCTGAAATCGATCAGTGCTGAGTAATCAGCAAATTTAAGTTAGAGTTCGGAGATTGTATTTTGAAAGGTGTTCCACTTGTCCATCCAGCCCACTTACAACATGAGTCTCCATTCAAACCATTCTGACCTTGGGATTTGTCACAGGATCAATGGCATACCCCTGGGATAGATAGAAGTTCTGCCCTGTTTAAGGCCTGCCCTCAAGAACAATTTCAGGACTAAAATGCCTAGAATCCCTACAGTGCAGGAAGAGGCCATTTGGCCCATTGAGTCTGCACCGACTCTCCAAAAGAGCATCCTACCTAGGTCCCCCCCCCTCCACTCTATCCCCATAACTCCACACATTTAGCTTGGCCAATCCACCTAAGCTGCACATCTTTGGATTATGGGAGGAAACCGGAGCACCCGGTGGAAACCCATGCAGACACGGTGAGAACATACAAACTCTGCACAGACAGTGACCCAAGCCGAGAATTGAATCGGGGTCCCAGGTGCTGTGAGGCAGCAATGATAACCACTGTGCCATATATTCACAGGGTAATGAGAGCATTACCCTACTTTTCATGTAATCTCTTTGCTTTTTTTCCTGTGACAAAATACCCCCAAATTAAGCTGCCTCAAAAATACCAGTGAAATGAAAACTAGGATGCTGTTCAGCAGCTCCACCGGTGATAGGAAAGATCTTCGGCAAGTTTAAATGAGTGCAACTCAGTCACAGGGGACAGCAATTCAATTGCATTTTTCAAATGTATTTTTCCTATTGAAGGTTGAGTAGGTGCCTGTGGAGAAAGGGAATTGAAAGTTATTTATGGTGTGATGACCCATGTGCTGGAAAAAGGCAGTGTTTTCTTTTGTGTGATGTCCATTTCAGAGCAAATTGTGCTGGGGAGCATTTTGAAAGAGGGTTAATTGGTTTCATAGAATCATAGAATCCCTACAGTGCAGAAAGAGGCCATTCGGCCTATTGAGTCTCCACCGACTCTCTGAGAGAGTATCTTATCCAGGCTCTCTCCCTCACCCTATCCCCGTAACCGCACACATTTACCATAGCTAATCTACCCAACCTTTTTTTTAATTAATTCATGGGACATGGGCGTCACTGGCTGGCCAGCATTTATTGCCCATCCCTAGTTGCCTTTGAACAGAGTGGCTTGCTAGGCCATTTCAGAGAGCAGTTGAGAGTCAACCACATTGCTGTGGCTCTGGAGTCACATGTAGGCCAGGCCAGGTAAGGACGGCAGATTTCCTTCCCTAAAGGACATTAGTGAACCAGATGGGTTTTTCCAACAATCGACAATGGTTTCATGGTCATCAGTAGATTCTTAATTCCAGATTTTTTAAATTGAATTCAAATTGCACCATCTGCCGTGGCGGGATTTGAACCCAGGTCTCCAGAACATTAGCTGAGTTTCTGGATTAGTAGTCCAGCCATAATACCTCTAGGCCAATGCGTCCCGTTAATCTGCACATCTTTGGGCTGATTAAGACATCAAGAAATGCCAATGTGATGGCACGATGGCACAGTGGTTAGCACTGTTGCCTTACGGCGCCAGGGACCTGGGTTCAATTCCGGCCTTGGGTGACTGTGTGGAGTTTACACGTTCTCCCCGTGCCTGCGTGGGTGTCCTCTGGATGCTCCAGTTTTCTCCCACAGTCCAACAATGTGCAGGTTAGGTGGATTGGCCGTGCTAAACTGAACCTTAGTGCGCCAAGACGTTAGGGGAATTAGCGGGGTAAATTAATGGGGTTACGGGAGATAGGGCGCAGGGTGGGTCTGGGTGAGATACTCCATTGGAGAGTCGATGTGTACTCAATGGGCCGAATAGCCTCCTTCTGCACTGTGGCATTCTATGATTCTATGACCTTGGGTTGCCATGGGATGAACAGTTAAGAGGCAAAGGGTAAATGGAACACTAATTATAGTGGGAGGGGCCAGCCGGGTTTTTCTGTTTAGCAGTTCAGGAGACTGGGAATTGGTGCAAAGAGAAAACAAGTAAGGCTCTCTGGGAATAACAGTTTTCTGCTTAACAGTCTTTGAGCAGATCCTGATATTTAAGCAGGTGGGTTTCCGGGAGGCACCTTCCTACTTCGAGTGAAGGCAAGTGTCCAGGTGAGGGCAGCAGGGCGGGGAAGGTGATTGGCGGTTGCAGGTCACATTTGCATAAGTGCAGTCACTGCGACCAGAAGGTGGTTTGTGGACGAGCTGCTGTGAAGGGACAGTTAAACCCCAAACACTACTTCAGTGTTTCCCTCCCTACCTCCTCCTCTAACTAAAAGAAAAGTCAGCAGGAGGACCACAAGCAAGGGAGAGGTGAGTTGAGATTATTTTATCCTTTTACCTGTTTAAGGGCAATATGGCAGCTAGGACAGTGATATGCTCCTCCTGCCAGATGTGGGCAATTAGGGAGCAATCTAGTCTCCCTGACAACTTTGTCTGCAGGAAGTGTGTCCAGTTGCAGCTCCTCACAGACCGCATTGTTCGGTTGGAGCAGTAGGTGGATGCACTGCGAAGCATACAGGGGGCAGAGAGTGTGATAGACACTAGTTACAGGGAAGTTGTCACACCACAGGTTCAGACAGGTAGATGGGTGACCGCCAGGAGAGGCAGGCAGGTGGTGCAGGAGTCTCCTGTGCCTATTCCCCTTTCAAACAGGTATACCGTGTTGGATACTGTTGAGGGGGATAGCCTGTCAGGGGGAGATACCAGCAGCAGCCAGGCCTGTGACACCACAGCTGGTTCTGCTGTGGGACAGGGTCGGGCAAAGAGCAAGCGAGCAGTAGTAATAGGGGACTCGCTAGTTGGAGGCACAGACAGGCGTTTCTGTGGCCGCAGTCGAGACTCGAGGATGGTGTGTTGCCTCCCTGGTGCCAAGGTCAAGGACGTCTCTGAGCGATTGCAGGACATTCTTAAGGGGGAGGGTGAGCAGCCAGAGGTTGTTGTACATATTGGTACCAACGACATAGGTAGGAAAAGGGATGAGGTCCTGAAGTGTGAATATAGAGAGTTAGGCAGAAGACTAAAGTGCAGGACCCCGAAGCTATTAATTTCAGGACTACTACCGGTGCCATGTGCTAGTGAGAGTAGGAATAGGAGGATTAGGCAGATGAATGCCTGGCTTGAGAGCTGGTGCAGGGGGCAGGGATTTAGATTTTTGGATCATTGGGATCTTTTCTGGGGAAGGGGTGACCTGTTCAAGAGGGATCGGCTACATCTGAACTGGAGGGGGACTAACATCCTGGCGGGGAGATTTGCTAGAGCCACTCGGGAGGGTTTAAACTAGTTTGGCAGGGGGGTGGGATCCAAAGCAGTAAGGAGACAGAAGAGAAGTTTGAGGACAGCACGGAAGTTAAAGAGAGCACATTAAGTAGTAAAGGCAGTGTCAATAATCCTAGTACCAGACAGATCAGGCAAAAGCAAGACAGAGAGCAAGGGAAGTCCAGATTAAACTGCATTTATTTCAATGCAAGAGGCCTGACGGGCAAGGCAGATGAACTCAGGGCATGGATGGGTACGTGGGACTGGGATATTATGGCAATGACTGAAACATGGCTAAGGGAGGGACAGGACTGGCAGCTCAATGTTCCAGGGTACAGATGCTATAGGAAAGATAGAACAGGAGGTAAGAGAGGAAGGGGAGTTGCACTTTTGATTAGGGAAAGCATCATGGCCATACTGAGAGGGGATATATCTGAGGGTTCGGCCACTGAGTCTATATGGGTAGAACTGAGAAATAAGAAGGGGGAAATCACTTTGATAGGGTTGTACTATAGGCCCCCAAATAGTCGGCGGGAAATTGAGGAGCAAATATGTAAGGAGATTACAGATAGCTCCAAGAAAAATAGGGTGGTAATAGTCAGAGATTTTAACTTTCCCAACATTGACTGGGACAGCCATAATATTAGAGGGTTGGATGGAGAGAAATTTGTTGAGTGTATTCAGGAGGAATTTCTCATTCAGTATGTGGATGGCCTGACTAGAGAGGGGGCAAAACTTGACCTCCTCTTGGGAAATAAGGAAGGGCAGGTGACAAAATTGAGGGATAAGTGAGGTATCACTTTGGGACCAGTGACCATAATTCTATTGGTTTTAAGATAGCTATGGAGAATGATAGGTCTGGCCCAAAAGTTAAAATTCTAAATTGGGGCAAGGCCAATTTTGATGGTATCAGGCAGGAACTTTCAAAAGTTAATTGGGGGAGTCTGTGGGAAGGCAAAGGGACATCTGGTAAGTGGCACACTTTCAAAAGTGTATTAACCAGGGTTCAGGGTAAACACATTCCTCTTAGAGTGAAGGGCAAGGCTGGAGGAAGTAGGGAACTGTGGATGACTCGGGATATTGAGGCCCTGGTCAAGAAGAAGAAAGAGGCGCATGACATGCATAGGCAGCAGGGATCAAGTGAATCCCTTGAAGAGTATAGGAGGTGTAGGAGTAGAGTTAAGAGATAAATCAGGAGGGCAAAAAGGGGACATGAGATTGCTTTGACAGATAAGGCAAAGGAGAATCCAAAGAGCTTCTACAAATACATAAAGGACAAAAGAGTAACAAGGGAGAGAATAGGGCCTCTTAAGGATCAACAAGGTCATCTATGTGCGGATCCACAAGAGATGGGTGAGATCCTAAATGAATATTTCTCATCAGTATTTACTGTTGAGAAAAGCATGGATATTAGGGAACTTGGGGAAATAAATAGTGATGTCTTGAGGAGTGTACATATTACAGAGAAGGAGGTGCTGGAAGTATTAAAGCGCATCAAGGTAGATAAATCCCCGGGACCTGATGAAGTGTATCCCAGGACATTGTGGGAGGCTAGGGAGGAAATTGCGGGTCCCTTGCTGAGATATTTGAATCATCGATAGTCATGGGTGAGGTGCCTGAAGATTGGAGAGTGGCAAATGTTGTGCATTTGTTTAAAAAGGACTGCAGGGAAAAACCTGGGAACTACAGGCCAGTGAGCCTCACATCTGTGGTGGGTAAATTATTGGAAGGTATTTTGAGAGACAGGATCTACAGGCATTTAGAGACACAAGGACTGATTAGGGACAGTCAGCATGGTTTTGTGAGTGGAAAATCATGTCTCACAAATTTGATTGAATTTTTTGAAGGGGTAACCAAGAAGGTAGATGAGGGCAGTGCAGTTGATGTTGTCTACATGGACTTTAGCAAGGCTTTTGACAAGATACCACGTGGTAGGTTGTTGCATAAGGTTAAATCTCATGGGATCCAGGGTGAGGTATCTAAATGGATACAAAATTGGCTTCTTGACAGAAGCCAGAGGATGGTTGTAGAGGGTTGTTTTTCAAACTGGAGGCCTGTGTCCAGCGGTGTGCCTCAGGGATCAGTGCTGGGTCCACTGTTATTTGTCATTTATATTAATGATTTGGATGAGAATATAGGAGGCATGGTTAGTAAGTTTGCAAATGACACTAAGATTGGTGGCATAATGAACAGTGAAGAAAGTTATCTCCAATTGCAACGGGATCTTGATCAATTGGGCCAGTGGGCTGATGAATGACAGACAGAGTTTAATTTAGACAAATGCGAGGTGATGCATTTTGGTAGATTGAACCAGAGCAGGACTTATGCAGTTGGGGAGAGTTACAGAACAAAGAGATCTAGGGGTACATGTACATAGCTCCTTGAAAGTGGAGTCACAGGTGGACAGAGTAGTGAAGAAGGCATTCGGCATGCTTGGTTTCATCGGTCAGAACATTGAATACAGGAGTTGGAATGTCTTGTTGAAGTTGTACAAGACATTGGAATACTGTGTGCAATTCTGGTCACCCTATTATAGAAAGGATATTATTAAACTAGAAAGAGTGCAGAAAAGATTTACTAGGATGCTACCAGGACTTGATGGTTTGAGTTATAAGGAGGGGCTGGATAGACTGGGACTATTTTCTCTGGAGCTTGGAGACTGAGGGGTGATTTTATAGAGGTCTATAAAATAATGAGGGGCACAGATCAGCTAGATAGTCAATATCTTTTCCCAAAGGTAGGGGAGTCTAAAACTAGAGGGCATAGGTTTAAGGTGAGAGGGGAGAGATACAAAAGTGTCCAGAGGGGCAATTTTTTCACACAGAGGGTGGTGAGTATCTGGAACAAGCTGCCAGAGGTAGTAGTAGAGGCGGGTACAATTTTGTCTTTTAAAATGCATTTAAATTGTTACATGGGTACGATGGGTATAGAGGGATATGGGCCAAATGCGGGCGATTGGAATTAACTTAGGGGTTTTAAAAAAGAAAGGGCGGCATGGACAAGTTGGGCCGAAGGGCCTGTTTCCTTGCTGTAAATCTCTATGGCTCTATGACTCTGAGAATACATTAGAGACTGTGTTATTGTGTGTGTTCCATTCCATTCCATTCCACTAATGCAGTGCCCAAAGGCAGGTCCATGGCTCATTGCCTGCCACTACTTCACCCTGAGCTGAATGTCTTGGCAATTTTGACAGTTGTGGTCAGTTTTTTTTTGTCAGGAGTGCACATAACCCTCACCCCTCATTCAATCAAAGCTCGCAGGATTGAGGAAAATCCTTTGCTTTTCATGCCAATGGCAGCCAGCCCATGCCACTAAAGGCGCACACTTTAAGAAGCAGGCTGTAAGGTTGCAAGCCGATGGCCCAGATGAATTTCCATCACTATGCCTGCTTGTAAAATGTAGTAAACAGCTGCGGTTTCCTGCTGATGTGAAAAAAAAAAGCATAGTGTGTAGCTCACCTCACGTAAGGATTAACACATACAGCAGGTGCTACCATTTCAATTCCAGGAAATTCAAAGCTGTCAAAATCAATTTTTCCACGGCTCATTAAGCCGGGGGAAAAGCAGTGTAGGGAAATAAGATGTGAAGAAGCCACATATTTAGTGAGAACAGTGCAAGATATGATGAAAATAAACTCATGAGTCAGGAACTGCATGAAGCAGCAGGACTAGATAACTTCCTCATAGCATCCATCCCATTCCTTCCTCAAACAAGGACTTAATCCGACTTTCATTTCAACTCAAGCTTTATTCCTTGAAGAATGTATTACTTCAAAATTCATCTCCTGTCTCCCCTGTGCTAATTTCAAATCCAGCTCTCGAGATATGGAGAATAACATAGATAAATAACATATTTATAGATAAATAACATATTTATAGATAAATAACATATTTATAGATAAATAACATGGAAGACGTTGTCACAGAGCGGGCATTCTCAAACCAGTTTAATGCCAATATAGATGCCATAGATCAAAAACATTGTCAACCAAATTGTAGTTCAACTCATGTTGCAGGGAGACGTTCAGCTTTGCAGCTAAATTTAACAACTTTCAAGTAGATGAAAACACATTCAATGTTCTCGGGTGTTTGGCAGTGTAAATGAGAGCACAGCACAGTTTCATATACTGGTATATCAGATTTTGTACATCTAAGCATGGAAACTGGCATGATCAATCAAAGGGACCCATCATGTTAATCGGTTGAAATCACAAGTGTTCTCATAAAATCTGTGAACTCTCCTCACCATTATTCTTTCATTTGGAGGGCACAGTTGTACAGAAGCTACATGCTCCTGTGTTGTCGGAGAAGTATAACAATTAGCAATCAAACTGGTGACTGGGGATAATTTTGCTACCAGAGCTTTTATGAGACCTGATATTGGCAGCGAAAACTCACAGAAAACAGGCCATTGCTCTGGGCCACTGCTTCATGATGACTGAATCAGTCAAAGTCTATTTTTATTGCTTAGGACTCAGGGGTTTATTACAGTGCTGTGTTTGGGCTGGGATGGGGGAGGGTTGCGTACTGTGAATTCATAATTTTATTATTAGGATCATTGGTCATTAAGTTCTGAATTATGTCATTATCCAGGCCATTTCATTCAGTCAACCTGTGTTTTTATTTTATCGGGTATTACAGTATTTTTGTTAGCATTTTGGGTATCACCTTCTGCAATTTCAATCATTTTACAGCAGAGACAAATTAGTGATATTGATTTGTGCACAATCTTCTCCTTCTTTTGGCTTCTCCCATTTTACTCGCAGTCACCACAATGCTGGTTGAGCACCCTTCTCCATCTCCAGTCCTCTTCCAATCCCGCTGTATTTTTAAGGGTGGAATTTTCCAACCCCTTGGCCATCAGGGGCAGGACTGGAAAATGTGGGGAGTCCATTGACTTTGACAGGATGCCAGCAGGAGGGACTGGAAAATTCCAACCAACATTTCTCACCACTGCATCTTTCCATCTGGTCTTAGGCTTTCTCTTTCTCTTCCCTCTAGTCCCATCTCCATCACGCCCCTCACCACCTTCCCTCTCTTCCTCTGCAGCAGATGACCGGACCATTTCAATCTCTTCTCTGCTACTTTCTTCACTGCTCCCACATTTTTCACTGACCCATTGATGAGCTGGTTCCTAATTTTGCCCTTTTTCATTACTACATGCATCCATCTCAATATCTGCATCTCATTAGTATCAAGTCATTGTTCCTCCCTTCTAAATGTTGTCCACATTTCTGCAATATATAACAAGGTCAGTCTCATAACTGTCTTGTAAATTCTTTCTTTCAGTTTCACTGGTACCTTTCTAACACATAACACTCACTGCACTTTGACCAATTACTGCTCTCCAGTTCTCCAGATACTTAACAAAGAGCAAAGAACAATACAGCACAGGAACAGGCCCTTCGGCCCTCCAAGCCCGCGCCGCTCCCTGGTCCAAACTAGACCATTCTTTTGTATCCCTCCATTCCCACTCCGTTCATGTGGCTATCTAGATAAGTCTTAAATGTTCCCAGTGTGTCCGCCTGCACCACTTGCCCGGCAGCGCATTCCAGGCCCCCACCACCCTCTGTGTAAAATGCGTCCTTCTGATATCCGTGTTAAACCTCCCCCCCCCTCACCTTGAACCTATGACCCCTCGTGAACGTCACCATCAACCTGGGAAAAAGCTTCCCACCGTTCACCCTATCTATGCCTTTCATAATTTTATACACCTCTATTAGGTCACCCCTCATCCTCCGTCTTTCCAGTGAGAACAACCCCAGTTTACCCAATCTCTCCTCATAACTAAGCCCTTCCATACCAGGCAGCATCCTGGTAAACCTCCTCTGTACTCTCTCTAAAGCCTCCACGTCCTTCTGGTAGTGTGGCGACCAGAACTGGGCGCAGTATTCCAAATGCGGCCGAACCAACGTTCTATACAACCGCAACATCAGACCCCAACTTTTATACTCTATGCCCCATCCTATAAAGGCAAGCATGCCATATGCCTTCTTCACTACCTTCTCCACCTGTGCCGTCACCTTCAAGGATCTGTGGATTTGCACACCCAGGTCCCTCTGCGTATCTACACCCTTTATGGTTCTGCCATTTATCGTATAGCTCCCCCCTACGTTAGTTCTACCAAAATGCATCACTTCGCATTTATCTGGATTGAACTCCATCTGCCATTTCTTTGCCCAAATTTCCAGCCTATTTATATCCTTCTGTAGCCTCTGACAATGTTCCTCACTATCTGCAAGTCCAGCCATTTTCGTGTCGTCCACAAATTTACTGATCACCCCAGTTAATCCTTCTTCCAGATCGTTTATATAAATCACAAACAGCAGAGGTCACAATACAGAGCCCTGCGGAACACCACTAGTCACAGGCATCCAGCCGGAAAAAGACCCTTCCACTACCACCCTCTGTCTTCTGTGACCAAGCCAGTTCTCCACCCATCTAGCCACCTCCCCCTTTATCCCATGAGATCCAACCTACCATGAGGGACTTTGTCAAACGCTTTACTAAAGTCCATATAGACGACATCCACGGCCCTTCCCTCGTCAACCATTCTAGTCACTTCTTCAAAAAACTCCACCAGGTTAGTGAGGCATGACCTCCCTCTCACAAAACCATGCTGACTATCGTTAATTCCTTTCTAAATGCGCATACATCCTATCTCTAAGAATCCTCTCCAACAACTTCCCGACCACAGACGTCAAGCTCATCGGCCTATAATTTCCCGGGTTATCCTTCCTACCCTTCTTAAATAACGGGACCACATTAGCTATCCTCCAATCCTCTGGGACCTCACCTGTGTCCAGTGACGAGACAAAGATTTGTGTCAGAGGCCCAGCTATTTCATCTCTCGTCTCCCTGAGCAGCCTGGGATAGATTCCATCAGGCCCTGGGGATTTGTCAGTCTTTACATTCCCTAAAACACCTAACACGTCCTCCCTTGTAATGGAGATTTTCTCTAACGGGTCAACACTCCCCTCCGAGACACTCCCAGTCAACACATCCCTCTCCTTTGTGAATACCGACGCAAAGTATTCATTTAGGATCTCCCCTACTTCTTTGGGCTCTAAGCATAATTCCCCACTTTTGTCCCTGAGAGGTCCGATTTTTTCCCTGACAACCCTTTTGTTCCTAACGTATGAATAAAATGCCTTGGGATTCTCCTTAATCTTGTCTGCCAAGGACATTTCGTGACCCCTTTTTGCCCTTCTAATTCCTCGTTTGAGTTCTTTCCTACTTTCTTTGTATTCCTCCAGAGCTCCCTCCGTTTTTAGCTGCCTGGACCTAACGTACGCCATTCTTTTCTTTACGACCAATCGCTCAATTTCCCTGGTTATCCACGGTTCTCGAATCCTACCCTTCCTATCCTTTTTTACAGGCACATGCCGATCCTGCAGCCCTAACAACTGTTCCTTAAAAGACTCCCACATGCCAGATGTGGATTTACCCTCAAACAGCCTCTCCCAATCAACAGCTGCCAATTTCTGCCTAATCCCACTAAAGTTAGCCTTCCCCCAATCCAACACCTTACCCTTGGGGGGGTGGCATTGTTGGTCAGGGAAAATGTTACAGCGGTACTCAGGCAGGATAGATTAGGGAGCTTGTCTACAGAGGCCCTATGGGTGGAGCTGAGAAACAGGAAAGGTATGACCACATTAATGGGCTTGTATTATAGACCAGCCAATAGTCAGCGAGAATTGGAGGAGCAAATCAGAGGAGAGATAGCTGACAACTGCAAGAAATACAAAGTTGTGATAGTAGGGGATTTTAATTTTCCACATATAGATTGGGACTCGTATACTGTTAAAGGTTTAGACGGGGTAGAGTTTGTAAAATGTGTTCAGGAGAATTTTCTACATCAGTATATAGAGGTGCCGACTAGAGAGGATGCGATATTGGATCTCCTATTGGGAAATGAGTTAGGGCAGGTGATGGATGTGAGTGTGAGGGAACACTTTGGATCCAGTGATCATAATGCCATTAGTTTCAACCTGATCGTGGATAAGGATAGATCTGGTCCTCGGGTTGAAGTTCTGAACTGGAAAAAGGCCAAATTTGATGAAATGAGAAGGGATCTGGGAAGTGTGGATTGGCACAGGCTGTTCTCTGGTAAGGATGTAAATGGAAAGTGGGAGGCCTTCAAAGGAGAAATTTTGAGAGTGCAGAGTTTGTATGTTCCTGTCAGGATTAAAGGCAAAGTAAATAGGAATAAGGAACCTTGGTTCTCGAGGGAGATTGTAACATTGATTAAGAGGAAGAGAGAGTTGTATGAAATGTACAGGCAGCAAGGAACACATCAGATGCTCGAGGAGTATAAAAAGTGCAAGAAGCTACTTAAGAGGGAAATCAGGAGGGCTAAAAGAAGACATGAGGTTGCTTTGGCAGACAGAGTGAAGGAAAATCCAAAGAGCTTCTATAGGTATGTTAGGAGCAAAAGGATAGTGAGGGATAAAATTTGTCCTCTTGAAGACCAGAGTGGTACACTGTGTATGGAACCAAAAGAGATGGGGGAGATACTAAATGGTTCTTTTGCATCCGTATTTACTGATGAAACGGGCATGGAGTCTACGGAAATAGGGCAAACTGGTAGGGAGGCCATGGAACCTTTACAGATTAAAGGGGAGGAGGTGCTCGCTGTCTTGAGGCAAATCAGAGTGGATAAATCCCCAGGACCGGACAGGGTATTCCCACGGACCTTGAGGGAAGCTAGTGTTGAACTTGCAGGGGCCCTGGCAGACATATTTAAAATGTCAGTATTCACGGGGGAGGTGCCGGATGATTGGAGGGTGGCTCATGTTGTTCCGTTGTTTAAAAAAGGTTCCAAAAGAAATCCGGGAAATTATCGGCCAGTAAGTTTGACGTCGGTGGTGGGCAAGTTTTTGGAAGGTGTGATACGGGATAGGATCTACAAATATTTGGATAGACAGGGACTTATTAGGGAGAGTCAACATGGCTTTGTGCGTGGTAGGTCATGTTTGACCAATCTATTAGAGTTTTTCGAGGAGGTTACCAGGAAAGTGGATGAAGGGAAGGCGGTGGATGTTGTCTACCTGGATTTCAGCAAGGCCTTTGACAAGGTCCCTCATGAGAGGTTAGTTAGGAAGGTTCAGTCGCTAGGTATACATGGGGAGGTAGTAAATTGGATAAGACACTGGCTCAATGGAAGAACGTGATGTGGAGATGCCGGCGTTGGATTGGGGTAAACACAGTAAGAAGTTTAACAACACCAGGTTAAAAAAACTTTAACCTGGTGTTGTTAAACTTCTTTCAATGAAAGAAGCCAGAGAGTGGTTGTGGAGGATTGCTTCTCTGAGTGGAGGCCTGTGACTAGTGGTGTGCCGCAGGGATCGGTGTTGGGTCCATTGTTGTTTGTCATCTATATCAATGATCTGGATGATAATGTGGTAAATTGGATCAGCAGGTTTGCTGATGATACAAAGATTGGAGGTGTAGTGGACAGTGAGGAAGGTTTTCAAAGCTTGCAGAGGGATTTGGACCAACTAGAAAAATGGGCTGAAAAATGGCAAATGGAATTTAACGCAGACAAGTGTGAGATATTGCACTTTGGAAGGACAAACCAAGGAAGAACGTACAGGGTAAATGGTAGGACTCTGAAGAGTGCAGTTGAACAGAGGGATCTGGGAATACAGGTACAGAATTCCCTAAAAGTGACGTCACAGGTGGATAGGGTCGTAAAGAGTGCCTTTGGTACATTGGCCTTTATAAATCGGAGTATCGAGTATAAAAGTTGGAGTGTTATGGTAAGGTTATATAAGGCATTGGTGAGGCCGAATTTGGAGTATTGTGTACAGTTTTGGTCACCTAGTTACAGGAAGGATGTAAATAAGATTGAAAGAGTGCAGAGAAGGTTCACCAGGATGTTGCCGGGACTTGAGAAGCTGAGTTACAGAGAGAGATTGAATAGGTTGGGACTTTATTCCCTGGAGCATAGAAGATTGAGGGGAGATTTGATAGAGGTGTATAAGATTTTGATGGGTATAGATAGAGTGAATGCAAGCAGGCTTTTTCCGCTGAGGCTAGGGGAGAAAAAAACCAGAGGGCATGGGTTAAGGGTGAAAGGAGAAAAGTTTAAAGGGAATATTAGGGGGGGCTTCTTCACGCAGAGAGTGGTGGGAGTGTGGAATGAGCTGCCAGATAAAGTGGTAAATGCGGGGTCACTTTTAACATTTAAGAAAAACTTGGACGGGTTCACGGATGAGAGGGGTGTGGAGGGATATGGTCCAAGTGCAGGTCAGTGGGACTAGGCATAAAATGGTTCGGCACAGACAAGAAGGGCCAAAAGGCCTGTTTCTGAGCTGTAATTTTCTATGGTTCTTTTCTATTCTATTGGCGCTGCTGAGCCTTGAAGGGCTGCTGGCCTCTGATTTGCAGGCAACTCTTGGTAGGCCAGACTTCCCGAGTCCGTTGATGCTGGAGGAGGCCTGCCACTACCTAGTTAGGTGCCTAATCGGCACTTGATTTGGCAGGATTTCCTCAAAAGGGGTGGGTCTCTTGCTGGCTCTCCAGCCAGCAGGCGAGACCCCTTTCACCTGCATTAAATACAACCTCAGAGGGCAAAGACCAGTTCAGACCAGTATTCTTATTTCCCTATTTTGCTGGTGTTCCATTTTGAAGTATACAAGATCAGTTCTGACCAGCATTCTTATTTCCACGTCTTACTGCTTTTTTTCCTTCTGGAACCCTATGATTCCAGGAGAGTTTCCTTAATCCTGAGCTTAACCCCCACAGGTACATTTTATTTTGGCCACCAGAGGTTCACCTGAGGGGTTTGGGCCTGGGTATTGGCTGGAATCCCAAAAGCAAACATCGTGGGCCAAAGGGCCTGTTCCTGTGCTGTATTGATCTATGTTCTACGTCCAAAGGCTGCCACCATTGAGGAAAACACAGTAAGAAGTTTAACAACACCAGGTTAAAGTCCAACAGGTTTATTTGGTAGCAAAAGCCACACAAGCTTTGTGTGGCTTGTGTGGCTTTTGCTACCAAATAAACCTGTTGGACTTTAACCTGGTGTTGTTAAACTTCTTACTGTGTTTACCCCAGTCCAACGCCGGCATCTCCACATCATGACCATTGAGGAACACAGTAAGAGTTTTAACAACACCAGGTTAAAGTCCAACAGGTTTATTTAGTAGCAAACACCATTAGCATTAATGGTGTTTGCTACCAAATAAACCTGTTGGACTTTAACCTGGTGTTGTTAAAACTCTTACTGTGTTCACCCCAGTCCAACGCCGGCATCTCCACATCATGACCATTGAGGAATCCATAGACTTTACAGAATGGCTCATAGGCTCCAGCCAAATAGTTTCTGGAGCCTTTGTACAGTGATATCACTATCGTAATTTCTGTCCCTACCCCCACTATAGTGGGAATGAGCCTATAGAGGGGTGGTTTCCTCCCGGGAATCATTGACATAGGGGAATGTCCCCTTGCCTCTGCATATTCTGGCTGGGTGAGTGGTGAAGGTTTTGCCAAGCAGATCACAACACTCGCAATGAGATTGACAGCCGACAAATGTTTAGGCCATAATTGTCCTCACATTTCAATCATGGTTGAGTTGTGAGTTTTTTATAGGTTTGTGTCAACACTTTTGGAACCATTTTGGCCAATTTTTACTAGTTTTCCGGGTTGGCGTATATGATTTTGAAGAAGTGATTTGCAGCAAATGAGAGGGCAAATGACACATGCATTATGGCATGAGTGGGAGCGCTGGCATTTTCTTATTTCATGCTTTCACTAACCCCAAGCTTTTGATGTCAGGGTAAACATACCTAACGTACTGATATGCAAGAATAGCTACCCACTTCTTCCATAAATACAGCCAACAAAATCTAGGGTATTAAACAAACCAACTGCAGAATATGAGGAATGAGATTAGTCAGTAAAGCTGGAAAGCAAAACATCAAAGAATGTTATCAGGATCTGCATTTAGCAATTTTGTTGGCAAAAGAAACCCTGCTCACTTATTATTTATAGCTCACAGAATGTAGGGAATATGATGCGGGAGGGGAACCCTCCAGAGTAATGCAGCAGCAACTTGAGGAAGATCTTTGAACATCGCTGACTGACTGATGCCCACAGCTGCTCCATCTGGATTCTTGACAACAGTAGAAACCTAGAAGACAAATCTTTTCATTGGCACTTGGAGCGCCGGCATTCTGAATCCAATTGAACAGCATGCACCAGGCACACAGCATCTGTTTATCTAAGTCCCTAAGGATAGTAGGTGTTAGACAAGTCAGTGAAAGGTATCTGCGCGCCGTGTCCCTGAGGAGTGTATTTCTGTCTGAAAAATAATCATAAGAATACCACATCAGCCATTCCCGTTTGGAAACCTGCACTCGTGTTCATTAAATAGACATGAGTGCTGCACACCAATTCCTTGGTGCTGCTCCTGCTGTGACTTTGTAACATTCTCAACGTGAGATCAGAACCAGCTCCGAGGAAATTCCGTGCTTGTATTTTCAAGTTTTATCAGTATTCCAGGATGTGACCCACCGGAGTTTGCCATTTATCAGGACAGCAGCACATACAAGGCTTCTATTTTACTGCATTGTATCCCATTTCGTTTCAGTATTTACTTGGGAGATAGGACAGGTGGACATGACACACAAAGATGAGTTGATTGTTGAGATGTGTGCATTTAAAATGGAAACAAAAGGTGATGTATTAAATAAACTATTCCAACTCAAAAAGGATAAAACCACCCCCCGGGCTGAATAGATTCCAGGGAAGAGATAGCAGAGGCATTGTGACACATTTTTAATGATTTGTTAGGAAAAGGTGTAGTGCAAGGGAAATGGTGGATAACTGATGTGATAAGTATGTTTAAGAAAGGGGATCGCACCTGTTATGTATTTGTATTTATTCTTATTGGCTCACTGGAGCTCTGCTATATTAATGTATATACTGGAAATTATGCAATAGACCTAATGCAGGAAACAGAAAGAGAAGAATTAACCATGGAAGAGATCACACACCATTAATATAGCTCCATTCATTTTTTTACCCGAAGTCTGTTCCACGTATCGCATCTCCAATAGACAACAGAAACTGGCAACGAGGACTACGGGCGTGGGCTTGCTGGCCACCCAGAAAGAAGAAATTAACCAAGGAAAAGTCGGAATAACAAGAAAGCTTTCACAAGTGCTACGGAGACTAACAGGCTAGGTGGGCGTGAGTAAATGATACTCTGCAAGTAGATTATCGAGCTGGCTGTGATAAATAGGAGGCTGAAACTCAATTAGGTACCTTGTGTGTAAGAAAGTGAAGGTAGCAGCTGGAAACGTGGTTGTGAAACGTGCATATGGGAAACATGCTTAAATGAGTTCTTCCATTGTGGGATCCTTTGATGAAAATACAGAGCAATGGAGCTCTTATGCCGAGCGCTTTGACTATTTTGCACAGGCAAACAAAATAGCTGAAGATATTATGGTGCCCACTTTCCTGAGCGTGATCTCCTCCATAGCTTAGTGCAACCTGACAAACCCGGTATTAAAACATATAAACAGATCCTGCAAGCACACATTTCAACAAAAACCCCGGTGATTGCAGAGCAATCCAGACAGAAGGCAAGAGAAGGGGGAGTCAGTCATGCAATTCATGACAGTGCTTTTAAGTTTGCAGAATATTGTGTGTTTGGAGATGTGTTGCATGATACTATTCGGACAGAATCGTTTGTGGTCAATACGGCAAAGCGACACAAAAACACCTGTTAACTGAGAGTAATCCAATGTTGCTGAAGGCAGATCAGATTCCAGCATCCACAGTATTTTGCTTTTTATCTGAAGCTAAGTGATTCGTGGGCATTTTCTCTTTTTCTCTTATCTAAACTAAGGAATTTGAATCAGTGTAAGCGTAACCAGTCATTGAATAAAAGAGCAAGCAGGACTGGAAACATGAATTAAATTTTAATTAAGAAAGTACTTAACTAATTAATTAAAACTTATTAAGGATGGAATGATGAGTTGCGGCTGTAGCATGTGAGTGCCGATGTGATTGCCGTATGTATCTGTGGCTCGAGGAGCTCCGGCTCATAGTTCACGAGCTGGAGGCTGAACTTCGGACATTGCAATGCATCAGGGAGGGAGAATGTCACCTAAAATCTTTGTTCCAGAAGGCAGTCACACCCCTTGGGCTAAGGTCTTCTGATCTGGTCTGTGGTCAGAGAGGGTGTGACAGAGAGTGAGGCAGATATCGGGATCAAGATTTGATTTGATTTGATTTATTATTGTCACATGTATTAACATACAGTGAAAAATATTGTTTCTTGCGCGCTATACAGACAAAACATACCGTTCATAGAGAAAGAAACAAGAGAGTGCAGAATGTCGTGTTATAGTCATAGCTAGGGTGTGGAGAAAGATCAACTTAATGCAAGGTAAGTCCATTCAAAAGTCTGACAGCAGCAGGGAAGAAGCTGTTCTTGAGTCAGCTGGTACGTGACCTCAGACTTTTGTATCTTTTTCCCGACAGAAGAAGATGGAAGAGAGAATGTCCGGGGTGTGTGGGGTCCTGAATTATGCTGGCTGCTTTGCCGAGGCAGTGGGAAGTGTAGACAGAGTCAATGGATGAGCAGTTGGTTCGTGTGATGGATTGGGCTACATTCACAACCTTTTGTAGTTCCTTGCAGTCTTGGGCAGAGCAGGAACCACACCAAACTGTGATACAACCAGAAAGAATGCTTTCTGTGGTGCATCTGTAAAAGCTGGTGAGAGTCGTAGCTGACATGCCAAACTTCCTTAGTCTTCTGAGAAAGTAGAGGCGTTGGAGGGCTTTCTTAACTATAGTGCGGCATGGGGGCACCAGGAAATGTTGTTGGCGATCTGGACACCTAAAAACTTGAAGCTCTCGACCCTTTCTACTTTCTATTAGAAGGTGGAAGTACAGGAGCCTCAGCCCCTACAATTGTGCAACAGTTTCAAGGTTGTTGCAGCTTGTATGGATGAGAGTGGGGGCTGCAGCGCGGATGAGTGAACTGGCCATGGCACCGTGGTTCTGAGAGCCATTCAAGAGGGGGGTAGTAGCAGTCGGGGACAGTATATTCCGGAAGATACACACAGCCGAGACCACGAATCCAGGAGGCTACATTGCCTGCCGGTGTGACAGGATTTGGGACATTTGTCCAAGGCTGGAGAGGAACTTGCAAGGAGGGGGAGAATCTAATTGTTGTGGTCTAAGTGGGTACTAACAACATAGATAGGACTAAGAGAGAACTGCAAATGCAATAATCTCTGGATTACTACCTGAGCCATCAGTAAACTGGCAGAGGGTAAATAAAATCAGAATGTTGAATGTGTGGCTTAAAGATTGGTCTGTGAGAAATGGGTTTGGATTCATGGGACACTGGCACTCGGACTGCGGAAAGTGGGGGCTGTATCACTCGGATGGTCTTCACCTGAACTGTGCTGGGACCAGAGCTCTGGCGAGTCATATAACTGGGGCAGCAGAGAGGACTTTTAACTAAATAGTGGGGATGAAGGGTCACTTGAAGGGAGATGTGGTAAATTAAAGGGAAACAACAAGGCAAGTGGTAGAGGGGAGTGGCTGTGGGGACTGGGGATGCTGGTGATGTTCGAGGGTGAAGGGGGGAATGCCGCCAATGTTCGAGGGAAAGCTGGGGGCGGGGGTGGGGGTGGGAGGTGGTGATGACAGTGACGTTCAGGGGAAAGGGGGGGGTGCCTGCATTGACTGTTTTGGGGAGGGGACAGCGATGCCGGCTCTGATCGCGGGCAAGTGCAGCCGGCTTTGCGGCATGTTTAGGCCCCACCCGTTGGCATGATGGCGTGAAACACGCCCACCTGGTTTTTTTGACAGAGTGTCAGAAGATCTGGCACGAAGACCGACCTGTTTCTCTGGAGAGAGACACACATCAGTTTTCAGTCAGACCCTGACACTTTTTGGTAAGGTTCTGCCCTACATTTCTTTGGCTGCAAACACTTTGGGATGTCCTGAGGTTATGTGAGGTGCACTATCTTAATGCAAGCCTTGCAAAAATATGAAGTTACCCTGATAGCCGCTGACGGTTCTGGACAGGCTTCGAGCTTTATTTCAGATCACCTTACCGCCTGCAACACAATTCTTGTCAATCGCCTTGCTGAAGGATCGTAACCAGCACACAACACTCAGACAATGTCCAGATAAGATCATTATTATCATCATTGGAAGAATGTTCTTCATATGCAGTAATATGACTTGCCTGATATCCTTCTATTTCTCTTTTTCTTCCTTGTTTTCTACCTCCAAAGAGGACAAGCAAAGAGGGTTCCACATGGGGACACATACTGTCTCACGGTGTAGCTCATTAACAAAAAAGCCCAACTGAAATCACCCTTCACGTACAAAGTTGAATGAAAAATACTCCGGAAAGGACATTAAAAAACACATTTTGAAAGCACACGTGGAGCGGGGACGAAGTAGAAAGGGTCGAGAACTGCATGTTTTTAGGTGTCCAGATCACCAACAACCTGTCCTGGTCCCCCCCATGCCAACACTATAGTTAAGAAAGCCCACCAACGCCTCTACTTTCTTAGAAGACTAAGGAAATTTGGCATGTCAGCTACGACTCTCAACTTTTACAGGTGCACCATAGAAAGCATTCTTTCTGGTTGTATCACAGCTTGGTATGGCTCCTGCTCTGCCCAAGACTGCAAGGAACTACAAAAGGTCATGAATGTAGCCCAATCCATCACGCAAACCAGCCTCCCATCCATTGACTCTGTCTACATGTCCCGCTGCCTCAGCAAAGCAGCCAACATAATTAAGGACCCCACGCACCCCGGACATTTTCTCTTCCACCCTCTTCCTTCAGGAAAAAGATACAAAAGTCTGAGGTCACGTACCAACCGACTCAAGAACAGCTTCTTCCCTGCTGCTGTCGGACTTTTGAATTGACTTATCTTGCATTAAGTTGATCTTTCTCTACACCCTAGCTATGACTGTAACACTACATTCTGCACTCTCTCATTTCCTTCTCTATGAACAGTACATTTTGCCTGTATAGCGCGCAAGAAACAATACTTTTCACTGTATGTTAATACATGTGCCAATAATGAATCAAATCAAACTCCTTTATTAATACTACAAGTAAATATATTCACAGGCACAATCCAGCAATCTATTTATAAAGGAGAATTAGGAAGCACTTCAGTCAAAAAGATCAGAAAAAAAGCATCAACATCCAAACCACTGAATTATTAAAGTGAAACTTCAGCTCATTTCTGTCAGCTGTTCCCTGCCCTTTTCATATACATTCCTAGAAATTCACACTGTCTGTATTTCACGCAGTGAAACAGTGTAACTGATCTTCATCCCTACCTCCGTTCCGTTACTCCTAAATGTGCATGTTTAAGAAACGTTACAAAGATTGAATAATGGTACCAAAATCATCACAACTTCTGCCATGTGTATTTCCACTTAACCAACCAATTATTACACAGATCTGCTCACAGTGCTCCCAAGTGGGTCTAAGGACACTCCCCCAAAGCAACACACAGTTGTCATAAACCATCTTTTGAGCTGCTACTCATTATCCCACAGCAGCCAGCCCCGCAATCCCTGAGGTCCTTCAAATATGTGAGGTACTTGATTGATTGATTGAGTTTTTTGAAGGGGTAACCAAGAAGGTAGATGAGGGCAGTGCAGTAGACATTGTCGACATGGACTTTAGCAAGGCCTTTGACAAGATACCTCATGGTAAATTATCGCATAAGGTTAAATCTCACGGGATCCAGGGTGAGGTAGCCAATTGGATACAAAATTGGCTTTACGACAGAAGACAGCGGGTGGTTGTAGAGGGTTGTTTTTCAAATTGGAGGCCTGTGACCAGCGGTGTGCCTCAGGGATCGGTGCTGGGTCCATTGTTATTTGTCATATATATTAATGATTTGGGTGAGAATTTAAGAGGCACGGTTAGTAAGTTTGCAGATGACACCAAGATTGGCGGCATCGTGGACAGTGAAGAAGGTTATCTAGGATTGCAATGGGATCTTGATCAATTGGGCCAGTGGGCCGATGAATAGCAGATGGAGTTTAATTTAGATAAATGTGAGGTGATGCATTTTGGTAGGTCGAACCAGGGCAGGACTTACTCAGTTAATGGTAGGGCATTGGGAGAGTTATAGAACAAAGAGATCATGGGCAGCACGGTAGCACAGTGGTTAGCATTGCTGCTTCACAGCTCCAGGGACCTGGGTTCGATTCCCGACTTGGGTCACTGTCTGTGTGGAGTTTGCACATTCTCCTCGTGTCTGCGTGGGTTTCCTCCGGGTGCTCCGGTTTCCTCCCACAGTCCAAAGATGTGCGGGTTAGGTTGATTGGCCATGCTCAAATTGCCCCTTAGTGTCCTGGATGTGTAGATTAGAGGGATTACCGGGTAAAATATATGGGGATAGGGCCTGGGTGGGATTGTGGTCGGTGCAGACTCGATGGGCCGAATGGCCTCTTTCTGTACTGTAGGGTTTCTATGATTTCTATGATTTCTAGGGGTACAGGCTCATAGCTCCTTGAAAGTGGAGTCACAGGTGGACAGGGCGGTGAAGAAGGCATTTGGCATGTTTGGTTTCATTGGTCAGAACATTGAATACAGGAGTTGGGATGTCTTTTTGAAGTTGTACAAGACATTGGTAAGGCCACACCTGGAATACTGTATACAGTTCTGGTCATCCTATTATAGAAAGGATATTATTAAACTTGAAAGAGTACAGAAAAGATTTACTAGGATGCTCCCGGGACTTGATGGTTTGAGTCATAAGGAGAGGCTGGATAAACTGGGACTTTTTTCCCTGGAGCGTAAGTTGCTTAGGGGTGATCTTGTAAAGGCCTATAAAATAATGAGGGGCATAAATCAGCTAGATAGTCAACATCATTTCCCAAAGGTAGGGGGGTCTAAAACTAGAGGGCATAGGTTTAAGGTGAGAGGGGAGAGATACAAAAGAGTCCACAGGGGCAATGTTTTCACACAGAGGGTGGTGAGTAGTCTGGAACGAGCTGCCAGAGGCAGTAATGGAGATTTAGACAGTTACATGGGTAAGATGGGTATAGAGGGATATGGGCCAAATGCGGGCAATTGGGACTAGCTTAATGTTAAAAACTAGGCGGCATGGACAAGTTGGGCCAAAGGGCCTGTTCCCATGCTGTAAACCTCTACGACTCTGTGACTCAGCATGGCAACTCCCTGGGTACCTGGCAGAGATGTGCATGATGTGCTTCTGATGATTACACACCAGTTGAACATTGATGGAGTGGGACCCTTTCTGGTTGATGATCATCAGACCTTTGAATGCACCTGCCATATATTAAACTGATGTTTCTCTCAACCCTAGCTACGACTGTAACACTATATTCTGCACCCTTTCCTTTGCTTCTCCCCTATGTACTCTATGAACGATATGTTTTGTCTGTATAGCGTGCAAGAAACAATGCTTTTCACAGTATCCCAATACATGTGACTATAATAAATCAAATCAAATCAAAACATCTGTGGCTGTTGCC